>NW_028230440.1:15544138-16144138 GCF_043228905.1 Azolla caroliniana
ATTCCAGAAGTGGAAGTTCCATGTATTGTTAGACTTGAAAATGTTTTAAGTATAAGAGGTAACATTGTAATCCTTAATGCCATCATCTATAAATTTAGTGCTCATTAACATCCATAAATTCATAACTCAAGAAACGTATACAATATTCATAAACAATTTTGATAAATCCATAACTCCTAAAATGTAGATAATATTCATAAACTGTCAAAACTGTCAAACTTAGATATAAACATTAATATATCAATTTGAACATATCACATATTTATCAAGGTATTCACATTGCTCTCCTCTTCTTCCTTTTGAGAACGCCCCTACAAAATTTGTGTAGTATTATCTACTCCACATAGGCTCGCAATCATAAGGTCCTCAAATATCTTGTCAAGAAAATCAATAAGCTCCCTAGGTTCACCAACTAATGGAGGAATAGGTTCATGGGATACAAATTGAAAATGTTAAGGTTTTAATCCTCGTGTTAATGAAACTCACTCATCATCTGTTTTAAGCGCAACAGTATTTCTGAATAGCTTCAATGCAGATACAGATGTAGTACACATTAACCATTTAAAATGAAGATTGCATTAGCTAAACATAAACTATATTGATTTCTAAAGGCATAGCAAACAAAGTTATAATAATTTACCCAAGTTGAAGAATAAATCTAGTATCCAATTTCCTTCATTGGATAACATTTCAAATGACAAAATTTATCAATATTAAGTAGAATGTATTGATGGGAAAATCAAAACTCTCCATGTAAGATAAATATTCCTTACTAAGCAAGGTTTTCTATCCCATGGCAATGAGATCTGAAGGCCTGTGCTATAGAGTATCCTTGGTCCATGCTATGGAATGCAACAATTCTCCATAAGGATATTGTCTGTGCGAAATCTTTCACCATCTTCTCAAGTTGTTTGAACATAAATGGTTCATCATCGTATGTTGATCAAACCATACAAAATCAATAATATGTCCACATCACCAAAATAGACATTAACCCCGACTGATATTCTTTTTGTGGCTAAATTTCTTAAAATTGCCACCATCTTCTACACCATACGCCTTCACTAAATGGTAGTTCTTTTCTTTCCGCGCTCTTTCAAGATATGCAAGAAACTATGTAGGAAAATCAAGAATATCTTTAACTTCTCTCTATTTCTTACTATCATTATCTTCGTATACCATTGTTAAACAATATTTCTTTCCTCTCCGACTTACGTGACTTCCTCACATTGAGAGATTCTAAAGGTGAGCCTCGATTATTCAAACGGATTTTCTTTTTTTTTTTGTGATAAAAAATATGCTCCATTGGTATTAAAATTAACAATGCCAAAGGCAATGTACAAATTGTACATAATAGTTTCCAGTCCATAATATATATCATCAAAAAAAGGACTAACTATCAACGATGGAATTTGGCAAGACTCAGCCTTTGCCAACACCACCTTTGCTACAACAAGTTAGGATTCCATGAGACCATATCTGTAGTACGAAGTGTCTGAAACCCATCTTCAATTGGCCCTTGTTATGACCTCTAAAAACCTTTCATGTTGAATGTGATTCTGCATATATACTAAAGCTCTTCGCTCCATGTAGACTCAACATGTAACCTAATTCTTACCGCTTGGGATAAAACGTGATGGGCCGCCTTGGATAGTGCCCATCTATCATCTCCCATATCGAAACGAGCATGTTCTTCATCTCCACTATAAAAGATTATGTGCGGAAGCAATAGAAAGCCAAATACACAGAAAATACCCAGGTTTAATGGAGAGCTTGAGTATACACAGTACGCGGGAGAGACAAAGAGAGAACACACAAAAAACTCAATTAAAAAAAATACTAACCCTTTGTATGTACATCGTGCTCAATGAGCACCTTTTATACAAGCCCTGACAATGGGCTGACACAAGTACTGAAAGTACTTGACTGCTCATAAATGAGCCTCGACTCTTACTCCCAAAACTATTCCTTACGAGGAATATCTCTCTAACACCCTTTCGGTTTACGCACCGATACGGCCTTCCTACCCACCGGTCTGCATACCAGTTTCCAATCGATCCGGCCTAACCGATTGGTCCCAACCGATCGGGTCCTCGGCTTGCTTAGCCGATCCGGCCGATGTTGAGCTTGTCTCTCAACACTCCCCCTCAAGCTCAACTTGAGGCTCTTGGGATCTTCCTGATCAACGCTCCGGTTCCTCCTGGCTCCACGCCTCGCTCGCGCTCCTCGGCTTGTTCGACTCCGCATGGTTCGACCCTTCCAGTCGACTTGTCTGCTCCCACGGCTCTTCACAGCTCCCTTGCTGTCGTGGTGTTGGCGCTTCTCCTGTTGCCTTCTTTTCGGCTTGGCCCTCGGTTGATTCAGTGTATCTGAATCAAACATCTGAACCGACTTGGCTACTTCTGATCGGTTTTCACTCTCGTCCAAGTAGGCTATCTCCAACTCGTCTTTGGTCTTCTCGCCCTTGACGGCGTCATCTTCCCCATGCTTGGTTGGCTTCGGCTCTTTCTTTTGGCTGTTCCCCTTATGTCCGCTTCCAAACTCTTCCGCAGATCCGCCCTCGGCTTCTTCAGCCGATCCGAAGTCGGATTCGTCATCCGACTCGGTGTCGCGGCCTCTTCTGCTCCCTTCTTGCTCCCTTGCTCAGTCTTTTGAGACTGTTCTCCCCCTCAAGTTTGGCACGTCGAGGTGACGCAACCCCAGCGCACCCGAGAAGTGCCGCAACTTGTCCAAACCAAGGGGCTTGGTGAAGATGTCGGTGGTTTGCCGATCCGTCGGAACATACTGAAGTTTGACTTCACCAGAAAGGACACGCTCACGGACTAAATGGTAGTGCACCTCAATGTGCTTGGTCCGTGCGTGGAAAACGGGGTTCTTCGCGAGCTGGATGCTGTTGAGGTTATCGTAGTAAATCGTCGTCGGATCGGACACCTCCTCTTGCAAGTCCTTAAGTAGCCGCTTCAACCATATGGCTTCGCATGTCGCGATAGCTGCTCCTCTATACTCGGCTTTGGTGCTCGACAGTGCAACTATCGGCTGCTTCTTACTGCTCCACGCTATCGCGACAGTCCTAAGAGAGAATGCGTATCCGGACGTGGATTGGCGGTCGGCGACGTTACCAGCCCAATCAACATTGGTGTAGCCTACCAACTACGAGGTTGTACCAGTCTGATATAGCAGTCCCCGGTCCTTAGTGCCGCTTATGTACCGCAGTACGCATTGCGCACACTGAAGGTGCTCCTCGGTAGCTCACGCCATGAACTGACTGATCACCCCGACCGGATAACTGAGATCGGGTCGTGATTGTCAAGTAGATAAGGCTTCCGACAATTTGTCGGAACCTCGTCGGGTCGCATACCTTGCCGGAATTGGGGCGAAGCTTGAAGGTTCTATCCAAAGGAGTCGAGACGGACTTACAGTCGGCCATCCCGAATTTGAAGAGCATATTCAATGCGTAATGACGTTGGCTGATCAGAATGCCTTTAGGGGTGCGGATCACTTCGATCCCGAGGAAGTAATGAAGGTCCCCCAAATCCTTCATGTCGAATGATGCCGCAAGCTGCAACTTCACACGGTCGATTTCACCTAGGTCGGCGCCGGTGATGACAAAGTCATTAACATATAGTAAAACACTAACTGGCCCGAGTTGACCTTTCTGGATGAACAATGAGGAGTCCAATTTTGACGTTGCAAAGCCCATTCGACGCAGTTGCTGCGTGATCTTCGCGTTCCAGGCACGCGGGGCTTGCTTCAATCCGTAAAGGAACTTCCTCAATCGGCACACTGCCGACGTGTTCGTTCCGCAGTGAAATCCGGGGGGCTGTACCATGTACACCTATTCCTCAAGCTCACCTTGCAAGAACGCATTCTTTACATCCATCTGATGTAAGTGCCACCCCTTTTTCACAGCTACCACGACCAAAACACGGACGGTCGTCATCTTCGCGACTGGCGCAAACGTCTCATCGTAGTCGATGCCGTGTTTCTGCGCGTAGCCTTTTGCTACTAACTGGGCCTTGTATCGGTTGACTGAGCTGTCGGTGTTGTACTTGACCTTGTACACCCACCTACATCCGATCGGCTTCACACCCTTCGGTGCGTCAACCAGGTCCCAAGTCTCGTTTTTCGCCAATGCGTGCATCTCTTCCTCCATCGCGGCGTGCCAATTCGCATCCTTAGCCACTTCTGTGTAGATCTCCAGCTCACGCACTTCCGCTATACGGGTCATGTATGCATAATGATGCACCATGTACTCGTTGTATCCGAACCGCACAACTGGGTTCTTCTGGCAGGTAGATCGGTGTAATCGGTCATTAGCCGATGTCGAGGTCTTCTCGGCCGACGCGGACTTCACTCTTGAAGACCTGTCACCGCTTCCCTTGGAGTCGGACTCGCGTCGGTCTGACTCGTTCCTATCCGTCCCGGAATCCGACACCTTCTTCTTCCCTTTCTCTTTGCGCGTAAGCCGTCTCCTCAGCTTCCTGCGTGGGGAATGCACGACCGAGTCTCCACTACTTGCTGGCTCTTCATCGGACTGGTCGAACCGACTCAGTCGTCCATTCGGTCCACTTAACCGAAACGAAATCGGACTCTCTTCGCGGGTCCCGATTTCTGGCTCATTTGGAGGCATTTCAGTCTCACTGACCTCATCATCAGAGCTCGGATTGGAGTTGAGATCCGGAGTCGGAGGCAAGTACCAGGACGCAGACTCATCAAACACAACGTCGTGTCTCATGCACGCTTGTTTGGTGCGTGGGTTATAACACTTATAACCCTTCTGCTCGTTTGAGTAACCGACCAAGATGCATTTCTCGGCCTTTGCGTCCAGCTTCCGCCATTTCTCCTTCGGCACATGCACATACGTAATGCTATCGAAAACTCGTAAGTGTCGCAAGTTCGGCTTCGTTCTGAAATATAGCTCGTGCGCCGACACTTTTTCTCCGATCCGATTCTGGATGTATACCGTGGTTTGTACTACCTCGGCCCAATAGAACTTGGGCAAGCTCTTCTCCTCCAACATTGCCCGTGCCACTTCCACAACTGACCGATTTTTCCTCTCGGCCACGCCGTTTTGCTCCGGCGTGTATCTACAACTGAATTTGCGCCGAATTCCCTTTTGTTGTAGATAACCGTTGAATTGACCGGAAAAGTATTCTTTTCCGCCATCCGACCGTAGACACTTGATCTTTCTTCCTGTTTCTGTTTCCACGAACACTTTGAGGTCCCGGAAACAGTCGAAGAAGGAGACAAAATATCGGCTCCCGCCAAGACTAACGTTTTGTGCCGGCCCCCACACATCGGAGTGTATCAAGTCGAGCCTGTTCCGGCTCCGGTTACGCTCGTTGGGGAAAGGAAGTCGGTGTTGCTTCCCAAGCTGGCAGGCTTCACAAATTTGTGCCTTCCGGCCACTAAATTTGGGCAATCCAAACACCATTTGTTTCGATTGCAGGTCTTGAAGCCGCTAGTAGTTGGCGTGGCCTATCCGCTTGTGCCATAAGTTGATGTCCGACTCGACTTTTTGTCCCTTCACGAACATTGCGGTGCCACCGTCAGTAGAGTCGAGGATGAACATCCTCCCATCTTTGCGCCCTTGCGCAATAACACGGCCTTCTTCCTCAATGAAGCACCCAAGGTGTGTAAACCGGACCTCCATCCCTTGGTCGACGATTTGTCCGACCGACACCAAGTTCTTCGTGATTGTCGGGACGTGTAGCACGTTCATGAGTTTCCCTTTCTGCCCGACATGGCTCAAGGGAACTTCACAACATTCGCGATCGGATGCGGAGTGTCGTCTCCGGTTGCGACTACTCCCGGTTGCATCGGTTTTTCTAGGTACGAGAACCACTCCTTATGGCTCGTCATGTGATTTGACGTGCCGGAGTCGACGTACCGCACCTCGTTCTATTTCAGGGTGGTTTGTTTCATTGAGTTTGCTTTGTGTCTCGTCACGAAGATTGACCCTTTTTCGGCTTCTCCGGATCCTTCGGCGTAGTGCGATCGTTGCCGATTTCCTTTGTCGGTCTGTCCAAAACCTGATCTGGACCTAGTTCTCTCCGAATCGGCGTGCTTTTTCCAGCACTTGCTCTCCCTGTGGCCTTTCTTGCCACAGTACCAACATTCCGCGGCGGATTTCCCTTGCCAGTTCTCGTCGCCTCGACTCCCCCTGTTTCCGAAGGGTTCAGAATTGCTGTCGGCATCACTTCGGTGCCTTCTTCATTGATCCCGTCGGCCGCCTCCATTGCGTACCGACTCGCCTCATCCGCCACGACCACGGGGCCTTATCTCCCTCCGTGTACAACATCTTGCTGTCGGCATGTGTGCTTGTCGACGCACCCACGTGGTTCTCCTCTATAAGGAGCATCGATTGTAAGTCGAAAAATGACGGCGTATTCTCCCGTGTACACACAACAGTTTGGAACGCTCCGAACTTTGACGCCAAACCACTGAGACAAACCTAGACCATCTCGCTTTCCTCGATGTTCACATCGATGGAAGCTAAGGAGTCGCAGATGTCCTTGATCTTCGAGGTATAGTCAGCCACTGACAAATCCCGTTGTCGTAGGTTGCTCAACTCCTATCAGAGCTGAAGCTTCCTGGCTGTGGTGCTCGCGGCGAACATCTTCTTCAGATTTCCCCACGCACCCTTCGTCGTTTTTGCATCCTGAACATAGCTTAATAGTTGTTCGCCCACACAAGACGTGAAGCAGTACAGTACTCTGCTTGCCGACTGTTCCCAAGTCGGGAAGTCTTTGTGTGTCGACTCGGGTGCTGTGTCATTTGCACCGTCGACATAGCTCCAGTAACCGTGTCCGAGCAGGTACTGGTGCATCTTGTAAGACCAAGACGCGTAGTTGTTTCTGTCAAGCTTCTTCGTTGGAAGCGAGCTAGCCATGCATCTATCCATCGTTTTTGCCTGTTCTTCTTGGTTGGTTTTTCTTTCAAGCTATGTCAGCTGCAAAGGTTCTCAACCCTCGCGCTTTGATACCATGTAAAAGATTATGTGCGGAAGCAATAGAAAACATACGCAGGTTTAATGGAGAGCTTGAGTATACACAGTACGTGGGAGAGACAAAGAGAGAACACACAAAAAACTCAATTCAAAAAAATACTAACTCTCTGTATGTACATCGTTCTTAGTGAGCACCTTTTATACAAGCCCTGACAATGGGCTGACACAAGTACTGAAAGTACTTGACTGCTCATAAATGAGCCTCAACTCTTACTCCCAAAACTATTCCTTATGAGGAATATCTCTCTAACGGCCTTTCGGTTTACGCACCGATACGGCCTTCCTATGCACCGGTCTGTGTACCGGTTTCCAATCAATTTGGCCTACTCGATCCGGTCCTTGGGTTGCTTAGCCGATCCGGCCGATGTTGAGCTTGTCTCTCAACATCCACTTACATTGAAGATATACTTGTAATGAATCTCCCTGTAAAACAAGATGGTATACATGCTCCTCACCTCAAAAAGAAAATCTACTTCGAGCCCCCACCATCTTCACTCAATCCTTATCACAAAACATAATTATGCTTCGGTCGGTTCGCATCAACCATCTCACCGCTTACCACCAAAGTTCTGTAAAAATAACAACAAAAAGAGTCTCGTTTGTTTCTCATCCCCTCAAGATCTGCTTCGGCCACCCCCCACCATCACCACTCATAAAAACAGACAAATTGCTTCATGCTGTCCACATCAACCATCTCGCTAATTACCAACAAAGTCTTGTACCAATAACAACCAAATAAGTGAAAAGTATTTCCTCATCCCCTCATGATCTAATTCAGCCCTCACACCATCACCACTCATCCTCTTGTCATGCCACTTATGCTTCGAACCCCAACACCATCATCCCTCAACCTATGAGAACCATAACATCTTCTTGACTCAGCCCACATATGCAACATCACGCTAACCCTCTTGCCCTGTTGCCGAATACCGAGAAAATCTTGTACTGACAGCCAATATATGACTGTAAAAAAATTCCTCACCTTCTCATAATAAACGGTTTTATCCCCCACACTAACATCACTCATCTTGCTCACAGAAACAGAAAACCAGCTTCTTCAAACGAATTTTCTTGACCGTACACTCATCCTAATTTTTAGTTGACCTTGTAACCACAAGATCGAAAAATATAGAGAAACTCAATTATATGAACCAATAAGTAATTTCCAACAATTTATCTATTTAAAGATAGATTAACTCTAGAAAAGGGCTCTAAATGCCAAAAAGAGACAGGTAGATGCAAAATATTGCAAAAATTAATGAATTTCTATTAAATAATATGCGAAACAAACACTAAATAGTGCAGTAAAAACACTCCCATCAAATAAATTTTCATATGGAAAATCTTGGAGAAAAATAGAATTTCATTACAAAAATAGAGATTATTTGTGAAAATATACAATTTATTCAGCAACTCGATAATTTTAATAGTAAAACAGAGACTTCATAGTACATTTCGATACAATGTATCAAGTTCATGAACTCAATTTTTTACATAAACTTGATACATTGTGTCAAGTTCGTGTTGAAAACTCAATTTTTTTCATGAACTCGATACATCGTATCAAGTTCGTGTTGAAAAACAGAGTTTCCAACACCAACTGGATACATTGTTTCGAGTTCATGTTTAAAGTTTTATTTTTGGTTTTGTTTTCTGAGCTTGAAGTGATGAAAAAACTAGAGTTTTCATCCTTTTTTTTTAAACATGAATTCGATTCATTTTAAAAAATAATCAAAATTGTTTTTTAAAAATATAAAAAAATTTACTTTAAATATGAAGTAGATACATTGTATCAAATTATGATGAAAACTCTAGTTTTTTCATCAACTCAAGCTAAAATCTAGAAAAAGAACTCTGAATATGAATTCGATACATTGTATCAAATTGTAATGAAAACTTTACTTTTAACATCAACTCAACTCAATGTACGAGTTCATGTTTAAAAATGTTCTTTTTTTTCAAATAAAAGAGCTTTTTAAACATGAACTCGAATTGTACTAAAATCTATGTTTTTACAAGAGAAAAGAAACATAACAATAATGCAAAGAAGTATGTTGCACAACACGATACCTTATGGTGAACATGTTCTTCATTGATCAATAAAAAACCATTAATAATTGTGTTGATGGTAATTGAACCTTGCAAATGTCGTTTACATGGTCTATAAAATATTCCTATGGTCTCAATCACCACTTCAAGTACTTAATATTGATCTGCATAGTTTGGTACATTCACAACAAAGAAACATTTATGTGGAAACACAAAGCATAACTCAGGTGACAAGGAAACTTGCAAGCACTCAAGGTGGGGATATTAATAGCTACACATGTAAATGGTCATGACCTAGTAGAGGACCAATTCTGGATTGGTAAAGTTTTGGACGTGGTGATTGTATTAATCCTTTCTAATACATCTATCGTTCAAATTAGTGAGGTAAATATCATTGTGTATGACTTTACATTGACAAAAGTTGAACTTTTAAGGAAGACAATGATAGACATAATAAAACAGTATTACCAAGTCTAGAAGATGTCTCTGATTGAGGGCGAACAAGATTTAGTGCACACCATTTGGAGACACCATTTGGTCAAGAAAATGATTTGATTGGTATATTTGAAAATGAGGAGGAAGTGTCACAATGTTATATTAGCTATAGTAGTGATTCTCGTGAAAGTAATGATCATAGTGATGCAAATAACTACTAAATGTACTTTTTGCTCAATGATATATAACAAAATTTGACAGATTGTTTTAAAATCTTTTGCTTTTGAAATCCTCAAGATCTAAAAACTTATTAGTTGTCATTTTTCCTTAAAAATACACAAAGTTACTTTTCGTATTTGACCAACATTTGGCATTTTTCAATTTTACCAAATGGTGAAAATTTTCAACTTTTTCATCAAGTTTTTGAGAACATGTGATACTAGTATTAAGGTGTTTTGTGAAATGGCAAAGAAAACTCCAAAATCAAACAAAATATTCCATATCCTTCCAGTTGTGCGTGATCCTTTCACTTGTTGTTACGGGCATGACCATATAATATCCCGTGGTGAGAATTTACCGTAGTATTCTATACACGTGGATAAGTGTGAGGGTTAAACGAGAGTGTAAAGAAGGGGAGGATCCACATTGTTAATGGTCTGCTCTACCGTAATGGGAAGGTTTGTGTTCCAGATTTACTTGAGGTCAAAAACAGAATTCTTTTTTATTGCCATGATGCACCCTCAGCAGGGCACCCCCGAATACATCATACATTCGTTCTCATCTCCACTCAATTCTATTGGCCTAAGATGCGTCCTTACATACATAACTATGTGACTAAATGTTACCAATGTCAGGTTAACAAAACCGAGCGACTTAAAGCTGCAAGACTTTTTCATCCCTTGGACATTCCCAATAATAAGTGGGAAAGTATATCCATGGATTTTATTGTTAGACTTCCTCGCACCCAAAAAGGCCATGATTCCATCTAGGTTGTGGTTGATAGACTAACTAAAATGGCCAGATTTATTGCTACCAAAACCATGGTAATATCTCCTGAATTAGCTTACCAATTTGTTGACGAGTTATTTTGTTTTTATGGGTTACCGATGGATATCATGAGTGATCGAGATCCAAAGTTTAGTAGTGACTTCTGGATGCAAGTCTTTAAGATGTTAGAAACTACGTTGAGCATGAGCTCCACGGATCATCCTCAATCCGATGGACAGACAATACGAGTAAATCAAATTATCGAGGACATGCTTCGACCATACGTTGGTGCAAAACCAACAAAATGGGAATATTATCTCCCAATTTTGGAGTTTGCTTATAATAGCTCCAAGCATACATCAACGGGATATAGTCCTTTTATGTTGATGTATGGTTTTCAGCCACGAGCTCCGATTGATGTTAATATACATCATGATGAGTTGCGAAGTACGCAAAACTTTCTTCGGGATATGCAAGATATGTTGCATATTGCACGAGATAATATACAAATAGCTCAAGATAGAGCGTGTTTTTTATGCCGATCATAATAAGCAACCTCGTGTATTCAACCCTGGACAGAAGGTATTTTTACTTGTACCTCACAATTCTAAGACATTGTCTACGGGCAAGTGCGCTAAGTTAACCCCACGGTGTTGCGTTGTTACGCGCGTGCGTATAGAAGGGGTGGGACCACGGGGGTCTCGAAATAGGGAGTAGAGGAGAAAGAATAAGACACAAAATGGAAGCTTAGCTCAAGAGGAGATGAGAAAGAATAAGACAATAACATAGAATAGATGGAGGCAAGATACTCAACAAGTTAGTTTAAAGAAACATAAACGCTTTACAATGTTGGCCGCATTGTCCGCACCAAACGACTATGAGAAAACCCTAGAAGAATAAGCAAGTAGCGAAGTATAGTAAAACCCTAACTGAAACCCAAGAAGAAAACCCTAACCAAAATCCTAAAACCGAATAGGAAACCCTCGACCTAAGTGGTATGCCTCTCCCTCAAAATAGGCAACCCCTTCATAAGTGACCCCTCCCTTCCTTTTATAGCCCAAGGGAGGGGGGGACCTTACAATGTGGGATAAAATCCCCCCTCTTATTTCTATACACCATTTCCTAGTATACATGTGCACATGGTGCACACCACCGATTTGCCTATTCCACCCCGGTTTCCGCCTATGGATGAAAATCTTCACGACATCCGCCCCCACCAAACCACACATCCACCGGTATGTGCCAAGAAAGATGAAGAGGTGAGATTTTTCGGCCATTGTGATAAAACCGAGGTCCGCCGTGTCCTCGTTGGCCTCGCTCGGCTTCATTTCCATTTCGAGCACGCCCGTCCCTTCCACACGAACCATCGTAGCATCCCGTTCCAACGTATCCGTCGCATGTCCTCAAGCGGACGGCTCCAACCAATCCACCACGTCCACCGTGTGTCCCCGAAACATCGACTCCATCCGAACCGCCATATCCACTGCACGCGCCTTCCTCCCCGGTCGGTCCTCCCGAACGCCATTGTCGATCCGGTCACTCTTTCTTTGTCTGCCATGTAGGTCCTCCGATTAGGCCCTCGGTCACCCCATTTGCTCGCCGGATTCCGCCCCTCGCGTACCTCTTGTGTTCTATCTCCGGCTTGATCCTCTCTTCGTCTCGAACACCTTGTGCCGATTCCCTCCGTTCCACGTTCACCTTCTGTAGGCTCTTTCCGTGTGCCCTTGTTGTCTCCCGAACATGCACTCGTTCTTCGGTCCCTCGGCGACCTCATTACGCGCTCCTCGCTTCTCCTTTGCTCACCGTGCTCTCTCGCCGTAGAGCGTACCGTCATCCCGACCACCATGTCAGTGTCCTTCGCGACTCCCGTTACCGCTTCATCCCAACTCTCGTCCTCTTGGCCCGCTTAGCCTCGCATGCCTTCCGGGACGTTGCGCTTCCTCTTCCCAGCCCGTAGCCCGTTGCTCTCCACGCACCTCCTCCGGTTCTCAAGACATAGCCTTCCATGCTCGCCGATCATCCGCCGATACCGGCACCTCACTGCTCCGTCTCTTGCCGCGTGCATTCCTCGCAAAGGCTCGTATGTCCTCCGGGTGCGCTCCCGATCTCTCCGATCGCACTCCGGATTCCTCCCTTTTCGTGCCGCGTATATTCCTCCTTTTGTTTCATCGTCTCCGCATGCCGAACACCTTGGTGTGTCGACTCTTCCCGCTTCGCGCTTGCCTTCCGTAGGCTCTTCCCGTGCGCCGATGTTGTCCCCCGAATATGCGCTCATTCTTTGGCCCTTAGGTGACCCCATTACGCGCACCTCGATTCTCCCTTGCTCTCCGTGCTCTCTCATAGTAGAGTGTATCGTCATCCCGACCTTCGTGTCGGTGTCTCTCGAGGCTCTCGTCACCGCCTCGCCTTGACTTGCGCCCTCTTGGCCCGCCTGTCCTTGCATGCCCTCCGGGAAGCCGCGCTTCCTCTTCCCGGCGCGTAGCCCATTGCTCTCCGCGCACCTTCTTCGGTTCTCAAGACATAACCTTTCGTGCTCACCGATCATTCGCCAATACCGGAACCCCACCACTCCGTCTCTCGCCGTGTGCTTGCCTCTCAAAGGCTCGACCGGTCCGCCATTGCCAATCACTCGTTGTAGCTCTCTCGGATGCATGCTCGTTCTTGGGCCCTTCACCGACCGTAATTGTTGGGATTACGGTCCCTTCGGATGGGATGGTCGGATGTCGGAGATGAATGCCGACAAGCCCGGTTTCGGTTTCGGAACCGGATGATGAAGACCCCGACTTCGGAGCCGGACGACGAATGTACCCGGAGAGAGATCCGGATGCGGGGACATATCTGTGAATATGTTTGCCAAGGGCCCTTGAGGCTATAGTTGTAAATAGCCCCAAAGTCATATGTGTATAAATATGACTTAGGGCAAACAGTTTTAATGTTGCTACTCATTTTTCTGTTTTTCCACTCAAGAGGAGTGAAGAGAGAGCAGCCGTGAGAGAGATAGAGCGTGAGAGAGGAAGAGGTCGACGCCTCTGTGTATTTCCGCCGCCTGTGGCGAGGACAGCGTGCTCAAGGTCGTCGCCTTGCAGCTCGCCATTGTATACTTCTCTGTGCATAGTTTTGGTTTGGAGTCTTGTACTCCCGTGGTTTTTCCCGTACAGGGTTTTCCACGTTAAATCGTGTGTCCACTCTATTTTTCGCATTTCCTATTTTCTGCAACAACGATTCGTGTGTTTCCTTGGTTGTGGCCGAGAGGTGAAGTTTGGAAAGTGACGATTATTTTCCATCAATTTGGTATCAGAGCGAGCTGCTGCAGAAAATGGAAGGCGGCGGCAGCGGGCAGCCGGGGATGATGGTGCTGAATGCGCAGAATTACGCCGACTGGAAGATCAAGATGGAGGATCTTCTGATTGTTCGGGACCTGTACGAACCGATTGACAGGTCGGAAATACCGAAGGGAGTACTTGAGTCGGAATGGAGGCTTCTGAACCGGAAAGCCGTTGCAACCATTCGGCAATACGTAGACGTGAGCGTTCTACAACATGTGGCGAACGACACCAACGCATATGAGATGTGGCGGAAGCTGTCGGGCCTCTACGAGAGGAAGAATGCGTTGAACCGGACCTCCCTGATGAGGAAGATAGTGAACCTCAAGTACCGGGACGGCGAGAGTATGGTGGAACACGTAAGCACGTTCATGGGATTCGTGAACCAGCTTGCGGCGATCAAGTTCCCGTTGGAGGATGCAATGCAAGCCATCATGCTAATGTGTACATTGCCGGAAAGCTGGGAGAACTTGGTGGTGACTCTCAGCACCTCCTGCACCGAAGATAACTTGTCCCTACAAACGGTAAAGACAAGCATTTTGAACGAAGAAGCGCGTCAGAGAGATAAAGAACCGGCCTCCGATCCGAAGATGCTGCTTACCGAATCGGATCAGGGAAGACAATGGAACCGGAGTCCGCAAAGACGGGAGAAGTCGGGGACCCGGTCGCAGTCAAGAGGAAGACCCACATGCTTCCACTGTGGGAAGCCGGGGCACTTCCGGAAGAATTGTCGGCATTACCGAAAGGACAACGGAGCCGATGACACCGATTCGAAGAAGTCACCGGAGAGAAACGGTGCATACCGGGGAGCCACGGACCGGAGAGGTCCATCGGCGAGGGCAGGACCGGAAAGGAACGACGGCACTCGCGGCAAGTGAAGAGGAGATCATGCTCATCACCGAAGAAGGTGAACTAAACATTGCCGGCGATGAGACTACCTGGGTGGTCGATTCCGGAGCGTCGTTCCACCTGACCCCGGAAAGAAGATACTTCTCATCCTACACAGCCGGTGAGCATGGCTGTGTTCGGATGGGAAATGAAGGTACGTGCCGGATTGCCGGCATAGGAGACGTGTGGTTGACAACCCCGACCGGATGCAAAATGCTGCTAAAGGATGTCCGACACGTTCCGGAGGTTCGATTGAACCTGATTTCGGCCGGGAGGCTAGACGATGAAGGCTACACAGGTAGCATCCGGAACGGCGTAATGAAGTTCAGCAAGGGGAGCCTGATAGTGGCTCGAGCCCGGAAAGTCAACACACTGTACCTTATGAATGCCTGGTTGTGTCCGGAAGAGTTGAACGTGGCGGCCGACACTGCCGGTGAGCTGTGGCACAAGAGACTGTGTCACATGAGTGAGAAGGGGATGAAGAGGCTTGCAGAAGACAACCTTATTCCAGTGAAGCATGTGCACCTAGAGAAGTGCACCGATTCCCTGGCCGGTAAGCAGAACCGAACCTCCTTCCATTCAAGGCCACCGACGAGACGTAGCGCACCATTGGAGTTGGTGCACACTGATGTGTGTCAGGTAGAAACGAAGTCACATGGCGGAGCCCAGTACTTCGTAACATTCATTGATGATCACAGCCG
The DNA here is from genome assembly GCF_043228905.1 of Azolla caroliniana. Taxonomy (NCBI): domain Eukaryota; kingdom Viridiplantae; phylum Streptophyta; class Polypodiopsida; order Salviniales; family Salviniaceae; genus Azolla; species Azolla caroliniana. Next base: position 15,559,531 of record NW_028230440.1, read on the forward strand.
GAAGCTGTGGACGGCACCGTTGAAGACAAAGGACCAAGTGTTGTGCGTCTTCAAAGAACTCCACGCGAGAGTGGAAAGGGAATCCGGCAAGAAGCTGAAAGCGATACGAGCGGATAACGGAGGGGAATACCGGGGGCAGTTCGCGGAGTACTGTCGCTCGAAGGGAATCCGGCTCGAGTTTACTATGCCGAAGACGCCGGAACTGAACGGGCTGGCCGAGAGGATGAACCGGACCATAATGGAGAGGGTCCGGAGTATGCTGGCGCATGCGAAATTACCCAAGGGGTTTTGGGCTGAGGCAATGTCGACGGCGACATACGTGATAAACAGATCACCCTCAGTACCTTTGGACGGAGACACGCCACAGAGAGTGTGGACCGGCAGGGATGTATCCTACCGGCATCTGAAGGTGTTCGCGTGTCTCGCATATGTGCATGTGGCTAAGGACCGGAGAGGAAAGCTAGATCCAAAGACCCGGCCATGCATATTCCTCGGTTACGGCGATGACGAGTTCTGCTACCGAGTATGGGACCCGGTCGACAAGAAGATATTCCGGAGTCGTGATATCATCTTCATGGAGAACAAGACACTCGCCGACTGGGAGTCGGAGAAGAAGATGAAGAGCTCCAAGTCGACCGGTGAGGATCAATTCTACGAGGAGCAGTCCCGACCGGCAAGGGACCGGTTAGCACTCGAGGATCCGGCCGAAGACGGTGAAGAAACAGAACCGGCCGAAGAAGATGAAAATAATACCGGAACCGGCCCCGATCCCGAAATGGATTTGGATGAAGAAGAATCGGAAGAACCGGTTACCGAAGCTCCGGAACGGAGATATCCTCTAAGAGAGAGAAGGGCCCCCCGGAGATTTCCGGACCCAGAGCACGTGCTGCTAACCGACGAGGGGGAGCCGGAGAGCTTTGAAGAAGCAAAGCATGACACCCAGAGCCGCAGGTGGTTGAGTGCCATGCAGGACGAGATGGATTCCCTGCATGAGAACCACACATATGAACTTGTGGAGTTGCCGAAAGGAAAGCGAGCACTTCGAAACAAGTGGGTGTTCAAGCTGAAACCGGGAGATGCCGGAAACCCCCCGAGATACAAAGCCAGGATCGTGGTGAAGGGGTTTCAGCAGAAGAAGGGCGTCGACTTCGACAAGATATTTGCCTCGGTAGTGAAGATGACCTCAATCCGGACGGTGCTGAGCATAGCGGCAAGCATGGACCTCGAGGTAGAACAGATGGACGTGAAGACGGCATTCCTTCACGGTGACCTCAAAGAAGAGATCTACATGCAACAACCGGAAGGATTCGAGAAGAAAGGGAAGGAGCACCTGGTATGCCGGTTGAAGAAGAGCCTTTACGGACTGAAGCAGGCTCCCCGGCAATGGTACCGGAAGTTCGACTCTTTCATGACCGACGAAGGGTACCTCAAAACGCAGTCCGACCACTGCGTGTTTGTGAAGAAGTTCGAAGGAGGAGACTTTCTAATACTCCTCCTGTACGTGGACAACATGTTGATCGTCGGACGAGACCAGGTCAAGATACGGATGCTGAAGAAGGCCCTTCACCGAACCTTCTCAATGAAGGACCTGGGTCCGGCGAGGCAAATACTAGGGATGCACATCATCCGGGACCGGAAGAAGAAGCAGTTGTGGCTGTCACAGGAGAAGTACGTGACAAAGGTGCTTCACCAGTTCAACATGTCGGAAGCAAGACCGGTCGGGTCAACACTCCCGGCAAACTGCAAGCTGTCCAGCAAGCAGAGCCCCAAGACAAAGGCTGAGAAGGAGGACATGATGAAAGTACCATATGCCTCTGCCGTCGGGAGCTTGATGTACGCAATGGTGTGTACCCGACCGGACATAGGATATGCAGTCGGAGTGGTGAGTCGGTACATGAGCAATCCCGGCAAAGAGCATTGGAACGCGGCCAAGTGGATACTCCGATACCTGAAGGGCACGGCAAACGTGTGCCTCCGATTCGGCTCCGGTAAGCCCGAACTCGACAGCTTCACCGATTCGGATATGTCGGCTGATGCAGATACCAGCCGGTCCACATCAGGGTATGTGATGACGTATGCAGGGGGAGCTGTTTCATGGCAGTCGAGGCTGTAGAAGACGGTTGCGTTGTCAACCACGGAGGCGGAGTACATGGCGGCTGTTGAAGCCGGCAAGGAAATAATATGCATGAAGGACTTCATTAGAGAGCTCGGTATCCGGGCAGGAGGAGTACCGACTCTACTGCGACAGTCAGAGTGCAATCCACCTTGCGAAGAACGCGGCCTATCACTCCCGGACGAAGCACATCCAGCGAAGATATCACTAGATCCGGGAAAGCATAGAAGACAAGGAGTTCGTGCTGACGAAGGTCCACACGGACGAGAACGGGTCGGATATGTTGACCAAGGTGCTCACACCCGACAAGCTGGAAGCATGCCGGAAGAGGATCGGATTGAAGAGACATCCCATGCCGAAGTGAAGGGGGAGTTTGTTGGGATTACGGTCCCTTCGGATGGGATGGTCGGATGTCGGAGATGAATGCCGACAAGCCCGGTTTCGGTTTCGGAACCGGATGATGAAGACCCCGACTTCGGAGCCGGACGACGAATGTACCCGGAGAGAGATCCGGATGCGGGGACATATCTGTGAATATGTTTGCCAAGGGCCCTTGAGGCTATAGTTGTAAATAGCCCCAAAGTCATATGTGTATAAATATGACTTAGGGCAAACAGTTTTAATGTTGCTACTCATTTTTCTATTTTTCCACTCAAGAGGAGTGAAGAGAGAGCAGCCGTGAGAGAGATAGAGCGTGAGAGAGGAAGAGGTCGACGCCTCTGTGTATTTCCGCCGCCTATGGCGAGGACAGCGTGCTCAAGGTCGTCGCCTTGCAGCTCGCCATTGTATACTTCTCTGTGCATAGTTTTGGTTTGGAGTCTTGTACTCCCGTGGTTTTTCCCGTACAGGGTTTTCCACGTTAAATCGTGTGTCCACTCTATTTTTCGCATTTCCTATTTTCTGCAACAACGATTCGTGTGTTTCCTTGGTTGTGGCCGAGAGGTGAAGTTTGGAAAGTGACGATTATTTTCCATCAGTAATGCATGCTTCGTGTTATGCCCTTCATCCACCGTAGACCTAACCTCCGCGTCGGCCACTTCTTCCTTTGTTGCCGTAGCTCGTTCCGACTCGGGATTGCCATCTTGGACCCGCTCGTCCATCATCTCATACCGAATACCCGTTCCGATAACTTTGTCCGCTTCGGCCTCCGACTCCTCGCCGCCACCCGCCGTCTCTCCGGTCTCACGTTGATCCGCAACCGCCAAAGTCTCTAGAATGGGTGTGGAAGGTCCCTCTCGCTCTCGGTCTTCCACCAAGCCGTGATCACCGTACCTGCTAGGCCTCCTCAATACGCTCACTGGCTCTCGTCGCGTTTTGTGATCCGTCCTCCCCGATCTCCAATCGGACCGGCATAGCCTTCGCTCGGATCGGTCTCGACCGATCGTGATCTGGTTCGGTCCTCTCTCTTTCACAATTGTCACCGACCGAACGATTCCGACCTTGCCGACTCTTCTTCAGTTTGGGCCCGGTTCGCCGGCCCTCGCTCCATTCTTCTTTCGCACTGTCTTCCGATTCCCAACTCTCCCCTTTCCACTCCCGACCTCTCTGTCGATCCTGTCGTATATGCCCGTTCCGGGCCTCGCATCCTCATCTTCGTACGTACTCGCTCCGGGCCACGCCTCCTCACGGCCACCGCCCATCTCTCTGGTCTCACGTTGACACTTGGGCACAACCGCTGAAGTCTCCGGCCCCGGTGTCGAGGGGTCTTGCCTCCGTCCGCTCCAATCTTCCTCGTCGTCATTTCGGTCACCCGCCTTGCCGCCGCCACCGCCTGTCACTGTAGGCCACACGCCGCCACTCGGAGCCTCTAGGACTGGTGTGGGTAAGGTCCCGGCACCTCCACTCGTCGTTGTTGTAGCCGCCTCCGTCCGGACGTCGTTGTTCGCGGCTCCCCCATCTCCGATTCCGCAAGCCTCGATTATGCTTGCCACCCCTTCTTCCTCGCTTTCCTTGCCATTGTCTTGGTTTCCCTCCTTTCCAAGCCAACCGCCGGAGCCTCTAGGACCGGTGTGGGTAAGGACTCAGCACCGCCACTCGTTTTGTTCGTAGCCACCTCCATTCGGTCATCGTCATCTGTGGCTACCTCGTCTCCATTTATGCTTGCCGCCACCTCTTCCTCGTCGTTCTCGCTGTTGTGGTTGCCCGCCTTGCTGCCGCCACCGCTCGTCGCTCTAGGTCTCATGCCGGCGCTCGGGCCAGCCACCGGAGCCTCTAGGACCGGTGTGGGTAAGGACCCGGCACCGCCGCTCGTTGTGTTCGTAGCCGCCTCCGTTCGGATGTCGTTGTCCGCGGCTAACCCGCCTCCGATTATGCAAGCCTCAATTACGCTTGCCGCCTCCCCTTCGTCGTCGTTTCGGCCACCCGCCTTCCCGCTTGATGTTTTGGGCCACCGTGCCCCGAATCCTCCGCCCACTCTCAAATTGGCGCTTCCCGCTCCGTAGTCATTGGCCTCATCCATGGTTGTCCATTCGTCACAAGACGAGAGGGTCGCTCGCTCCACACCCTCTCCCATGTCGCCGTTGCACGCTCTTTCGGCCTCCGCATAGGCCTCGTCCTCCACGCGTATGGAGGCTTCTTACTCCACATCCTTCGATCCGCTTGGGCCCAACTCCGTAATAAGCCCTTCCTCGGCTTCGAACTTCACCTTCACGCTCTCGCACGCCTCCCATACCAATGCCTCAAAGTCGTACTCCTCTGGTTGATTACGCGTCAAGCTCCTTTTCGGTGGTGGTGTGTAGCCGCCCACCGCCCTCTCTTTTCCGTCACTCGCGGGCCAAGTCGTTGCCGACTGCTCCCCATCATATTGCCGGCATACCCACTTTGGTTTCGTGTATCCGTATGCCTCCATTAGAGCTCCCTCGAAGGACTCCCACGACTCGTGAGCTTCTTGAAGCTCCTTGACCTCTTTATGCACCGATACGGCCGCCACTCAATGAAAATACTCTAGCCGCATCGCCTCGTCCACACCCCCTTTCGCCATCTCGGCCTTGTAGGCTCCCCAAAATTTTGGGACCTCATTCCCATTGAACCGGCCGACTCGATCGACCACCCTTTCGATGGCTTGTTGAGCCGCATCTCGCTTCGCCATCTTCCGTCCTGCTTCCATCACGATCTTTGCCATCATCTCCTCGAAGTCAAAGTCTTCTTCCATCTCCATGCTCCCTTGCCGCCCTTCACGTCGGGTTCACCAAAGATGTCGCGTTGTTACGCGCGTGCGTGTAGAAGGGGCGGGACCACGAGGGTCTTGGACTAGGGAGTGGAGGAGAAAGAATAAGACACAAAAGGGAAGCTTAGCTCAAGAGGGGATGAGAAAGAATAAGACAATAACATAGAATAGATGGAGGCAAGATACTCAACAAGTTAGTTTAAAGAAACATAAACGCTTTACAATGTTGGCCGCCATGGCCGCACCAAACGACTATGAGAAAACCCTAGAAGAATAAGCAAGTAGCGAAGTATAGTAAAACCCTAACTGAAACCCAAGAAGAAAACCCTAACCAAAACCCTAAAACCGAATAGGAAACCCTTGACCTAAGTGGTATGCCTCTCCCTCAAAATAGGCAACCCCTTCATAAGTGACCCCTCCCTTCCTTTTATAGCCCAAGGGAGGGGGGGACCTTACAATGTGGGATAAAATCCCCCCTCTTATTTCTATACACCATTTCCTAGTATACATGTTCACATGGTGCACACCACCGATTTGCCTATTCCACCCCGGTTTCCGCCTATGGACAAAAATCTTCACGACATTGTTTTTTTGGACCTTTTCAAGTCCTCAAATGCATTGGTTCATCAGCCTATCGCCTCGCTCTTCCCGATGGCATTGAAATTCATCCAGTTTTTCATGTAAGTCGTCTAAAAGAACTTCTAGGTTCTAGACGGTTACAATTGAAACTCTAGTTACTTCTAAAGAATTATCTTCTAAACCACATGTACCAGAAAGAATTCTCGATGTTAAAACCAAAATCTGCGTACTAAAATAATACGAGAATTTAAAATTAAATGGATGGATAAATCTATCAAAGATGCCACATGGGAACGTGAAAATACTCTTAGAACTAACTTCCCTAATTTTCCATTGCAAGAGTGCAATGTTTTAAAGAGTGGGAGTATGCTACGAGCATGACCATATAATATCTGGTGGTGAGAATTTACCGTAGTATTCTATACACGTGGGTTAAACGAGACTGTAAAGAAGGGGAGGAGTACTTTTAATCCTCGAGATTGAGACAACCCATTAGGCTAAGTGTGAACTTGCTTGGGGGCCTTGGGTCTCGCTATAAATATGAGGTGTAGTTACCCTCATTGGATCATCTCTTGACTACGTCGAGACTCTGTTTCATGGTGGGTCAACTCCTGTAGCGAGTGTGCCAGCACCAGGTACGACTTGACGCCACGACGGTGGTATGGGGCGTCGATCGAGGCTCGAGTGAATCTCGATCCCTTTGCTCGGGGGTGGTTGGGTGGATCGTGTTGGGAAATCGGTCCCTCTGGATGGGATCTGGCTGTGAATGAAGAGATCTGGAAACCGGATCGGATGGACCCGATGAGAACTGGAAGAGAAGACAGATTTGTAAATATGTCTTGAGTAAGCCTATTGAGGCTACATTTGTAAATAGCCCTAAGTTCATATAAGTATAAATATGACTTAGGGCAATCACTTTATGCGTAAGTGAGAGTTGTATGTTGTAGTTTTTCATATCGTTGTAATTGTTGTACAGAGATAGATAGAGAGGGAGAGAGTGTGAGATACAGAGGGATACTCTGTTGTAACCGCCAGTTGGCAAAGATATAGAGCTCGAGGTTGTTGCCTCCGAGGCTCTGATTGTACCTTTGTCCTATAGTGATAGTTGGAGTCTGTGGGCTCTCGTGGTTTTTTCGCATTTAGGGTTTTCCACGTAAACATCCTGTGCATTTCCGTTGTCTACTCTCGACTACCCATTTCTGTGCTCTCCATTCTCATCGAAGTGATTCAAGACTCGGTTTTGACCGAGCAATATTCCGCGTGATTCTCTTCAAACTGGTATCAGAGTGAACAAAACAGGAAACAGAAGAATCGTTTGGCGGCATGTTCAAGCTCACCGGCTCCAACTACTCAATGTGGAAGTTGAAGATGAGGGATATGCTGGTGGGTTAAAGATCTTTGGTTTCCGGTTCAGTTCGGGGACAAGAGACCGGACAAGATCGACGCCACAGTGTGGGAGGTGATGCACATGAAGACTACTACGGCATACATCTGGTGCTTCATCAACATTAGCCTGTACAACAACTTGAATGAAGAGAGCAAGGCTCATGAAATCTAGGAGAAGATCGGCATCATGTTCGAGAACAAGAATGCCGTTAATCGGGTTTCGGTATTCCGGAAGCTAGTGAGGTTCCGGTACCAGGACGAATCCAGTATGGCGGAGCACATGAATTCCTTCTAGGGGCTGATACATCAAGCAACCTCTTTGGAAGTACCTCTCGCCGATGAGGTACTCGCATTGCTCCTGCTCAGTTCCCTCCCGGATAGGTGGGAGACATTAGTTGTCACGTTGGACAACGCCGGGCCAGAAGGAAAGCAGTTGTCCCAAGCAAGGGTAAAATTAAGCTTGCTAGATGAAGAAGCTCTCCAGAAGGACCAAGAGTCTGGAACTGATCCGAAGGCCTTGGTCATGGAAGATGACCACAACCGGGGAAGAGGCCGGTATCAGAATCCCCAAAACCGAGACAAATCGGGGAAGAGGCCGGTATCGGAGTCCCCAAAACCGAGACAAATTGGGGACGAGGTCGAAGTCAAGGGGGAGGCCCATTTCCTTCTATTGCGGGAAGCCGAGACACTTCCAGAAGAACTGTCGACATTTCCGGTAGGAGAAAGAAACCGGCACTGTCGATTCGAAGAAGAGTTTGGACCGAAACGGTTGAGACTGGAGAGGCCCAGATTGGAAGGGAACGTTGGCAATCACGACAAGTGAAGAAGAATTGATGCTCATTACCTAAGAGAATGAGTTAAACCTTGTCGGCGACGAGACAACGAGGGTTTTCGATTCCGGAGCGTCGTTCCACCTGACACCGGTCGGAAATACTTCTGATCCTACATAACCGATGATCATGGTTGTGTCCGGATGGGGAATGAAGGTACATGCCAAATTATCAGCATAGGAGATGTGTTGTTGAAGACATCAACCGGATGCAAATTGCTACTGAAGGATGTCCGACACGTTCCGGAGGTTCGATTGAACTTGATATCTGTCGGTCGTCTAGATGATGAAGGCTACACGGGTAGCATCCGGAACGGAGTTATGAAGTTCAACAAGGGAAGCTTGATAGTGACTTGAGCCCGGAAGATCAACACATTGTACTTGATGAATGCCCAGATATGCCGGGAACAAGTGAACATAGCATCTGACACTGCCGGTGAGCTGTTGCACACAAGACTGTGTCACATGAGTGAGAAGGGGATGAAGAGGCTTGCCGAAGACAACCTCATTCCGGTGAAGGACATGCAACTTGAGAAGTGCACCAATTGCTTGGTCGGCAAGCAAAACCGAACCTCCTTCCAGTCAAGACCACCGATGAGACGGAATGCACCACTTGAGCTGGTGCATACCGATGTGTGTCAAGTGGACACGAAGTCACATGCCGGATCACAGTACTTCGTGACATTCATTAGATGACCACAACCAGAAGCTCTGTGTCTCACCATTGAAGACAAATGATAAAGTGTTATCCGTTTTCAAGGAACTCCACGCGAGAATGGAAAGAGAAACCGGCTGGAAGCTGAAGGCAGTTCGAGGAGTCTTGCTGGTCGAAAGGAATCCGGCTCGAATGTACCGTGCCGAAGATGCCGGAATTGAACAGGCTGACCGAAAGGATGAATCGGACCATAATGGAGAGATTTTGGAGCATGCTCACACATGCCAAGTTACCCAAGTCATTTTGGGTTGAGGCGCTGACGACGGCAACCTATGTGATAAACAAATCACCCTTAGTCCCCTTGGGAGGAGACTCACCTCAAAAAGTATGAACCGGTAAAGATGTGTCTTACCGGCATCTGAAGGTGTTCAGGTGTCTCACATACGTGCATGTGGCAAAGGACAAGAGAGCAAAGTTGGATCCAAAGTCCCGGCCATGCATATTCCTTGGATACGGCGATGATAAGTTCAGTTACCGGGTGTGGGATTTGGTCAACAAGAAGGTGTTCCGGAGTCGGGACATAGTCTTCGTGGAAGACAAGACCATTGCCGACTGGGAGTTGGAGAAGAAGATGATCAACTCTGGATCATCCAATGAAAACCGTCTTGAGGACATAAGGACCTACCCGGTTGAAAACCAGATGACACTAGACGAACCGACCGGATACGAACAGGAATCCGAACCGACCAAAGAAGAAGACGAAGAAGAAGAAGAAGACACCGGAACCAAACAAGATCCCGAATTGGATTCGGATTCGGAACAGACGGAAGAACTGGTCGTCAGAAACCAGGGATGGAGATATCCTCTCCGAGAGAGAAGAGCCCCCCGGAGATTTCCGGATGCAGAGCATGTGTTGCTAACCAAGGAGGGGGAGCTGGAAAGCTTTGAAGAAGCGAAGGGAGACACCCACAACCGCAAGTGGTTGAGTGCCATGCAAGATGAGATGGATTCCCTTCATGAGAACCACACATATGAATTGGTGGAGTTGCCGAAAGGAAATAGGGCACTCCGGAACAAGTGGGTGTACAAGCTAAAACCGGGAGATGCCGGAAATCCACTAAGGTATAAAATCCACTAAGGTATAAGGCCCGAATCGTGGTGAAGCGCTTCCAGTAGAAGAAAGGAGTGGACTTCAATGCGATCTTTGCCCCAGTAGTAAAGATGACATCCATCCGGAGGGTATTGGGCATAGTGGCAAGCATGGACCTCGAGGTAGAGCAATTGGATGTCAAGACGGCATTCCTACATGGCGACCTCGAAGAAGAAATCTACATGCATCAACCAGAGGGATTTGAAAGGAAAGGGAAGGAGGTGTGTTAGCTGAAGAAGAGCCTATACGGACTGAAGCAAGCTTCCCAGCAATGGTACCAACAGTTTGACTTGTTCATGACCGACCAAGGGTACCACAAAATGCAAGCCGATCACTGTGTGTTTGTGATGAAATTTGATGAAGGAGATTTCTTGATACTCCTCCTGTATGTGGATGATATGATGATCGTCGAACAAGAACAAGGCAAGATTTGGATGTTGAAGAAGGCCCTGAACTGGACCTTCTCAATGAAAGACTTGGGACCGGCAAGACAGATATTGGGAATGCACATCATCCGGGACCGGTCAAAGAAGCTATTGTGGTTGTGACAGGAGAAGTACGTGACGAAGGTGCTTCAATAGTTCAACATGTCGGAGGCAAAACCAGTTGGATCGACACTTCTGGCAAACTGCAAGCTATTCGGAAAACAAAGCCCGAGAACAAAGGCGGAGAAGGCGGATATGATGAAGATACCATATGCCTCTACAATCGGTAGCTTGATGTACGCGATGGTATGTACCCGGCCGAATATCGGATATGCAGTCGGAGTGGTGAGCCATTTCATGAGCAATCCTAGCAAAGAGCACTGGAACGCGGTCAAGTGAATACTCTAGTACTTGAAAGGCATGTCGAGTATGTGCCTCCGGTTCAGCTCTAGTAATCCCCAACTTGACAGATTCACGGATTCAGATATGTCGGCTGATGCGAATACCAGCCGGTCTACGTCCGGATATGTCATGACCTATGTAGGGGGAGCTATATCATGGCAGTCGAGGCTGTAGAAGACGGTTACATTGTCAACCACAGACGCGAAGTACATGGCAACTGTAGAAGCCAGCAAGGAGATAATCTAGATGAAGGACTTCATCGAAGAGCTAGGGATCCAACAGGAGGAATACCTGCTCTACTGCGATAGTCAAAGTGCCATCTAGCTTGCAAAGAACGCGGCCTACCATTCCTAGACGAAACATATCCAGCGGAGGTACCACTGGATCTACGAGAGAGTAGAAGATCATTAGTTCATGTTGACGAAGATCCACACGGAGGAGAACGGGTCGGATATGCTGACCAAGGTGTTGAAGACCAACAAGTTGGACACGTACTGAAAGCGGATCAGGCTAACAAGACATCCTATGCCGGAGCGAAGGGGGAGATTGTTGGGAAATCGGTCCCTCCTGATGGGATCCGGCTATGAATGAAGAGATCCGGAAACCGGATTGCATGGACCAGGTGAGAACCGGAAGAGAAGACAGATTTGTAAATATGTCTTGAGTAAGTCTATTGAGGCTACATAAATATGTCCTGAGTAAGCCTATTGAGGCTACATTTGTAAATAGCCCTAAGTTCATATAAGTATAAATATGATTTAGGGCAATCACTTTATGCGTAAGTGAGAGTTGAATGTTGTAGTTTTTCATATCGTTGTAACTATTGTACAAAGACAGATAGAGAGGGAGAGAGTGTGAGATACAAAGGGATACTCTTTTGTAACCGCCGGTTGGCAAAGATATAGAGCTCGAGGTCATTGCCTCCGAGGCTCTGATTGTACCTTTGTCCTATAGTGATAGTTGGAGTCCATGGGCTCCCGTGGTATTTTCCCATTTAGGGTTTTCCACGTAAACATCTTGTGTATTTCCTTTGTGTACTCTCGACTTCCCATTTCTGTGTTCTCCATTCTCATCGAAGTGATTCAAGAGTTGGTTGTGGTCGAGCAATATTCCGCGTGATTCTCTTCAGATCGGCACCCTTCTTTCTCTCTCTCCTTTCTTATTTATCTATCCTATATCCTTATCATATACTTACATTAGATTATCACTCTAACACTTGTGAATGCAAATGTGTTTTTCGGATACCTGTCCGGATGCCTTCCGGCCGGTCCAGGTCCGAATTGGGGTCTGGGTCTGGGTCTAGGTCCGGTCTCTATCTCCTTCTGACCTATCTGATCGGGTTCTTGAACTTCAAAGTCAAATCCACCTCGTGCTCATCCCATTTGGAGGGACCTATCTCCTAACACTACACATCCTCGAAGGATTGGGATTTTATGCTCAATTGACCTTTGTAGTGGAAGACTTTTGGGTAGCTCCCATGTTAATACATCCTCGTATTGCTCTAATATTTCCTTGATTTTCTCTACCCTTAGTTATACCTTCCTCACAGTTGTTGTGATGCTTGGAGTGTGGTGCAAAGAAAAAGTTGACCACCCTTCCTCAAGACTCGGTTTGCTATTTTTACCGTGCAAAGTTTTGCAATCACGATTGTTTCCTTTGCCTTTGTATTCCTCATACACATGCTTACAGTAACACCCGCCTTGCCATCTTCGTTATCTAATAACCCCTTATCTACCATTTTGCCGAATTGGTTGATGACGTACTTGTCCACCAATTCTAGACCTAAGATCACTTAGCACCCATCCATGTCCACCACTAGAAAAGGTGTCCGGCCCTTCCATTCTCCCGCTTCAAAGATATCCACGGCCAATGAACACTTCTTAGTGTATTCCTACACAAAACTCACAGAGATGTTGGTTAAAGGCTACAATTTTAATCCCCACTTCCTGGTGTGTGCAAGTGTTATGAAGTTGTGTGTTGCTCCATTGTCTACCATTGCCTCACAACTATGTCCATTAATTTTTATGTTGAGAAAGAGATTACTTGTGTTGTTGAGTTTGATTGTGAGATAGGTGGGTCATGCGGTGGCAGCTATTGCACGTACAACAACTTCTTCTCCTTCTTCATCATATTGTGTTGTTATTGCTTCCATGTCTTGCGTGAAACCTTCCTCGAGTTCTGTTAACTCGAGTTGCGAGGTGGTTGTCTATATGGTTAGTTGCTTCCTTTTTGGACAATTAGATGCCAAGTGAGGGCCTCCACACTCAAAACAACCTCTCTTAATTAGTGGGACTCCCCAATTTTCCTCCTCCCATGCTAGTTGTCCAACTCGATCTAATTGGATCCCCTCATGTTATTCCTCTTGCTATTGAGCTGGTGGTAGTCATCCACCCACGATTGTTAGGTGTACTTCCTATATTGTTGTAGAAAGGTTGGGAGCTCCCTTCTATATCAGGTCCTATCCTTTCTCCCACCCTCATGGCTTCCTCACAAGTGTGTGGGTTCACCTTCTCTACCTCTAGCATGATGTGAGGCTCAAATCCAGTTAGGAACTTGTGGAGTTTGGGGATTTGACGAAGATGCAACAACTGCAATGTCACCTGGCGGTACCTGTCAGTATACATTATGAGTTGCCCGTCCCCTTGTCTCAACATCCTCCATTCATCCATGATACGGAGATGTTCATTTTGTGGTATGAAGCAATGACACAACTCCCGTTTGAACTCCGTCCAAGGCATGAACTCAAACACGCTTTCTCCGCATGTTGGCCCATGATCCAAAAAAAACATGGAGACCATCACCCACAAGTCGGGTTCTACCTGACTTTGGACAAGGAATAGTTTGGTTTCCCTGATCCATCTTGTAAGTAACACTAAGTTCCTCTCCCCACATACATTTTTGGTTTGTTAGGCTTGAATGATCCCAAGTTGTTGTGGCGGTTATCAGCATTACCTACTTCCAACCTATGCATGATCTCCTCCAAATGCCCCAGTCCTCCTTATGCGTGGCTTCTCCTTGTAGCTCTCCCATTTGCACGCTCGATCCCTCTTCTTCTCTCTACCATCTCTAATCTTCCATACTGCGCCTTTCGCTCTCTAATTCCCTGCCCTCTTGGTTGTCTCTGTCTAGTGCGATCTGCCCCAATGGTGTGCCTCCTCCATTCCTTGGCTCCCTCAAGTTGATCCCTCTTCTCTACCTTCTTTTTGCCATTGGTTAGCTAAAAGGGGGGCGGAAATCAGTCTAATATCTTTGTGGTTACCTTGACTCCTTCCATGGTGTTCGTTTGCCACTTCTTCGTACTCTATTTTCCTTGATTCTTCAATATCCTCTTGTTCGAATGGCCTACCAATCCTAACCTAGCTCTGATACCAAGTTTTACACCAATGGCACAGAATGAGAGGAAACAGTACATTCAATGGAAGTGGAAAACATAAACAGTAAGTACTAACAACTAATGACACTAAATTTCCCCATCGGGAACCCCCCATTGAGGATCACAACTACTTCCTTAAATAGAGTTTTATTGGAATCCCAAACATTCGTGAGATGAAACTGTTAGAAATCGACGCTTTCAAAACCTTCACCTCTCGGCCACAACCGAGGAAACATGAGTCAATGCAGCAGTAAATCGAAAACACAGAGAGAGACTCGAATGCACAGGGTTTAGCGTGGAAAACCCTAGACGGGAAAAACCACGGGAGTGCAAGACTCCAACTATCACTATACGCAGGGAATGTACAATGGCGAGCTGCAAGGCGACGACCTTGAGCTCGCTGTCCTCGCCACAGGCGGCGGTATTACACAGAGGCGTCGACCTCTTCCTTTCTCTCTCTCTCACTCTCTCTCTCTCGGCTGCTCTCACTTTGCTCCCTCTAAGTGAAAACAGAAAAATGACCAACAACAACAAAACTGTTTGCCCTAAGTCATATTTATACACATATGACTTTCGGGCTATTTACAAATATAGCCTCGAGGGCCCTTGGCAAACATATTCACAAATATGTCCCCGCATCCGGATCTCTCTCCGGGTACATTTGTCATCCGGCTCCGTAGCCGGGGTCTTCATCATCCGGATCCGAAACCGGGTCTTCATCATCCGGTTCCGAAACCGGGTCTTCATCATCCGGTTCCGATACCGGGTACTCCTCATTCGGGTCTTCATTCCCGATTCCCGGACATCTGACCATCCCATCCGGAGGGACCGTAATCCCAACAAACTCCCCCTTCACTTCGGCATGGGATGTCTTTCCAGTCCGACCCTCTTCCGGCACGCTTCCAGCTTGTCGGGTGTGAGCACTTTCGTCAGCATATCTGACCCGTTCTCGTCCGTGTGGATCTTCGTCAGCACAAACTCCTGGTCTTCTATCCTTTCCCGGATCCAGTGATATCTTCGCTGGATGTGCTTCGTCCGTGAGTGATAGGCCGCGTTCTTCGCAAGGTGGATGGCACTCTGACTGTCGCAGTAGAGTCGGTACTCCTCCTGCCGGATACCGAGCTCTCTAATGAAGTCCTTCATCCATATTATTTCCTTGCCGGCTTCAACAGCCGCCATGTACTCCGCCTCCGTGGTCGACAACGCAACCGTCTTCTGCAGCCTCGACTGCCACGAAACAGCTCCCCCTGCATACGTCATCACATACCCTGATGTGAACCGGCTGGTATCTGCATCAGCCGACATATCCGAATCGGTAAAGCCGTCGAGTTCGGGCTTACCGGAGCCGAATCGGAGGCACACGTTTGCCGTGCCCTTCAGGTATCGGAGTATCCACTTGGCCGCGTTCCAGTGCTCTTTCTCGGGATTGCTCATGTACCGGCTCACCACTCCGACTGCATATCCTATGTCCGGTCTTGTACACACCATTGCGTACATCAAGCTTCCGACGGCAGAGGCATATGGTACTTTCATCATGTCCTCCTTCTCAGCCTTTGTCTTGGGGCTTTGCTTGCTGGACAACTTGCAGTTTGCCGGGAGGGTTGACCCGACCGGTCTTGCTTCCGACATGTTGAACCGGTGAAGCACCTTTGTCACGTACTTCTCCTCTGACAGCCACAACTGCTTCTTCTTCCGGTCCCGGATGATGTGCATCCCTAGTATTTGCCTCGCCGGACCCAGGTCCTTCATTGAGAAGGTTCGGTGAAGCGCTTTCTTCAGCATCCGTATCTTGACCTGGTCCCGTCCGACGATCAACATGCCGTCCACGTACAGGAGGAGTATTAGAAAGTTTCCTCCTTCGAACTTCTTCACAAACACGCAGTGATCGGACTGCGTTTTGTGGTACCCTTCGTCGGTCATGAAAGAGTCGAACTTCCAGTACCATTGCCGGGGAGCCTGCTTCAGTCCGTAAAGGCTCTTCTTCAACCAGCATACCAGGTGCTCCTTCCCTTTCTTATCGAATCCTTCCGGTTGCTGCATGTAGATCTCTTCTTCGAGGTCACCGTGAAGGAATGTCATCTTCACGTCCATCTGTTCTACCTCGAGGTCCATGCTTGCCGCTATGCTCAGCACCGTCCGGATGGAGGTCATCTTCACTACCGGGGCAAATATCTCGTCGAAGTCGACGCCCTTCTTCTGCTGGAACCCCTTCACCACGATCCTGGCTTTGTATCTCGGGGGGTTTTCGGCATCTCCCGGTTTCAGCTTGAACACCCACTTGTTTCGAAGTGCCCGCTTTCCTTTCGGCAACTCCACAAGTTCATATGTGTGGTTCTCATGCAGGGAATCCATCTCCTCCTGCATGGCACTTAACCACCTGTGGCTATGGGTGTCAAGCTTTGCTTCTTCAAAACTCTCCGGCTCCCCCTCGTCGGTTAGCAGCACGTGCTCTGGTTCCGGAAATCTCTGGGGGGGCCTTCTCTCTCTTAGAGGATATCTTCGTTCCGGAGCTTCGGTAACCGGCTCCTCCGTTTCCTCTTCATCCGAATCCATTTCGGGATCGGGGCCGGTTCCGGTATCAGTTTCATCTTCCTCGGCCGGTTCTGTATCTTCACCGTCTTCGGCCGGATCCTCGAGTGCTAACCGGTCCCTTGCCGGTCGGGACTGCTCCTCGTAGAGTTGATCCTCACCGGTCGACTTGGAGCTCTTCATCTTCTTCTCCGACTCCCAGTCGGCGAGTGTCTTGTCCTCCATGAAGATGATATCACGACTCCTGAATATCTTTTTGTCGACCGGGTCCCATACTCGGTAGCCGAACTCGTCATCGCCGTAACCGAGGAATATGCATGGCCGGGTCTTTGGATCTACCTTTCCTCTCCGGTCCTTTGCCACATGCACATATGCGAGACACCCGAACACCTTCAGATGCCGGTAGGATACTTCCCTACCGGTCCACACTCTCTGCCGCGTGTCTCCGTCCAAAGGTACTGAGGGTGATCTGTTTATCACGTATGTCGCCGTCGACATTGCCTCAGCCCAAAACCCCTTGGGTAATTTCGCATGCGCCAGCATACTCCGGACCCTCTCCATTATGGTCCGGTTCATCCTCTCGGCCAGCCCGTTCAGTTCCGGCGTCTTCGGCACAGTAAACTCGAGCCGGATTCCCTTCGAGCGACAATACTCCTCGAACTGCCCTCAGTATTCCCCTCCGTTATCCGCTCGTATCGCTTTCAGCTTCTTGCCGGATTCCCTTTCCACTCTCGCGTGGAGTTCTTTGAAGGCGCACAACACTTGGTCCTTTGTCTTCAACGGTGCCGTCCACAGCTTCCGGCTGTGGTCATCAATGAATGTCACGAAGTACTGGGCCTCGCCATGTGACTTCGTTTCTACTTGACACACGTCAGTGTGCACCAACTCCAATGGTGCGCTACGTCTCGTCGGTGGCCTTGAGTGGAAGGAGGTTCGGTTCTGCTTACCGGCCAGGCAATCGGTGCACTTCTCCAGGTGCACATGCTTCACTGGAATAAGGTTGTCTTCTGCAAGCCTCTTCATCCCCTTCTCACTCATGTGGCACAGTCTCTTGTGCCACAGCTCACCGGTAGTGTCGGCTGCCACGTTCAACTCCTCCGGACACAACCAGGCATTCATAAGGTACAGTGTGTTGACTTTCCGGGCCCGGGCCACTATCAGGCTCCCCTTGCTGAACTTCATTACGCAGTTCCGGATGCTACCTGTGTAGCCTTCATCGTCTAGCCTCCCGGCCGAAATCAGGTTCAATCGAACCTCCGGAACGTGTCGGACATCCTTCAGCAACATTTTGCATCCGGTCGAGGTTGTCAACCACACGTCTCCTATGCCGGCAATCCGACATGTACCTTCATTTCCCATCCGAACACAGCCATGCTCACCGGCTGTGTAGGATGAGAAGTATCTTCTTTCCGGGGTCAGGTGGAACGACGCTCCGGAATCGACCACCCAGGTAGTCTCATCGCCGGCAATGTTTAGTTCACCTTCTTCGGTGATGAGCATGATCTCCTCTTCACTTGCCGCGAGTGCCGTCGTTCCTTTCCGGTCCTGCCCTCGCCGATCCGAACCATTCCGGTCCGTGGCTCCCCGGTAAGCACCGTTCCGTTCCGAAGACTTCTTCGAATCGGTGTCGTCGGCTCCGTTGTCTTTTCGGTAATGCCGACAATTCTTTCGGAAGTGCCCCGGCTTCCCACAGTGGAAGCATGTGGGCCTTCCTCTTGACTGCGACCGGGTCCCCGACTTCTCCCGTCTTTGCGGACTCCGGTTCCGTTGTCTTCCCTGATCCGATTCGGTAAGCAGCATCTTCGGATCGGAGGCCGGTTCTTTATCTCTCTGACGCGCTTCTTCGTTCAAAATGCTTGTCTTTACCGTTTGTAGGGACAAGTTATCTTCGGTGCAGGAGGTGCTGAGAGTCACCACCAAGTTCTCCCAGCTTTCCGGCAATGTACACATTAGCATGATGGCTTGCATTGCATCCTCCAACGGGAACTTGATCGCCGCAAGCTGGTTCACGAATCCCATGAACGTGCTTACGTGTTCCACCATACTCTCGCCGTCCCGGTACTTGAGGTTCACTATCTTCCTCATCAGGGAGGTCCGGTTCAACGCATTCTTCCTCTCGTAGAGGCCCGACAGCTTCTGCCACATCTCATATGCGTTGGTGTCGTTCGCCACATGTTGTAGAACGCTCACGTCGACGTATTGCCGAATGGTTGCAACGGCTTTCCGGTTCAGAAGCCTCCATTCCGTCTCAAGTACCCCCTTGGGTATTTCCGACCTGTCGATCGGTTCATACAGGTCCCGAACGATGAGCAGATCCTCCATCTTTATCTTCCAGTCGGCGTAGTTCTGCGCATTCAGCACCATCATCCCCGGCTGCCCGCTGCTGCCACCTTCCATTTTCTGCACTGCAGTCGCTCTGATACCAGATTGTTAGAAATCGACGCTTTCAAAACCTTCACCTCTCGGCCACAACCGAGGAAACACGAGTCAATGCAGCAGTAAATCGAAAACACAGAGAGAGACTCGAATGCACAGGGTTTAGCGTGGAAAACCCTAGACGGGAAAAACCACGGGAGTGCAAGACTCCAACTATCACTATACGCAGGGAATGTACAATGGCGAGCTGCAAGGCGACGACCTTGAGCTCGCTGTCCTCGCCACAGGCGGCGGTATTACACAGAGGCGTCGACCTCTTCCTTTCTCTCTCTCTCACTCTCTCTCTCTCGGCTGCTCTCACTTTGCTCCCTCTAAGTGAAAACAGAAAAATGAGCAACAACAACAAAACTGTTTGCCCTAAGTCATATTTATACACATATGACTTTCGGGCTATTTACAAATATAGCCTCGAGGGCCCTTGGCAAACATATTCACAAATATGTCCCCGCATCCGGATCTCTCTCCGGATACATTAGTCATCCGGCTCCGTAGCCGGGGTCTTCATCATCCGGATCCGAAACCGGGTCTTCATCATCCGGTTCCGATACCGGGTACTCCTCATTCGGGTCTTCATTCCCGATTCCCGGACATCTGACCATCCCATCCGGAGGGACCGTAATCCCAACAGAAACATTTGTGCTTCCAAGATTTATTTTAATAATCTATTCTTTTATTTTATGTAATTGTACCGGTCATAACAGGAACTATCAAGTGGAGTTAAGTTTCTTTGTATATCATGGATAGTACTAAAAAAATTTATAATCGAGTTTCATTGTCGAAATGAAACAAGTGGATGTATATGTAGTTGTGAGAGGATTTGAGTGAGGCAAATGTTATACATTTTAATCCATTGTGTAGCATCGTGTCATATAACGTTTACAATTGGAAAGATCTCTTAGGGGTCTTGTTTGTTTATGTTAACCTAAAAGCTTTGCCAAAAAATTTGAATGTAATGAATTGGGAAGAGTTGAAAATAAAAGTACGTGAAACTTTGGGTGTCCATTAAAATACTCTTTTTTATAAGTTATTATGGTTGACATATTAGTGTCATGTTTTAGTTAATATTGTGACAATTTCTTGTATTGAGGAGTGCAACTGAGTTTAGTGTGTTATCTACACTAACAAAGATAATTATCTAGTTTAGAAAAATGTAATAGTAGTTTTATAAGAATCTCACTTAACAAATTCAATTTGGTAATGGCAAATAATACAATTGATTTTGAAGCATTTCAATTGTTCTATGAAGAACATGGAATCCAACAAGAGCTAATGAGTTAGCTTTTTAATGACTCTAGATGTACAAAAATTAAAGGGGACTAATTCATCTTTGGATAATGAGAGAGAATGATTAAGGATCTAGTTGTAGCTCATAAAATGAGGAGATCAAGAAGAAGTGAAAAAAGGTGAAAGTTATGACATTGAACCTAACCTAATGAGTTCAAACACTTGGAGTAAGATTGTGTTCATGTTTGAACTTGTTTTTATGCATATGATTGTGCTCGTGTCATTATATGTGTGTAAGTGTGCACGTAAAGGGCGATTGTAGTTGAAATTGTGTGTGTAAATATGTATTGTGTTTGTAGGTATATACATGT
The DNA here is from genome assembly GCF_043228905.1 of Azolla caroliniana. Taxonomy (NCBI): domain Eukaryota; kingdom Viridiplantae; phylum Streptophyta; class Polypodiopsida; order Salviniales; family Salviniaceae; genus Azolla; species Azolla caroliniana. The sequence goes on from NW_028230440.1 coordinate 15,580,169, forward strand.
ATGTTGGTGCAACAATTATTGTTGCAATGGTGATTGTGGGCAAGCAGAGAGAATGACTAGCTCCTTTCCTTTTGTGTTTAGTAATAACTTATCACCTTAACATGTAGACTCGTTGTATTTGAAGGCTCATTGTTTTACAATGATTGCGTCATAGGTCATTTTACAACGATGATTCCTTGTTTTTTAGTAATGGTTCACCATTTTTTCTTTCTTCTTTGTGGAATTTCATGGATTTGTCATTTCTCACATGCATTGGGTAAACAATTCAAATTAGTTGATGATTTGCTAGCTTTTTACAATGATTGCGTCATAGGTCATTTTACAACGATGATTCCTTGTTTTTTAGTAATGGTTCACCATTTTTTCTTTCTTCTTTTCCTTGTGGAATTTCATGGATTTGTCATTTCTCACATGCATTGGGCAAACAATTCAAATTTGTTGATGATTTGCTAGCTTTTTAATAACAAATTGCATTAGTTCACTTGATAGTAAACCTATCTTATTTATAGGAATCAAGGGAAATGGAGAAGTATAGCCGCATGTATTTGCCATATCATAAAAATAGGGTGAAACACAAGACCAGTTGTGTAAATTCAATATAAAACACGTTCGCATTCACAAGTGGAAGGATCACGCACAAATGGAAGGATACGTAATATTCCGTCTAATGTTGGGGCTTTTTTGGCCATTTCACAAAACACCTTAATACTGATTTCACATGTTCTTGAAAACTTGATGAAAAAGCTAAAAATTTCACCATTTGGTAAAATTGAAAAATGCCAAAATTTGGCCAAACACGAAAAGTAACTTTATGTATTTCCAAGGAAAAATGACAACAAATAATTTTTCAGATCTTAAAGAAATTAAAAAATAAAGTTTTCAAAACAATTAACTTTTTTATATCATTCAATAAAATGTTGTTTAAATTTGTTACAGATTGTTGCACAAAATATACATTCATGAGTTATTTGCATCATTGTGATCACTCCTTTCATGAGAGCCACTACTATAGTTAATATACAATAATGACTCTTCCTCCTCATTTTCTTTTTTCCAAAAAAAAGCTCCTTCCATTAGTTATAAAATTTTACAAATGAGACAATTATGTACAAATCCCTGTAGGGACGCAATAGTTCCATCTTATGTGGATGCCCACTGACTCAAGAAAGGGAGAGGACAACCATTGTTGGATGAAGGCTATTCATTGTCTTTCAACTCCATCGGAGCCACCCTTGAGGCCATCATATTGGCTCTTTAGAGTGGCTACAATTTCATTCCATATCTCTTGCAGTAACCTTGTTGGATGTGTGGTTTGGTTGGAGAAGACCCATCTACATCGTTGTTTCCATAGAATCCAAAGGGTTATTGGGCTGACCAATTCCAACACAACTTGAGATTTGTCATTAAGAGGAGTTGAGTGGACATTGCTGCTGGTGGAGAAAAAAACCTCTTGTGCTTTTATCACCAAAGTCATCCCCTCCTCTTGGTGCTCATATTTGCCAACTGGGGTCTGCTATGATAGCCAACATATATTTCCCCACTTGATTGAGCCTTGCACCTGGCATAATTGCAACAAGCCGTCAACCCCCCTTCCTCCTCATTTTCAAATGTACCAATCAAAGCATTGTCTTCATCTAAAACCAAATGGTGTCTTCAAATTATGTGCACTAAATCTTGTTCGCCATCAATCTAAGACACCTTCTAGACTTGGTAATTTTTCTTTAATTATGTCTATCGTTGACTTCCTTAAATGTCCAACTTTTGTTAGTGTAAAGTCATACACAATGATATCCACCTGAGTTCTACTCTCTTTGTCATCCTTGGTCCCACACAAATGTTTCTATGTTGTGGATGGACCAAACTATCAAGATCCGCATTAGTTAGGTGCTTGAAGTGGTGATTGAGAACCACGAGAATATTTTATAGACCATATGTAAACGGCATTTGTAAGGTCCAATTACTATTGACACAATTATTTTATAAACAAAGATTTCAGTACAATTCGATACAGTTTAACAATTTTATTTTTATTTTATTTTCATGAAAAAAAAAACTTTCAACATGAACTCAGTACATTATATCGAATTGTGATGAAAAATAGGAGTTTTCATCACAATTCAATACAATGTACCAAATTCATGTTCACAGTTTTTTTTTTCGACATTGTATCGAATTGTGATGAAAACTCCTATTTTTAACATCAATTTGATACAATGTAACGAGTTCATGTTTAAAGTTTTATAAAACACATCTCTCTCATCATGTGCATGTGGTACTTTATAAAGAATAATAGTATTGTCCAAAAGAACTAGATTAGAGGCGTTTTCCAAAAGTAGAAAAAGCAAGAAAAAAGATAAAAGAAGAAAACGCATAAAAAAGACAGAAAAAGCAAGGTAGAGAAAAAAGCTCATAACTTCTTCATCTCATATCCAAATTTCAAAAGAAAAGATTTATAAGAAAGATAACAAAGAGAGCTTTCTTGTATGACAAATTTGGAAGACAAACCAAAAATAATGATATGAAAAACGCATCACACAAACTCGACGATATGTACAAAGAAAAGAAAAGAAAAAAGCAAAAATAATGCAACTAAAAACCTATAACTATGAGGGTATTCTTAGCAATTGGGAGAAAATGAGAGGAATAGAATATCTACAAGAAGAAGTGAGGAAGAATAAGAAGATTAAAAGAAGTGAGAAGAAGATTAGTTAAAGAAAGAGAGAAGAAGGAAAGACTATTTTGGCTAATAGTATATTGAAGTAGTTATTTTGGGTTGTTACTTTTGGAATCTAAGAGGATTGTATTGTTTTCCTAATAGTATATTGAAGTATTCTTTTCTCTTCCTCTTCTCTTCTCTATCTTTTTTCTTTCTCTCATCATCATATATCATCCACACATGTGCAAAAACACATACATAAACACATCAAAGGCAATTACCAACCACACATGAGCTCACATATATATGCAACCACATATACACTTATAAAGATAAATTTAGGTAGAGACGGATGCATGCGCACAGTGAAACACAGAAACCAAATACTTACTATGCATATGTATTTTCATCCACATTGACATATAACCACAAGTTAAATCTGCAAACGTTCTGCACAGTTAAAATATGGAAACAAATACTTACTATGCATATGAATTTGCATCCGCAAACGTTCTGCACAATTAAAATTTAGAAATTTGTATCATCTCTTGCCATTGCTCGCATAGTATATCATATATTACTACTCAAAAAAGCCTGAGATCTTTTCTCACTAACCACAACATGATTGATCTTTTCTCTCAAATCCCTGTGATATTCACTTTGTGCAATCCTCTTTGATAATTAGTGTGGCATTTATTGTCAAACACCATGATGTTTTTCTCTAATAACTGAGATCATTATCAAGGAAATTTCTGTGGTATTCTTTACTAATTGCAGTGATTTCATCTCGTTCATTACAATGACCTATTCTCTCTAATCAAGACAAATAATTGTGTTGATATCTATCACTAATCACTAAGATTTGCTTTTGTTAATCATAGTGCTTTTCTTGCTAATATTTTCCTCTAGTCACTATGACATTTTCCCATTAATAGTTCTGAACTTCTCTAGTTTGTCCAAGTGATATTTTCTCATCTCACAACATGCTCTGATCTTTTTAATCATCGAGTTAACCCTAGCTATTATAAAAATATAAAAATAGATTAGTATTAACTCTCCTTTATAGTTTCAATTAAAAAGGGGAAGAGTTTATAAACCTTTATTTTATTTTATTTATTTATTTATTTAAAAAACAAATATTTTTATATTTATTATAGAAATATGATTAGTGTGAAAGTTCCATTTTTAATGTCAGATAAAAATATCCATAAATTTTGGGAGAATAAAAGTGAGGACTTAATGAACCTTTATTTTATTTTATTTATTTATTAAAAATAAATCGAATACTTTTACATTTATTATAAAAATTTATTAGTGTCAAGTCCCTCTTTTATTGTCCCCTTTTTAATGTCAAGTCCCCTTTTTTATATCAAGGAAACTAAAAAGGAGGTCTTTTTCAAAGTTTTTTTTTAACGAATACTTTACCATGCATTCGTATACGTATTCGTTTGCATTCGAATGGGAAACCCCACAAATGGGAATATTCCAATCTATGGCAGTAGTCTCTCTCTCTTCCCCTCCCACCCTCTCAATACTCACAAAATAAAGAAATCACAAAACTTGAAATAGATGTTTGTTTCGTTCAAGATCTAAAACCTTTTTCTCAACTTTTAAGATCTGGCCATGTTGAATTCCTCTCAGATATGGCACCCTTTTTCTGGCTATTTTGACAAAGACAGATAAAGGAAATTTTCTTTTCTTCCCCTATTAGCTGAGAGAGATTTTCCTCTCGAATTACTAGAGAAAGTTGGAGGGATCCAAAAGTATGGTATTTACCATCCTTCGAGGTTGTTTACCATACTCGAATGCGAATGCACGTATGGTTCATACTATGCACTCGATGGCTCTCTCTTTTCTACCTTACCTAGATTGATCTATGTTTGCTTATAATTGTGGGATGTTTTACCGGCTTTCCAATTACTTTCAAACTTATAACACGTCTGCATTCACAAGTGGAAGGATCGTGCATTCCATTTGTAGATTCCTTTTATAATCTTACGATTTTACGCAATTTTTAGAACTTGATATACCAGTACCACATATCTTAAATAGCATATAAAATTTGCTAATTTTTTGAGATTTAACAAGTATCAAAATTATCATTTCTAAAGTTGAATAGTTTTTTGATAAATGTTTAAATGTTGATAGTGTGCAGATATGAAATGTAGTTAACTTAAAGAAAATCACAATGGTTAACTCAAAACACAAGTTAAGATTAATGGTTTCACCATCTTAAGGAGATGTAGGTTCCAGAAGTGGAAGTGACATTTATTGTTAGTGAAAATGTTTTACGTATAATGGGTAACACTCTAATCCTTAATGTCATTAACAACTATAAATTTAGTGCTCATCAACATCCATAAATCCACAACTCCAAAAATGTATATAATATTCCTTAACTATCAAACATAGATGTGACCATTAATATATCATTGGAACATATCACATAGTTATAAGGGTATCCACACTACTCTCCTCTTCTTCCTTTTGAGAGCTCTACTCCAAAATTATGCAGTAGTATTTATTCCACATAGGCTAGTGATGGTAGGGTCCTCTAATAGCTCATCGTGAAAATCAATAAGCTCCCTACTAGGTTCACCAAGTAATGGAGGAATAAGTTCATGAGATGCAGGTTTTGAAAATGTTAAAGCTTTAATCCTCATGTTAATGAAACTCACTTGCTCATCATCCTTTTCTAGTGCAACAATATTTCCGAATAGCTTCAATGTAGATGCATATATGTAGTACCTATTAACATTTTTAAATGAAGATTGTTTTAGCTAAACATAAACTATATTGATTTCGTTGGAGAACATTTCAAATGATAAATATCAATATTAGATAGAATGTATTGATGGGTAAATCAAAATTCTTCATGTAAGATCAATATTCCTTACCATGCAAGGTTTCCTATCCCACGACAACGGGATCTCAAGGCTTGTGTTGTAGAGTATCCTTGGTCCATGCTATGGATTACGACAATTCTCCATAAGGATTTTGCCGTCAACTATGCGGAATCTTTTACCATCTTCTCAAGTTGTTTGAACCTAAATGATTCATCATCGTATATTGATCCAACCAAATGCTATGACAACAATAAATAATATGTATTTCTTCATTGGCAATATGATAATGTCATCTCAACCACATCACCACAATAGACATTATAGTATAAATCCCAGGTGATATCTGTTTTGTGGCCAAATTTCTTAAAAGTGCCATCATCTTCTACACCATATGCCTTCACTAAACGTCATTCCTTTCCTTTCCAAACTCTTTCAAGATGTCCAAGAAATGATGTAGGAAAATCATGAATATCTTTCACTTCTCTCGATTTCTTACTATCATTGTCTTGGTATAACATCATTGAACAATATTTCTATGCTCTCTAACTATAGGTGGCTTCCTCACATTGAGAGATTCTAAAGGTGAGCCTCAATTATTCAAACGAATTTTCTTTACCGTATGCTCATCTGATATTCAATTGACCTTGTAGGCGCAAGATCGAAAAATATGGAGAAACTCAATTATATGAACCAATAAGTAATTTCTAACATCTTATATGTTTAAAGAAATATTAACTCTAGGAAAGGGCTCTAAATGCCAAAAAGGGACTGTTAGATACAAAATATGCCAAAAAATCATGAGTTTTTGTTAAATAATATGCAAAACAAACACTAAATAGTGTAGTAAAAACATTGAGAGAAAACGATTTTCCGGTGGAAAAACTTGGGAAAAAATAGAAATTCATTACAAAAATAGAGATTATTTGTGAAAATATACTTACAAGCAAAAATTGACTTCACAATATAATTTGTGTCTACGAAACTACTCTTACATATGATTGTGCATGCATGGAAGTGACTATGTATAATTGTGTATTTGTGTGTGTGTTTATATTACAATGTAATTGTGTGTCCATGTGCTTATGTCGAACTTGTTTAGGGCAAAGTGTGCATAGTCGACCACTCTCATCACTTGTGCCCCAACGGCCCGTCTCACATCGCAATGCATGTGAGCTAAGTCGCATGGAAGCAATGGTTTGAATAGAAGCAACATGTATCGATGTGTACAGTTTCCCTATTCTGCAAAGAATATGGTTTTATAGTTAGGTGGAACATTTGTAGTATAATGTATGAAGCATGAGCCTCCACATTTTTCCCATGTCATGATACATTGGCATTGCAAAAAGGCCTCATTTACAGAATGTTTTAGCGTCTTAAACAAGCCAATATTGACCACAAAGACCTAATTACAAAAGTTATCTTGATGTGTGCCTCTTTCCTAAGAAGGGATATTCATACTTTGAAGCACCAAATCTCAATGTGTGAACAAGGTGCATACACATATGAGCTCAACCTTCTAGGTGTTCTCTTTAGTATGATACTCACGTCATCGCCCCCTCTTAATATATCATCATATCTTTCAGGAATTGCACTATATGTAAAGCATGTAAAAAGCAAGTGATATTCATCCTCCACTAGCCCTTCCTTGCATACCTTACATGTCTTTATATTTGGTTGATTTTGATTCCATAATGCAACTTCAATACCTAGGTTGTGTGATCGAGTATGAAGGAGTGTTAGGGTTGTACGAGAGTTAATACTCATGTTAGTAATGAGGTAAGGTTGAATATTATTAATAGGCCTTCTTGTCTTATATAGAACCCACCATTCGGGATTGATGTTTGCAATGTAATACTCTAATTTTGTCCTTTTGGCATCTTTCCACTTCTTCCTTAGTGGGCCTATTAATCTTTCCCCAATAACTGGATATTTCATAGCATCACTTGCAAGCTCTAGGAGATCTTGCATATCCAATCTTTTGAACCATTTTTTGATGTCAACTTGAGAGATAGAGAGAGATTCTATTATCATCTTTAGAGGTCAAATATGACTTATGAGACCAAAAATATTACATTTTACGTGATACATGTGAAAGTGAGTAGCAACTCTCGATGTTCAAGAACTTTACCAAGGATTGTTGCAATCAAAAGTGCACATTGTGGTTGTGTGTGTGTGAGAGAGAGATCTTCGTTCAAATATTTTTGTACACCTTTACCTCAACATTAGCACTAACAGCTTTAGATATTGGAAAAGACAAGGAGAGACATGGAGAGATTTATAAATAGTGAGAGGTTGTGTGTTCGATAAAAAAAATCATATTATATGTGACTTTAAATTTTAGGAGTGGTGGTGTATTTTTAGATACATTTCTTAGATTAATCTTTAGTTTTTATGCTTTTTAGTTTCAACAAATTAGAACTAAAATTTTGGCCCACACCTTGTTTTCACCCATATACATTTATAATTACAATAAGATTCTAACCAGATATTGTGAGAATCTCATTCCTAAGAAACTACTCTCAGCTACCTAATCTCGTACTCAACTAATAATGTGAAGATTAACTTAAATATCTACCTAATCATCATAACAAGCAATTAAAGAGGCACAAAATAGAATCTATGGTTATGTTAGTTTACGTTACAAGTGATTAGTACAAGGCTTATTGAATGTCCTTAGTACCAATCCATTAAGAGATAGTTAAGAGAGAGGGGAAGTGTAGAGAATGAGGACACAGCTAAACTGCCACAAAAATGCTCTTAGTAGTTTTCCATAAAGTTTCCACCTTTTTTGCACTAGGGTGGCCATAATGACACCAAAATCTTCTTTATAGTTTTCCATTAAGTTTTTGCCCTTTTGGCCTATACTTCTAGCTTTTCCTCCTTTTGGCCTATACTTCCAATTGCAAAATGTATCCTAATGCCACAATTTATGCCGCTAAAATGTACAAGAAGTATTAATATTCTTCGTAGTATTCTATTGCAATTGCAACTATTGTTATAACTTAAATATATTAATGCGGTTTCACACTATCATGAAGCTTATTGTCATATAGCTAATTATGTTATACCCTTTTACAACCATTGTTATAATGCTTCCTAACTTACACGAGTATTCAAGGGCATCCCAATCTAGTGGAACTCCAATCAATGTGCTTTTATTACACATGTGAAGTTAATTTGTGCAGGGTCATTGTTCCCAGACCAGGTTGCTTCATTTAAACAAGCAATAATCAATCATCGTCTCAACCCACAAACTTTCCTTATATTTTCCTCTCAAATTAAAGACATGTGATAACCATACAATTTCTGAAACATTAGTGATATAAATTTGGAATAGGATTACCACACTAAGACATCCTCACAAAGTTTCAACCGGTGAAGGGCAACAAGAATTTTATTTCATATTGGTGGATGACTTTCCTTGGTGAAGTACCGCTTGAAAGAATTGTTTCTTCAGAAGATGTAATCTTGTATGGATCACATAAATAAGGTTCGTGCATATAGAATTAAAATGAATTCAGTCAAATCAGGAGAACATCTTATAAAAATAAGTATGAGATAAACTAGCAAAACAAGATCAAGACCGAAGGATAAACAAAGCAGTCTTAAAAGAAGCTAGCATACAAGCAATATTATTTATTAGATGGAAACACTTCCTCATCTGCAAGGGTATTCAATTTGAGTAAAAACGCATGTGATTTCCTTGCAGCACTATAACTTGGCTAGCCATACAATCGAGGAAATATGTGACTAAATGATTTGTGGATATTCAAGTTCAAAGAGCACAATAAAGAGCATGATCTTTACAGTACTACATGAGAAATAAGATATGCTAAAATGCACATGGATCACATAGGAATCTAAGAATAAGGCAGAAATCACATAGATGTCAATAACAATCCATGGCACTCTCTTTATGTCCAGATGTATATATGTATATATGCGAAAAGAAGTAGGCATTTACAGTCATGTTTCCCAAAACACTCTGGTCTCTCTCTCTCTATATATATATATATATATGAGTAATACAGAAATAATTAAGAATGTCGTATTACTGTCTCACTGGGTTCCTAGAGAAACAAAATTGTGAGCACAGCACCTTACATAATCTATCATCTATCAGTTTCACCTGTAACCCATTAGAAAAGACAGGATCACTATTTGTGTCCACCACGATCTTTTCCACAGCCCCGAACTCCAGTTCCACCCCGGCTTCGGCCACCACCATGATCCCAGCCACGCCCCCCACCGCCAAATTGTCTCCCCTTTCTTGCTCTATCATTTTGTTTTCTCTTGTGGTGCTTGCTTGTACCACTTACATTTGCTTTCAAGTTATTTGGCAAAGGTAGTATATTATCAACACACTTCCTATAACTGAAATCCTCTACTGAGCCATCTTTCCGGATAATATAAAAACAGCGGCAGTGGGGTTCAAAGTCTCGATTTAATCTCACTTGAAAAGCCTTAATTCCTACACCAATCTTTCTCTTTGCTTCTTTGTGGCCCTTTTTGAGTAAGTCTTCCAGCATCAGATGTTCATACTGAGGTAAATGCACATACATGTATATATATTATCTTATAAGTCATCATAAAATCGACATCAAGATTCATGAGAGGGATATGTCAAATCAGCATAAAATTGACATCAAGACTTCCTGAGAGGGACCATCACAAAAATTATCAGCAATAATAGATATAAAAATAGTACAAAATTGCATCAACGTATTAACAGGTTTTTACATCTTCAGTAAAGAAATATTGTTTTAGTCAAACTCTCAGATAGAGAGGAGTTTTCTAAGAGGATTAATCCATTTATAATGAGAATGATATCAGTAATAGTATAAACAGAAACATCTCCAGGTTATATTTCAGTGAGGAGTAAAGTAATAAAGTTACCTGGACCAATCTAGTCTAAACTTTGATGTGAGGCAATAACATTCAATATCATGCATCACAATTGTTAGAGCTAGATCCTAATGTAAGCATGAGATAAGGATATAATAGATATATAGAAAAGAAAGGAGAGAGAAAGAAGGGTGTTGATCCGCCCGACCACTCTTCAGCGAAGGGATCGAGACAGACTTGAGCCTTGCGTCTCATATTTATAGCCAGACCTAAGGCCTCCAAGCAAGTTCACACTGGCCTTAATGGGTTGTCTCAATCCCAAGGATTAAAAGTAATCCTTCCCTTCTTTACACTCTCGTTTAACCTAAACCCTTAATCCACAAGTATAGAATACTACGGTACAATCTTACCACGGGATATTATATGATCATGCCCTAACAACAATGGTTTTCGTAAAATTCTAGTTCAAATTAAGTTGTTGGAACCACAATGCAATGCAATGCAAAACATGGAATTTTTCATTGCCTGATATTGAATTTTAGTTTCCAAATCAAAATGAAAGTTTGTGTACATTTACAAGCATCAAACTATAAGCACCTATTTATAACCTACCCTACACTTTGACCACAATACTTAATCTTGTTCACTTATTACAAATACAAACATTATCCTACTTATATTTGTGCATGTTTGGCATCTTTGGCCATGATGCATTTGTGCATGTTAGACATGAGTTTAGGAATAAACTTGATGCAAAATCCATTAAGGGCATCTTCCTCAGGTATGGCGAGGAAGGTGAGAAGAGTTTTAGAACACCTTAACTTACCCAAGGCTGTGCACAACTGGGATGTTCTCTTTCATGAGGCTAAACTGCTTGAATATTGTTGTGTCTCTAAGAAACATAACAAAAAGGATAAATTTCAGCATAACCAGTCAGCCATTGGTGATGATAATGTGCGTAGAATGGAACCACGAAAAGCTAAAAATCATGATGATACTGTCGCTATGTTGCCAGAAAGTGATGAAGAGCCATTACATGAGAAACCAACAAATAATTCTGAAAATAGGGCAGTAAATGTTGGAGGGTGACAGCCCCAACAATAATCTCTCCCTTCTACACTTTCAACACATTTTCTCTCTCTAGATATACTTTATTCCAACATTTATTTCAGTTGACATTTTTGAACCTAGTATCTCATTACAGTATTTACTACATTTTTGAGCCTACAAGGTAATGGAATATGAGGACCAACTGAGCTTGGGGTTCTTCTAGTTAGAACTCAAGAGATACAGGGAGAACTAGTTGAAGGACAATGATACAAACATACAAGTTCATCAACAAAGAACAATCACAACTTTCTGCAGCCTTATCACTCCTAATGTTAGAAGTCAAGTAAGGACTACACTAGTGGGCTCCCAACCAAAACATTGCAAAGGGATTACAACAGATTGGGCAATAGCAACTTGTTGCGTATGTCGGCCCCAGCCTCTTCGACCACGACCTCACCACCCTTAACATCAAGTGATTAAGACCATTATCTCCAACCATCATAGATGCTTCTCTCACTTCAAAGATCTTTCCATATTGGATCAACCTATGCTAGAGATCTATCGAAGGCAAAACATTTAACCTATTTAACTTGAGAATCTATGGAGCAGATCACAGATTTTGTCTCTCTCTAAAACCAGCTTGTTTCCTTAGGAAGCAAGACCATTGAAGAAGAGTTTGTGCATCGCTTGATGACATAGGTTCCAGAATGTTTAGAGACATTTTGTGACACAATTTCCCTTCTTCCCACAACTCCGTGTTTGAATACATTTGTAGGGATGTTACAAGATAGGGCTGCGAGACGTACTAGCACTTCAAGTTCTGGTCAGACTCTTCTCTACGTTAAAGGCAAAGGAAATTTGGAACGCCTCTCCAAACTATAGTAAATCTTCTTGAAAACCAGCCCACAAAGAGCTTACTTGTCACTATTATGGCTAAAATGGGCACTCCCAGCTTGATTGCCGGAAAAAGAAAAGGAATTTTACGACCACAGCTGTCAGGAAAGAGAAAGTCAGAATTATGTTCGCACTTGAATGTCCACTTTCAACACAACACGAAAAACTTGAACAATTTGAATTGTAACAGAATAAACAAGGCAACAAGGTTGCAGAAAACTGTCCACTTTAGAATACATTACCGTGACTTAAACAAGCTGGAAAACAAGGCAATAGAGAAGAGGGAAAAAGCGCACCTTGTTGATGTCGAGAACGAGTGGCCATCCATTAAGCAAATGATAGAAGTAATCGAGCATCTCCTTAGAAGAATCAAAGTGCCGAGGTCCAATTGTAGCTTGCTTGGGAGGCTTCCTCCTCCTTCCAGTATTCGTGTCTTGACCGCGTATATCCAGTTTGGGGTGGACTTTATCACCATTAAAAGGAGCATCATCGCCATCCTTGTTAGCACCATCATCAATACCAATTCTATTGTGACCTTCATCAATACCCGTCTTTGCATCAACATCATGAGCTCTGACTCTAGCATCGATTTGATCAGGATCAGCTTCTGAGTGTGGGGCACCATCTCCATCGTTTTCAAGGCGGGGCTTCTTGGCTACGACTGAGAGACCAGTGTCTTCGGGATGCAGATCAGTGATCCTGTCTTGTGGGCGTGCTCGCTTCAGCCCTTCCCCTGTTTCACCCATTTCCCTCCTCCCACAAAAAAGAAATGAAGCCCCCCGCTAATTCCTAGACTACTTACTTAATATGTATGTACATACATATAGGCATGACTAATGTTTAGCATTAGCTCAAAGTAATTAATTAGTTCTCAGCCATTACCTAACTTTTAGTATTGCCTCAAGATAATTAATTAATACACAAACATTCATTCATTCTTTCACCTCCTCCTCCTTTCACAGTTCGCGTCACTTTTCTTTCTAAGTACAATTTCCAAACTCTTTCGAGCTCAAAACTTCGGAGTGGCATGTTTACTGTTGAGATTTTGATACAGGGTACAAGATTATGACAAACAGGAATTATGGAATAACTTGGAAAGCAACAAGAAATTTGATTTTTAAAAAAACAAGCCAGTAATACAGAAACTAAGAGTGATGGCTAAAAGATGCAAGGATGCAAAGAGCGCACCAACAGGTTCCCCAACTTCCTTTTTATATAGCAGAGGAAGTGGAGGGAAAAATGTGGAAAGCTTCTTTGAATTACAACTATCATGAAAATTGTTTTCTTTTACTAATAATAACTTGGAGTGTGGGGTTATATTTAGTAATTAACTAAGTAGTTGCTCACTGACAACTAATTAGTTAATTATAACTTCTAATAGCCCCCCATTAACACCAACACCACACTTGAGGCCAATGTTTTGACAACATGACCAGTGTTTGAGAGAAGGGACTAGTTTTGTCAAAAAATCAGCCCACATGGTAAGAGTGGGAGTATAACCAATTTGCAAGACACCATCTTCAAATAATTCACACAAGAAATGATATCGAGCCCGAATATGCTTATTCTAATCAGTGATTTTAGGATTCCGTGAAATCTTTATGCATGATTGGTTATCACACCAAAGTCGAAATTCGGTTATGTGGATGATGTTGAGTTCCAAAAAAATTGATTGTAGCCAAAGTCCCTCCTTAGCCACCAAAGTAGCCACAATATATTCTGCTTCAGTGGAGGATAATGCCATGGTAGCTTGTTTCTTGGTTCTCCATGTAATGGCACCGCCAACAAAAGTGAAAACAACCCAGATGTGGACCGAGATGTGTCCCTGTCACCTCCCCAATCCGCATTTGTCCATCCTTGAAGAACCACCATGTCTTGTTTAGAGGAGGGAGATAAGGTTTTATAGGTTAGTGTCATATCTCTTGAATATTTCAAGTAGCGGAGGACACGTTTCAAAGCTTCCCTATGACGGGGGCCAGGGTTCTCCATAAACCTAGATAAAAATCCCGTAGAATAGGATAGATTTGGCCGAGTGCAGCTCACCAAGCATCTTAAACTCACTAGAATATGGCGGTAGGGTATACTTTGCATGAAGGATTCTTCTTCATTTGGAGAGGGAGAGTCAGAGGTGGAGAGATGACAAGGGACTCTGAGGGGAGTGGCAGCTAGAGAACAAGTCATCATATCATATTTATGCAAGATCTTGTCAATTAGTTTGCATTGAGATACTAATAGAGTGCCAAGACTTCGATTCCTGACCTCTAGTCCAAGGAAATATTCTATCTCACCAAGATGTTTGGTGAGAAAATTTTGTTTTAAGTCGTTGACAAATTGAAGAGTGTCGGCCTTAGAGGTGTCGTGCCAACAATAGGAAGGTCATCCACATAGACACCCAAAAGAAGAAAATTATGATCTTTCTTTCGAATATACAAAGTTGGATCAGACTATAATTGAGCAAAGCTATTTGTGAAAAGAAATCTATGAAGTTTTGCATACCATTGCCTAGGAGACTGCTTTAAACCATATAATGGTTTGTGCAATTTGCAGACATAGTTGGGATGTAATTCGTCCTTCAAGAGTTGTGGTTGCTCCATGTACATTTCTTCCTTCAAATCTCCATGTAAGAAGGTTGTCTCAATATCAACATGATGCAATTCTAAATTTAAGTAGGCAGTGATTGCAAAAAATAGGACTGAGAGAGATGAGTTTGAGTGTAGGAGAAAAAGTCTCATGATAATCCACATTGGGAATTTGAGTAAAACCCCTTGCAACAAGTCGTGCCTTAAAATGAATATTCACGTGGCCATCATATTTCTTTGTAAACAATAACTTACAACTTATCACATTTGAGTTAGGTGGTTTTTGGACAACTGTCCATGTGTGATTCTTGTATAGTGCATCAGCCTCAACTTGTACTGCCTCTAGCCATGTGTCTTTGTTTGGACTTTGTAGAACATGTCTCAGTGTAAGTATGGGAACAAATGCAATAGTATCATCTGTAACATACGAATGTAATGCAGAAACATCTGAATCTACAATAGATACGAAGCAATTCTCTACCATATTTGTAGCATCATAGATTTCGCGTAGAGACTGAGTTTTCCCTTTCTTTGTCCGACCTTGTGTTGATGTTGCCATTGTAATAGATATCGATCGTGAGCAAGGTGGTGAGTTTGCCCGAGCACGTACTGCCTACTTCCCAAGCATGAATCCATTCCCATGTGGTCTTGTACTTGTTTCATTCTCTGAGCATCCTTAATTGTTGTATCTCCTTCAGCAGCATCAGGTTGTAATTCTTGTATAGATGCTCCTCCATCCATATGTAGGGTTCCCGATGACGATTTACCTTCATCAAATAACTAGTCTTCATCAACTATATACCACCTTACCAGTCTGTGAGTTGTAGATTTTGTATGCTTTCATGCCGTTGGAGTCACCATATCCAATGAATATTCCTTTGAAACATCGATCATCTAGTTTGGATCTATGGTGCTCAAGGACATACACATAACCAACTACACCAAATACTCTAAGATGAGAAACATTAGGTGGATAACCATACCATAATGTAAAAGGGATTGCATTTCGTAATGCACTGTGTGAAAATCTATTTTGCAGGTAGCAAGCAGTGGAGATTGCCTCCTTCCAAAAGTGTTGCTCCATGTGGCTAGTTTTCAGCATGTAGCCGGCTGCATTAAGCAAGGTTCTATTTTTTCTTTCTGTTGTGGTGTGTAGGGGATCGTTTTCTAGTGAAGTATACCATTTTCTTGACAAAAATTTTCCCATTCATGAGAGATATACTCCCCGCCATTGTTGCTGTGAAGTATCTTGATGTTTGTTTTTCTGCATATTTTTTATACTTGCAGAATGCTGCGAATGCTTGATTTTTTTTCTTAATAAAGCTTACCATTGTGAATCTAGTAGTATGATCTATGAAAGAAATGAAATATCTTGCACCTGATAAGGATAGTATTGGGAATGGCCCACATAGATATGTATGGACGAGTTGAAGTAGACGCTTTGTCGTTGTACAACGGTCTGTAAATGGTTGGTGTGTCATTTTTCCAAATAGACAACTTTCACACATGAAATCTGAATTGAAGATTTTGGATGGCAATCCTTGAACTCTTTTCTGTTGTTGACATTGTTGTACTGCTTGATAGTGTACATGCCCAAGCCGACAATGCCATAATTGAGTTAGTGAAGATCTTTTCTTGTGTTGTATTTGCAAGACTGCTGAGAATGCATTTGGAGGATGACTCTGTATTGGATATAAGTGATTCACATTAGGACACACCAACTGTGTACTTGTGTTTCCATTTTTGAAAAATAGAATTGCTTTCTCTTTACAGAATTGTATTATTAGTACATATACAGTTGCTTGTCCAACTGATTTTTTTTAGTAACACTTTTATTACTAGTGGGAAACCTCAAAGTGAGGTGAAAACCCACAAAGATTAAAGAAAAATATACAAGTATCAATTAGACACTAAAGAGCTTAAAAGCACTCAAAGCAAAGGTTGTAAATTTGGAGTGTGATGTCTCTAAGTTGCAACTGATAACAGGTGCTTAGCTAGTCCTGGTACATAATAGACATTTGGGACAGTAATCTCGTGATTATCTGACAATCTGAGTTGAATGCTTCCTTTACTGATTGCTGTTTTCTATCCGTTGTCTCCAAAAGTAACTAATAGTGGACTAGACAAAACCTGATAGCAATTTAACTAGTCCTTCCGATATGTGAGGTAATGGTCTAGGTACAGTGTATCATGTTCAGTTTTTGTCTCTTCTGTAGTGACATGGTATGCTTGCAAAATATTGTCGTCTTTTGGTATTTCATCTGAATCTCCTTCCAAATTTTGTGTATTCTTCTGACTTCGAGTTTGATTTTTCTTCTAATGTTGCATTATTTACTTGTGATTGTCTTTTGTTTTCCACACCTTGCTTGAATTGACACACCCTTTTTATATGGCCTTCTTTCTTACAGTATTTGCAAATCAGTTTGAAACCACCATTGGACTATTTTGTTGAAGCTTTCCAAGCATCATTTACCTTGCTGGTACTTGATATTTCTGCACTTTTGTAAGCATCTGATTTAGTTCTATATCTATTATTATAAGATGTTTTTTGTGTTTTGCTAAATGATGCAGTCATTTCCAGAGACGGAGTGGATTCTTTTAATTGCCGCCGAAGTTTTTCATGACGGATATTGGTAATCAAATTAGATAAAGAGTTACCTTGGCTATTCATGGTGACAAACGCGCTCCAGGATTCTAGAAGTTTACTCAGTAGTAGCCCAATCTTCATTTTTTCTGAGATTTCATTTCCCCCATAGGTGGCTTCTTCGAGATATATCTCCCAGGTATCCAAGAAGGTAAGAACATCTTCTTCTTCCTACAAAACACACATGTGAAACAGGGTAGCAAGAGTATGGATTCTAGTAGTACCATCTTGTGGTTCAAACATTTTTTTATAGTTTGGACCATATTTTAGTTGCAGTTGTGAGTTTTTGAATGACATCAACTTGCTTGTCTTCTACATGTAGCAGTATTTCAAGCTTTGCCCTTTTGTCTTTGTTTTTCCAATCTTTCCATACTTTTGATTGTGTATTTTTCGGTGCCTAACAGGTTTCAGTGGTGACTTTAAGTAGCTCCTCTAGATCAAGTAGTAGCTCCATCCTTGGTTTCCAAATTCTGTAGTTCTTTGTGGTAAGTTTATCTACCAAGTATTTCCTTTAGTCTGAGTGGAGCTTGCCATAATGTTGAGGTTGTTGTCTTTTTGTTATGTATATATATATATATATATATTTGAACAACAAAAGTAGAGTATGAGCAGGTGATATATTTCTAGGCTTCGTACTACTAACGCTCTGATACCATGTTGAGATTTTGATACAGGGTACAAGATTATGACAAATAGGAATTATGGAATAACTTGGAAAACAACAAGAAATTTGATTAAAAAGAAAACAAGCCAGTAATACAACAACTAAGAGTGATGGCTAAAAGATGCAAGGATGCAGAGAGCACACCAACAATTATATAGTAGAGGATGTGGAGGGAAAAATTAGGTAAGCTTCTTTGAATTACAACTATCATGAAAACTGTTTTCTTTTACCAATAATAACTTGGGGTGTGGGGTTATATTTAGTAATTAACTAAGTAGTTGCTCACTGACAACTAATTAGTTAATTATAACTTCTAACATTTACCATATACAAGAGTGTGCCTTGTTCCATTATCATATAGCATCGTCATCACACCTTCCCTTCTAGATTCCCCTCTCTAACCTCCAAACATACTCCATTCCTCAACCCCATCTGCTTACACATATCCCCTGGATTCCCGTTCCCCTTCATCATAGAAGATTACATTTGTAGCCAAAATGTACTTACACCCATACCCCTAATTGTCCCACATGCCTTAAGTATCAAAGGTGTACTTCCATCTACACACATCCAAAAAACTTTATGCCTGATTATGCCACATACAATTTTCAGCAAAAATGGATATGTTTCAATCTACGAAGTTCTAGAAGAACCTCTTGCTTAGTTATCTCACCAACTTTTAGTGAGATAAGGACACTCCTCACATACTGCATTGAAGCCATTTGTGGATCTCCTATGTCGAGTTCCCTTTATTCCATTGCACCTTATGTGGCATTGTTTCTTCCTTGTCAAGTTTCCTTCTATCATCGTAGTCGAAGACTTCATATTGTGTTCATTGGCTCATCATAGTTCGAATCAAAATATTCTTCTAACACCGACTTTTATTTAGTTTCTATTGTTGCAAGCTAAGGAGCTTTGGGCTTGGAAGATTTTTGAATGGTATTTCACAAACATGTATAGACAATGACAACAATATTCAAATAGGTGTAAAGAATCAGATATGATTTTGTGCAGCGGAATAGACATGTCTGTGTGTATGAGAGAGAGAGAGAGAGAGAGAGAGAGAGAGAGATATTAATGTCTTCTAAGACAAAATTTGGCCCATGAGACAAATGTTTTACAACAAAAATGGGGTATTTACCCATTCATCCAAAGTAAAAATAAAATAAAATAAGACTTAAGCTAAAGCGTTCTAGTAAAAAATGTTCTAGAAAGGAAATGACTTTATACTAGGCCTAGTTTCATTTCCATCCAAGTCTCTCAAAAAGAAGCGGGTGGTCAAAGGGTTTCGATGTGGATGTGACCCATGGTCCCAATGTAAAAGGTACCCCAACCATAGCTTCTAGGTGGCACAACTCACATTCCCTTATCTTGTTAATTGTTTCTACTCCACGTTGAGTTGCTTTGAAACCCAACATCCGAGGGAGTTTGGTTGTTCTTGGCTTTTCTACGTCGGCAAGGGAGAGGCTGAGTGGTGTAGGTGTGTCCACATTCATCATCTCCCCTTGTTCCTGAAAGGTTTCATTAGTTACATGCTGGTGAATATTAGAATGGTTATGGTTAACATTTTGTAGTTTTCTCTCTCTATGTTGTTTTAGCTCTAAGATATACCTACCTAGTCTCTTTATATCCGGGGTATCTAAAAGTTTGGAGAGGGTGGGAGAGGGTCCTAGTATGTTTTGATATTTCGTCCTTATTTCGACGTAAGTTGGACACTTGCATGTAAAGTTATACTCATCCTCTATCTCTATGTGATATAATCTACATATCCTTTCGGTCATTGACATACGACACAGAGGATTGAACCCAAGACCTCATGGTCTCTATTGGGCAACCCTACCAATTGAGCTACATATGCATCCTTGTACCAAATCCAACTTCATGTAGTGTAGATTGAACATTGGAAGTTCCTAGCTTGCATGCATCCTCATTTCTAGCTTGCACACAATCTCATGCATTCTATATTGCATGCATCATCATGCATTCTCTATTGCATGCATCCTCATGCATACTCTATTTCTAGTTGGCTTACATAGCCCTACCTTCTTGTATAAATACTCAGGTGCACCTTGATTCTAATCAAGGTGAACAACACCATTTACAGATTCTATAAGTTGAGTTCTTGTTCTTTTCCTCTCTCTTGTTTCTAGCTTCTCTTCGCTATGCTCTATTATACTTGTCCGTGACAGTTTGTTCACCTTGCTCTTCTTGCTACCATGTCCGGCTCCGTCGACAACCTAAACCAAGTCATGGCAACCTTGCAACAACATCAACTAGAGAATGAAATCCTTCGGGAATCATTACGAGAGTTGCAATCCGTCACATCAAGAAATCCACCACCCGCCGAGTCACAACCACCGTCGGCACCTAGCCCGAGAACATTCTCTTCCCATCCATATGTCCTCGAACCAACCATCAGCCTACCAGACAAATTCAATGGCACGAGGGCATATCTTCGCGGCTTCATCAACCAAATTCGGCTTATCATCTGGTTATAGCCCCTACGGTATGCTAGAGACTTTTCTCGGGCTGGGCTTGTCGGCGTGCTTCTCTCCGGGCCGGCGCAAGCATGGTTTGCACCCTTGATCGAGACCTCATCCCCTCTCTTAGAAAACTTCACCGCTTTTATTGAGGAGCTCGAAGCGACATTTGGCGAGACAGACTGGTGACGAACGACACCCACAAAGCTTTATTCTTTCCAACAAGGCTCTCGTCCAACCTCGGTCTACACCTCAGAGTTCCGTCAGATTGCCTGCGATGTCAGTTGGGATGACCAAGCCCTATGTGACCATTTTCTTCACGATCTCCGAAACGACGTCAAGACTCTTCTCTTAAACTTCCCGGAGCCCACATTGTTGTCTCAAGTAATCTCCCAAGATGTCCAGTGTGACAATCGTCTCTTTGAGCTTCATCAAGAAGAACGGGGGACTCACGGGTCTCAAGCTTCTTCCCGAAACGCATCAATCGCCAGGCCCTACTTGTCTCCCACACCAACCTTACCATCACCCAGTGATACCCATACCATGATGGAGGTCGATTTCCATACCCCGATGGAGATCGACCACGCTCGGTTCCGACCACTAATTGAAGCCCAACGCCAACACCGTCGGGACAATGGACTTTGTCTCTATTGTGGCAACCTTGGCCATGTCATCCGCCACTACCCGGTGCGGGGCCCGCGAGACCAATTCCATCATGCACGTCTTGCGGAGGTTCCTCGACAATAGGAAAATGACCAAGTCCGGTTGCAATAGGAGCCATGCCGTTGGATGCTTCCTGTTACTCACCTTCTCCATGCTCCTACAAGTCCATTCCGCCATTAGGAGGGTTTTCTTTGCAAGTAAGTCTTTGTTTTGGTTCGACTTCAATACATTCTCATGCCTTGCTTGACTTCGTAGCATCTACTTGCTTTATCGATAAATCATTTGTCCGTGCACATAATATCCCCACTGTCCGCACATCACAACCCATATCCGTTGAAGTGATCGACGGTTGGGTTCTCTCTTCGGGGGCGGTTACCAAAGCCACTATCTCGTTGGTACTTCAAGTCGGGGCGCATCAGGAGGAACTCACTTCTACCTCATCACATCCGATTGTGTTGGGGCTATCTTGGTTGGAGACACATAATCCTACGGTGGATTTGTGTAACCGCTCCATCATGATACTCTCTTGATTCCGTTGCGGTTGACTCCGGTTTAGTCGCTACATAGGCTGTTGTGTCGGGGGACGTCACCGTTCCTGTCAACAATTTACCCTCTGATATAACGACTTTTCTGACATCTTCGAAAAGCAGAATGCCGATCGGTTACCCGCTCATCTCCCCTTCGATTGCCCATTGAACTCCAAGCTGGTGAGCATCCCCCATTCGGTCCTATCTATGGGTTATCTGAACCCGAACTTGAGGCTCTCCGCACATATCTGACTGAGAATCTCGTGATGGGCTTCATTCAACCCTCTAGATCACCGGATGGGGCCTCAATCTTAATTGTCAAAAAGAATGATGGACCCTTACACTTATGTGTGGATTATCAGGGTCTTAACAAAGTTACCGTGCGTAATCATTTCCCCCCTCCCTTAATTTCAATGCTCCTCGATCGACTCCGAACTAGGGATATCTTCTCCAAAATCGACCTTCAGGATGCCTACAATTTGGTGCGCATCAAGCCTGGGGATGAGTGGACAACTGCTTTTCGGACGCGCTATGGACATTTCGGTACAAAGTGATGCCATTCGGCCTTACTAACGCTTTGACCGTCTTCTAGCACATGATGAACGATATTTTTCGAGAGTATCTCAATCATTTTGTGGTCATCTACCTTGACAACATCCCAGTCTTTTCTTCCAACTGGGAGGAGCATACACACCACGTCCGGTTGGTTCTCACCAAACTCCGGGAATATGGGCTCTTCGCCAAAAGTGAGAAATGCGAATTCGATCAGAGCTCTATCGAATTCCTGGGTTACATGATTGCCGCTACCTTGCATTCATAGAGGATTTTCGCCACAAGCACCCTAGCTAGAAAGGTTTAGCTCAAACAAGAGTTGAGCAACGTCCGACAAAGAGACATGTCAGTGGCTGACTACACCTCCAAGATCAAGGAGATCGGCGATTCCCTCGCCTCCGTCAATGTGAATGTCGAGGAGGACGAAATGGTGCAAGTTGTCGAGAGAGAGAGAGAGAGAGAGAGAGAGAAAGATATATTAACGTCTTCTAAGGACAAATTTGGCCCATGAGACAAATGGTTTACAAAAAAGGGGATATTTACCCATTTATCGAAAGTAAAAAAATCAAAATAAGATAAAAAATAGTTCTAAAAATAAACATGTTCTACAAAGAAAAGATGTTATACTAGGCCTAATTTCATTTCCATCCAAGTCTCTCGAAGAGAAGCGGGAGGTCAAAGGGTTACAATGTGGATGTGGCCCATGGTCCCAATGTAAAAGGTACCCCTACCATAGCTTTTAGTCGATGTAACTCACATTCCCTTATCTTCTTAATCTTTTCTACTCCACGTCAACTTGTTTGGAAGCCCAACATCTGTGGGTGTTTGGTTGCTCTTTGTATTTCTGCTTCCTCAAGGGAGACGCCGAGCAACATAAGTGTATCCACATTCATCGTCTCCCCTTGTTCCTGAAAAATTACACTAGTTACATGTTGATGAATAGTAAAAGGGTTATGATTAACACTTTGTAATTTATTCTCCCTATGTTGTTTTAGCTCTAAGATATACCTACCTAGTCTTTTTACACTCAGGGTATCTAATAGTTTGGAGAGGGTGGGAGAGGGTCCTAATATGTCTTGGTATTTCGCCTGTATCTCGGCATAAGTTGGGCACTTGCATGTGAAGTGATACTCATCCTCTATCTCTATGTGTGAGACAGAGAGAATTGAAAGGAAAGTATTATATTGCACTATAAGAAGGATTACAAAGAGTAGGGAAAAGAGAGCTATAGAATTACATTGAACCAATTTGGTTATGGGATGATTGATAGGTCCCTATATTATAAGTCCTTCTAGAGTAATATAGAACATTCTAGAGTATAGAGTATCTAGAAGGTTTCTAGAGTATTCTAGAATGTTCTAGTATACAGAACACTCTAGAATATTCTAGGTCATTCTAGAATGTAGATTGATAGAATATGCTTATGATATTAGATTATATATTCTAATAATTATACATAGAAGCATATTATTACAATGGTTAAGGATTTGATATGTGTATAACGAGGTCATGGGTTCAAATCCTTTCTATCCCCTTTCTTCAACAAGACATCTCATGGGTCCCTAGGGTTTGTACTAGGACCTGGTTTATGAGGATATTAGAGATGAAATGTGGTGACCATGTCCATGACGTTGGAAAGATTTGCTGTGTCCATGACGTTGGAAAGATTTGCTGTAGGGTCCCAAGTTCGATCATTGGGGGTATAGCCTAACCAATCAATGAAGTAATACAACTTGTTGTGCACGATTTTAGAATTGAGAATGGCAACAACATCGAATTCGGGTCCTTCTAAGAACTCAACAGGTGGGGGCGGGGGAGTTGTAAGACGGCCCGGAATTGAACTTGTGGTGTAAGGTTCCAAAAGGGATACATGAAGACGCATGTGCGGAGGGAGGCCAAGACGAAATGCAACATCACTTACCTTACTAGTGATCATGTATGGGCCAAAATGTTGGTAATCCAATTTACCACAAGGCTGAGTGGTCTTGATGTGCGGTGGAGAAGTCATACACGATCCCCAACATGGAACTTTTTGGAGGAGTCTAGGAGATGGCGATCCGCAAGCCTCTTGTGTGTAACTTGAGCATCATGAAAATTGTGGAGAATGGTAGCGTGAATTTGTTGGAGGCGACTAAGATGATCCTCAACAACAAGGCTGGTAGGAACATCTGGATGCGCAATCATCGTCCACTAAGGATGACAACCCGTATTTGCGAAAAATGGGGAATATCCTGTAGAAGAATGGACTGAGTTATTGTAAGCGAATTCAGCCAAGTACAAAAAATCAACCCAATCATCTTGTTGGTAGTTGATGAAACAACGAAGATATTGCTCCAAAGTCTGGTTGGTACGCTTAGTTTGGCCATTAGTCTCAGGATGATAGACCGAAGAAAGCTTAGCCGAAATTCGGAGAAGTTTGAACATGTGCTTCCAAAACTTTGAGATGAATTGTGGACCACGATCACTAATAATATCATCTAGAAGACCATGATGTTTAAATACCTCCTGCATAACTAGATCGATCGCCTCTTAACTAGTAATAGACTTCGTACATGGCAAGAAATGTGCCATTTTGGTAAGTCGATCAACCATCATGAGAATTGCATGAAAAACTTTTGAAACGGGAAGATTGGTAATGAAAACCAAGGATTTTCCGGAATGGGAAGTGGTTGTAGAAAGTCATAGAATTGGTGTTGAGGAATCTTTGATCGACAACATGTATCACAACTGCGAACATACTCCTCAACAAAATGAGGAAGGCGAGGCCACCAATATTGTCGAGAGACTAATTCTAGAGTTTTGCAAACTCCAAAATGTCCATCCATTGGTGAGTCATGGAAAGGATGCGATAGGACACTCCCTAGTGCAAAATCGGATGCATCAACTTCAAGGATGAAGCGTTTTGTTGGGTCGACATGTGCTAAAATAGGTGCCATTGTAAAAGCTCGTTTTAAGCGTTCAAATGCCTCCGCTACATCTGTACTCCATATGAATGGTTGATTTTTGTGTGTGAGTTGAGCGGAAACACGACCTTCGAATAATTGTTAATAAATTTTCGATACAAATTTGCAAACCCAAGAAAACATTGCACATCGCACACTGAAAGGGGCATCTACCTTTGTAAAATTTCTTGAACCTTCATGGGGTCCATCCATACAGATACCATCCGATGATACAACATACCCCAAAAATTCCACTTGATTCTAGTTGAAACTACACTTTTCTAATTTTGTGTCATCTAGGTAAACTATAGTCAAGATATCGAGAAAATCTCGAAAAATATCATTCACCATATGATGGAGAATTGTAGGTGCATTCGTGAGACCGAATGGAATCATAGTATACTCAAATGTCCATACCGAGTGCGAAAAGCAGTCTTCCATTCATCCCCCAAACGAATCCGTACTAGATTATATGCACTGCGGAGGTCCAACTTCGTGAAATATTTTGTTCCATTGAGACGTTCCAAAAGATTCGGGATTAACGGTAGAGCATATCTATTCCGGATAGTCACTTTGTTTATCCCTCGATAATCCACGACCAACCGAAGAGACCCATTCTTTTTCATAACGAAGAAGATAGGTGCACTGTCAGGGGATCTAGAATGCTGAATGAATCCGTTTGCCAGATTCTTGTCGATATATTCCCGCAAAGTCTCTAGCTCTACAAGGGAGAGATTATAAATTGGGCCCCATGGAGATTCTTTCCCTGGTTGTAAGTCAATAGGGCGGTCGTATGGCCTATGCTCCGGCAATGTATTGGCCTTTACCTTATCAAGGACGTTTGAGAACTCTTTGTATTTCTCTGGTAGTTTAATGTCTACTTCATGTAAGGTGGATGATGGAATTGCTACTATTGCAAATACGAACATGTCCTCGTTCCCCCCTTCCTCACGTAATTGACGTAGAGAGATGGTTGATAACTTATGGGATCTAGTATCAAATGTCGGAGATTTGAGGGATGTGATCCTTGTCCTTGTTTCCTAGGTGTCCTCAATTGTTCTTTTCATCCAATCAATCTTCGGGTTATGGAGTTCAAACTAAGGGAGACCTGGAACTATTGGGTGTTTCAGACTATGAATAATGTTGAAAGAGATTATGCTTGGCAAATCGCCAAGAACTATACGAATTGGCTTAGACTCCTCGACTATATCACCTGATCCTATGGGACGACCATCAATGACTCCTACGTCTACTGGGTTTGGGAGCTTATCAAAGAGTATGTTCTGTGACAATGCAAATTCACGATCCATGAAACAAGAGTTGGTTCCAGAATCTAGGAGGGCAGAGGCTAGGACTCGATGACATGTAGACTTGCTAAGCTCAACTTGTGCAGAAAAAACTCTACTCGATTTGTTGAAATGGAACCACGACTAGGAACTAAATCTACATAGCTAGGATGGTCCAACCAAATGGCTCCTATTTTGGCCTCTAATGGTCTACCAGTTACTATCCGATCTGGCTCCTGGTTCCAGATACTTATTCGGTTCTCTATTCCGGATCCGGTTGTGGCTTATTCAGCCGATCCGGATCTGGTTGAGCTTGTCCATTCAACAAAGATGTTGTACACGAAGGCGGATCGGCCCTGTGGACGTGGTGGATGAGGTGGGTCAGCATGTAATGGAAGCGGCTGACTGGAACAGAACTCGAGGCATAATCGAAATGCCAACAACAGTTCCAGACCTTCCACGAGTAGGGGGAGTCAAGGCGGCGCTAGAGGTTGGCAAGGAAAGGCCGTGACGGACTGTTGGTACTGTGGCAGGAAGGGCTATAGAGAGAGCAAGTGCTGGAAAAAATGAGCCAATTCAGACAAGGCCGAATCAAGCCGAGATGACGCGGATAGGTGCCAGAGATCGCAGTATGCTGAAGGTTCAAGGCGAGCCAAAACGGGCCCAACCTTCATAATGAAGCACAAATCCAACTCGATGGCAGTGAACACCTCAAGGTTGAACGAGGCGCATCAAACCACATGATGAATCACAAGGAGTGGGTCTCGACTTTGGAGAAGCCGGAGCAGTCGGGGGTGTCGTCGAAACTGGCGATGACACCCCTCACCCCATTGAACACATAGGAGATGTCCCTCTCAGCCATGTTAGCCAGAAGGGAATCATGAGAAATGTCTTGCATGTGTCGATCAGGGCATGCAAGTTCGATTTACTCATCTCGGGTGCTTCACCGAAGAAGAAGGAAAGATCATCACGCAAGGGCACTGAGAAGGGAGGATTTTCATCATCGAAATGAATGACGTCGGCACCACTATGTTTGCGAAGGACCAAAAAGTCGAATCAGACATTGACTTGTGGCACAAGTGGTTTGGTCGCATGAACTTCCCACGGCTATGGCGATCGGAGAAGCGGACGATCGAAGAAGCGGCTAGGGCAATGCTTGAGGAGAAGCATATGCCAAAGTTTTATTGGGTCAATGCGGTCCGGATAGTCATCTACCTGCAAAACCGGGCATCTGCATATGGAGGAGTGTCGCCACATGAGCTGTATTTCAGGAAGAAGCCGAACTTGGCACACTTGTGGGTATTAAGTAGCTTTGCATATGTGCATGTGCCGAAGGAAAAATGGAGGAAGTTAGACGTGAAAGCTGAAAAATGTGTTTTGGTCGCCTACTCGGATGGGCAGAAGGGTTATAAGTGTTATAACCCTTGAACGAAAGAGGTCTGAGTAGGCAAAGATGTCATTCTCGACGACTTAGCTTCGTGGTAGATGCCTTGACCTTCAATCCCCATCCACACCATTCTAAATTCAGAGGATGAGGTCAGTGAGGCCGAGATGCCCCTTGAGGAAGAGGAAATCGGAACTCTAGAAGAGAGTCCAATCTCATTTTAGCTAAGTGGGCCGATGTTGCCTCTTAGGAACACGGTCCGTGGTCAGTCCTTCGACCTAGACCCCAAGGTGGGTGGGAACAACGAACAGAGCTTAAGCGTACCGTGTAAGGAGAGAACCGTTGTGGTTCCTCCGTGTGTAAGGGGAGACGGCTACAACCGACTCCTTATCACAGGTTGCACTTATGTACTACTACGCTTACGTATCCGAGACACAGACACTGAATTAGCCGTAGCTATACACAGAAACTCAGAGAAGATAGTATTCTATTATCATGTGTTCTTTTACAATTCTCAAAATTTACACGCGCCTCCTTAAGAGGTTTTCTGCCCTTTATATATGCAGGGTCTAATTAGCCGTTCACGCTTCCCCGCGTGAACTGTTACATACGTTACGCTTTATATAGTTTCTTATTCCTACGCTTTTGGCCGTCGGTTACTATTCCGGCGGACAACACCTGGCACGCCTGTGGGACAGTGCCTTTGCACGTCGGACCCATCACGTTAATCTTCTTCCAAAATGCCCCGGATGTTCGGCTCTATTGTGGTGTCCTCGACCGGAGTTGATGTAGGGCACATAGGTGCATTGTGGTGCGGCTCCTCTGCTTGGTCGGCCTGGTTTCTCCCGGAGTCGCCTTCGCCGTGTGCGGGTGGTCTGGGTACGGTGGGCTTTTCTTGAGTTAGTGGGCTGGGCTCCGCCGGTAGCGTGCTTGCAGTCGGCTGCTGCTCCGCCTCTATTGTTACATCCTCCGCGGTGTTGGCCGTTTTTGTGTGTCCCTGGGCATGGGGCGGGGATTCCGCCTGGTCCGCACTATTTTCCGCGTTTTCTGAAGATGGTGTGAGCTGGACCTTTTGTTGGTTAATGGTTTCGCTGTCTGGTCTTGTGGGGAACTCCGCTCGTTCGTCCCCGCTATTCTCCCCCGTTGTCCTCGCTGGTGATCGGGCCTAAGGTTCCTCTTCTTCGGTTGTGATCGGAATTGGTGTCCCGCTAGGTTCCTCGTTTGTGTGCGTGTTGCCGGTTTGTGTGATCTGGTGAAATAGCTCCAGTTGACTTTCACCAAAATCATCTAGGAGTTGTGCGAGTTCTTCGGAGTGTTGATCTGCTAACGCGCGATAGTCTTGCGCTAGGTCCTCCCGTACGGTCGCAATGATCTCCTCGTTTAGCTTATAAAACCCTCGGCCGTCTTTCTGCCGGTTCTCCCAGTCCGCACGATACGCGTGCAATTCCGCTGCACCTTGCCCATGCCATCCATCCTTTGTCCAGCGCCGTTTTCAATTGCGCTGTGAACCTTTCCCGGTTGGTTTGGAGAAGGATGCGCACGTTATCCGTGATGGCCTGGCAGCGGTTGCGTGCGTCTTCCATCGACTTCTGGAGATTCGCGATTTCCTGCAGTTTAACGGCCGCCGCTTCCTCATATGTGGCCTTCAGGCCCGCCCACAGTTGGGATTCCTTTTCATGTTGTTTTTCTAATTTCCCCATTTCATTGTTTAGGCGGATTTCGAGTTGATGCCTTCTGTCTTGTTCGACTACCAACTGTTCATTGAACCATACCTTCTTTTTCTAACAAGGCCCGAAGTCTTGCTATTGCCGCCTCTGATTTCTTCGCGTCCTCTCGTAATTGGGCGTTGTCGTCTTTTGTCCGGATGTGCTAAGCCACCTCCGTAGCCAGTTTCTCTTCAAGCTTTTCGTCCGTTAGCCCGTATCTCCTTTTCTCTGTCGGAGGATTGGCGTAGTTCTGCTCGAAGACGGTCAATTTCGGATTCCGCTAGCTGCACGACCCTGTTTGTTTTTGAGGTGATGGTGGTCTGAGCCTTGATTTCTTCTTTGAGAGCGTTGATAACGTGGTTTGGTGGTGGGGTTTCGTGTTGCGCCGTAGTCGTGTGAGCTTCCAACTCCGCGATGCGTGCGTTGGCCTTTTGTAGTTCAGCTTCGGTCAGTTTAACCTTCTTCTAGACATTCTTATTTTTTATGGCCACCTCCTTGGCGCCCGTACTGACCTTTGCTAGTTCCCGATGGAATTCGACTAGGGCCGTGTTTAAGGGTGGTATCTCCATCCCTACTCGCCGTACCCCGGCGTTCCTCTGTCTGCCGACCCTGGGTAGCCGGTCCTCATTGTTGCTCTCCGTTGTTTGTGTTAGGGCGCACTCTATCATCTGACGTTCTGCATGTTCCTCGGCCATTCATTGGGCGGCTTTGACCTGTTGTGTTGCCAGGAACTCGATGAGCTCGAAAGAGGTACCGAACTGCAAGAGGGCGCTGAATTCGTGGGCCGTATCCGAAATATCCGGATATGCCAAAACCTCGCTTTCCGCTGTCAATACGGCTTTCCCTCGCTGGGACTGAGTCGTAATAATCGGCCGCGGCTCCTGGATGATTTCGAAGCTGGTATTCGGCTCTGTTGTTGCGGGGCCTTTGCCTGCGGTCGGTGCCTCCGGATTCGTGGGGGCATTTTTTACCAACCCCTGCCCATCTTTACTGTCCAATCTGTGCCGTTTTGGTCTAGGGCTTTCCCCCCGTGCTTTGGTGTCTGGTTCTGGGGCTGCCTCCATGGGGTGTCTCGGTTGTTCCTCCTACGTCGCCCGTGTATCCGGTTGGTCGGTAGGAGGTGTTGTCCTTGGGCCTGCTGGGCCGGTTGGGGTTCCTCCTCCCACTCTGGGGCCGCTAACTCCGCTAACCTGCGTTTCGCGGAGCGGGGCAGAGCCATGGGTTGGTTGGGCTGTGGTGCTTGGTACGCATGCAAGCCTTCCCTTAACGCCGGCCCTATGATGACCCCCCAGTCGACTGTACGCCCCTCAACGGTGTCAATAATGATGCCCGCCTTCTGTTTAGGCATCCCGTAAGCGTTGACATGGACGCAGCCTACTTCCAGTAGGAACTTGGCAACTTCATGGAAGAAGGGATCCAGAATCTGTTTTGTTCTATAGGCTTTGGCGGAGGATGAGTATCGACCAAAATACCGCTGGAGCGCCTCTGTAGGAGGTATTTCGAAATGTCTTTCGCCTAGTGAGGATAGGTCTAACTTCTTCCGAATGGAAGAGTTGGTGACCGTGTAGATGTTAAGCCGCCTGGCAATGTCCATGGCGTCCGGGTGCGGAGGTGCTTCTGCGACCCGAATGTAACCATCCAGGCGCTTCTCCACGAGCCATCGGTGTAGGGCAGTAGAGATGAAGATCGGCATCGCTAGAGTAGGTTCGTGGAGAGGAGACGGGTAGCAGTGGTGAGTTGGAGCTCTGAGATGTGATAGGGAAGAAGGTGAGGAGGAGCGATGGGAGCGCTGATAGCTAGACGCTGTGTTTCTGCTTTGTGCAGAAAACCTTCTATTTCCTTCTTTTTGTGGCTTAGGGTTCATTGGGCGGTGAGCCATCGTGGTGCCGCGTGTTCTTGAACTAGGAGTTTGTGCATGCCTTTACTCGTTTTAATAGTCACTATCTTCTCTCTTTTTTTTTTTCTTTTTTTTTTTTCATTTTTTTTTTCATAACGGTTAGTTACCCCCTATTTTTACATTATAGTACAATTGGGCCTGTCCCTTTTATGCTGCGGGTTCTCTGGCTTTGTCCCGTTCGGCGGTGAATGGGTTAGGTGGCGTAGGTCCTAGGTAAGGTTTGAGCCGAAACCCATTAACTTTTTGCCGTACTATTTCTCCAGCCAGTGTTCCTAGTTGGAACGTGCCCTGTTCCACTCCAATTATCCAGTATGGGCCGGTCCAGTTGAAACGTAGCTTACCCGGCATCTGGCCCATGCGCATTTGAAAAACTAGCACCGCTCGGCCCACGACGAACTCTTTTTCCCTTGTGCTCCGATGTCAATCGACAAATGCTTTACGCCGTCGCTGTTCTTCTTCCAACACAGCCATGCTGTGGAAGCGTTTCTCCCCTAGTTCGAGGAGTTGGTAGAGCCGTTCCTCCTCTGACTTGGCTTCTGATAATCGGTTCCGTACCTGAATGCGCAAACTAAGTACCCGAAATTCGACCGACATCACAGCTTCTAGTCCAAATGCTAGCCGGAACGGTGTTGACTGTATGCTTGTTTTGTAACTAGTTCTGTACGCCCATAACGCACTCTGGAGTTTGGTATCCCAGTCCGTTCTATTTTCATTGACGGTTTTCTTCAAAATGGTCTGTAAAGTTTTGTTCGTGGATTCCGCTAATCCATTCGCCTGCGGGTAGTATGGCGTGCTTTTCTTGTGGACGATTGCGTAATGCTGTGTTAGTTCCCGAACCACCATATTGAGGAAGTGGCTCCCTTGGTCACTGATGAGATCAATCAGGCAGCCGAACTGGCACCAGATGTGCTCGTACAGAAATTTGGCTGTGACGGCCGTCGTATTTTCCCGTAGTGCCTTTGCTTCTACCCATTTGGTACAGTAATCCGTGGCTACCAATATGTATTTGTTGCCCGTACGGGCTACTGCTGGTGTGAAGGGCCCCACAAAATCCAATCCCCACTTTTGGAAGGGGTCCAGTGGTAATACGGGTTGGTGTGGCATCCTTGCGTCCTCCGCGGGTTGACCCATCCGCTAGCACAAATCACACTTTCTACAATACTCTGATGTGTCCTTCTGCGTTGTTGGCCACCATAAGCCCGCCTGCCATATTTTGCGGGCTGTCACGTTGCCCGCGTAATGGCCGTCGACCGTGCCGCAGTGTGCCTCCCGTAAAACTGCTTCTTTTTCATCCTGACGGACTCCACGTCGCCAAATGCCGTCACTTCCTTTGTGATATAAATACCCTTCGACCAGGCAGAAGTGACGGCTTCAGACGGCTAGTCGTTTCTTCTCGTCTATGCGTAATTGTGGTGGAGGTAGTCCTGTAGTAAAAAAGTACGTCATTTCCATAAGCCATCGTTCCGGAAAGGTGGATTCCGTTTTTTCTGCAAATGTCGCTACTCGCCAGATGTCGGCGTCCGGAAAATCGTCGTCATCTTTCTGTACTGTTTCTCCATTCTCAAGTCTGCTCAAAAAATCCGCCACTGGGTGTTGCGTCCTTGGCCAGTGCTGAATTACGAACTCGAATTCCTGGAGTAGCAGCATCCACCGCGCCAATTTCCCTGTCAGGGCTTGTTTCTCTACCAAATACAATAATGCCGAATGATCCACGTGGAAAGTGAATTTCCGTCCTAGTAAATAATGTCAGAATTTATTGATGCTATAGATCATCCCTAGCGCCTCCCGCTCTGTTGTGGAATAGTTACGCTCTGCTGCTGATAATTTACGACTTGCGTAGTATACTGGCCTGTACCAGTTTGGTTCGGTGAGTTGCATTAGCGCGCTTCCTATTGCTATGTCTAAGGCGTCGACGAGCATGTGGAATGGCTTCGCCCAAACTGGAGGTTGTACTATGGGAGCCTGCGTGAGCATTATCTTAAGTGCCTCATAGGCCTTATCCTCTGTTGCAGTCCATTGGAAAGGAGTTCGATGTACGGCAGCGTGTAGTGGCGTGGCGAAGTTCGCCAAATACCGTATCATCCGACTATGCCATCGTATTTGGCCCAGAAACCGGCTTGTTTGGGTTGACCGCTATTCCTTCCTTGCTGACTATGTGGCCTAGGAGAGTCCCGCTGGTCACGCCGAAGGCACATTTCACGGGATTCAAGCTTAAGCGTGCGGTGCGGCAACGTTCCAGGCAGAGACGTAAGTGCGAGAAATGGTGTTTTGTTCGCCCATATACCGCAAAATTGTCTAAAAAGACTTGCATGAACGCCGGAATGTATTTCCCAAAGCTCTCCGTAATCGTTCGTTGGAATGTTGTCGGTGCTGTCTTTAGCCCAAACATCATGACGACCGCCACATATACTCCCCAGTCCGTGACAAATGCCGTCTTCTCCTGGTCGTTGGGGTGCATGCGTACTTGGTTATAGCCACTGAAGCCATCTAAGAAATTGTACATGTCATGGCCTGCGATGACGTCCAGCACGCTATCGGTGAAGGGTAAGGGAAATGCGTTTGTAATGGTTATGGCGTTTAATTTCCGGTAATCCACGCATACCTGTATTTTGCCGTTTTTCTTTGGGACAACCACTATCAGGCTAAGCCATGTCGCTTGTTTTACTGGCCATATGATCCCAGCCCTGAGCAGCTTGTCAATTTCTTCTTTCACGCGGGTTGCGTTGTCGCGTTGTTACGCGCGTGCGTGGAGAAGGGCGGAACCACGGGGGTCTTGGACTAAGGAGAAGGGGAGAAGGAATAGGACTTCGGAATGGAGCTTAGCACAAGAAGAGAAAGAATGAACAAGAGGAAGATGGAGGCCAAATGCTCAACAAGATATATTAGAACCGAAAACCGATTACAAAATGGCGGCCGCGTAGGCCGCACCAAACGACTATGATAAACCCGAAACCCTAATCCGACGAAGAGGAAAAGAAACCCTAACCCTAAAACGAAATGGTATACCTCACTCACACTCAAAAATAAGGCAACCCCCACAATGGTGCTCTTCCTCTCCTTTTATAGCACAAGGAGAGAAGACCGTTTTCAAAAAGGGTGCTACAAAATATCCCCTTTTCAATCAATGGAGATATTTCCCTTGATTTTAGGGGAGGTGGGAAGGATGGGTCTTAACTCCCACCTCTACACGAACTACTATGTACCTATCTCTCTCTCTCACGTGGATGTGCACGCAAAAGCACATCACCTTTACACTTTACAAATCCTAAGGTGCATTTCTAGCACCATACTTATCACTATCGGTAAATAGAAATACAACATGTTGATGTGCAACGTTGCACATCGCGGGTTTGCTTGCTTCGCTCGGTTTTCCGCCTATGGACGAAAATCTTCACGACATCCGCCCCCACCTAACCGCACATCCACCGGTATGTGCCAAAAGGGGAACAAAACGCGAGATTTTCGGCCAAGGCGGCCAACCGAGCCCTTGACAACCTCGTGGGCTTGCCCGGCTTTGTCTTCCACTTTGAGCAAGGCCACCCCGTCGACACAAACCACCGTCGCCTTCCGGCCCACCATCTTCGTCGAATGGTCTCGAACCGTCGGCCCCATCCGATCCGCCACACTCGACGACGTTCGCCGAGTCGTTGCCTCCACCCGATCCGCCACACTTGACGACGTTCGCCGAGTAGTTGCCTCCACCCGATCCGCCACGTCCACCGTGTTTCCTCGAACCACCGTCTACATCCGGACCGCCATTTCCGATGCCCGCGTTTTCTTCCCCGATCGGTCCTCCCGAACGCCGTTGCCGACCCTTTGTCCGCCTCGTATATCCTCCGGATCCGCCTTTTTCGTGCCGCGCACCTCATCGTGCCGACTCTTCTCGCTCCGCGCTTGCCTTCCGTGGGCTTTCCTCGTACGTCGGTGTCGTCCTCCGAATGCGTGCTCGTGCTTCGGTCCTTCGATGACCCCATCACGCATTTTTCGCCTTCCCTTTGCTTGCCGTGCTCTCTCGCCGTAGAGCATACCATCGTTCCCGTGCTCGTTGCTTGGCCCTCATGCGGCCGCATTGCACGTTTCGCATTCCGCTCCTCTTCGCGTACCCTTTCGGAAAGGTACCCTTCTTCCCCGACCTCCGTTTCGCTCGGAGGAACACCCTCTTGGCCCTCTTGGCCCGCTCGACCGTACACATCCTTCGTGATGTCGTGTTCGTTCTTTCGGGGGCATACATCTTCGTTCTCCGCGACCTCCCGTATGCCTCTCTCGGTGCCTTCATCCGTTGTGGCCTTCGTCCCCTCGCCGCCACCGTCCGCCACTCTTGGTCTCACGTCGGCACTCGCGCCGACCGCCGGAGTCTCTATAGCCGGTGTAGAGGATCCCTCTCGGGCCTTATCTTCGTGGCCGCCGGTCTTAGCCTCTCCGTAGGCCACCTCTTCCCACCAATCTTCCCTAGCATCGTGCCAGGTCTCGTCGTCGCCGCCTTCCTCCTCGTATTCGCCTCTCGAAGGCGTGATCCGACCGTCATCTTCGGTCGCACGATGTGGCTCCTTCGTAGGCATGCATGTGTCTTGGCCCTCCATCGGCCGTATTGCATGCATCTCGTCTCGCTCTTCCGCCGTAGACCCGACCTCCGTGTCGGTCTTCTCCTCCTTTGTCGCCGTAGCCCATTCCGACACGGGCTCGCCGTCTTGGACCCACCCGTCCACCATCTCGTACCGGATATCCGTTCCGGCAACCTCGTACGCTCCGGCCTCCGACTCCTCGCCGCCACCCGCCGTTTCTCCGGTCTTATGTTGATCCGCAACCGCCGTAGTCTCTAGAGTGGGTATGGAGGGTCTCGTTTGTTTCCGTTTTTCCCCCGAACCATGGTCGTCGTGCCCGGTTAGCCTCCATCTCGCGCTTACCGGCTCCCATCGTAACCGTAACCGTAACCGTAACCGTAACCGGCCAATCGGTCTCGCCGGCTTCCTTCGGTTTGGGCCCGGTTCGCCGGCCCTTACTCTCTTCTTCTTCCGTGCCGTATTCCGGTCGGGTCGGTTCCCGACTCTCTCCTCGTTTCCGCTCCGGTCCTCTCCGTCGGACCCACCGTATACGCCCATTCCGGGCCCCGCGTACTCGTCTTCGTATGCGCTCTCTCCGGGCCTCACCTCCTCACGGTCACCGCCCATCTCTCCGGTCTCACGTTGGCATTTGAGCACAACCGCCGAAGTCTCCGGCCCCGGTGTCAAGGGGTCTTGCCTCCGTCCGCTCCAATCTTCCTTCTCGTTTTCGTTGCCCACCTTGCCGCCGTCACCTCCCGTCGCACTAAGCCTCATGCCGGCACTCGGGCCGGCCATTGGAGCCTCTAGGATTGGTGTGGGTAAGGACCCGGCACCGCCGCTTGTTGTCTCCGTAGCCGCTTTCGTTCGGACGTCGTTGTCCGCGGCTCCCCCATCTCCGATTCCGTAAGCCTCTAGTATGCTTGCCACCACCTCTTCTTCGCCGTTCTCCGCATCATTTTGTTTGCCCGCCTTGCCGCCGCCACCGCCCGTCGTTCTAGGTCTCGTGCCGGCACTCGGGCCGACCGCCGAAGCCTCTAGGGCCGGTGTGTGGAAGGTCGCGGCACCACCGCTCGCCTCCTCTCCGCTCGATGTTTTGGGCCGCCGTGCCCCGAATCTTCCGCCCACTTTCGAAGTGGCGCTCTCCGCTTTGTAGTCACCGGCCTCATCCTTGGCCGTCCATTCGCCGCAAGACGAGAGGGTTGCTCGCTCCGCACCCTCTCCCATGTCGTCGTCGTTTCGGTTGCCCGCCTTGCCGCCGCCACCGTCCGTCACTCTAGGCCTCTC
Source organism: Azolla caroliniana (assembly GCF_043228905.1). Classification (NCBI taxonomy): domain Eukaryota; kingdom Viridiplantae; phylum Streptophyta; class Polypodiopsida; order Salviniales; family Salviniaceae; genus Azolla; species Azolla caroliniana. The sequence continues at coordinate 15,617,609 of NW_028230440.1, forward strand.
GCCGGCTCTCGGGCCGGGTGCCGGAGTCTCTAGGACCGGTGTGTGGAAGGTCGCGACACCACCACTCCTCTCGTTCGTAGCCACCTCCATTCGGACATCGTCGTCCGTGGCTACCCCGTCTTCGGTTTCGCAAGCATCGAGTATGCTTGCCGCCGCCTCTTCTTCGCCGGACTCGTCCTTATCTCGGTTGTCCGCCTTGCCGCCGCCACCGTCCGTAGCTCTAGGTCTCGTGCCGGCACTCGGGCCGACCACCGAAGCCTCTAGGGCCGGTGTGTGGAAGGTCGCGACACCGACGCTCGTCTCCTCTTCCTCCTCCATTTCGCAAGCCTCGAGTATGCTCGCGAAATCCTCGTAGAACGTTTCGGGCAACCGCGTCCCGAAACTTCCGCCCACTCTCGAAGTGGCATCCATCGCTCCGTAGATATCGGCCTCGTCCATGGCCGTTCTTTTTCCCCGAGATGAGACGGTCGCTTGCCCCGCACCTTCTCTCGTGTCGACACCGCGGTCGCCCGCCTTGCCACCGCCACCGCCTTTCACCATAGGTCTTACGCGGGCACTCGGGCCGGCTGCCGGGGTCTCTTGAACCGGTGCGTGGAAGGTTGCGGTACCGCCGCTTGTCTCCTCCGTACTCGATGATTCGGGCCACCATGTCCCGAATCCGCCATGTCCGCTCGAATCGGCGATCGCCGCCTCACCGTCCCCGACCTCGTCCTCGGTCGTTCTTTTCCCCCATGTCGAGAGGGCGGCTCGCTCCGCACCCTCTCCTGTGGTACCGATGTACCATTCTCTTTCGGCCTCCGCATAGGCCCCGTCCTCCATGTGTGAGGAAGCTCCTTCCTCCGCGTCCTCCGATCCGCTCGGGCCCGACCCCGCAATAAGCCATTCTTCGGCTTCGATTTTCGCCATTACGAGCCCGCACGCCTCCCATACCAACGCCTCGAAGTCGTACTCCTCCGGTTGGTCGTGCATCGAGCTCTCTTCCGGCGGTGGTGTGTAGCCGCCCACCGCCCTCTCTTCTCCGCCGCTCGCGGGTCGTGTTGTGGCCGACCACCTCTTATCATGTTGTCGGCACACCCGTTCTACTTCGGGCCACTCCTCGGTGAGACCATGCGCCCCATAATCGTCTTGAAGCTCGATCATGATGTCCATCCTCTCCTCATGATGGACCGTCTTCAAAAATAGGAGGACTTTGTCCGCCCCCACCGATCTTCGTTCCCACTCCGAGAGTTGAGAGAAACGACGCTCGAACTCTCGGAATGCCTTTATTGCGCTCCGATGGCGCCTCGCCGACGCCACCCACCGATCGAATTCTCGCCGACCTCTTACCTCCGATTCCGCGCACCCGTATGCCTCCATTAGAGCCCCTTCAAAGGACTCCCACGATTCGTGAGCTTCTTGGAGCTCCTTGACCTCCTCGTACTTTGATGCGGCCGCCGCTCGACGAAAGAACTCTAGCCTCGTCGCTTCGTCCACGCCCATCCCCGTCATTTCCGCATCGTAGGCTCTCAAAAATTTTGGGACCTCCTTCCCATCGAACCGGCCGACTAGACGGACCACCCTTTCGACCGCTTGTTGAGCCGCCTCTCGCCTCGCCCTCTTCCGTCCGGCGTCCATCAAGATCTTTGCCAACATCTCCTCGGAGTCGAAGCCTTCTTCCATCTCTTTCTCCCTTGCCGCCTTTCACGTCGGGTTCACCAAAGATGTCGCGTTGTTACGCGCGTGCGTGGAGAAGGGCGGAACCACGGGGGTCTTGGACTAAGGAGAAGGGGAGAAGGAATAGGACTTCGGAATGGAGCTTAGCACAAGAAGAGAAAGAATGAACAAGAGGAAGATGGAGGCCAAATGCTCAACAAGATATATTAGAACCGAAAACCGATTACAAAATGGCGGCCGCGTAGGCCGCACCAAACGACTATGATAAACCCGAAACCCTAATCCGACGAAGAGGAAAAGAAACCCTAACCCTAAAACGAAATGGTATACCTCACTCACACTCAAAAATAAGGCAACCCCCACAATGGTGCTCTTCCTCTCCTTTTATAGCACAAGGAGAGAAGACCGTTTTCAAAAAGGGTGCTACAAAATATCCCCTTTTCAATCAATGGAGATATTTCCCTTGATTTTAGGGGAGGTGGGAAGGATGGGTCTTAACTCCCACCTCTACACGAACTACTATGTACCTATCTCTCTCTCTCACGTGGATGTGCACGCAAAAGCACATCACCTTTACACTTTACAAATCCTAAGGTGCATTTCTAGCACCATACTTATCACTATCGGTAAATAGAAATACAACATGTTGATGTGCAACGTTGCACATCGCGGGTTTGCTTGCTTCGCTCGGTTTTCCGCCTATGGACGAAAATCTTCACGACAGCGTAATTGGGGTTCATGCGGTAGCGACGCTGCTGGACAGGTTTCGCGTCCGTTGCTAAATTGATCTTATGTTGATTGAACTTGGGATCTAACCCCTTCATGTCCTCATGAGCCCACGCGAACACATCTTTATATTCCGTTAGTAGTGTGATCATTGTGGTTCTCTGTTCCGGCCTCAATTCTTTTGCTATGGAGAGGAACTGGGGTTCCGATCCCGTACCCACATTTACTTCGTCGAGAGCGGAAGCGGTGACCCGTCGTGAAATCTCCATTTCCCTTTTGAAGGCTGCCCGCGCTCTGCTGAGTTCCAATATGGACTCTGGGTTTGGTTCGTACGGCTCTTCGCTCGGAACGATGGCCGTAGTATATTCTGCCGCAGTTGCGATGACATCTATCTCGAACAACGGAATAATCCGAGGATGTTCGTCAAGGTACGCTTCCAATTCAGCATCCTCCACCCCAACCAACATATTCATGTCTTCCGCATACAACGGTGTTATCCCCTTAGGTTGGGGCGTATTGCCTTCCGTAGGAACACGAACCTTGATGCGTCCCTACCGGAAACTGATACACTCGTGTTGCCAGCTCTACTTGATATTTGTTGTCCGAAGCCATGGTCTGCCCAGAAGCACTGGGTACGCTCCTGGCGCGTCCAAAGCGAGGACGACCGCTGATATGTCGAAGTGGTGTCCGCCCACGATGATGCCTATTTTGCGAATTAGCCCCAACGGTCGCACTGATCGGGTATCTGCCATGCGAAGCCAGAATGGACACGCCTCCCATTCGGAAATGCCCAATTGTTCGCAAGTTTTCGCGCTAATCACATTGACGCCTGAGCCGCCGTCGATTACGCATCCAGGGACTTCCTGTCCGTGCAATATTACTGTAATGGCCGGGTTGTGCTGATCCACCACTAGTGGTCCCTTGCTGACGTCAGTCAGGTTTGTGGCAATGCTCGCCCCGGTCATGCCCGCCACCTGTGCTTCCATGGTCTGGCGGAAACATGGAACTAGCTGTAGTAGTTTGTCGGGACGTACACGGTGGCTGCTGTTGATCCCATCGTTGTTCCTGGTGCCGCTCATCCCCTGAGCTTTCGTCGTAACGCCGGTGATCCCTATATTGTCGAGGCTTACCCCGATAGCCATTGAAGCCGCCCCGTTTGTTTATCGGGCGTTGATGTTCGTATCGCCGACCCCCTTTGGCGTAACTCGGATGTCCACGATAATCCTCGTCCTCCGGGTTCTCCTCCTCGAACTCGTTGTGATTCCGGCGATTCCGGTTGTACCTGTCCTCCCGCGGGTTGCGATCCTTATACCGGGGTCAGTCTTCTTGCCTCCTTTGTTCCGCCCGATGTGGTTGCCGCTGTGTGTCCATGCTGCGGACCACGGGCGTCCCTCTGTTTAACATATTGTACTCGCATTGGTCGACTGTGTGAACCTTCAAGTGGAAGATTGGGCAGTGGATTCGCATATTGCACTCCACCGCGGAATGCCCCGAGTTCAAGCAAATCGTGCACTGGATTGCCTGACGAAATTGGTGTTCCTCATCCTGAGGTCATGCTTGTCGTAAGGATGACATCGAAAACCTCTCCTCCTCGTCATCCAATTCGAGCTGTAACGCTCGTTCAATCACCATATCCTCCATTTCCCCTTTCACGCTATTGCTGTTGAGCGTTGCCCAGATGGGCCGGCATAACGTTGCCAGAAATGTCTCCCGAGCCTCCTCCTCCACAGGGCTTCGATCCAGTTTCCATCGTAAATTTTGGAACCGTAAGCTGAAGTCTGCTATTGTCTCGGTCGGTAGTTGCTTAATTGTATAAAACTGCCTGAGAATCTCGCGTTGTGGAACCCTCCGGTGGAAAAAACGCAAGAAGGCGGACTGCAGCTGATCGAAGGTTGTTATGGCTGGTAAATCCATCTATGAATGCCAGAACGCCGCATGCCCATCTAATGTTAATCCAAACTCCATCATTTTCGACTGGTGTGCCATCGTCTCGGAAAGGTTCTGTACCATGTGGTTCGCATTCCAAACGTTTAAGAACATGCGAATATGAGTTGCGGCGTCGGTTTCGCCGTTAAAGCGGGGGTAGGCAAAGGCCATCGTGGGAGCTACGGCGGATCGGAAAAGGTCACCGGGTGGTTGCGGTAAGCGTGGTCCCCTCGCCTCGTCGAGGTATTTGGGGAGCAAGGAATCCCCTTTGCACTCTTGGCAGGTATTACTGGGGTCGTCGATGCACGGCTTTTGCCGGGCGCGTTCTTCTGCCTGGCGTGCGATGGACCTTGTTATTGGTCGGTCTTGTCTTGTTGGTTCTCTGGGTCGTCTACGGCTAAACATCCATTCGTTGTTGCTCGTCTGTGAGGAAACACAGATCACCAAACGTGCCAAAAGTGTTGCCTCTTAGGAACACGGTCCGTGGTTAGTCCTTCGACCTAGACCCCAAGGTGGGTGGGAACAACGAACAGAGCTTAAGCGTACTGCGTAAGGAGAGAACCGCTGTGGTTCCTCCGTGTGTAAGGGGAGACGACTACAACCGACTCCTTATCACAGGTTGTGCTTACGTACTACTACGCTTACGTATCCGAGACACAGACATTGAATTAGCCGTAGCTATACACAGAAACTCAGAGAAGATAGTATTCTATTATCAGGCGTTCTTTTACAATTCTCAAAATTTACACGCACCTCCTTAAGAGGTTTTCTGCCCTTATATATGCAGGGTCTAATTAGCCATTCAGGCTTCCCCGCGTGAACCGTTACATACGTTACGCTTTATATAGTTTCTTATTCCTACTCTTTTGGCCGTCGGTTACTATTTCGGCGGACAACAGCCGAATGAGCAACTGAGTCGAATGAACTAGTCGGATGAAGAGTCGGCGAGTAGTGGAGACTCAACCGTGCAGTCCTTGCATTAGAAATCAAGGAGATAGTTTATGCGCAAGGAGAAGGGGAAGATGAAGATGTCAGAATACGGCAGTGAGGCCGACACATCGGATCGAAGCAAATTTGATGTGGCCATGAGCAATGAGGGACCTCCGAACACGAGGTCAAAGTCGGCCGAGAGGGCCACGTAATCGGCGAACCAGAAGTTACGTTGATCTACCCGCCAGAAGAATCTCATTATTTGGTACAGGTATAATGAGTATATGGCGCATCATTATGCATATATGGAGAAAGTGGCAAATGTGCGTGAGCCGGAGAGCTATGAAGAAGCGGCGAGAGATGCGAATTGGCGTGCCACTATGGAGGATGAGATGCGCGTTGTCGCGTCGTTACGCGCGTGCGTGGAGAACAAGGTGGGACCACAGGGGTCTTGGACCGAGGAATAGGTGAGAAAAGGGAGAGAGAGAGAGAGAGAGAGAGAGAGACACTCACACACGTATAGACAAAGAAGAGCACGGTGACGCGGCCCAACAACACAAGAGACACGAGTTGGGAACACTTTCGTATGTATATAAATGTATGTAGACGACTTGAACGGTTACAGCCGATCAGGTCGGCGAGATGGATGCCGTCGCCTGATCACCCACGCACACAGGAGAGGAAGATGGAGATTCTGCCGAAAGCACACGGGCGTTCCACGGAGCAGAATCAGCCTCCTGAGAACTTGTGCAAAAGAAAGCTATGGAGAACGACAGAGAAGAAGAGCTCGGTTCCAGTCCGACAACACTTCGTTCCTTCTAGCACGGGATATCTTCTTTCCCCCGTCTCCCTCTCTTTTATAGCTCAAGGAGGGAGGCCGTTTCACCCGTTTACATCACATTAATTCTCTGTCCTTTCAGACAGAGATACTCCTCGATTTCCCTTATAGAATATTGCTACCTAGGATTTATCCTTTGTGCCTACCTATCTACTATACGACAAGGGACGTGCCCACGTGTAAGGGCCGGTTCACACACACTATACACGGTTTTCACCTGGGGACGGTTTTCTTCACGACATCTGCCCCCACCTAACCACGCATCCACCGGTATGCGCCAAAATTGGGTTCCTATGGGAGAAAACCGATCCTTGCTTTTATTCCTAGTTTACCGGTTCATCCTCTGCCTTGGGCTGCTCGTCGTCGCTGTCCATGCCCCCTAGCCCCGGCTCCCCGTCGTGCTGTTTCTTGAACGCTTTGATCCTCTTACCCGCTACCGGTATCGCCATTCTCGTACCGTTGAGCTCCGCGAGATGGTACGTCCCATTGCCGTTGGCGCTTGTTACTACGTAAGGCCCGAACCACCTCCTCGCAAACTTCCGCGTGGCCCTGTGCTAATTGTCGCGGCTGCTGTCGTAGACTAGCACCCAGTCGCCTTCCTTGATCATCCTTGGCCTGAACCGGTGTGTTCAGTCGAACCGGGCTTTGTTCCTTATCCTCGCTACCCGAAGTTTCTCCGCGGCTTGCTCTACGTCCTCCGGCCTCCGCTCGAGCTGTCGAATCCGCGCCGCCAAAAGTTCCTCCCGTCTCATCTCATCCTTCCAGTCCACCGTGGCCCACGAGGAGATCGTTCGCTCTGTTAGCATGATCGGCTTCTGTCCGAACATCAGCTCGGTCGGCATGAACCCGGTTACCGAACTGTGCGTAGTTCGGTCCGCCCACAAGGCATAAGGTAGCAGCCGTGGCCAGTTCCCGACTCGGCCTTCGCACGCCCGTACTAGCGCTTTGACAATTGGCCCGTGTCCTCGCTCCACCTTCCCGTTCGCCTCCGGATTGTACGCTGTGGTGAGCGAAAGTTTGACTCCTAGCCGGTCGAACAACTCTTCGGCCTCTTCTGCGTCCAACTCACCACGGTCAGCCACGATCTTCCCTACGCACCCGTATCGGCATACTACGTCCTCAATCAAAAACTGGCACACGGCTGCCGTCGTTTTGTTCTGCAGGGCTCGGCTTTCAACCTAGTTCGTTAGATCTTCCTGAGCCAGCACCAGATACCGCATCTGTCCTACCCCCATTGGCATCGTCACCAAATCCACCATCCACTTGAAGTGGACGGTCGGAGGGTAGGTCGGGTGAAGCTCGTCCCGATGTCGGATCATGGAGTGCACCTGATAGCTTTCGCAAGTCGTCACGAACCGATGCACGTCCCGGTATAGTCCCGGCCACCAGTACTTCCCCTTTAGCTTTTCAAACGTGGCTCACGTTCCACGGTGTCCAGCCCACGGGCTATCGTGGTACGCCGCCAACAAATCCTCATGTTCCTCCTTCTTCGCCACCACTCGGAGCGGGATGTCGTTCCTCTTCTTCGGGTGCTTCCATATGTATCTGTACCGGAGAAAGAATCGGTAGGCTTTCTTTTGAATCCGGTTGGCCTCGTTCGTTGTCCATGCCGTGTCCAGTGTCATTGTTTTCAGGAACCCGCCGATCTGCAGCCACTCCCCGTCGTACTTGCTCTCGTCGAAATCGTTAAGCGTTGGAGAGCATTCCATGCCAGTTGTTACATAAGCCGCCTCGAAGAAGTCCACGCCGACTTCCTCGTCCTCTGAAACCATGCCGCCCTCGTTTTCGAATCTCACCCTTGAAAGCATGTCGGCCATGGCATTATCTTTCCTGGAAATGTGTCGTATTTCTGGATTCAGGGACTTGATATACACTATCCACCTGAGCATTGCCAGGTCCGACGTCGCGCATCCGGAAACCATGCCAAGGATCGGCAAGTAGTCCGTCTTGATAATTACCTCTGTCCCGATCAGGTAGTCTTTATCGGCCTTTACCGCCGAAATGATACCCTAGAGCTCGCGTTTAACCTAGGCGTATCCTCGCTATCGCTCGCTGAGGACCTTCGCGCCGAACCGGATCGGGGAACGCATGCCGTCCTCATCCTCTTGGTTGACGACCCATCCGATCCCGGTCGGACTCGTGTCTACCGTTACGTAAATTGGAGTGCTCTTTCCGTAGACAGCCTTTCGGAGTGCTGGAGCCGCGGCAAGCGCTTCCTTCATCTTCCGGACAGACTCCGTATGCTCGTCTCTCCACTCGAATTTTTGCCCCTTTTTCAGCAACCCATATAACGGCTCCGCGACATGAGCGTAATGCGGGATCCATATGTGGTAGAACGCGCACGCTCCCAAGAACCTCCGAACCTCCGTGACCGAGCTACAATCGTTCTTCGTCGCGGAGATGGCTTCTACCTTAGCTGGAGACGGTTTCCGGCCGTACGGCCTGCATAGGTGTCCGACGACCATGATCTCTGTTTGCCCGAAGGCCGACTTTCCCCCGGAGAAGGTGAGCCTCGCGCCCTCCAACCTCTGCAGCACCTTCTCGCAGTCATCGATGTGCGTCGCCACGAATTTCCGGCATCCGTCCGGTCCGATCGTCTCGTCCCTTTCCTCCACCGGGCATCCCTTGATCGGGACGTCGTTTTAAAACGGCATGGTGATGTCTGGGATACAATCCCTCAGCACTTTGTTCATTGCGTTCACCATGTGAGCCACCGAGTTCGTCCCTCCTTGCAGCAGGGTACACATCCATACTAGGCCGAGAGGAGTTCGCCTTGTCGTGATGTCTCTGCTCTCTACGGAAAGCTGGAACTGATCGTACCCCGAGTAGAGATCATCGACCGAGTAAATCAACCTTCCGGCGAAGGCCTCCGCGAACTTGTCTATTGTCGGTCCGATTCCTGCGTTTCGAATGGTCACCTTGTTGACCAGTTGTAGGTCTTGAATAAAGCGCAGTGTGCCATCCTTCTTCGGCACGGTAAACCACCGGTTTGAGTATATGGGGCACTCGACGGTTCGAGGATTCCAATCTCGACCTTCTGCTTTAATAGCTCCATCAGCTTCGGGATGTGGGCTCTGGGTACTGGAATCGGTTTGAGACTCCACGGTACATGCGGTACCGTGAATATCACCATCGGTTCCACGACTGTTGGGTCTACGCACCCGATCTCCTCCGGTGAGAATGCGAAAGCCTTCCCGTGCCTCCCGAGCATTTCCCGAAAACGGTCCTCTTCCGCCAGCAGTAGGAAGCCACCCCCACCGATTTTGAGCTCGCGCAGCGTTATGTCGGTGAATGTGTGTCCTATGCGGGCCGGATTTCGTAAATTCGGGTCCGACGCAACCCCCTTTATTCGCAACTCGCTGCCCTCCGGCAAGGGAGCCGCGACTGGTCTCACTTTCCGGTCCACAGTCTTGTACCTCGTGTCCACCCGGGCCGTCCGATCTGACTCGAGCCCTCTACTGAAGTCCGCGATAAGTTCGTACATCTTTTCCGAACATACCGGAATCGTCCGGTCCTCTTTAAGGACCCCTCCGACTACCTATCGCAGCTCCCCCAAGGTATCGACGAAAGAGACCGCCTCCACGGCTCCGTTGATTTCCTCTCCAAGGCCGAGGATACCACATGCCCGAAGTTGCTCCTCCGCCCTTTTCTTCTTCTCGCCAACAACATCGACTATTGTACACCCTCCGTTGTCGGAGAACCAAAATTTCCTACTTATAGTACAGGTCTTCTTCGCTATCGTACACTTGTGGGGTTTTCCCGGAGTGCCCGGACTATCGCGGCCCCACGCCTTGATAGCCCTCTCTAAAAATCCTCTCGACTTTCGCCCCCGAGGGTCTCGCGGTTCCGCTCATGGTTCGGTCTCACCGTCAGGAACTGGACCGAGTGATGCCCATCCTGGCTCTTGATCCTTGCATAGGCCGAGCCGTTGTCCAGCACCTTGGTCTCCATCCGTGCTGCCGTGATGTACGGTTCTCCTAGTATAACCGGATGTGAGGACGTCTCCTGTACGAAGAAGTGTTGGCCAATCTCGACATCGCTGATCTTTACTCGTACATTCGGGCAGGCTCCATGTAGCTCTTCGGTGGCACGCGTCGCTGCACGTATTTTCCACCCGTGCTTGGTGTTGATCGGCCATTTTCCCTTCTTATAGAAGTCCATGGACATCAAATTGATTTCTAAACCATGGTCCACCAACGCCACCACCGGTTCATGAACATCTCCGATCTTCACAGGGGTCTCCGTGGTCGCTCTGGCCCAGTGCAGCTTCGAATAGTGGCTCTCCGCCAACTCGTCTTCCAGCGCCATGTCCTCTATGTGCGTCGTTCACACCTCCACCGGCTTCTCCGGTTCTGTCTCTGTCGACAGCCTCTTCCTCTTCACCAAGTCTACGATGGAGTCGTGGAACTCCTTCTTGGCGATCCCGAGCACTTCCCTCAGCGATAGCTCCACCTTGTTGTCGAGGATTCGTTCTTCCAAGACCTTTCGCAGGTCCGTGGATCTTTCGATTTCTGTGCCCAGCCGGTACCCGCCCCTCTTGGGATTATCCTGGGCGCCGATCGCATCAACCTCATTCCGCCTTTGCCTAGACCGAGTTTCATATCGTTGCGAGGGCCCGGCCCCTCCGGTTTTCCCTACCCGCTTGTCCTCCACCAGAGCCTCGTAATTTTGACAAGCGGCTTCGGCGAAGCCCGTCTTTTCTTCCACCGGGTCACTCCACCCGGTTACCTCCCGGACCCATTTTTCCGCGCGGTCCACCTCTTCTTTCCTTAGCCGTGCACCGGCGAGGCCTTCCAGCATCGTCGGCCAGAACCCGGCTTTGTTCGTCTTCGGGGCCTCGCCACCTCCGACCCGAATACCAGCAGACGCCGAGTAGTGGACGGTCTCCGCGTGACGAGCCGCCACCTCCTCCATCAGCCTTTTCATACCCCCTCGCCTGACGTTCAGGTTCAGGGCCCTTCGGGTCTCGCTGGCGTACACCCAACCGTTCCACAGGTACACCACGTTGCTTCTCATCGCCTCGGCGAAGTCCCCGCAGTCCTTCCGGATGTGCCCAACCGCGTCACACCACATGCACCTGTTTTCAGCCAGATGTCGTTGGTCACGGGCCTGTTCGCCACCATCCCTCCGTGCCTGGACGATCTGGAGATCCTTTACCATCTGCGTCAGCTCCTCTAGAGCTGCTCCCCCGGACGAGCCCTTCACCATGCCGGTTGAAGCCGACCCGGTCTCGAGCCAATCTCGGGTCTCTTCCCTTCGTGCTGGTGGTGTTGGCTCGAGCTTCCTTGCTGCGACAGAGCCCGCCCCTATCGATCCTTTGTCAACCCATTCCCGCCGTTTGTCGAAACGGCCACATACCCTTTTCACCATGGCCCAGTCGGCCGTTAGCCCATCATCAGTCTCCGATAGGAGGCCTACCTGCTCCCGATCCCGCTCGTCAATCGACTTAACAAACAATAGGACACGGCTTGTGTCCAGAGCGGTCCGGTCAAGCACCAAGAGGCATGCGAAGTGTTCCTCAAACTCCCGAAGGAGCACTGACGTGTTCCTTCCTTTGTCGGGGGTCTCCACCCACTCCATGAAGTCCCGCTTCGAAAGTTGAAGCGCATCTTCAAGCCCGTATTTTTCGAGGAGCCGACCTTTGAACTCCTCCCAGGTCTGGCTCTCGGCCCGTACCTCGAGCACCTACGTATGGATACCCGACATCGTCACTCGAGGGAATCCGGCTAGATGCCTCTCTTCCGTAATGTCCCTCATTACCATCTCAGCCCGGTAGGACGCCAAGTAGCTCGTGGCATCCTTCCCACTAAACCGACCGATCGTACCGACAACCGCCTCGATAGCCCTATCAAGGGCTCCGGTGCCTTCACGCGCAGTCACTATACGGTCCACAGCCGAAGCCATGGCCTCTGCAAGGTCCGACCCCCTCATCTTCTACTCCTCTGCCGCTTGTTCACATCGGGTTCACCAAAGATGTCGCGTCGTTATGCGCGTGCATGGAGAACAAGGCGGGACCACAGGGGTCTTGGACCGAGGAATAGGTGAGAAAAGGGAGAGAGAGAGAGAGAGAGAGAGACGCTCACACACGTATAGACAAAGAAGAGCACGTGGACGCGGCCCAACAACACAGGAGACACGAGTTGGGAACACTAGCGTATGTATATAAATGTATGTAGATGACTCGAACGGTTACAACCGATCAGGTCGGCAAGATGGATGCCGTCGCCTGATCACCCACGCACACAGGAGAGCAAGATGGAGATTTTGCCGGAAGCACATGGGCGTTCCACGGAGCAGAATCAGCTTCTTGAGAACTTGTGCAAAAGAAAGCTACAGAGAACGATAGAGAAGAAGAGCTCGGTCCCAGTCCGACAGCACTTCGCTCCTTCTAGCGCGCGATATCTTCTCTCCCCCGCCTCCCTCTCTTTTATAGCTCAAGGAGGGAGGCCGTTTCACCCGTTTACATCACATTAATTCTCTGTCCTTTCGGACAGAGATACTCCTCGATTTCCCTTATAGAATATTGCTACCTAGTATTTAACCTTTGTGCCTACCTATCTACTATACGACAAGGGACGTGCCCATGTGTAAGGGCCGGTTCACACACACTATACGCGGTTTGCGCCTGGGGACGGTTTTCTTCACGACAGCGTGCTAACGGAGAACGAGACTTGGGACTTGGTTGATGCCCCCAAGGGTGTGAAGCCGATCGGATGCAGGTGGGTGTACAAGGTCATGTACAACGCTGATAGCTCGGTCAATTGATAGAAGGCCTGATTAGTGGTGAAGGGCTATTCGTAGAAACACGACATCGATTACGATGAGACCTTCGTGTCGATCGCGATAATGATTACTGTTTGTGTATTGCTGGCTATAATAGCAGCAAAGGGGTGGCACTTACATCAAATGGATGTAAAGAACACATTCTTGCCAAGGGATCTTGAGGAACAAGTGTACATGGTACAACCCCCCGGATTTCTATCCAAACAAAACACCTCGGCACTTTGCCAATTGAAGAAGTCATTGTATGGCCTCAAGCAAGCCCCACGTGCCTGGAACGTAAAGATCACATAGCGACTACGTAAGATGGGTTGCTCCATCAAAATCAGAATCTTGGTTGTTCATTCAGCCTAGTCGGACCGGACCGATTACCATTTTTCTATATATTGATGATTTAGTCATCGCCGGTGCCGACCTCAGAGAAATCGGCCGAGTAAAGTCTCAACTTGCGGCATCATGCGAAATGAAGGATCTAGGACCTTCATTACTTCCTTGGAATTGAAGTGATCAAAAACCCGGAGGGCATATCGATAAGACAACACCATTATGTGCTCAATATGCTCTTCAAGTTCGGGATGGCGGATTGTAAGTCCGTCTCAACCCCTCTTGGTAGAAACATGAGGCTTCGCCAAACTTTGGGAATGACGTGCGACCCAACATGGTTCGGACATATTGTCGGAAACCTCATTTATTTGATGATCACTTAGTCAGACCTCAGTCAATTCATGTCGCAGGGAAAGGCCGAACACCTTTAGTGCGCGCAAAGGATATTGAGGTATGTCAATGACTCAACACTAAGGACAGAGCATTGTTGTATCCGACCTCAGTTACCCAATCAGCTTGATCAGTCAATTCATGTCGCAGGCAAAGGACGAACACCTTCAGTGCGCACAAAGGATATTGAGGTATGTCAGCGGCACTAAGCATGAAACGTTGCTATATCGGGCAGGAGTAGTTGATGAGTTAGTCAGCTACACGAATGTTGATTGGGCCAGAAATGCTGGTGATGGCAGGTCAATATCTGGATTTGCATTTTCTTTGGGAAGCGTCGCGATCCCCTTGAGCAGTAAAAAGCAACCGACAATGACACTGTCAAGCATTGCGGCCGAGTATCGAGGGGCGGCTATCACCACATGTGAAGCCATTTGGTTCAAAAGGCTGTTAAAGGATCTGCCTGTAGAGGTGTTCGAGCCGATAGTCATGTACTGCGACAACCTTAGTGTGAAGTCAATTTTTGCTCATAGGAAAAGACCGTGACAAATACATTTGATGCAAAGGTATAGAAGAATAAAGCACAATTTGAAAGGTCCAAGAGTTAAAAGATAAATGAAATTGAAGAGAAATAAAGTTAGAGGCGTTATTCAAAAGTAGAAAAAGCAAAAAAAAAGAAAAAGAAGAAAAATGCAGGAAATTAAGCATAAAAAGCAAGGTAGAGAAAAAAGCTCATAACTTCTTCATCTCTTATCCAAATTTCAAAAGAAAAGATTCTAAGAAAGCTGACAAACAGAGCTGTCTTGTATGAAAAAATTGGATGAAAAACCAGAAATGATTATATGAAAAACGCACCACACAAACTCGAGGATATGTAAAAGAAAAGAAAAGAAAAGAAGCAAGAATAACGCAACTAAAAACCTATAAATATGCGGTATTCGTAGCAATATGGGAGATGGAGGAAGAATAGAATATCTACAAGGAAGGATAGAAGATCTACAAGAAGAATGAAGAAGAAGAAGTGAGGAAGAAGAAGAAGATTAGAAGAAGTGGGAAGACATTTAGTAGAAGAAAGAGAGAAGGCAAAAATACTATTTTATTAATAGTATATTGAAGTAGTTATTTGGGGTTGTTCCTCTTGGTGTCTAAGAGGATTGCATTCTTTTCTTAATAGTATATTGAAGTATTCTTTTTTCTTCCTCTTCTCTTCTCTATCTTTTTTCTCTCTCTCTTCATCATTTTGGCGCTCCAGGGAGGGTCGATCCTTTCCGTATAACGGGAGGAACGGTTGTCCACTCATTGATGGTTGGATCTACCAATTCATCATCAAACTCATGGCAAGATATGGAGTTCGCGATACGACAGATCTACAAAGAGAACTTTTCCAATTGCGTTGTTGTGAAGATTTTTGGCGATAGTGTGAAACTTGTAAGGAACATACGAACTCGAGCGTGGTTCTTCTCACGAAATATAAAACAATAATAGTAAAGATACTATTTTAAATAAGTTTAATATCTTGGTACAAAAGCATTATAGTTTACATGTAAATTCTCATATTAGAGCTTAATTGAGGGAGATGTGATGCATGAGCGCCAGATGGCAAACACGCATCACATGCATTCCATGCATTGTATGCATGTTTTGTACCCTGACATGCATTATATGCACGGGTGCGTCGATTGTTACCTCGTACGAGATGTACGGAGAGTCAAGTGTGATGAGCGAGGGTCGAATGGTGTCATGATGTTGTGTATGTGTAGGGGGCATAAATGTAATTGTGAGTCTATACGTATGTGAACACATGCACACGTGTGTGCATGTGGATGGATACGAGGAGGTGTGAGTGACTGTCTAGTATGAATGCTAGAGGGGGCTTGCTTACACCCCTATGTATCTACCCCCTCTTGTACTATTTAACCCCTTATGGGGAATGAATGAAACATGAATAATCATTCTCTCTCTCTCTCTCTCTCTCTCTCTCTCTCTCTCTCTCTCTCTCTCTCTCTTTGTCATCTCTCTTCCTCTCTCTCCCCTTAACGTTGAACCCCCTTGGGAGGGGGGTGGAGTCATTCTAGGCACCACCCCCCACCCCTCAATGGTTGTCTTGTTCTTCACGTTCTCTCTCACCATCATACCATTCATCATTTCCACTATTACACCATGTCTATCTTCATTATCAATCTACCATCATTTATTCCTATCTTTATCATTATCATACCCTAACCCTAAACCTACAACATCTATAAAAGGATGTATGAAAAGGATCAAAGGGAGGTTATGTTTTGATTCAACAATTTAAGAAGAAGAGAAATTCGTTCTCCAATTGATGATATATCTTGTCTCTCGAATCTAAAGTTAAAAATTTGATCTTATCTCTCTCAGTCTCTATCTCTCTCTCACCATCTCAATCTCTCTCCCTCAAACTATCTTAAATCCTTTCTCGCTAATGCTAGTGGGTGCTTCGAGTCGTTCTGGTCCAGAACCCCGGCGGTTCCGCCTCACGATCCGCACATAGAGACGGATCTTCACGACATAATCAAATGGTGAACCTGACGTGAAAGAGGCGGCAGGAAGGATCAAATCGAGGATTAACCGATACTTGGAGATGGCGTCCTCAAGAAATCAAGCGGGAGACTTTGAAAGGATGATGCTGATCGTCGAACAAATGATGAGATCTCGAGACAACGATGCGAGCATGGAGAAGGCAATCGACCGTGTCATGGAGCTCGAGGGTCAATTCGAGGGAAGGAACATTACGAAGTTCCTTGATGCATACAAAAGGGAGATGAATCAAAGGGACGTGTCTGAAGCGCGACAAATCATAAGTTTCAAGAGAGTGGTCGCCAACAACATCCAAAGGCGCGTCATCGAACTTCAAGAAGGGAAGAGAACGTGGTTGGAGTTCGAGAAAGCGATATTAGCGGAATTCGCGACGGAAGATTTGTCGAGGATGACTAGACATGCCTTGATGAAGTGGATAGAAAAGAAGAATAAGAAGATGAGCGGTTCGAGGGTGTACGACGAATTTGACCAAATGTTTCGTCGTCTCCCCGCCACAGACCAAGTGCTACTTGAGGAGGACAAAACTTTGTACTTCCTAAAGGCTATAGATATGAAGGATAGACGAGAATTGGGGACTCTTCTCGAAGACGATACCCAAGCAAATGGGCTTGTAGCGGACTGGATCGTGGTGAAGCGGGCGTGCAATAAGCTCGACAAGTGTCACCAAGGGGTTGATGACACCGACTTGACGGGATCGATTGTCACGGAGAAAGCAAGACCGCCAAAAGTAGCTGAGCCGCCAAACCAAAGTAACGTGGAAGAAAAGAAGATTGGTGATGACATCATCGAAGAACTGGCGAAGAAGTTTGAGGCGGTCACGCTAGCCAACATGAATCGTCGGGGCCCCAAAGGAAAAGAACCCTTTAGATGTGTGTGGTGCGATAGCATGGACCACATGAGAAGGGATTGCGTGAGCCTTCGAGAGGCGATTCGACAAAATATCGTATACATAGATGACAACATGATCTGCTCGACTGAAACTCGAAGACCCCTACGGGTGAATTTCGGAAGAGGGGGAATGAAGAAGTCTATGGAAGATGCTGAAGCGACTCATGTGGATGCGATGCACTATGCTGCAACGGCCGGAATAAGAGTCGGGAAAGACAAAAATGAAGCTGCGAAAGTGGGAGCAAAGTTTTGGTCTTCCGTTCTCGAGTATGAGAAGATGGGGAAGGGCACATCGAACGAGGTAGAGCTTGCAGACCGAAGCGTGCAAAGCATAACCGGGTGGTCGGATCCGGTGGATGACAACACCATACTCGTGGAAGTGATGTGCGACAACCACGAGGTGTTCGTCAAAGAAAAGAGAAAAAGAATAGAAGAGCAAGGCCCATCAAAAAGACATGAAACAAGGAACGCGAAAAAGAAAGATGATGCAGAGACGAGTCGACCCTTGCAAATGGAGGAAGGAGACGCAAGCCGAAAAGCGGAGTTGAACAAACAAGTCGAAGAAACGGTTCGGCCCGTGAAGATTGGTGTCGAAGACCCCGCTCGAAAGACAAGGACTATGCCGACCTATAAGCTAAGGTCAGACATAGAGCAGGAGACAGACCTGAAGAAAATTCTCAAGGAACGCGTTCTTGATAGCCACATGACTTTGTCCTTGAGGGAACTACTCGGCACTACAAAGAAGGAGTTCCAAGACACGATCGTGGACCTTGTAAAGAGAAAAAGGAAACAATCAAATGAAGAAGAAGAGAAGCCACTAAAAGCGAAAGTGAATGCCATAACGATGGCAAGAGATGAAGTCGATGAAGAAATGGTGGACAACCACTATACTTGACCTCATTGGGCATGGGCGACAATGGAGACGCCAGTGAAGATCGGGGAGAAGAAAGAGACCATGGCAGCCTTGATCGACCACGACTCGGGGATCAACCTCATGTCAACCGACTTCTACAAAAAAGGAAGATGGCCAATCAATACAAATCATGGATGGAAGATTCGCACGGCAACAAAAACTACGGAGGACTTGTACGGAGCTTGTCCCAATGTTAAAGTCACGATCGGGGATGTGGAGATGGATCAACATTTCTTCATGCAAGAATCGGCGTTGCATCCTGTCATCTTAGGACAATCGTATATCACATCATCTCGGATGGAAACCAAAGTGTTCGACAATGGTGTGGCATTTTCTCGAATAAAGAGTCTTGACAACCAAAGATCTATTCAATTCCTAACGGTGCGAGCTAATCATGAAAGAAGTCGAGATAGTCTTGGTGGCAAATCCTCGGATTTTTAGAGCGGATTATTGAAGCATGGGGCACAAATAGTCCGAGCAATCACAAGTCCCCACAAGAAAATAGAGCACGTGGATTGCGAGGAGAAGCAACATGTGTCACACCTAATGGCACATGTAAACTAGTACTACCCGACAAGAAGGACAAGCATCGGATACAAGATTTCGAGAAGATGTTGAAAGAAGAAAACTTAATAGAAGAAGAAGAGTTCCTGACTCATATGATGGAAGAAGCCTCATTTAACGACACCATCGGCGAAATCAAGGACGTCGTGGACTTGAGCTATCTTCACGACCAATGCGTGATTTTGGTTAACTCCGTCAACATGTACACCATCATCGATGAATACTATCGTGACATCTTGATGGAGGAAGCTGAAGTCAACACAAAATATAAAACGTTGGATAAGAAGATCAAGCCAGTTGCGGTTCCGCTACCGGAAGATAGCTGGCAAAAGATGAAGGAAGTTGCTAATGATCCAAGCTTAAGAGATCCGAAGACGATAGGTTATATCTTCACCGAAGAGACGAAGGGAAAGTTACGAGTTGGAAGGGAGGATTTCCTCCTCCCTGAAGAAGAGCGAATGTTTCTCGACATGCTTGAGAGACATGGGATGGCTTTCGCATTTTTCCCACAAGAAATCGCATGTGTTGATCCAAGGACGATAGAGCCAATGGTGATCTTCACGGTGTCGCACGTACCTTGGAATTTGAAACCGATATTGGTTCCGAGAGCACGCCTACCGAAGCTGATTGAGCTCTTAAAGGAGAAGGTGAATATGTTGATCCAAGGACGATAGAGCCAATGGTGATCTTCACGGTGTCGCACGTACCTTGGAATTTGAAACCGATATTGGTTCCGAGAGCACGCCTACCGAAGCTGATTGAGCTCTTAAAGGAGAAGGTGAATATGTTGATCCAAGGACGATAGAGCCAATGGTGATCTTCACGGTGTCGCACGTACCTTGGAATTTGAAACCGATATTGGTTCCGAGAGCACGCCTACCGAAGCTGATTGAGCTCTTAAAGGAGAAGGTGAATATGTTGATCCAAGGACGATAGAGCCAATGGTGATCTTCACGATGTCGCACGTACCTTGGAATTTGAAACCGATATTGGTTCCGAGAGCACGCCTACCGAAGCTGATTGAGCTCTTAAAGGAGAAGGTGAATATGGGAATTCTGGAACCGTCGAATGCTCCTTACTCTAATAGGTGGTTCACGGTGCCGAAGAAGAATGGATCATTGCGATTCATCCAAGATCTTCAACCCGTCAACAAGGTGACAATTCGAAATGCCGGAATCGGTCCGAGCGTGGACGAATTAGTTGGGGCGTTTGCGGGCCGGTCCATCTACTCCATTGGTGATCTCTACTCCGAATATGACCAATTCCAATTGGTGATCAACAATCGTGACATTACAACCATGAGGACTCCGATCAAGCTTGTGCGGATGTGTACCTTACCTCAAGGCACAAGGAACTCGGTGGCTCATATGGTGAATGCCATGAACAAAGTCTTGAAGGATTATATCTCGGACATCACGATGCCATTCTTCGATGATATTCCGATAAAAGGATGTTCGGATGAGGAGAAAGATGAATCAAAAGATAAGGAAGGATGTAGAATGTTCTTCGCGGATCATATGAAAGATTGCGAGAAGGTGCTTCAAAGGCTCGAACATTTTCGGGAGAAAAATCTGCATTCGGGCAACCGGAGATCTTGGTGGTAGGTCATTTGTGTGGAGCATACGGCTAGAAGCCTTCGCCATCCAAGGTGAACGCGATCCAGGACATGAAAGAAGAATGCATGAACCAAATGGAGGTTCGAAGGTTCCTTTGAGCATGCACATTTGACCATATTTGGATTTCGCACTACGCCCATGTTGCCGAGCCTTTATATGGGTTGCTAAAGAAAAGAATGAAGTTCGAATGCTGAGACGAGCACATGAACGCGATGCGAAAATTGAAGAAACTACTTCTTGAAGCTCCAACACTAAGAACAGCCGACTATACCGAAGGAAAGCCGATTTATGTGACTGTAGATACAAGCCCAACCGGAATCAGGTGGGTCATCAACCAAGAAGGAGAAGATAATGAGCGGTATGCCATCCAGTTTGGAGCAAAGGTTCTCAGCGAACAACAACAAAGATATGCCCAAGTCAAGCGAGAATTTTGGGGTATTGTGTCGGCAGTGAAGACGGACAAAGACTACCTAATTGGGTCGGAAGTAATAATTGAGATAGATTGTCTCCCAATCCTCGGGATGATCTCAGGATGTGCGACACCAGATCTAGCTATGCTAAGGTGGATCGCCTATATCAAGTCTTTAAACCCAGAGATCCGCCATCTTGCAGGGAAGAAAAACGCCATGGCTGACATGTTGTCGAGGGCAAGATTTGAGAATGAAGGTGACATGGTTTCAGAAGATAAAGACGTCACCCTCGACTTCTTCAAGATGGCTCCACTATCGGCGGAAGACAAGGGCACGCTAACCCTCCACGCCTTCAACGAGGACGAGTACGAAGGGGAGTGGTTACTAATTGGTAGATTCCTAAGAACGATGACGACGGATGCTTCGTTGACGAAGGAGGCCCTATAAATCTGGAAGAAAGCCTGCCAATACTTCTTGAAGGGAGGATTCCTTTGGCGACACCCAAAAAGAAGGACATGAATACCACGTCGAGTGGTGGTGAAGAAAGAAGAACAAGTGACGCTAATGACCGAATTCCACGAGAGTGCCTGGGCAGATCATAGAGGAACATGGGCGACGTTCGAGAAGATGAAGGAGAAGTATTTGTGGCCAAGCATGTACAAAGATGTACTTCATTTCGTGTTCACTTGCGAAACATGTCAAGTACATTCGAATATACGTCATCGTGATGAGCTATGACCGACATACCCGCTCACCATACACTTCTAATGGATGGTGGATCTGGTCTCAATACCAATGGGAGTGGGACAAATGAAGTACTTAGCTCTAGCAAGAGAAGACTTGACAAATCAAGTGGAAGGACGAGCCTTGACAAATAAAACGACGTCGGTTGTTTGCAAATTTCTACTCGAAGAAGTTGTCTATCAATACGGATGTGTGGGAAAGATAGTTGTCGACTGAGGGGAGTTGGATGCACATGAAGCAACGGAGCTCTTCGAACAACTAGGCGTGAAGCTCTCCCTCATGACTGCCTACAATCCAGAAGCGAATGGGAAGATCGAGTGAGGGCATGGACCTATCGTTAAAGCCATCGTATGGGCATGCAACAGTCGAGTAGGGAATTGACTACGACTATTGCCCTATGCCTTGTGGGCCAATAGAACGAAACACAACTCAGTGATGGGGTATATGCCAACGGACCTTATGTATGGACAAAAGCCGGTAATGCCCATCGAAAGGACGATTGCCTCATGGGTAGCGATACCACGGGAGAACGAGATGAGCCGAGAAGAGTTATTAGCAACAAGGATAAGGCAACTTGAAAGGAGACCTAAAGATCTAGAAAAAAAGCGAAAGATGTTGGAGGCAGCCTGAGTGAATAACAAAATTCGATTCGACAAGACGCATCGACTACGTCCCAAGAAGATCAAAGAAGGAGATTGTGTATTGGTCTACGACAACAGCCTTGACAATCAACACAGTACAACAAGGAAGTTCGAAAGAAGATGGTTCAGACTGTATATAGTGATGAGTGCCAACGAAAATGCAACATACCACCTTGCGGAGCTAGATGAATCAAGGCTCGCCATACCCATTGCGGGGAAAAGAGTAAAGATTTTCAAGAAAAGACAAGACGAGGATCCTGACCTGGATCACCTCGCCGATGAAGGTAATAGGGCGGATGTGAATGAAGATGTGGAAGAATCTGATTAATCACCGTCGTCGAAATCTTGCACTCTCTCTCCTTGGCACGTACCGGAGGACGTGCGGTTTGGTGGGGGTGGATGTCATGAAGATTTTTAGCGATAGTGTGAAACTTGTAAGGAACATACAAAATCGAGCGTGGTTCTTCTAACGAAATATAAAACAATAATAGTAAAGATACTATTTTAAATAAGTTTAATATCTTGGTACAAAAAGATGGAGGTCTTGAAGAGCTTCTGAATGTACTTTACTACGTAGGAAACGGACATCTAAGTGTTAAGTTATGTGGGTATAAAGTTTACAAAGAAGAAGAGAAAAATATGTGATATCCCACATAAAAAGGACAAATAAGGAACCCACCATATATAAAGCAAAGCAAAAGCTATTGTCTTTGTGTATATATGTGGAGCATAGAAAAGGTTAAGTTGTATGACTTAATGAATGGATGTAGCCAAATGCATATAACTATGTGTTTTGGATGAAGACGGTTACCAACGACGGCGACTGACGGTGTCCGACATCACCCGACGACTGCGACCGACGGAGCCGACGATCGGACGGAGGAATGCCTTGTAAAAATACATTAATAATAAAAAACATATATATATATATATATATTCAAAAGGAGTGCAAGTGAAGACTTGATCCTTGCACCTTCACATTGAGAGTCTATAGACTTACCACTAGGCTATGTCATCTCTTTAAAAATCTTTTCCCTATCATTATTATAAATTCTCATATTAGAGCTTAATTGAGGGAGATGTGATGCATGAGTGCCAAATGGCAAACACGCATCACATGCATGTTTCGTACCCTCACATGCATCATATGCATGTGTGTGTCTATAAAAGGATGGATGAAAAGGATCAAAGGGAGGTTATGTTTTGATTCAACAATTTAAGAAGAAGAAAAATTCGTTCTCCAATTGATGATATATCTTGTCTCTCGAATCTAAAGTTAATAATTCGATCTTATCTCTCTCACTCTCTATCTCTCTCTCGCCATCTCAATCTCTCTCCCTCAAACTATCTTAAATCCTTTCTCGGTAAAGCTAGTGGGTGCTTCAAGTCCTTCTGGTCCAAAACCCCGGCGGTTCTGCCTCACGATCCGCACATAGAGACGGATCTTCACGACAATGTATGGTTTCATCAATGTGCTACCTCGAGTATGAGAAGACATTTTTGGATATATGGTCCACTTGGATTCGACTTGTTGGAGGTGTTGAAGATGTATACTTCAAGATGCAAAGATTCAAAGCAGGGCTAGATCCATATTTTCAATATGAAGTGCATATGAAGTATCCAAGGTCTTTCCATGATTTGCTTCGAGTATGTCAAAGTTATGATCAACAATTGAAGAAGCTGATATTCGGTGAAGCATATGGAGTATCGATGTCATATACTATAAATCCAAGCTATGATAATTGTGGATCAGTCATGAGCCAACAACAAGCATACTTGCAATGTCTGATTCAACAGGTTCCCTCATATCATTATTCTAATTTTTGGAGTTATGATTATGTCTATGAAGGTGATTCCAAAGACAAAGAAGAAGAGGTGATGAATGTGGAATTCCCCCATCTAGTTCATGAGGACAACCATGATACAAAGAATGATGATGTGAAAGACGAATCCAAGGAGATTGTTATGAGAAGCGATGCTATGGATGGTGATGCCAATGTACATCATGTTGAGGACATTATTGATACAACAAGCGATATGGTGATTGATGATGAATATGTGCAAGATGAAATGGAAGATATGACAGAAAACGTTGTTGATGGTGAAGTACCCACAACAGAATTGCAAGATAAAGAAGGTAACATGGAAGTGATAGCTGGAGATTGTCTTTTTGAGATCAATGCGTGTAAGGAAGCATTGGTAAGTGCCAAGTTGCAGTGTATGAAGGTGTTTGTGCAAGATTTGTGTTTTGGATTTGCATTGAGTAGCAACAAAGTTATGTGGACATCGACTCTTCAACAACAATTTGATCAAGAGCCAAGAGAATTACTTGTAATGCATGATTGGAGTATCATGAACTTATCACCATCAAAGGATCCACAACAACTAATCAAATGTATAAAGGAGAAGGAATCATCTATCGACAATGGCAAGCAAGAAGAGGAAAGCATAAAAATTGATGAATCTTCATGGGATAGGGAAAACAAATCATTCCACATGGTGTCTAACAAGGAAGAAGAACTCATTCAAGAGAAAAGTATTATGACTTTGGGGGAAAAAGAAAAGATGATTTCCAAAAATATTTGAGGAGAGCATCAAAGGTTTATTTCTCTTATTTCTAAGTTTCCAAAGTTATTCATAATTGACTATTCACAGATAAGAGGAGAAGACATCAAGCACCACATCAAGTTGGAAGATTTGAAGTTTGTCTCACCTATTGTTGTGGTTCCAAAGAAGAATGACATCAACTTCAAACCCTTGATTGATTCAACCAAACGAGATCAATTTTTGCTTCCTTTTCGAGATGAGATTCTAGATGAAATGGTCATACATACAAAACAAGGTAGTGTGGAGAATTTCGTGTGCTAAGAAGGAATTTATATGGATAAATCAAAGATCGAAGAAATTCAAAAGGTGACAATTCCAACAAGTCTCAAAGCTTTGAAGGTGTTTGTGCAAAAAGTTTGATCGCTTGAAAGATTTATTCATATGTTGACATGCTTACTTCTATCAAGCATTATGTATCCGATGGTCCACCTAGTATTTGGAGAGTTGAGGAAGATATAATAATTGTTGTAACCTCTTTCTTTGTGTTGACAAGGAGAAAGATGGTGGTGGCTATTGTCAATGTGTGTGTGTGTATGTGTCTAGGAATGTGAGGTTTTTCCTACTGACTAACAGGGCTTTTACTCACATAATTTGTTTATTTTTATTTATTCTCTCCTTCTTTGTCTATAGCCATGAATAAGGCGAAGGAGAATTTTTTGGTTTTATTAGTAGCTTAGGGTTCACCATAAATGGTTCACCAAAAAGCAAGGAGGGGGGTTAAATGTGAAGTCAATTTTTGCTCATAGGAAAAGACCGTGACAAATACATTGGATGCGAAGATATAGAAAAATAAAGAACAATATGAAAGGTCCAAGAGTTAAAAGATAAATGTAATTGAAGAGAAATAAAGTTAGAGGCGTTTTTCAAAAGTAGAAAAAGCAGAAAAAAAGAAAAAGAAAAAAAACGCAGGAAATTAAGCAGAAAAAGCAAGGTAGAGAAAAAAGCTCATAACTTCTTCATCTCTTATCCAAATTTCAAAAGAAAAGATTCATAAGAAAGCTGACAAAGAGAGCTGTCTTGTATGAAAAATTTGGATGAAAAACCAGAAATAATTATATGAAAAACGCACCACACAAACTCGAGGATATGTAAAAGAAAAGAAAAGAAAAGACGCAAGAATAACGCAACTAAAAACCTATAAATATGAGGTATTCGTAGCAATATGGGGGATAGATGAAGAATAGAATATCTACAAGGAAGGATAGAAGATCTACAAGAAGAAGTGAAGAAGAAGAAGAGAGGAAGAAGAAGAAGATTAGAAGAAGTGGGAAGAAGATTAGTAGAAGAAAGAGAGAAGGCAAAAAGACTATTTTAGTAATAGTATATTGAAGTAGTTATTTGGGGTTGTTCCTCTTGGTATCTAAGAGGATTGCATTCTTTTCTTAATAGTATATTGAATTATTCTTTTTTCTTCCTCTTCTCTTCTCTATCTTTTTTCTCTCTCTTCATCACTTAGCAACATCCAATTAGCAAAGAACCCCATCTTCCACACTCAGAAAAAGCACATCGAGGTGCACTATCACTTCGTCTGCGAACGAATCTAACACCCTAACTCAGTACAAGCTGGCAATATTCGGCCCGACACTAACTCAGTACAAGTTGGAAATTTGCAACACTGCGCTATTATTGGAATTGACACTATAGAACTTAATCTCCCAGGTGGTTCTAGATTAGTACTACACAATGTCTGACATGTACCTGAGCTCTCAAGACCATTGATCTCAGTCGGACAACTTGAGGAAGATGGCATCCATGCTAGCTTCTCATTAGGAGGTTGGACTCTCCATAGGGGGAACCTCCTGCTTGCTCGATGTCTAAAAGAACATTCTTTGTACCCGCTATATGTCACACTCAAAGAGGGTGACTTGTTCCTGGTTGATATTCTCATGTCATCACTATGGCATGGACAACTCAAACACCTTAGCAAGGCCAACATAACACATTTATCTAGAGCTGTATACGTCCCCAAACTCTCCTTCTCAGATCACTAGTTCTGCGAGCATTGTCAGTATGGCAAGCAAGTTGCGGCCTCACACCCGAAGGCATCACCAAGAGAATTAAATCCACTTGATTTAGTCCATTCGAACGTTTGTGGCCCTATGCCACATCAGTCTCTCGACAATGCCTTGTACTTCGTTAGTTTTATCGATAACTCGACTCGAAAGGTGTGGGTCAATATGATCAAAACCAAAGATCGCGTGTTCTCGATCTTCTAAGAATGACTTGCCAAGGTAAGAACCAATCCGGTTGAAATCTGAAATGCTTTTGAACTGACAATAAGGGACAATTCAAGTCTGAAGAATTCATCAAATTTTGCTGACAACGTGATATTTGACATGAATATATGGCACCCTATAGTCCGGAGTAGAATGGAATTGCCGAACACATGAATCAAACAATTCAAGAACAAATAGTATCCATGCTCCCACACTCCAAACTATCGAATGGCTTCTGGGCAGAGGCCCTACTTACGGTAGTACACATATTAACATGTCGCCAAGTAGGCCTCTAAAACTTCAAGTACCTCAGGAATTGTGGATCGACAAGAAGCCGAATTACGACAAGTTGAGGATTTTCGGATGCGAGGCATATGCCCTCATACCGAAAGACGACTGCCGCAAATTAGAACCGGGGTCTAGGAAATGTATTTTCCTTGGCTATGGACCAGATGGAGAGATCAGATACCAACTTTGGGACCCCGAGCACAGACAGATCTTCCGGATTTTGGAAGTCATGTTCAATGAGTCCGCTATGCACAAGACGGCCGAAAGGCCCATTGAAGTAAGGTTAATCTTTTTAGATGTGCCGACCCTTCACGAAGGCCGACCCCATAACACGAGGTCAGCTTCACGGGTAGCTAAATACTCTCGCACTGACTCGAAAACGCTTGACTCGACACATCTGAATGATTCAGCTTTGGATCATCTGACCCCGACACCTGATGCGACTAGTCCAGCCATACCTCGAAAATCTGAGAGATTGTCACAACCCCCAAAGAGGTACTCTCATGGAGTCTTCTTAATGGACACCATCAAACTGACGTCATACGAAGAAGCATTGGCATCAACAGATTCGACCACATGGCATCTGGTGATGGAGTCAAAAACAAACTCGATTCGGGCAAACAAGACTTGGGACTTGGTCTAACTACCAGAAAATCAATGTGCTTTTCCATGCAACTGGGCCTACAGATTAAAAGAGACGTTTGATTTGGCCACCCCAAAATTCAAGGCCAAATTTGTAGCAAAGGGTTTCCGACAAGAATATGGCGTCGATTTTGACGAGATCTTTTCCCCAGTGGTAAAAATGACAACCCTTCACTTCATGCTCGACGTTGTGGTAGCTGAGGACCTAGAGTTGATCCAACTAGATGTAAAAACGACATTCCTCCATGGTGACTTAGAGGAGGAAATTTATATGGAGCGGCCGAAAGGCTTTCTGGCATCCGGCCAAGAACATCTAGTCTGCCAAATCAAGAAGAATCTATACGGCCTAAAGCAGGCACCGAGACTGTGGTATAAGAAGTTTGACGATTTCATCCAATCGGTCCACTTCTTAAAGAGCAATGAGGACCACTGCCTCTTCACCAAAACAACTCAAGATGGGTCACCCATCTTCCTCATCATCTATGTGGACAACATGCTACTCTCCAATCGACATGCTGGAGAGCTCGCCAAACTTGTTTGGCAAATGCGGTCGAAGTTTGTCATGAAGGATCTCGGTCCAGCAAGACACATTCTCGGATGAAGATAAGTTGGAATCAAAATCAACAATAGATGTTTCTGTCTCAAGCCGACTACATCAAACATGTCTTAGATTGCTTCAACATATAATCGGCCAAATTTGCTTCGACCCCGCTCCCCATTAATCTTCGGCTATCTCAGCGAGATTTCCGGACATCCGGTCAAGAGGGGGAAGATATGAAGTCGGTACAGTATGCACTGACAGTCGGCTCCTTGATGTATGCAATGGTCGTGACACAGCCTGATATTGCTCATGCCATTGGAGTCGTCCGTAGATTTATGCACAATCTCGACTGATCACATTGGAACACAATTAAAAAAGTGTTCAGATACCTTGTGGACACAAAAGACTATGGCATCTTATTCAGCCCGAATGATACATAAGGCGTAGTCGGTTATACCGACTTAGACTTTGCCGGTTGTGTGGACAATAGAAAGTCAACCACCGAATATTGCTTCAAATTTGGCAATGGAGCAATCTCATGGAAATCAAAACTTCAGGAGTGCACTACCACATCAACAACCGAGGCCGAATATGTAGCCACCTCCGATACGGCGAAAGAGGCTTTATGGCTCGGTTGGCTAGCGCACAAGTTTCGACAAGTCGACTCCGACTCGGCTCTAGTTTTCTACAACGACAATCAGGGTGCTTTCGCTCTATCTAAAAATCCAGTTCATCACAACGCCTCCAAGCATATTGATGTTCAATATCACTTTGTTCAGGACTATGTCATTTCAGGGAAAATCGGCCTCGAGAACATACCTAGAGTTGATAATGTTGCAGATGGGATGACCAAGTGTCTTTCAGAGGATCGATTCCGATCCCTTTGGCACTAGATGGGCATAGAGAAAAATCAGTCTGATTGAGTCGGACATTTTCGAGGAGCCGAATCAGAGGGCACGACCCCGATGTGAACCGGTAGGCCATTGGAGGTCTACACTCCTAGACTACTAGGTAGTTATGATCCTAGGAGTTAGTGTAAGTAGCTCGATACAAGCATTGAAGTACATGTCAGTACTTCTATTAGTCCTTTTAAGGACTTGTATAAAAGTGCTCACTAAGCACATTGTATGTACTAAGCATTCATTATTTTGAATTGAGCTTTTGTTGTCTGATCTCTCTCTGTGAAATGTAATATTTTTGGTCTCATAGATCATATTTGACCTCCGAAGAAGATAATATAATCCATCTATCTATCTCTCACACACACACTCTGTGTATTCCATTCTCTGTGTTTTTTGTTGTTATCCGGTTGAGCCGGTTGAGGTCTGTTTAGCTTCCGCATTATTTCTTTTACATATACAAATAATTGGGGTTATCTCCCCCGTGAAAGTAGATTACAAATCATTGTGTCAATTCTGATTATAGTGCAATGCTGCAAATTTACGACTCAGTCTAGGCTGAATATTGTCAGAATTGTGATGTGTGAGTGGTCGCGTGATAGGAAGCGCCCGAATATAAGAGTTATGTGCTCTATTCCTTAGTCATAAGTAGAACTTCTAATTCGACTACATTCTCAATGAATAGTATGTTCGGGTCATCTATCAATACCTTGGTTGATGAGTCGACGTAGTTGACCTTGTTTTGTCGGCCACCCTCCGGATCAGCTCGCTGAGCTTTGTCATTCTTTGCTTTGAGGGCACCTCAGTCGGCCTTGATATGTCTAGGTTTTTTGCTATAATTTCATATCTGACTTTCTTTGTTGGGAAACAGGTCCCTCTGAATGGGATCCGGATGAGAACCGGACGAGTCGGAGCAGACAACGTGAAGGAAGAAACCGAACCGGATAGATCCGGAAGGTATCCTGTTGGACATATTTGTAATTATGTTCCGATGTGACTGTTGAGGTTATAATGTTAAATAGCCCTAAAGTTATATGAGTATAAATATAACTAGGGCAACTGTGTAAGATATAGTGAGTTAGTCGAGAGTGTTGTTATTGTTGTACACACAGTGAGAGACAGAGATAGGGAGAGAGATACAGGAAGAATTTTTTGTTCTAACCTCCGTTTGAGGAAGATACAAAGCTCGAGGTCGTTGCCTCTCAGACTCTTATTTGGAATACCTCTTACCTATAGTGATCCTATTCGGAGTTTTAAAAACTCTCGTGGTTTTTCCCGATTAGGGTTTTCCACGTTAATATTCCGTGTCATCTCTTTTCATCTTATTGACTGCATTGTTACTTTCTGTTCAATCTTCCATTTTGAAGTTGCGGATCTCGGTTGTGGCCGAGCACTATTTCTATCAATCTGGTATCAGAGCATGGAAGATCCATTCGGTGGCATGTTCAAGTTCACCGGCTTCAACTACCCAATATGGAAGTCAAAGATGGGGGACATGTTGGTGTTCATAGATCTTTGGCTACCGGTACCGTTCAGAGATACAAAACCAGACAAGATCGATGCCACGACCTGGGAGTTCATGCACATGAAGACAATGACATACATCCGATGCTTCATTAACATGAGCCTATACAATAACTTTAATGTAGAAAACAAGGCCAATCAGCTCTGGGAGAAGATTGACACGATGTTGGAGAACAAGAACGCCGTAAATCGGGTCTCGATATTCCGGAAGATAGTGAGGCTCCAGTATCAAGATGGTGCCAACATGGCTGAGCAGATGAACACCTTCCATGGGATGATAAACCAGACCTCCTCCCTTGAAGTACCGTTAGCCGATGAGGTACTAGTATTGTTATTGCTCAGATCCCTCCAAGATAGCTGGGAGACGTTGGTTGTCACTTTGGGACATGCCAGACCAGAAGGAAAGAGCTTATCCCTGGCGAGAGTGAAGTCAAGTTTGCTAAATGAAGAAGCTCACCGGAAGGAATGAGAATCCGGAACCGATCCGAAGGCCTTGGTTATAGAAGATGACAATAGCCGAGGAAGAGGCCAAAATCGGAGTCCCCAGAACCGAGAAAAGTCGAGCATGAGGTTAAAGTTAAGGGGGAGGCCCACGTGCTTCTATTATAGGAAGCCGGGGCACTTCCAGAAGATTTGTCGACACTTCCGGATGGAGAAAGGGGGAGCCGGGGCACTTCCAGAGGAACGTCGGCAATCGTGACAAGTGAAGAGGAATTGTTGTTTATCACCGAAGAGAGTGACCTACATCTTGTTAGCGACGAAACGACGTGGGTGTTCGACTCTGGAGCGTCATTCCATCTGACCCCCGACCAGAAGTGCTTCTCATCCTACAGATCCAGAGATCATGGTTGTGTCCGGATGGGGAATGAAGATGCATGCCGAATGTGAGCAATAGCGCGGAATAGTGCTTGGCCATAACTGAGCCTTAATCACTCGATGGAAGAAAACAGAGAATAGAAATAAGACGACACAAGATATTAACGTGGAAAACCCTGATCAGAAAACTACGGGAGCCCATAGAACCCAAACTATCCCTATGAGACGAAGAATACAATGCGAGACTCAAGGCAATGACCTCGAGCTGTATGTCTTTGCCAACCAGTAGTTACAACAAAAAATAATAACAACTCCAACAACTACATATATCTCAAGTGATTGCCCTAAGTCATATTTATACTTGTATGAGTTTAGGACTATTTACAGATATAGCCATGATAGACACTCTAGAAACATATTTACAGATATGTCCCTAGATCTGGTACACACCTGATTCATCCGGATACCTTTCGGATCCGTCCGATCCGGTTCCTTCCTTTAGCTCGTCCTTTCCGTCTCCTCCGGTTCTCATCTAGATCCCATCCGGAGGGACCGAATTCCCAACAAGCTCCCCCTACACTCCGGCATGGGATGCTTTGCCAATCCGATCCGTCTCCTGCACACATCCAACTTGTCGGCTGACAACACCTTGGTCAACATGTCCGACCCGTTCTCCTCCGTATGGATCTTCGTCAGCAAGAATTCTCTATCTTCTACTTTTTCCCGGAGCCAGTGATATCTCCTCTGGATTGTGCTTTGTCCGAGAGTGGTAGGTTGCGTTCTTCGTAAGGTGGATTACACTTTGACCATCGCAGTAGAGCCGGAATTCCTCCTACCGGATCGCTCGCTCTCCGATGAAGTCCTTCATCCAAATTACCTCTTTGCCGGCTTCCACGTCTGCCATATACTCTGCTTCCGTTGTCGACAATGCAACGGACTTCTACAGCCTCGACTGCCATGATACGACTCCCCTTGCATATGTCATAACGTATCCGGATGTAGATCAGCGGGTATCTACATCAGTTGACATGTCTGAATCCGTAAAACTTTCTAGCTAGAGTTTACCTGAGCCGAATCAGAGGCACACGCTCGAGGTGCCTTTTAAGTACCGGAGTATCCACTTGACCACGGTACAATGTTCTCTTCCTGGATTGCTCATAAACCGGCTCACCACTCCGATTGCATATCCAATATCCGGTTGGGTACACACCATTGTGTACATTAAGCTTCCAACAACAGAGGCATATGGTATCTTCATCATCTCTTACTTCTCCATCTTGGTCTTCGGACTTTGCTTTCTAGACAGCTTGCAATTCGCCGAAAGTGTTGACCCAACCAGCTTAGCATCCAACATGTTGAACCTTCGAAACACCTTTGTCATGTACTTTTCATGTGACAACCACAACTGCTTCTTCGACCGGTCCCGAATTATGTGCATCTCTAGGATCTGTCTCGTTGGACCCATATCTTTCATTGCGAATGACCGGTTCAAAGCCTTCTTCAGCATTCTGATTTTGATACAGTTCCGTCTGACAATCAATATGTCGTCCACATACAGCAGGAGTATCAGGAAGTCTCCTCTGTCGAACTTCTTCACAAATATGTAGTGGTCAGCCTACGTCTTGTGGTATCCTTGGTCGGTCATGAAGGAGTTGAACTTCTGGTACCATTGCCGAGGAGCTTGCTTCAGTCTGTATAAGCTCTTCTTCAACCGGTATACCAGGTGCTCCTTCCCTTTCATGACAAACCCCTCCAGATGTTGCATGTAGATCTCTTCTTCGAGGTCACCGTGCAGGAATGCCATATTAACGTCTAGCTGCTCGACCTCAAGGTCCATGCTTGCCGTAAAGCTCAACCCAGTCCGGATGGATGTCAACTTGACTACCGGGGCAAAGATCTCGTCGAAATCCACCCCCTTTTTCTGCTGGAAGCCCTTCACCATGATCCGGGCTTTGTATCTCGTTGGACTTCTGGCGTCTCCAAGTTAGAGCTTGTACACCCACTTGTTCCTAAGTGTTGTCTTTTCTTTCAGCAACTCCATCAATTCATATGTCTGGTTCTCATGCACGGAATCCATCTCGTCCTACATGGCACTTAACCACTTGCGGTTGTGGGTGTCTTTCTTTGCTTCCTCGAAGCTTTCCAACTCCCCCTCGTCGATCAGCAACACATGCTTTGCATCCGGAAATCTTTGGGAGATGCCTTCTCTCTCTGAGAGGATATCTCCGTCCTTGATTTTCGACCACCAGTTCCTCCATTTGTTCTTCATCCAAATTCGATTCGGGGTCTTGTTCGGTTTCAATGTCCGATTCTTTTTCTTCGACCGATTCGGTTTCTTGTCCGAATTTGGCCGGTTCTTTGAGTGTCATATGGCTTCCGGCGCAATGGGTCCTTGTGTCTTTCAACCGATCTTTGTCGGTCGACCTGGAGTCCACTATCTTCTTCTCCGACTCCCAGTTAGCAATTGTCTTGTCTTCCCTGAAGACTATGTCTCGACTCCGAAAGACCTTCTTGTCAACCAAGTCCCACACTCAGTACCCGAAGTCATCATCGCCGTATCCAAGGAATATGCATGGCCGGGACTTCGGATCGAATTTCGTTCTCTTGTCCTTTGCAACATTTACATAAGCGAGACAACAGACCACCTTCAAATGCTAGTAAGACACATCTTTACTAGTCCATACTCTCTGCGGTGTGTCTCCGTCCAAGGGTGTTGAGGGTGTTCTGTTAATCACGTATGTCGCCATCATCAGCGCCTCAGCCCAAAACGTCTTGGGTAACTTGGCATGTACCAACATGCTCCAGACTCTCTTTATCGCAGTC
Source organism: Azolla caroliniana (assembly GCF_043228905.1). Lineage (NCBI taxonomy): Eukaryota > Viridiplantae > Streptophyta > Polypodiopsida > Salviniales > Salviniaceae > Azolla > Azolla caroliniana. Next base: position 15,651,867 of record NW_028230440.1, read on the forward strand.
CAGTTCATCCTTTTGACCAATCTGTTCAGCTCCGGTGTATTCGGCATGGTAAATTCAATCTAGATTCCCTTTGACTGGTAGTACTCCTCAAACTTCCCCCTCCGTTGTCCGCTCGAACTGCCTTCAACTTCCGGCTAGTTTCCCTTTCCACTCTCGCATGGAATTCCTTGATGCGGACAACACCTAAGCCTACTTCTTCAACTGTGAGACCCACAACTTCCGGTTGTGGTCATCTATGAACATCACGAAGTACTGTGATCCGGCATGTGACTTCCTGTCCACTTGGCATACATTGGTATGCACAATTTCCAACGATGCATTCCATCTTGACGGTCGTCGGGTTTGGAAGGAGGTTTGGTTCTGCTTGCCGGCCAAATAGTCAGTGCACTTCTCAAGCTACATGTCTTTCACCTCTGGAATAGATAGATAGATAGATAGATTATATTATCGTCTTCGGAGATCAAATATGACCTATGAGACCAAAAATATTACATTTCACGTGATACGTGTGAAAGTGAGTAGTGACTCTCGATGTTCAAGAACTTTACCAAGGAATGTTGCAATCGAGAGTGCACATTGTGGTTGTGAGAGGAATTCATGCAAAGATTGGGCTCGATCGAAGAGATGTGGAAAGCATGGTCGAATATGATCAAAGGCAGAGCATTGTATCAAAGTGTGATACTCAGACTCGCGAACTTGTTTAGGGCAAAGTGTGCATAGCCGACCACTCTCATCACTTGTACCCCAACGCCCTGTTTCACATCGCAATGCATGTGAGCTAAGTCGCATGGAAGCAATGGTTCGAATGGCAGATAACGGTATGGGCTCTAACATGTATGGATGTGTACGATTTCCCCTTTCCGCGAAGAATATGGTTTTGTAGTTAGGTGCAACATGTGTAGTATAATGTGTGAAGCGTGAGCCTCCACATTTGTCCCATGTCATGATACATTGGCGTTGCAAAAATGCCTCATTTACAGAGGAATCTAATGATGCATCATGAAGCAAGTGTCTCGCATCCCATCTACCAAACCATTTTTCTATATCTTGCATCCAACCGGAACACAAAATTTTGCTTTTATGCGTCTTTTGGATCTTTTTGCTTGCTTCCCACGCAATTCTAGGAAGTCGATGTGAGGGACTTTTTTGAACCTTAAGCATGTATTCAACAACCCTTTCCATGGCCATGATCTCAATGGGAAGCGATCCCGTCTCAAGGAGGAGGAGGGTGTAGGGCGTTTGTTTCTTAACTTGTAGAAACTTGGTAAGAAAATGCTTTTGGACATTTTCAAACTCTTTCCACATAGACTTAGGGATGCTACCACCCCAACACTTAATATCTCTTGAGGACCCAACACTTAATATCTCCAAGATTGCATGTGTTCTCAAATGCATAGTATGCTCGTTTGCCCGCCTCTAAGCGGCGTGTAGCACATTCATTCCATCTATGATTTGAAGGAACTTCAAGGCCAAGATATTTGAAGCTTTCCACACATTCAAGTGGCTCATTGTTGTACATAATGCATGGTTTATCTCTTTTTTGGCTCTTCACAAGCATAATCTTTGTTTTAGAGCTATTGACACTTAATTTAGTATGCATGCAAAATTTTTCCAATGCCTTCATAAGCTTTTGTGCATCTCCTAAAGTATTTGCAAAAAGCACTACATCATCTGCATATAGCAAAAGCATAATCACAACATTCCCAATGGCAACTTCTTCAACACATTCTTCCTTTGCAAACTTGGTAACCATTTCTTCCAATTCATCAATGCATAGACCAAATAGTGTTGGTGAGAGTGGGCATCCTTGCTTAACACCAATAGTGCTTTTGAAAAAATCTGAAAGTTTATCTCTCATGCGCACACAACATATAACCTTCTCATAAATTCGGGAAATTGCAAGCATATATTCACTTGGCACCTCAAGTTCTTCCATTCGCCTCCAAAGATGCTCACGAGGTACCATATCAAAAGCTTTCTTGAAGTCTACAAAGCAACAATATAAACCTTTACCTCTAAGGCGACTTTCCTCCATTAATACTCGAAGGGTGATAAGGTGATCAATGGTGCTATGGTGTTTCCGAAAGCCAGCTTGTCCATAAGCTCTCTTACCACTTTTTTCAGCCCATACACTTATCTTTGATTCCATTATACATCCAAATAGTTTTGCCATTAATGAGCCAACCATGATGGTTCGATAGTTGTTTACATTATTTATATCTCCACCTTTATGTAAAGGTTTGATCCAATTTGTAGTCCAATCGTACGGCATACCATGTTGCAATGCATCATTAAACATATCTCTTATCCATATATGTGCTTCCTTTCCCGTCCATTTGAGCATTTCAGCCTTTATACATTGAAGATCGCTTGCCTTTCGAGAGGCCAATTTCTTAAGTCCTATGCATATATCTTCAATTGTAAAGAAGGAAGGCATATGTGAAAGAGAACCATAACACATCATCTTTCCGGCAAGAGATAACTCATATAAATTCTTACAATGCATAGACAAGTCATGAAGAGTTAAGTCACCATAACTCTCAACACGTTTTCCCTTTAGATTTCCCCAAAATTTAGCACATGCATGTGCTTTCTCTTGCGTTTGGATAAATTGTTGAGTAACTTCCCATATTCTTCTCTTTCTTTGAATAAGCCTTTTATACTCATGCAAATGCTTTTGGTAATTCTCTTTATCCTTAACTACATCCAAAACCATAAGGCACTTTCGAGCTTCACGACATTCTTTATCAAACCATTTTTTCCTAAGTTTCTTGGTGCATTTCCAAGATGTGCGGTTGGTCGAAAAACATTTGTTTGTACATGAGAGAATGACTTTCTTGAAAGCTTCCCATTTGCATTCTAGTGTGGCACCATGTTGTATCTTTGTCATTTGTAACATATCCTCAACCATCTTGGAATACATGGGTGCTCGCTTAAGGTTCATGCTCAAGTGCGGTTGTTTATTATCTTCAATAGCCTTCTCACAATCAAACCTATGCATACATTTGAGATCAATACATAAAGGCCTATGATCTGATTCCGGTGTCCATTCACCAAGTGAGAATTTATGTATACGATCCAAAATACCTTCGGAAAGTAGCACATAATCAATCACACTATTTCCGTTGTATTTTCTACATGTAAAACCATTAGTGTTGGGCCATAAGGAAATACCATTTGCAATAAGCAATCCGGTACTATTGCACATTTGTAGGAGTAACTTCCCAAATTGGTCCGGATCTTTTTCATCACTAGAAGAGCGGTTATACATTTGCATATCCTCTTGCATCCTTGAGATATGTGGCATGAAAGATTCTTGTGAATCAAGTTGGAAACTTCGTGTACGAGCATTCATGTCACCAAAGACAATAACTTCCCCTTTGGATTTGAAATAAGCAATATCATCTTCTAGATTGGCAAACAGTTGATCTTTATCCAAACACGCATAAAAGTTAGAATCTTGATGAGGAATGTAACATCCAACAACAAAAGTGGGCAAATCATTAGGTGTTTCTATTTTGAGCCATATGTAGCATTTATTTTCATCATTTTTTATGATTGACACATATTTCTCTATTTCCTTCTTAATCAAACATGCCACCCCTCCTTGTCCTCTTCTTTGTCTTGGATTTTTCTTCCATATCAAAGAGTGTACATTATAGTTTCCTAAACCTTGAATCCTTTGAGTATCATGCTCCCATGTTTCAACAAGAAGTGTGATATCCGAGTCATTGGTGAACTCCTCTATGCCAAATCCCGCATTCCATGGGTATCCATTGCAGTTCCAAAAGCATAGTCGTAAAAGGCGTGGGTTAGTCTCATAGATCACGTGTCCCTATTTGCCTACATTTCCATCTTTAGGCACATCCTTAACCTTGTTTTTCAATCTTTCTTCATATGCTTTACGACGAGCATTTTGTTGTGAGATAGTACGATCTTCACTCACAAAGCATTGTGTACCTTTCAGGTATACCCAACTATTTTCGAGTATGATCCGCCGCTTTGTATCATCTGTCATTGTACATACAATAGGCCTTTCTCCGGAGCGAGTAACACCATGTTTCCCAACTCGGTGTGCCCCATATACATTCACATCTGACATCCCATAATGCATGCTAAAAAATTCACCAATGGCCTTTCCAAGGGATGCGGGTGTTTCCATACTCTCTTCTTTAATCCCACGGACGACAATGTTCTTTGATCGTCGTTCGCGTTCTTTCAATTCTCGGACATCTATGCTTTCTATATTCTTCTCTTGATGCATCACCTGCATATTAGATGAGTTTGATAACACATCCCCACCACATACATCGGCCCATGACTTCGTTGTACATACATTTTTCATCTCACTTACATCCCGCCTCATCGTGTCCAATTTTTCTTCTTTTAATGCTTCCTTTAACTCAATCTTGTTAAGGCGCTCATTTGTTTCAAATGAAGCTCTTTTACATTCTTGAATCTCTTCTTGAAGTTTTGCAACCACTTGTTTAAGACTTTCATTCTCAATGACAACACTTTGGAGCTTAGTATTCTCTTTCATTAACATCCTAATCTCTTCACCTTGCTTGTTTATGGTTTCTTGAAGAGAAATCAAGTGACTCATAAGCATTTTGTCCATTGCATTAGAATCGATATTTGTTGGTGATCTCGGCTCATTATCAATCATACCCCCAAACTTTGCGGCGGTTTTACGAGTATTTGCCATTGTAGGGACAAACCGTACGGGAAAAGAGAGACAAAGAGGGAAGGAGAGAGAATATACCTTTCACTCGATTTAGGGCTTCAAAATCTACCTTCCGTTTGAGGAATCGTGGGGCAAAGATGGCTGCGGATGAAAATGCTCATAACTTCTCGCCACGTTAACAGAATTCAGTAAATGAACATTCTTTAGAAAGCTCTCTCAAAGAGCTTTCCAACGAGCTATAGAACGTAGAAAACGATGGCCGGAGTGAACTTACAGAGAGCTTTGAAAGAGAGAGAGAGAGAGAGAGAGAGAGGAACACAGAGAATACGCAAGGAATGAGGTTATCTTCGGCAAGTCTCTGCATTCCCTTCTGGCTCATGTGCCACAACCTCTTGTGCCACAACTCACTGGCATTGTAATCTGGGCATGCATCAAGTACAGAGTGTTGATCTTCCAGGCTCAGGCCACAATCAAGCTTCCTTTGCTGAACTTCATGACTCTGTTCCCGATGCTACCCATGTAGCCTTCCTCATCTAGCCGATCGGCTGATATCAAGTTCAACCGACCCTACGGAATGTGTCGGACATCCTTCAACAACAACTTGCACCCGATTGACTTCATCAGCAACACATCTCCTATGCCGACAATTCGGCATGCACCTTCATTTCCCATCGGGACAGAACCGTGATCGCCGACTTTGTATGATGCGAAGCACTTCCGGTCGGGGGTCAGATGGAATGACACGCCGAAGTAGATCACCCATGTCATTTCATCGCTAACAAGATGCAACTCACTCTCCTCGGTGATTAGCAGCAGTTCTTCTTCACTTGTTGCGATTGTCAATGTTCCTTTCTGATCCAAACTCCTCTGGTCCGGACTCTTCTTCGAGTCGACATTGTCGGTTCCTTTCTTCTTACGGAAGTGTCGGCAATTCTTATGGACAAGCCTTGGCTTTCCGCAATAAAAGCAAGTGGGCCTCCCCCTTGGGTTCGACCTCATCCCCGATTTGTCCCGGTTTTGGGGACTCCGATTCTGGCCTCTTCCTCAGTTATGGTCGTCTTCCATAACCAAGGCCTTCAGATCAGTTTTGGACTCCCAGTCCTTCCGGTGAGCTTCTTCATCCAGTAAGCTTGATTTTACCCTTGCCAGGGACAACTGTTTTCCTTCCGGCCCGGTGTTGCCCAATGTGACAACTAGCGTCTCCTAACTATCCCGGAGGGAACCAAGCAGGAGCAACACAAGTACCTCGTCGTCTAGAGGTACTTCCAGCGAGGTTGTTTGGTTTATGAGCCCCTGGAAAGCATTCAAGTGCTCTGCCATACTCGATTTGTCTTGATATCGGAGTCTCACTAACTTCTGGAATACCGAAAGCTGATTTATGACGTTTTTATTCTCCAACATGGTACCGATTTTCTCCCAAAGCACATGAGCCTTGCTTTCTTCATTGAAGTTGTTGTACAGGCTCATGTCGATGAAACACCTAATCTATTCCATCGTCTTCATATGCATCACCTCCCACGTTGTGGCATCGATCTTGTCTGGTTTCTTGTCCCCGAGCTATACCGGAAGCCAAAGATCTTTGATCACAAGCATGTCCCTCATCTTCGACTTCCACACTGAATAGTTGGAGCCGGTGAGCTTGAACATGTTTCTGAATGAATCCACCATTTGTTGTTCACTCTGATACCAGTTTCTGAGGAATAGCGCGGAATAATGCTCAGCCACAACCGAGTCTTGATCACTTGATGGAAGAAAACAAAGAATTGAAAGAAGACGACACAAGATATTAACGTGGAAAACCCTGATCGAGAAAAACCACGAGAGCCCATAGAATCCAAACTGTCACTATGACAGGAAGAATACAAATTGAGACTCAGAGGTAACGACCTCAAGCTCTATGTCTTTGCCAACCGGTAGTTACAACAGAAAATGCTTTCTGTTTCTATGTTGCTCTCTCTGTGTCTCTCTCTATACAATAATAACAACTCCAACAACTACATATATCTCAAGTGCCCTAAGTGATATTTATACTTTTATGACTTTAGGGCTATTTACATATATAGCCATGATAGACACTCTAGAAACATATATACATATATGTCCCTGGATGCAATTCACACCGGATTCATCCGGATACGATACCTTCCGGATCTGTCCAATCTGGTTCCATCCTTTGGCTCATCCAATCTAGCTTGTCCGGTTCTCATCCGGATCCCATCCGGAGGGATCGAATTCGCAACACCGAATTGTTGGCATAGGAGACGTATTGCTGATAACGTCAACCGGGTGCAAATTGTTGCTCAAAGTTGTCTGACACGTTCCAGAGGTTCGGTTGAACCTGATATCGGTCGGTCGGTTGGATTATGAAGGCTTCATGGGTAGCATCCGGAACAGATTTATGAAATTCGGCAAAGGAAGCTTGATCGTGACCCAAGCCCGAAAGATCAACATGTTGTACTTGATGCATGCCAGGATATGTCGGGAAGAAGTGAACATGGTATCCAACACTGCTGGTGAGTTGTGGCACAATAGGTTGTGCCTCATGAGCCAGAAGGGAATGTGGAGACTTGCCAAAGATAACCTCATTCCGGAGGTGAAAGACGTGCAACTCTAGAAGTGCACAGATTGTTTGGTCAGCAAGCAGAACCGAACCTCTTTCCGGTCGAGACCACCGTCAAGATGGAAAGAACCACTAGCGCTTGTGCATACCGATGTATACTAGGTGGACACGAAGTCACATGCTGAGCCGTAGTACTTCGTGACGTTCATAGATGACCACAACCGGAAGCTATGGGTCTCACCACTGAAGACGAAGGATCAAGTACTGACCATCTTCAAGGAGCTCCATGCAAGAGTGGAAAGAGAAACCGGCCGGAAGCTGAAGGCAATTCGAGTCGACAATGGTGGAGAGTACCGGGAGCAATTCAAGGAGTACTGTGAGTCGAATTTATCATGCCGAAGGCAACGGATCTAAACGGATTGGCTAAAAGGATGAACCAGACTATGATGGAGAGAATCGAAGTATGTTGGCACATGTTAAGTTGTCCAACACATTTTGGGCTGAGGCACTGATGACGGTGACCTATCTAATAAATCGATCACCCTCAACACCCTTGGACAGAGACGCACTAGATAGAGTATGGACCAGTAAAGACATGTCTTACCGGCATCTGAAGGTATTCAGCTGTCTCGCCTACGTGCATGTAGCAAAGGACAAGAGAGTGAAATTGCACCCGAAATCCCGAATGTGCATATTCCTTGGATACGACGATGATGAGTTCGGTTACCGAGTATGGAACTTGGTCAACAAGAAGGTTTTCCAGGAGTTGAGACATAGTCTTCATGGAAGACAAAACCATTGTCGATTGGGAGTCAGAGAAGAAGATAGTGGACTCTGGGTTGACCATCAAAGATCGGTTGGAAGATGCTACGACACATCCAATCGGAAGTCGGATGTCAACCGAAGACCATGCTGAACCGGTTGGATTCGAACAAAGAACCGAATCGATCGAAGAAGAAGAATCAGACACCGGAACCGGACAAGATCCCAAATCAAATTTGGATGAAGAACAGATAGAGGAACCGGTGGTCAGAACTAAGGACCGAGATACCCTCTAAGAGAGAGAAGGGTCCCCTGGAGATTTTCGGAAGAAGAGTGAATACTGTTGACCGACGTTGTCGTGAAGATTTTCGGCAATAGTGTGAAAATCCCATAAAACGTACAAAATCGAGTATAAATCACATAATACAATAATTGTGAAGATAACATTTTAAATAAATTTAATATCTAAGTACAAAATGATGGAGGTTTCGAATGCACTTTATTACACGAGAAATGGACAACTAAATGTCAAGATATGAGGGTATAAAGTTTGTGAAAGGAAAAAAGAAAATTGTGAGATATCCCACATAGGCACGACAAATACGGCTCTCATCATATATAAGGTGGAGCAAAAGATATTATCTTTGTGTCTATGTGTGGAGCATAGAGAAATCAAGGTAACTTGAACTAAGAGTGGAGATGGGCTAGCTACTCGTAAAGGGTTTTGGCCAACCAAAACCAGACCGGAGATGGAGCCGGTGATCCGACGCCAGTGAGACACCAACATCCGACGGCGAGGCGGCATCCGACGAACTGGCGTCCGGCGACTAGATAAATAAATATATAAATATATATACATATACAAGGAGGGCAAGGAAGGATTCGAACCTTGCACCTCCAAGTTAAGAATCAATTGGCTTACCACTAAGCCATGCTATTTAGTTGAAATTATATTTCTATCATTGTACTTTTACATGTAAGTTCTCATACATGAGAGCTAAAATGAGTGACATGGTTATCATGCACCACATGTAATACATAAGCGCCAAATGGCAAACATGCAATTTATGCATGTCTTGTACCCTCACATGGATCATATGCATGAGAGCATCTATAAAAGAATGAAGGGGGAGGAGAAAAAACACGTTTTTTTTTATTATGAAATTAAGAAGAAGAAATTCGTTATCAAATTGATGGTGTAACTTGTTTCTTAAATCCGAAGATAAAAGTTCAATCAATCTTTCTCAATCGTTTAATCTCAACTTCTCTCTTTCCCAATCTATCTTAAGTACTTTCTCGCCAAAGCTTGTATCGACTTTGAATCCTTTCGGTCCAGAACCCCGGCGGTTCCGCCTCACGATCCGCGCGTAGTGACGGATCTTCACGACATAATTAAGTGGTGAACCCGACGTGAAAGAGGCGGTAGGAAGGATCAAGTCGAGATTAATACTTGGAGATGGCGTCCTCAAGCAACGAAGCAGGAGAGCTCGAAAGAATGATGCTAATCGTCGAGCAAATGATGAAATCTCGGGACAATGACGTGAGCGTGGAGAAGGCTGTCGATCGTGTTGTAGAGCTCGAGGGCCAATTCGATGGAAGGAACGTTACGAAGTTCCTTGATGCATATAGAAGGGAGATGAATCAGAGGGACATGTCCGAGGCACGTCAAATCGCAAGCTTCAAGAGAGTTGTCGCCAACAACATCCAAAGACGCGTCATCGAGCTTCAAGAAGGTAAGACAACATGGTCTGAGTTCGAGAAAATGATAATAGTGGAGTTCGTGACTGAAGACTCAACGAGGATGACTCGACATGCCCTCATGAAGTGGATAGAGAAGAAAAATAAGAAGATGAGCGTCTCGGGGGTGTACGACGAATTTGACCAGATGTTTAGTCGTCTCCCCAATACGGACCAAGTGTTGCTTGAAGAGGACAAGACTTTGTACTTCTTGAAGGCCGTGGACATAAAGGATAGACGGGAGTTGGGGACTCTTCTCGAAGATGATACCCAAGCAAATGGGCTCATAGCGGACTGGATCGCGGTGAAGCGGGCATGCAATAGGCTCGACAAGCGTCACCAATGGGTTGATGACACCAACATGATGGGACCGACTACCACGGAGAAAGCAAGACCGCCGAAAGTAGTTGAGCCGCCAAGACAAAGTAATGTGGAACAAAAGAAGATTGATGACGACATCATTGAAGAGGTAGCGAAGAAGTTCGAAAAGGTCACGCTAGCCAACATGAATCGTCGGGGCCCTAAAGGAAAAGAACCCTTTAGATGCGTGTGGTGTGATAGCATGGACCACATGAGAAGGGATTGTCCGAGCCTTCGAGAGGCGATTCGACAAAATATTGTATACATAGAGGACAACATGATCTGCTCAAGCGAGACTAGAAGACCCCTACGGGTGAATTTCGGAAGAGGAGGAATGAAGAAATCTATGGAGGATGCCGATGCGACTCATGTGGATGCGATGCACTATGCTGCGTCGGCCGGAATAAGAGTCGGGAAAGACAAGACTGAAGCTGCCAGAGCGGGAGCAAAGTTTTGGACTTCCGTTCTCAAATATGAGAAGAAGGGAAAAGTCACATCGAACGAGGTAGAGCTTGCGGACCGAAGCGTGCAAAGCATAACCGGGTGGTCGGATCCGGTGGACGACAACAGCATACTCGCAGAGGTGATGTGCGAAAACCACGAGGTGTTCGTCGAAGAAAAGAGAAAGAGAATAGAAGAGCAAGGCCCATCAAAAAGACATGAAACAAGGAACGCGAAAAAGAAGGACGATACGGAGACGACTCAACCTTCACAAACGGAGGAACGAGAATCAAGCCGAAAAGGGGAGCCGAGCATACGAGTTGAAGAAACGGTGCGGCCCATGAAGGTTGGTGTCGAAGACCCCGCTCGGAGGACTAGGACTATACCTACCTATAAGCTAAGGTCGGACATAGAGCAGACAACGGACCTAAAGAAAATTCTCGAAGAACGAGTTCTTGATAGCCACGTAACTTTGTTCTTGAGGGAATTGCTTGGCATTACGAAGAAGGAGTTCCATGACACGATCGTGGACCTTGTAAAGAGAAAGAGACAACAATCGGACGAGGAAGAAGAGAAGCCACAAAAAGCAAAAACGAATGCCATAACGATGGCAAGAGACGAAGTCGATGAAGATATGGTGGACAGCCACTATACTCGACCTCATTGGGCACGAGCGACAACGGAGACGCCGGTGAAGATCGGGGAGAAGAAAGAGACCGTGGTAGCCTTGATCGACCACGGCTCGAAGATCAACCTCATGTCAACCGACTTCTACAAAAAGGGAAGATGGCCAATCAATACAAACCACGGATGGAAGATTCGCGCGGCAACAAAGTCTACGGAGGACTTGTATGGAGCTTGTCCCAATATCAAAGTCACGATCGGGGATGTGGAGATGGATCAACACTTCTTCATACAAGAATCGGCGTCGCATCCTGTCATCCTAGGGCAACCTTATATCACATCATCTCGGATGGAGACCAAAGTGTTCGATAATGAAGCAGCCTTCGCACGAATAAAGAGTCTTGACAACCAAAGATCGGTCCAATTCCTAACGGTGCGAGCCAATCATGAAAGGAATTGAGATAGTCTCGGAGGCGAATCCTCGGATTTTTAGAGCGGACTATTGAAGCATGGGGCACAAATAGTCCGAGCAATCACAAGACCCCACAAGAAAGAAGAGTGCGTGGATTGCAAGGAGAAGTAACATGTATCACACCTAGTGGCGCATGTAAACTAGTACTACCCGACAAGAAGCACAAGCGTCGGATACAAGAATTCGAGAAGATGCTGAAAGAAGAGAACATAATAGAAGATGGAGAGTTCGTGACTCATATTATGGAAGAAGCCTCATTTAACGACACCATTGGCGAAATCGAGGACGTCGTGGACTTGAGCTATCTTCACAACCAACGCGTGATTTCGGTTAACTCCGTCAACATGTACGCTATCATCGATGAATACCGTCGTGGCATCTCGATGAAGGAAGCTGACATCAACACGAAATATAAAACGGTGGATAAGAAGATCAAGCCAGTTGCGGTTCCGCTACCGGAAGATAGCTAGCAAAAGATGAAGGAAGTCGCTAACGATCCAAGCTTAAGAGATCCGAAGAAGATAGGTCATGTCTTCACCAAAGAGACGAAGGGGAAGCTATGAGTTGGAAAGGAGGATTTCCTTCTCCTAGAAGAGGAGCGAATGTTTCGCGATATGCTTGAGAGACATGGGAAGGCTTTCGCATTCTTCCCACGAGAAATCGGATGCGCTAACCCAAAGGTTATAGAGCCGATGGTGATCTTCACGGTGCCTCATGTGCCTTGGAATTTGAAACCGATACCGGTTCCGAGAGCACACCTTCCGAAGCTGATCGAGCTCTTAAAGGAGAAGGTGAGTATGGGAATTCTAGAACCGTCGAATGCTCCTTATTCTAATAGGTGGTTCACGGTGCCGAAGAAGAATGGATCATTGCGATTCATCCAAGATCTTCAACCTGTCAACAAGGTGACTATTTGAAATGCCGGAATCGGTCCGAGCGTGGACGAATTTGCCGAAGCGTTTGCGGGCCGGTCCATCTACTCCATTGGCGATCTCTACTCCGGATATGACCAATTCCAATTGGCGATCGACAGTCGGGGCATTACAACCATGAGGACTCCGATCGGGCTTGTGTGGATGTGTACTTTACCCCAAGGCGCAACGAACTCGGTGGCTCATATGGTGAATGCCATGAATAAAGTCTTGAAGGATTGCATTCCGTACATCACGATGTCATTCTTGGATGATATTCCGATAAAAGGATGTTCGGATGAGGAGAAAGATGAATCGAAAGATAAGGAGGGTTGTAGAAAGTTCGTTGCGGATCATATAAAAGATTGCGAGAAGGTGCTTCAAAGGCTCGAAGATGCGAATTTGACATTTTCGGGAGAAAAATCCACATTTGGGCAACCAGAGATCTTGGTGGTAGGTCACTTGTGTGGAGCATACGGCCGGAAGCCCTCACCATCCAAAGTGAACGCAATCCAAGACATGAAAGAAGAATGCGAAAACCAAACGGAGTTTCGAAGGTTCCTTGGAGCGTGCGCGTTTTATCATATATGGATTCCTCACTACGCTCATGTCGCCGAACCGTTATATGGACTACTAAAGAAAAGAATAAAGTTCGAATGGCGAGACGAGCACACAAAGGCGATGCGAAGATTAAAGAAACTGCTTCTTGAAGCTCCGGCACTAAGGAAGGCCGACTATGCCGAAGGGAAACCAATTTACGTGACCGTAGATATGAGCCCAACCGGAATCGGGTGTGTCATCAATCAAGAAGGTGAAGATAATGCGCGATATGTCGTCCGGTTCGGAGCAAAGGTTCTCAGCGAACGGCAACAAAGATATGCCCAAGTCAAGTGGGAACTTTGGGGTATTGTGTCGGCAGTGAAGACGGACAAAGATTACCTGATCGGGTCAGAAGTGATAATAGAGACAGATTGTCTCCCAATTCTCGGAATGGTCTCGGGATGTGCGACCCCGGATTTTTCTATGCTAAGGTGGATCGCCTACATCAAGTCTTTAAACCCAGAGATCCGTCACATTGCAAGGAAGAAGAACGCCATGGCTGGCATGCTGTCGAGGGCAAGATTTTCAAACAGAAGTAACATGGTTTCGGAAGATGAAGATGTCGCCCTCGACTTCTTCAAGATGGCTCGATTGTCGGCGGAAGACCAGGACACACAAACCCTCCACACCTTCAACGAGAATGAGTACGAAGGAGAGTGGTTACTCATCGGTAGATTCCTAATAACATTGACGACAAATGCTTCATTGACAAAGGAGGAGGCCCTACGGATCCGAAAGAAAGCTTACCGATACTTCTTGAAGGGAGGATTCCTTTGGCGACATCCAAAAAGAAGGACAGGAATACCACGTCGAGTGGTGGTAAAGAAAGAAGAGCAAGAGACGTTGATGACCGAATTCCACGAGAGTGCTTGGGCAGGTCATAGAGGAACATGGGCGACGTTCAAAAAGTTGAAGGAGAAGTACTGGTGGCCAAGCATGTACAAAGATGTACTCCATTTCGTGTCCACATGCGAAACTTGCCAAATATATTCAAATATACGTCATCGTGATGAGTTACAGCCGACATACCCACTCACCATACACTTCAAATGGATGGTGGATCTGGTCTCGATGCCAATGGGAGTGGGAGAAATGAAGTACTTAGCGTTGGCGAGGGAAGACTTGACGAATCAAGTGGAAGGACGAGCCTTGACAAATAAGACGACTTCAACCGTTTGCAAATTTCTACTTGAAGATGTTGTTTGCCGATATGGATGTGTAGGGAAGATAGTGGCCGACCGAGGGGAGTTGGACGCGCACGAAGCGACAGAGCTCTTCGAAAGACTAGGAGTGAAGCTCTCCCTCACGATTGCCTACAATCCGGAAGCAAATGGGAAGATCGAGCGAGGGCATGGACCTATCGTTAAAGCCATCTGGTCTCGATGCCAATGGGAGTGGGAGAAATGAAGTACTTAGCGTTGGCGAGGGAAGACTTGACGAATCAAGTGGAAGGACGAGCCTTGACAAATAAGACGACTTCAACCGTTTGCAAATTTCTACTTGAAGATGTTGTTTGCCGATATGGATGTGTAGGGAAGATAGTGGCCGACCGAGGGGAGTTGGACGCGCACGAAGCGACAGAGCTCTTCGAAAGACTAGGAGTGAAGCTCTCCCTCACGATTGCCTACAATCCGGAAGCAAATGGGAAGATCGAGCGAGGGCATGGACCTATCGTTAAAGCCATCGTACGGGCATGCAACGGTCGAGTCGGGAATTGGCCACGACTATTACCCTATGCCTTGTGGGCCGATAGAATGACACATAGCTCGGTCACAGGGTATATGCCGACGGAGCTTATGTATGGACAAAAGCCGATTATGCCCATCGAAAGGACGATCGCCTCATGGGTAGCGATACCATGGGAGAACGAGATGAGCCAAGAAGAGTTATTAGCGGCGCGGATAAGGCAACTTGAAAGAAGACCTGAAGATTTAGAAAAAGTGCGAAAGATGATGGAGGCAGCCCGAGTAAAGAGCAAAGTTCGGTTCGACAACACGCATCGACTTCGTCCCAAGAAGATTGAAGAAGGGGATTGGGTTTTGGCTTACGATAGCACTCTTGACAATCAACACAGTACAACAAGGAAGTTCGCAAGAAGATGGTTCGGGCCGTATGTGCTGACAAGTGCCAACGATAATGCCACATACCACCTTGCGGAACTAGACGGATCAAGGTTCGTCGTACCCATTGCGGGAAAAAGAGTAAAGATTTTCAAGAGAAGACAAGACACGGATCCTGACCTCGATTACCTCGACAATGAACATAACAAGGCGGATGAAAATGAAGACATGGAGGAATCTAATTGATCATCGTAGCCAAAATCTCACTTTCTCTCTTCTTGGCATGTACCGGAGGACGTGCGGTTTGGTGGGGGTGGATGTCGTGAAGATTTTCGGCAATAGTGTGAAAATCCCATAAAACATACGAAATCGAGTATAAATCACATAATACAATAGTTGTGAAGATAACATTTTAAATAAATTTAATATCTAAGTACAAAATGATGGAGGTTTCGAATGCACTTTATTACACGAGAAACAGACAACTAAATGTCAAGATATGAGGGTATAAAGTTTGTGAAAGGAAAAAAGAAAATTGTGAGATATCCCACATAGGCACGACAAATACGGCTCTCATCATATATAAGGTGGAGCAAAAGATATTATCTTTGTGTTTATGTGTGGAGCATAAAGAGTTCAAGGTAACTTGAACTAAGAGTGGAGGTGGGCTAGCTACTCGTAAAGGGTTTTGGCCAACCAAAACCAGATCGGCGACATCCAACGGCAATCCGGCGACGGCGAGGTGGTGGCATCTGGCGACGGCATCCGGCGAGGCACCAGTAACCGACGGCATCGGTATCCGGCGACGGCATCCGGCGAGGCACTGGTAACCGACGGCATCCAACGAACCGGCGTCCGGCGACTAGATAAATAAATATATGTAAATTAAAATGGTCATACCTGGCTCGTGTGATATCGTATTTTTGTGTTCAAACATGCGAATCGAAGCTAACAACGCTAGCTATGATATAGAATTAAAAAATCGAGAGACATGACGAAATTAGAAAATTTGAGGACAAGGAAAGATTCGAACCTTGCACCTCCAAGTTAAGAATCAATTGGCTTACCATTAAGCCATGCTATTTAGTTGAAATTATATTTCTATCATTGTACTTTTACATGTAAGTTCTCATACATGAGAGCTAAAATGAGTGACATGGTTATCATGCACCACATGTAATACATAAGCGCCAAATGGCAAACATGCAATTTATGCATGTCTTGTACCCTCACATGCATCATATGCATGAGAGCATCTATAAAAGAATGAAGGGGGAGGAGAAAAAACACGTTTTTTTTTATTATGAAATTAAGAAGAAGAAATTCGTTATCAAATTGATGGTGTAACTTGTTTCTTAAATCCAAAGATAAAAGTTCAATCAATCTTTCTCAATCGTTTAATCTCAACTTCTCTCTTTCCCAATCTATCTTAAGTACTTTCTCGCCAAAGCTTGTATCGACTTTGAATCCTTCCGGTCCAGAACCCTGGCGGTTCCGCCTCACGATCCACACGTAGTGACGGATCTTCACGACAACGTGGGGGAGCCAGAAAGCTTCAAAGAAGCAACGAGGAACGCCCACAACCGAAAGTGGTTAAGTGTCATGCAAGATGAGATGGATTCCCTCCATGAGAACCACATATATGAATTGATGGTGTTGCCGAAAGGAAAGAGAGTGCTCCAGAACAAGTGGGTGTACAAGCTAAAACCGTGAGACACTGGAAATCCACCGAGATACAAAACCTGTATTGTGGTGAAGGGTTTCCAACAAAAGAAAGGGGTGGACTTCGACGTGATCTTTGCTCCCGTAGTCAAGAGGACGTCCATCTAGATTGTGCTAAGCATAGCGGCGAGCATGGACCTCGAGGTCAAACAACTCGATGTTAGGACAACATTCCTTCATGGGGACCTCGAGGAGGAGACAGATTTTGGGAATGCACATAATCTGGCACCGGTCGAAGAAACAGTTGTGGTTGTCATAGGGGAAGTACGTGACAAAGGTGCTTCAAAGGTTCAGTATGTCGGATGCTAAGCCGGTCGGGTCGACGCTTCCGGAAAATTGCAAGCTCCAGTAAACCCCTATTAGAAGGCTTCACCGATTTGGACATGTCGGCGTATGCAGATACCAACCAGTCTACATCCGGATACGTCATGACATATGTAGGGGGAGCCGTATTGTGGCAATCAAGGCTGTAGAAGTCCGTTGCACTATCGACAATGGAAGCGGAGCACATGGCAGCTATAGAAGCCGGTAAAGTGGTAATCTGGATGAAGGACTTCACCGGAGAGCTAAGGATCCCGCAGGACGAATTCCAGCTCTATTGTGACAGTCAAAGTGCCATCCACCTCGTGAAGAACGCGGCCTACAATTCCCGAACCAAACACATCCAGAAAATGTTTTTGGACATTTTCAAACTCTTTCCACATAGATTTAGGGATGCTACCGCCCCATACTTCCACCCCATAGAGAAGAACCGGTGTCACCAAAGTGTCAAAAAGATATTTCTTGAGGACCCAACACTTAATATCTCCAAGATTGCATGTGTTCTCAAATGCATAGTATGCTCGCTTACCCGTCTCTAAGTGGCGTGTAGCACATTCATTCCATCTATGATTTGAAAGAACTTCAAGGCCAAGATATTTGAAGCTTTCCACACATTCAAGTGGCTCATTGTTGTACATAATGCATGGTTTATCTCTTTTTTGGCTATTGACAAGCATAGTCTTTGTTTTAGAGCTATTGACACTTAATTTAGTATGCATGACAACTCTGTGACCTTGCACAAAGTGGTTAACAAGGCTTACTTTGCAACATAATGTTGTATATTGGGTATCATATAATAGGAACAACAATTTGTGATTAGGTTTTTCTAAATGCACTTTTAAAAGACAACTCGATATTGCTTGATGCATGGATTTTACCTTGGATTTGTTCATCATAGTAGCTCTTGTTGTTGTCTTAACCAACAAGTACTTTTGAGGTCTACTGTCAACCTTTTGTTTGTTCACCACATCCAACAATAATCCAGTTTATCTTAGCATATAGGTTTCTTATCATGGTTAATACCAAAATTTGAATGTATTAAACTTATAGAGATTTTTCACTTCATGACCTTGTGCTTAAAGTTCTCACATAAAGTAAAACAACAACTCTGTGACCTTGCACAAAGTGGTTAACAAGGCTTACTTTGCAACATAATGTTGTATATTGGGTATCATATAATAGGAACAACAATTTGTGATTAGGTTTTTCTAAATGCACTTTTAAAAGACAACTCGATATGGCTTGATGCATGGATTTTACCTTGGATTTGTTCATCATAGTAGCTCTTGTTGTTGTCTTAACCAACAAGTACTTTTGAGGTCTACTGTCAACCTTTTGTTTGTTCACCACATCCAACAATAATCCAGTTTGTCTTAGCATTAGGTTTCTTATCATGGTTAATACCAAAATTTGAATGTATTAAACTTATAGAGATTTTTCACTTCATGACCTTGTGCTTAAAGTTCTCACATAAAGTAAAACAACAACTCTGTGACTTGCACAAAGTGGTTAACAAGGTTTACTTTGCAACATAATGTTGTATATTGGGTATCATATAATAGGAACAACAATTTGTGATTAGGTTTTTCTGAAGGCACTTTTAAAAGACAGCTCGATATTTTGCTTGATGCATGGATTTTAGCTTGGATTTGTTCATCATAGTAGCTCTTGTTGTTGTCTTAACCAACAAGTACTTTTGAGGAAACAATTGCAAAACATAAATCATAAGGAAAAAATGCAAAGCTCATTTGAGTCTTCGAGTGTTGTGTTGACTTAAAACAACCTTCACTATGGAAAGCTTCAATCATAACTTTGCGAATTTAAGATGATGTCGTTAATTAAAACCTCACAATTACGCTCTGTGATTATGGAGTGGTAATAAAAACTTTGGAAATTGACCATGTTAAGTGGCATTTTCATCGAGTGAGTGGCATTCTGGTAATTCCCCTGAAAAACAACCCTAACAACCGACCATTTCTTTGATATTCATTACGATAATTTGGAAGGATCTTATTTGAAGCTATGAAATGAAAAATAGCAACCAAATATGTCGTTTGTTTGCCGATGAACCCGTGAAGCAAAAGCTTACAATCTCAAATTTCACTCGCATGTGCCCCTTTCTTTAGCCATTTTACACAGGAAGGCTCAAAAAGAAATAGAGAATAGTGAGCAAGTGGTTAAGTTTTACAGAAGATTGATTTCCTGTTCTTTTATTTGTTTTGTAAACATTCAAAGATGAAGCCAAAGAATAGGGGAAACATTAAGGGGAGATTTCTGGTGTTACAATCAATTCGCTTAGCTTTGACAGGACCATGCTTGATTCATTTTTGTGCAATTCTCTTGAAGTTTGTTTACAGAGGTATTTTCTTCATTTATTTCTTTTGACCTAATCGCTAACATTTTCCATTACCAAAATATTTTGTTTCACCCACTATATTTCCATAATCAAGCATGCTATGTATGTGGGTAATATGAATTGCCTAAACTCCAACCGTATGTACACTCATATATATGGCATGACAAGGGAGCTTTATTGACATCCTAATCATATTAATTCATGTAAGCTGCTGGATCGGCTATATCGTTGCTGAAGATATTCCTCAATGAATTGATTGGAATTAGGGTAATCCATGCTTTGATCATGATATCGCACATCATCGTCATCATCCAGATCACATAGGGCTACATTTAAATGGTTGCGTAGATCACAATCATTCAACGTAAGTATATTATCATAGCATTCGTCGATACTTTTGGGCTCTTGTCTGAAGTGTGCATCTGCACCATGGCCTTCTTTTAATATGTGCAAAATCTGTAAATACTCAGGGCCAATTTCCTCAGGTTTGAAAGGTTATTTATTACTAGTAACAGTTAAAAGTTTTTGAAATCTTATGATTCAAGTGGAAATCAATATTAAACTCTTTACCTTCTTCATGCAAGGTCTTGCTAGGGATGACTGCCTAAGGCAAAGAGAAGCTGCAAACATCATATTTTTAAGCTGGTATGCATTATATTGTCCATTCAGATTTTCATCTACCGCTCTGCCAAAACTAGATTCATCCTTCAAAAGTGGCTTGGCCTGCAATAGTAAAGATCCCTTGCTTTAGAACAACCAATTTAATAAATCAAACACATAGACAGAGATATATCGATATCGATATCGATATAGATATAGATTTTCAATAATGGAAGTGGAGAGCTAATTAAGAGTTTTTCGTACCCAGATCACCAAGTTCTCTTCAGATATCCTATTTTGAGTTGGATGCCGGCCAGAGATTAATTCCAGCAAAACCACACCGAAAGAGTAAACATCAGTTTTGTCATTCACTTTGCCAAACATGAAATATTCCGGAGCAAGATACCTACCCAATTTTACACGTGAAATAAGTTAAACCTCTCATACCTTAGAAATGTATACGTTGCAAAAACAAAAATCAGCATGATGTCAATATAAAAAAACATCAATTTAATCTGTGTCAATACAATCCTGATGAAAGTACCCGAATGTCCCCACGACATCATTGCAGATAAGGTGCGACGATGTAGCTGGAGCCCATTTTGAGAGACCAAAATCTGTCAACTATGGACCAACAAAACTAGTCTTCTTTCATTCAACTTATTTTCGGCACTACTCCAGTTATGAGGGAAGAAGGAATAGCTGATGAAACTATACCTGTGGTGATAAATCTGATAAAAGAACGATGTTTGAGGACTTAATATCCCTATGTATAACCGGCCTTGAAGAATTATGCAAGTATGCCAAAGCTTCTGCGATGCCAACAGCGACTTTGTATCGGATGTTCCATGGAACTACAGCCTTGTCTTTACCTGCTTCTCATCAAGTATACATACATATAGGTTATAAGTATAGCTATGCTAGAAATTTTGAGTTTGCATAGCAAAATGAACCGCACTATTTTCAAGATTTGTTTTACTAGGTTTGTGAAGGCTTATTTTCTTTTCTTTTCTTTTCAATGGCAAGCATTGGACCAATTAACATCTCTTATTGCATAAGAAAAGATAATGTGCTCATTCTTATCTTCCATGATACTAAATGAAAGTATTTGCTCATGTGTACCTAATTGTATTACACATCCACAAGATTTCTCAAAAACCAACCGAAACCCCTGAGCACGTACCATGCAATTTCTGCTCGAGGTCGCCTTCGGGTGCGAATGTGTAGACAAGCAAGTAGCGCCGATGGCAATTACTGATACAATGGCCAATAAGCCGCACAATGTGTGGATGTTGCAACCTTCTCACGATCTCCATTTCTGTAAAGAAGGCCCTCTCGGAGTCGCACAAATTGTTGAAGGATTTGACAGCCACAGTGCAGCCATTCGGAAGCATCCCGCGGTAAACATCACTGCACCCACCTTTCCCAATGATGTTATCTGGAATGAAATCCATGTAAACCATCAACATGTACTGGAGATGTTTTTCCACTAATTCAACAAACAAAACAAATAACGTGAAACAATCTTTCCTTTTTCTCATGGTGGTGGTTCTTACCCATAGAGAAATGATTTGTCGCTCTTTCTAGTTCAGGAAATTCAAACACCAGGCAGGGCATGGTTTTGCAGAGCAGAGAATCTCTTTGTGGTTGAGGCAATTTTTCCGAGGTACATGCTACTGAATCATCCTCCGTCACATTGTCGGAAATCATCTCTAATCGGTACTTCTCATCTATAGAAGGATCCGATGCATATCTCTTTCGAGCACATCGGACATGAAGTGGTTTTGTCCGCTCTGGTAATTGTAAGGCCCATTCTATTACAGTCATCGGGTGCAGCAGTCGTGGGCGTGGCTTATTCACATAGGACAAGGATATAGAGTGATGCAATAAGGGCCATCCGATAGGCATCTTTGCTTTGCTATTGCATCGTACCTTTGCGTTTGCTCGACATGATTCTTTCCAGCATTTTAGAAGACGTGGGGAAGCAGTCTTGGCCAGATTAGTGGGCCCCTCATCTTCTTTCCACTTCAGGAGAAAGGTCTGCTGGAATGAGCCTTTAAGCTCCTGAACCGATTGTTGTTTCCTCTTGGCAGCAATGGAATGAGGCAAAGAACCTGTGTTTCTCGGTTCAAGTTGTGTTAGGTATTTGTAAGGGTGAAAGAAGCATAAACATAGCGGATGGATTCGTCTCTGCAACGAAGATTCGTCGCACGTCTTCCTTGATTCACCAGTGCTCTTCGCATTCACTATTCGCTTTTGCACTTCAATGCTCAGAGTTACAGTCCCTTTCCCTTTCAAACTATCAGCTGACTTAGAAATGGAAGGGGAGGGGGGGGGATGAGAAGGAGCAATTTAGGAGGAGGATGATGGCACTAGAATTCTCATTAATATTACAGAATCTACACCAAACTTAAATTAGAGATCATACTGAAGGATGAGAGCTTAAAACTGACATGAAACAAATAGACTTACCCATGCTTCTCATAGCACCTGCTCTTTCGAACACAACTCTTCCATAATGGATGACGAGAACTGAGC
Source organism: Azolla caroliniana (assembly GCF_043228905.1). Lineage (NCBI taxonomy): Eukaryota > Viridiplantae > Streptophyta > Polypodiopsida > Salviniales > Salviniaceae > Azolla > Azolla caroliniana. The sequence continues at coordinate 15,674,615 of NW_028230440.1, forward strand.
AACTGGTGGATAGGTGTCGGGAACAGTACATTGCTATCGGAAAGGTTCTGCAATTTACAGGAGAGCAATTTACCAAATACAACAAACCATACATGCATTATTACATTACATTCCATTACCATGGCAATGAGTAATGGATGGATGGATGGATGGATCCATCCTAGGGAAGGATCAAGTGTCTTCATACCTGGGAGGTTGTATGCTACTAGCATTATTCTTATCCCTAGTACCCAGTATCAATCTGACAGTATTGTAGCTTTTAGCTTCCTTCACCAACGCTTGCTTTGCTGAGGTTCCAGCGCAGATGATGACCTTCAGCTGCAAATCAATCTGAACACAAGGAAGGAAAGAGAGATCATAGTAAATTATGGTGATAATACAAACAATCCAGAACGAAAAGGGTTCAAAAGAAAATATATGATGCACAACCCTCACATTGTTGAGGCGACAGAAGTCATCATAAACTCCGGAGAGGGAATGAAAGAAATGGCTATGGCTATGGCTATGGCTATGGCTATGCCCATCATTATGACTGCTGATGATGACGTGGACGGCTACCACACGATCGCCTGGCTTGCTGAATTTGGCCAGGCTCCACGTCAGCATCTCCCTGCTCCGACACTCCCATTTCACGCCCACCATCACCACCGCCACCGCATCATTCGCATTCAGATTCATATTCGTATTCGTATTCGTATTCATATATTCATATTGATTGGTGAGAGAGCATTAGCAGGCAGACTACATGTGTGTACAGACACCCCACCCATATACCCATATCCCTCCACACACACACACATATACATATGTATGTACATATATATCATTATATGTATATATATAGTTGGGGGGTGTGTGTGTCGAGAGAGAGAGATGGTGTGTTTGTTTGGTGTATTTAATACAAGTGGGGGGGGGGGGGGGGGCGAGAGAGAGAGAGAGAGAGAGAGAGAGAGAGAGAATTGCTCTTAAAAGTCCCTTTGAGGGACATCTCATAACTGCAAATGATGATCCATAGATGAGCCAAAACCCAAAAGGGAAGGAGAAGGGGAAGTCCCTAAGTCTTCTTTGTCTCTTCTTCTTCTTCCTTCTTCTTCTTGGTGTTGGTGGTGGTCAATGTCATAGCCACCATGCTATATTAGAGGTTGTTCCGCTTTCGTCGATTTCTCTTCTTGTGCTTTTACCTTTGAGCAATGGTGGAAAATTACTACATATTCTACATGCATCTTTATTTGCCTACTACTAGTACTACTACCCTGGAGCCATGAAGGTTGTGTTAGGAATGGACACCATCAAATTTCTATATTTATTAGTTGTAAGATTTTCCTCGATCACATGAGGTGGGTGGTTAGCAATAAGTATATAGCAAAATGTCCCACACACACATGCATGCATGTGTTTCTCGCGTCCTTCATTTGTGACCTTATTTAAAAGGTTCAAACTTGCCAGATAGCTTGCCTCTCTCTTTACCAAATGGAAGAAGAACCATGCCTATCATAGATGAGAGATTGCGAAGATGTTCTCGATTGCATCATGACACGTGTGAATGAAATTCAAAGACCATGTTCATGGCATTTTTCATTTTGGAATGCGTCTTGCATTGATTAAAAAAGGGCGTACAATTCAAACTGTTGTATTCATCTTGGATAGTGTCTTGCATTGATTAAAGCACAAACCAGAATTCAAGTGTTATATTCATTTTGGATTGGCCCTAGCGTTGATTAGAATGAGGACTGGAATTCTTATTTGCCTCATGAAACAATAAAACAAGAGAACCATGGGGTGTGCGTGCGTGTGTGTGTGTGTTGAGAGAGGGGGGGGCAACAAGGGGCTTTTTCTTAATTGAGAAATGACACATGCCAGGATAAACTCTAAAACTCTTTACTTCTATTACACTTTTTCCCCAAGTGTTTGATACTAATTGGGATATATGGTACCAAAAGAATGACTTGGATGTGTAACCACCATAAGGCGTTGTTGGAACACAACACATCTTCATTGCACCTTGAAACACAACTTAGACTATGATATGGTGTATGGTTTGTCTTCTTATTCAACTTGAAACATAATTTAGAGCCTACAATGTCATAGGGTCTTATCATTCTATGCAACTTGATTCACAATAACCAAACCAAAGAGATTATCACTTTCGTACCTACCTTGTGGATGTATGACGCCTCACAAGGAAAAGCCAACAATATTTCTTCATTGATTATTAGCATTGCCTTTAATAAGACAAGATTGTGGTCTTGGGTTGTGGAATGTGAATTGGTAAAGCCTTTTTTCTTGCTTTCAAACAAAACAATATGAAGATCTTTTCTAATGAATGCAAAATCCCCATTGCTCAAGACTTTAAACCCACAATGTCAAGGCGTCCTTTACCACTCCATTGCAGATCTATGGAACAAAATGATGGGGTGTGTAAAGTCACTTTTTTATGGGTAAAGACAATGTGGTCATCAACTTCACGGCTAGCATGTAATATCTATGTTTGGCTCACATTCTTGTCTTTTTGTCAACTCAAATGATGTAATTTGATTGACTCTTCCTACCAAAGTTGATTTCTTTTGCAATAATTATTGGTGATGTCTTTTGCTGAAGCATACTTTGTCAAATTACTTTAGAAGAAATGATTTATTTGAGATGAGATATGGCACATTGCAATCTTATTTGTTGACATTCTATGTCAAAGATGTGCAACTAGGAGAAGAAAACAATGTCGGCATGAGATATGGCACATTGCAATCTTATTTGTTGACATTCTATTGCAAAGATGTGCAACCAGGAGAAGAAAACAATGTCGGCACTTGGCTTGTTACCTTGTAGAAGTCTTGATCATAAGAAATGAGTCTATCTATAATATACTTATGGGAATGAGTCTCTATCTTATTTATCCTGTCCCGTGAAAAATGAATGTATGACAATAAATGGTCCTTCCTTATAAACGTCGGTTTTCAGAGGAAAGGATATTGAGGTCTTGGCTTTAACAAGGTGGAGGAAAGTGCCAGAATGTCCCCGTTTTTTGGTATCTTTACGGAAAGTAAGAAAGGAATTGTGAGAATTTTCTAAAGCTTAATTTCGGGGTTTTGCATAATTAGTAACAAAGGTGTATCCCCTACTTGTCATCGTGCTTTCTTGACTATAGTAAATACATACTTTTGTGTCTTTTACGTTGTAACTATTATTCTATTCTAAAATTTCTCACTTTCTTTCTTGTAAATAGAATCATATTAATCATGAAAAATAAAAACAACTATAGAAATTCAAAGACAAACGACCTTGGGATCTCAATCGAGATCACATAGACTTTTAGAAGCCATGTGACGAAAAGGCCAACATAAGGTGAACATGATGCCTTTCCAACTCACATGTTTGGATCTCACTAGGCAATAACATGCCATAATGTTTCCAATGACAAAAATTGCCAACATGCCATTGTCCAATTGCTTATTGTGACAAAAACATACACTAAACACGCCATAATACCCAATACCTTAATAACTCAAAAGCATTTGAAAGTTTAGTTAGAAGACTTTAACAAGCCAATTGTCTTGAATGTCTAAGAATTTTGTAGAAAGAACCATTCAACTACATTGCAATTTTCTTTCACATATTTTTTTCTTGTTTCGATTAGAGGATTAACACTAATGATAAGCCATTCTCTAAAGCCATAAAACAACTTAAATAAACACAATGAAACTCTCTCTCTCTCTCTCTCTCTCTCTCTCTCTCTCTCTCTCTCTCTATGTAGGCAAGCGAGCATACTATGCATTTGAGAACACATGCAATCTTGGAGATATTAAGTGTTGGGTCCTCAAGAAATATCTTTTCGACACTTTGGTGACACCGGTTCTTCTTTATGGGGTGGAAGTATGGGGCGGTATCCCTAAATCTATGTGGATGAGTTTGAAAATGTCCAAAAGCATTTTCTTACCAAGTTTCTACAAGTTAAGAAACAAACGCCCTACACCCACCTCCTCCTTGAGACGGGATCACTTCCCATTGAGATCATGGCCATGGAAAGGGTTGTTGAATACATGCTTAAGGTTCAAAAAAGTCCCTCACATCGACTTCCTAGAATTGCGTGGGAAGCAAGCAAAAAGATAAAAAAGACGCATAAAAGCAAAATTTTGTGTTCCGGTTGGATGCAAGATATAGAAAAATGGTTTGGTAGATGGGATGCGAGACACTTGCTTCATGATGCATCATTAGATTCCTCTGTAAATGAGGTATTTTTGCAACGCCAATGTATCATGACATGGGACAAATGTGGAGGCTCACACTTCACACATTATACTACACATGTTGCACCTAACTACAAAACCATATTCTATGCGGAACGGGGAAATCGTACACATCCATACATGTTAGAGCCCATATCGTTATCTGCCATTCGAACCATTGCTTCCATGCGACTTAGCTCACATGCATTGCGATGTGAAACAAGGCGTTGGGGTACAAGTGATGAGAGTGGTCGGCTATGCACACTTTGCCCTAAACAAGTTCGCGAGTCTGAGTATCACACTTTGATACAATGCTTTGCCTTTGATCATATTCAACCATGCTTTCCACACCTCTTCGATCGAGCCCAATCTTTGCATGAATTCCTCTCACAACCACAATGTACACTCTCGATTGCAACATTCATTGGTAAAGTTCTTGAACATCGAGAGTCACTACTCACTTTCACACGTATCATGTGAAATGTAATATTTTTGGTCTCATAGGTCATATTTGACCTCCGAAGACGATAATATAATCTATCTATCTATCTATCTCTTTGGTAAAAGCACACAATTATATTAATTGTATGTAAAATCCACTTAGTTACAACACATCTTAGTCTCCTCTACCCATCATATGCATATGTAGGGAGAGGGACGTCTTGTAATGTGTTGTAGACCCCAATAACGTAAAAATTGGAACAATATCTCCATCTCATCATTTGAACCATTTTGAACATATTGAGAAAAAACCTAGTGTTGAGCTCTCAAACAACAACAAGTTAAAACTTGCCAAATGTCTGATAAGTACTTCCAAATGGTACACGCTATAGGACATTTAATGAACCTATGTGTACTATCCTCCAATGGAACGGTGCAAAAGAAACAAGTGCTAGACCCTAGTCCTCGTCTCTTTAAGGCCGAACCTAATGGGAGCCCTCCAATCATGACTCTCCATACGAATACCTTTGCACGAAATGGTAGATGGGAATGCCAACGCTGTAATATTTTCCACCACCTTGCATCTGACTTACATACACTCCACAACTTCACTGCTTTAGGAGATAGCCAAGATAATGATGCCATCACATGATGATACATAATATTTGTAGTGACCTGTAACAAGAGTGTACCATCTTGTAACCGCCAATCCACCCAAGGTGCAAAATTTGTTTTCAATGGCAAAGATCCTTGCAACAATGGTATATCTTATAATTTCTCCCAAATAAATCCATAATTTGGGGGAATACATAACCATCGCTTGACATCTTCAAAATACGACAAACTTTGAGATTCATTATCAACCACATCTTCCAAATGTACAATCCCTAATCGAAATAAACGATTGAATTGAGATCTCAACTTCTCTTTCCCATGCCAAAACAACACTCGAGAAGAAACAAGCAATTCATTTTGTAATGAATTACAATATTCTCGATCACTTGATCCTCCCCATTCAAAAAGAGATAATGCATCTTGCCACGATCTTACCAAATGTTGTCCACATACAGAATGTCGAATCTTTAGAGGAATACTTCCATTGAGTAATGACCATTAGGATGCTTGAATCTTTGTTTTCCCGTGCACCAATCCTTCATGCTCAATAAAATAGTGCATCATAGATATCCATGGTTGATCTTGTTGACATATATCTCGTAATAATGCAAATCTATGAGCCATCAAATGCCTTTCCAAATCCAATATTGCTGCATCACCTAACCCTTAAGGAGTAGCCAAATGGTCCCATGAAATCCATGTAACTCCCATCATTTCTCCCTTCCACCACAACATGAAACGAATAGGTTGTAACATGTTTTGTAATTCCTTCTTCGTCCAAGGTAGTAAAGGCAAAAAATATAATAACATGGGTATCAAGATACATTGCACCAGTTTGAGTCGTACATGAAAGGGCCATAATTGAGACTTCCAATAAATAAAATTTTCCTTCAATTTACTACCAATCCAATCAATCAATTGAACATTTGTAACATCAACACCCAATGGATAACCCAAATGTCGATAAATTGGTCCTCGTGTAATCACTGACCCTCGCCATCCCAAACATTCCAAATCACTCTCCGTACAAGAAATAAGGCAAGACTTCCTCCAAATTATATACAAACCTGAAGCCAAAACAAATTGATCCCAAACTTTCATACTCCTTTTAAGATTTTCTTTTGAGGCTTGTAAAAACATAAAAGAATCACTGGCTAATGCTTGTGCCACCAATTGTCCACTAGAAGGAAGATGCAAACCCACAATATCACCACTGGTGACAAGTTTTGACAACATTACTAACAAAGGATGTGTACAATAGCAAATAACAATGGGCTTAGTGGACATCCTTGCCGCACGGATCTAGTAAGAAACACTTTCGGAGTAACTCCACCATTAACCATCACACCCAAGGTTGCATTTTGCCCTAGCAAAAAGATAAGTCGACACATACGTGAACCAAACCCCATATTATACATCACATTTTAGAGGAAAGACCAATTAACATGATCATATGGTTTTTCCAAATCTAATTGCACCATAATCATTTCTTGATGTGTATGTCGAGCATAATTGGTAGCCATTTGAACATTCAAAACATTATGCAATATATTTCTACCTATAATAAAACCATATTGAGATGGATGAATAAGTTGAGGTAAGAACTTCTAAAGTCTGTTGGATAATACTTTGCAAACACTTTGTACAACCCTCCCATCAATGAAATAGGCCTTCATTGATGAAATGACTTTGGAGATGGTACCTTTGGTATTAATTTGATAAAGCCCACCTTCCAGCTCTCAAGCATGAAACCAGAATCTCAACATTGTTGAAACATTTGTGTGAATGGAATCTTAAGCATTCCATCATACTTGTTAAAAACTTCATTTGTAACACCATCCCAACCAGGGCTTTTACCATTTGGAAGGTGTAACAATACCTTTTCCACCTCAGCTTCTTTAAAATCAACATCCAATTCTTGACAAATATTTGTATTCATGACACTCCCAATTACATCATAAAACTCTTGTTGTGCTTTCAACACACATTAATAATCAACTCTAGCCCAATCAAATTCTTAAAATGAGTAACACATAGCTCAATAACCTTGATTGGCTCTACAATAATGTCATCCCCTATCTGAATTTGTACCACATTTGAACGAGCATATGGTGGTCTTAATCCTTGACAAAACATATGAGATTGTGATTGATTATCTATAAATCCCTCCTTTAATTGACATAGTCATGTTTGTTGATAACTTTGACAAGAAAAATTCTTCACAATGTCCTGTACTTCAACTTGAACATCCAAAAGCTCTTCATCATAAATATTATTCATCAATAGTACATTGTATCTTGTAAGAATATATGAAAACTTATAAATCAATTTCTTACGTCTTTAAGCATTAGTCATACCATACATACGATGAATATCATTGATGTTTTGTAGTGTTGTATCCCATTGTAAAGAATCAGGTATGATTCTTGTGTAGCGGAAGAGATGTGTGTTATGTATATGTGTGAGAGGAATTAGAGGAGAGAAGAGAGAACACAAGATAGATAGAAAAAGGAATACTCAAGAAGAAGGTGTATATTCACAAATAGAATTAGGAAATACAAAATGTAGCATTACAAGGAGTCACAACCGACTTAGTATGAAGTATGAGGAGGGTGCTTTATATAGAGTCACCCTCTCTCTTCATTAACTTACAACAATCACTTTCTCTCTTGGGGAATGTGAAGACTCATAGTCATGGGGAATATGTAACCCATTAGTTATGTGTCATAGAATATGATTCTATGACACATAGTTAATTTGTAGAGAGTAGTGGTATGACCCTTGACCTTTGAGTAATCATAGATTCTTAAAAGGTGTGTTCACACGTTGTGCTATGTTGAACTTGATTCTCAACACCCATGCATGCCATCCTTTTGAAATAACTTGTTCTGAAAACATGCCAAAAATTTGTGGCATACAGGCATCGAATAAGGAATGTAATAATAAAGAAGAATTAAACCTCAAAGGAACTCGATCAAGCAATGTTTTGTATATATTTACCCCATGATTAATAAACTCAAAACATATGGAAAAATGATCCAATGTCCCAAACTCTTGCATAATTGACATATTAAGCATCTTTGGCAAAAAGGACTCATCATGCATAACATACATTCTATCTAACCTACTCCATGTTTCCTTATATTGCATAGACTGAAATGTAAACCCAACCTCATCTTGATGCAATCATTTCCATACATCCAACTTCAAAACCTTTGATGCCAATCTGTCCCAAACAGGTTGCTCAGGAGAATCCATCAATGAGAATCATGAAGTAAATTGTGAAGCATCAACACACATATTAAAATCACCCATTAGCAAATCAACATGGCCCACTAATAACTGTGGATATATTGAAGCACATGACACAATGCGTTGATTAGAATTATTGGGTGCATAGATTCCTACCAACCTTATCAAATCCTCAAAATGCTTGACTTCCATCACCAAAACATGTCCATATGGATCATTATAGACTATATGTGGACAAAACAAATCACGAATAATCATGACAACCTTTGAGTAATGATGTGATAACTGCCCTGCATAATATGCGGAATATCCACGCAAATGTAACACAGATCCTGCTAAATCACGACACTTATGTTCAATTCCGCATAAAACATCCTATTCTTTATCAATAAAGTTTTCCATAATATATACTTCTTATGAGGATAAGATGCCCCTCTCACATTCCATGATACCACTTTCATTTAATACCTTTAGTAAGAACTTGCTCTTTATGAGCAAGTGTGTACTGACTACTTGTTCAAGAGTTGCATAAGGATTCGTGTGTACTACATCCCCTCCACCAATATTAGGGTTTTGTTGTCTAGATCCACAAGAAAGAACTCCTTGATTTAATTGAGGTCGTACCACGCTTCTTGAAGAATTGAATTGTAATTGGTTGGACAATCTCTGATTTTGCACTTGTTTCTACGAAGGATTTTTCTTAAACCCCTCATTCAATCTCAAATGATCTTTTGGTAATGCCTTACCATTAGTATTTTTTGTGTCCCTTTGTATTGCAACACCCTTCTCTTTTATCTTATGCTTCACTTGATGCCACTCACCAACTTCAACATCTGGATCATCATTAATACATACTCCATACTCCATACTTCATTCTCCTCCCCAACACCTCTAACATGACCATGAACTTTAGGATCTCGCTCTAACCCATGAGATGTTCCCTCATCCATGACCATATCAACCATTGAGACAATATCCTTGTCAACATCTTCCTTAATTTTCCCTTTGACATTATTTTCTAGGGATAGTTCACCATGTTATTGACATTTAGCCATAAAATGCCCCAATTTACCACATTTAAAACAATGTCCTGCAAAAGTTTCCCATTGAAGCTTAAAACGAAATCGACCAAATTGGGATGTATCTATACTCAACCATCCTGGAAGTTTACAACCTGTATCACATAGCATGCAAACTCTACATTTGTTCAACGAATTAACATGAGGAGCAACCAAAACTTTACCAATTTGAGACATCAATCCTGGTAGTAAATACCAAAAGAATGAGTTACTACAATCAACGGTCACCCAAATTGGACATTGTTGTTTTAATAGATCTTTATAATCCACCACCGGAACCCATTCCATCACATGCACTAATCTTCTATCAAAAAAGATTGGTACCTTTGCCATCAAAGTCGTACGGTGTTCTGACGATTGAAAAACCACATCATAGAAACCTCTTGGACCCACATACAGATCCTGAACACAATTACGCATTATGAATGAATTCAACCACTACTTAATCCATGATACCAAAGGAAGTTTGCTAGTGAAATACAAAATAACACCATGATCATAGAACCAGTCATAAGTTTCTAACATAGACTTGGTCTCCATCACCACCTCTACAACATCCTCCTCCACACAATCTTTAGCATCTTCCTCATTTTTTTCCATAAAACTAGAAAGTAAAGCCTTAATAAAATCATGATGACTATCAATATCATAATCATCTCCAATAACATCTTTCTCACCAAGAATAACAACGTATGATGTTTTCTCATGTTCTATAGAATCGATGCACTTTTGCCCCTTGTAATTTTCACAACCATCATTACTACCACATCCATCGACAATCATCAACTCACTTCCTGTTGTTGTGTAAGCCATCCTAATAGAGATTGAGAGAACTAACCTGAGATGATGGCAATTTTGTTTGTAGTTTCTTATAACAATAACGAAACTTAATGTCAAAATAATCCTTGGAAAGCTCTCTGAATGAGCTTCGCAACAAGCCAAAAAACATAAAAAACAGAGTTCTAACTACAAAATTTACATTAGAAACATGTTTCAACACTATTCTTGGAACGTTATCGCTTCTCTCTCTCTCTTGTACTATCTCACAACAAAATGCTCATCGTAAAGAATATGAAGAAAAATTGAAAAATAAGGTTAAAGATGTGCCTAAAGATGGAAATGTAGGCAAATAGGGACACATGACCTATGAGTCTAACCATGCCTTTTACAACTATGCTTTTGGAATTCCAATGGATACCCATGGAATGCAGGATTTGGCATAGAGGAGTTCACCGATGACTCAGATATCATACTCTTGTTGAAACATGGGAGCATGATACTCAAAGGATTCAAGGTTTACAAAACTATAATGTACACTCTTTGATATGGAAAAAAAATCCAAGACAAAGAAGAGGACAAGGAGGGTGACATGTTTGATTAAGACGGAAATGGAGAAATAAAAAATGATGAACATAAATGCTATATATGGCTCAAAATAGAAACACCTAATGGTTTGCCCACTTTTGTAGTTGGATGTTACATTCCTCATCAAAATTCTAACTTTGATGCTTGTTTGGATAAAGGTCAACCTTTTGCCAATCTAGAAGATGATATTGCTTATTTCAAATCCAAAAGGGAAGTTATTGTCTTTGGTGACATGAATGATCGTACAAGAAGTTTCCAACTTGATTGACAAGAATCTTTCATGCCACATATCTCAAGGATGCAAGAGGATATGCAAATGTATAGCCACTCTTCTAGCAATGAAAAAGATCCGGACCAATCTGGGAAGTTACCCCTACAAATGTGCAATAGTACCGGATTTCTTATTGCAAATGGTATTTCCTTATGGCCCAACACTAATGGTTTTACATGTTGAAAACACAACAGAAATAGTGTGATTGACTATGTGCTACTTTCTGAATGTATTTTGGATTGTATACATAAATTCTCACTTGGTGAATGGACACCAGAACCCGATAATAGGCCTTTATGTATTGATCTCAAATGTATGCATAGGTTTGATTGTGAGAAGGCTATTGAAGATAATAAACAACCGTACTTAAGCATGAACCTTAAGCGAGCACCCGTGTATTCCAAGATGGTTTAGGATATGTTACAAATGATAAAGATACAACATGGTGCCACACTAGAATGCAAATAGGAAGCTTTCAAGAAAGTCATTCTCTCCAATACAAACAAATGTTTTTTGACCAACCGCACATCTTCGAAATGCACCAAGAAACTTAAGAAAAAATGGTTTGATAAAGAATGTCGTGAAGCTTGAAAGTGCCTTATGGTTTTGGACGTAGTTAAGGATAAAGAGAATTACCAAAAGCAGGTCATGAAGTGAAAAATCTCTATAAGTTTAATACATTCAAATTTTGGTATTAACCATGATAAGAAACCTATATACTAAGACAAATTGGATTATTGTTGGATGTGGTGAACAAACAAAAGGTTGACAATAGACCTCAAAAGTACTTGTTGGTTAAGACAACAACAAGAGCTACTATGATGAACAAATCCAAGGTAAAATCCATGCATCAAGCAATATCGAGCTGTCTTTTAAAAGTGCATTTAGAAAAACCTAATCACAAATTGTTGTTCCTATTATATGATACCCAATATACAACATTATGTTGCAAAGTAAGCCTTGTTAACCACTTTGTGAAAGGTCACAGAGTTGTTGATTTACTTTATGTGAGAACTTTATGCACAAGGTCATGAAGTGAAAAATCTCTATAAGTTTAATACATTCAAATTTTGGTATTAACCATGATAAGAAACCTATATGCTAAGACAAACTGGATTATTGTTGGATGTGGTGAACAAACAAAAGGTTGACAGTAGGCTAGAGAAACACATTTAGTTGGTTATACATGACAAAACATTACGTGGACATAAAAATATTTGCAATGGAATCAAAGGGGATGGCTTTTCGTTCCAAAAGTTTCAGTTGATCATTTTGAAAGTCTTCATGAAAAATTAGACGAGTCTGAAGGCGTGGAGCTAGAAAATCAACGATTCCCTAATTTGACCTTCTTATTTGTATTGAATTCTTAGCTTCCCTATACCATGTTTTAGTTGGCCTTATCTTCAACCTGAGTAATATTCTTATGAATGCCAGAGTTATTGCGCACATTACAAATATTACTCAGTATCAAGCAAAGCAGAAACCTGGGATTAGTTTGTAGCCTTTGATACGAATGATGAACATTCAATTCATGAATATCTTGAATCCATTTTGTGTAGGGGGGACTCTAGTTCGATAATTTCTTGGCATGAGGGGACTTATATCAAACCCAAGTGGTCAAGTGATGGATTTACCTATGTGGGCAAACTTCCGTGAAGGCTAGATATATGACATGTAGGTTTGTTGAAGTTGTTCAACACATCTTTTTTTTTGTCTTCAAAAAGATTGTAAAATTCAAGAAGAATGCCAAAATGCATGAAGCCAACACAACAAGTTGAAACCTTGTTTCAAACACTCGAAGAAAATTCATGGTTCTCTTTGAATCTTCATTTAAAATTGCCCATAGTGCCAATATGGGTTCACAAATCATATCATTAGACCACGTAGACCAAAACTGTTGAGCCCACTTGTTTTACCTTGCAAATTTGATAACAGACCCACCATGTAACCTTGCAAATTGAAAGACAAATCTCGTGAACCAGCTACAAATGCACCCAACAGTAGGATTTTGACACTCGCAATAACATATCTCTTATTGATGCCATGCCAATTATATTCATAGCATCCACTAGCAATAAACCTATCATTCTCACTCATATCCTGCCAATAAGATCTGGATATGTATCTTTTGTCCAATAATATTTGACTTCAAATTGCCACAAGCTCTAACTTCAACTTGCATTTTTTCAAATCAATTCAATGCCTTTATTGAAGGTCCATGTTCCACATATCCTGAAATTAGGGTAGTTCATGAAACAACAATATGACTACAATAGTGAAAGCATGTTGTGATTCAAACATTGAGCCACATTTAGCATACAAATCCACCAAACTGTTACAAACAGAATGTTCATCCTCAAATCCCTTACATACAATATCTGTATGAATTTCCCATGCATCAATAAGCTATTGCTAATAGACTAAACCATATGAAAACTTGCTTTTACAATATCATCGTGTATTTCTCGGGCATTATCTAAAGGTCCAGTGATGCTACAAGCTCTAAATATAACCAGAAATAAACGGATTTCACGATACATTGCCTCTGGCTGATAGTAGTCCGATGACTACAATAGCATCTTCAAAAATGCCACATTTAGCATATGCATAAACTAGAATAGCCACAAGACACGGATCTGAATCAAGCTCCCTTTCAATAATCTCATTATGGATTTCTTGCCCTCTTCTAATAGCTTTTAGGCTTATGCATGCCTTGAAGGTAAAAATATAGGTCACAAAATTCGGCATAGTCCCTTTCAACTACTCTTGGATTGCTATAGACATATGTATGTCCCAAAGCATAAGTACTAATAGTTATACATTGACACATGCCTCATGTCGGTGGAGGAAATACCGAGAGTGGTGCATATGTATGTTCAACACATCATTGTGTGTGAAAAAGATCGTAAAACAACCAAAAACATTTCTTTCATTCTCATTGAGGAAAGAAGAGGATCTATTTGAACAATATCTCATCAAAAATCGATTGGAAATTTACAAATATAGTGTTGTGGTCAAGGTATCTTTAGGTTTGTGCAAGAACTGAAAATTCCTCGTAATTTACATGGATGCAATTCTAATGCTTACACAATTGACATTGAAGAACCAACTATTTCACTAGATGTTAGTTGGGACCAATGTATTTGAAAGCTTAACGCGTGAATTTGCAGATCTAATCGGAATTTTTATCTAGGCTGTCCCAACCAAGCCATTTATTCTAGAAGCTAATGTGTGTGATTTTGCATAAGAATTAACTTTTCACGAATAAAAGCCGAGTAACTATGTTTGGTCCCCTCCTATTCACCCAAATTTCTATAAAGATTAGGACCGTAGATAGATGAGAAAGACACTCTGAAAAATACAACAGAAAACAGAATAATACACTGTACACACTTGTTTACGTGGAAACCCTAAAATAGGGAAAAACCATGGGGCAACAAATCTTCACTATATAGTAGAGCTACAAGACGAAAATTAGATTATAAGTACTTTGATGAGCAGATTATTCACCGTGACTTAAGGTTTTGGCAAGTTCACCTAACCGTGCCTATACTGCCTCTCTTATCTCCTTCTTGCACTCTCTTTATATACACTATTCTGCAGCTTCCTCTATGTTGTCACGGTATTCCACAGGTATGTGTAGGAATGGAGCGGGACCACGAGGGTCTCAGACCAAGGAGCCAGTGAGGGAAGAAGGTTGTTTGGATCAACTTTTGGATAACTTCGCCGGACCAGTTTCTGGATGACTTTGCCAAGTAACGCGTCCTCAATCTAGAGCAACCTCCAGATGTCGAGAACTAAGCACACAGGCTTAGGGACATATATAGTTATAGACCTGTTGCCGGAGAGCAACAATGAACTCATAGGTCACACTCTCGGGCACGCACTAGAAACGAAAGAGCAGCGACAAGAAAGGCAAAAAACCAGAAATAAAGAGGTATCTATTGATTAGTAATAGGTGAATTAGAACTAGACTCAGTTGGCAACAGAGCTTTGAGCTCTCGACACTCACACACACAGACACTAGCAAACCTCCGATCGGGAGCACACGGGCTACCAGCACGAAACGGAGGCCTCACATCACGATGATAGAAGCAAAGATTAGGAAGACAAAAACTGGCCGAGCTTGATCCTGCAACACTTCGTCCTCCAAAATTGTGGATCCTCTCTCAATCTTCCCTCCCTCTTTTTATAGCTCAAGGAGACAGAGAAGCCATTATATCATGTTGTTAAGACAACCACTTTTCTCTCAGATTTTCTCCTCCATTTTCTCCCATCAATCCCTTATTCCTTTCTATACGTGTGATCATAAAGCACCTATTAACTCTCCTACCTAGTACTTATCAACACTCAAACTAATACTATGCTATTTACACATGTTTGTACTAATACTTATCAAAAAGCTATTTCATTTGCATCCGTGCACACCCCTTTTCACGCGCATTCAGCGAGTTTCTCCGAGTAGCCGGAATTTCCCATGACATCCACCCCCAGCAAACCGCACATCATTTGGCATGTGCTAAGAAGTGAAATGGTGGGATTTCGGGTACATTCTCATTTCTCCCCTCCCAAATCGTCACTGATCCGGTCTTCATCCATCTCCTCATCCTCGTCCGTGCTTCCGGCCTCTATCTCCGCATTCGGCTCCTCCTCGTGCCGCTTCTTAAAGGCATTTATCCGTTTCCCTGCCACCGGCACCGCAACCTTCGTCCCGTCGAGCTCTGCAAGGTGGTACGTCGCATTGTCATTGGCGCTCCTCACAACATAATATCTGAACCACCTTCTCGCAAATTTTCAGGTCGACCGGTGTTGGTTGTTGAGGCTGTTGTCATGAACCAACACCTAGTCACCTTCCTCGGTCTTCTTTGGACAGAGTCAGTGTGTCCGATCGAATCACTCCTTGTTCCTTTCCCATGATGCATGTACCTTTGCCCTAGCTTGCTCTACGTCGTCCAGTCATTGCTCGAGCTGTCGGATCCACGCCGCCAGCAGCTCCTCCTGGCTCATCTCGTCCGACCAGTCGACTGACATCCATGAGGTTATCGTCCGCTCCACTGGCCTGATCGGCTTCTGTCCAAACATGAGTTCAGATGGCACGTATTCGGTCACCTAAATGTGCGTAGTTTGGTCGGCCCATAACGCGTAAGGTAGGAGCCTCGGCCAGTTCCCGACCTGTCTGTCGCATGCTCGTACAATGGCCTTCACATTCCGCCCATGCCCGCGTTCCACCTTCCTGTTCGCCTTCGGATTGTATGCTGTTGTGAGGGAAAACTTGATCCCTAGTCGGTCGAATAGCTCCTCTGCTTCTTGCGCATCCAGGTCACCGAGTCAATCGACTACCATATTTCCTACACACTCATATTGGCAAATCACATCTTCGATCTAGAATCGGCAAATGGTCGCGGTCATTTTGTTTGTTAATGCTCGGCCCTCCACCTGGTTCATCAGTTCCTCTTGTGCAAGCACCAAGTATCGCATTTGGCCAACCCCCATCATTAGTGAATGGTCGGAGGGTAGGTTGGATGCAACTCGTCCTGAGGCCAGATCACTGAATGCATCTGTCAGCTCTCACATCTTAGTACATCCCCGACCATCGGTACTTCTCTTTCAGCCTTTTGAATGTCACCCATGTTCCCCGATGTCCGAACCAGGGACTCTCGTGGAACCCCGCTATCAACACCGATTGGTGCTCCTTCTTTGTCACCGCTCAGAGCGGTGTGCTGGTTTGTTTCTTCGAATGCTGCCATATTTTTCCGCTCTTTAGGAAGAACCAGTGTGTCTTCTTATGGATCCAACTCACCTCGTCCTTCATCTACGACCTGTCCGGTGCCATCGTGCTCAAGAACCTTCCGATCCGAAGCCACTCCTTGTTGTAGTCGTCCCCGTCGAACTCGTTCAGGGCTGGAGCGCTTCGTTTGTTCGCCGACATTCGACCCAACTCGAAGAAGTCCACGTGGACTTCTCCATCTTCCAATACCATGTCTTCCTCATCATTGTACTGTGCTCTTGACAACATATCAGCCATGATATTGTCTTTTCCGGAGATGTGTTGTATCTCCGAATTCAGGGACTTTATTTATACGATCCACTTGAGCATAGCCAAGTTCGGAGTCGCACATCGGGAAACCATATCGAGAATCGGTAAGCAGTCCGTCTCGATTATCGTTTCTGCTCCTTATCAACCTTAACTACTGAAATGATATCCCAAAGCTCGCACTTAACCTGGGCATATCCTCGCTGTCACTAGCTTCGCAGCTTCGCAGCTTCGCAAAGAACGGAATGGGGAACCACGTGTGGGCCTCGTCCTTCTCATTGATCACCCATTTGATTCTAGTCGGACATGTGTCAACCTTCACGTAAACCGGAGTGTCCACCTTGTATACTGCTTTCCAAAGAGCCAGTGCCATTGCCACCATCTCCTTCAGTCTCTGAACTGCCTCCGTGTGCTCTCCTCTCCATTCGAACTTCCTCTGTTTCTTCAATAAGTTGTAGAGCAGCATGACGATGTGTGGTAATGTGGGATCCATATGTGGTAGAAGGTGCACACTTCAAGGAATCGTCGGATTTCCGTGACTGACCTGCACTCCTCCTTCATCGCTGAGATGTCCTCCACCTTTGCTAGAAACGGTTTCTGGCCATAGGGTCCGCATAGGTGTCCGACCACCAAGATCTCTGATTGTCCGAACGCTGACTTCTCCCTAGAGAAGGTGTCAGGAATAGTACTGAGACAGAGAGGAAATTAGTACTAAGAGATGATATTAGTACTAAGAGGAAAAGAGGGTGTAGAACACTCAAGAGAAGGAGAGAGAGAGACAATGATATATTATGTGAAAAGAATATACAAGGATGGCTAGGAGGCTTAAGACTGGCGTTGAACCGATTTGGCTCGAAATAATGCCTTGTGCCTCCTTTTATAGTGTTCTCAGGAGTACTCCTAAGTTTCTAGAATGTTCCAGAGAAATCTGGAATATACATCAATCTTCTAGAGTAAAACTTAAATGAAAAAAATATATTTCGCATTACAACATATAGTCCAATGGTCAAGAGTTTGACCCATGTAACATATGGTCATGGGTTCGAGTCTTGCCATATCATGACACTATCCCCTTTTTAAAACGATGAGTGTCATGAGACATTTTGGATTGAGGACCCGGTTTGTCTGGATATTCACGATGGAAGTCTTCAAGAAGAGCGCGAGCATTGGTTACATTCTCTATTGGTTCCCAAGTACACTTGCCGGGACTATATCCTAACCAATCGACTAAATAGTAAAGCTTGTTACGAACAATCTTGGAATCAAGGATGGCGGCAACCTCATACTCAGGTCCATCTTCAAGTTCGATCGGGGGTGGAGGTTGTTTAATACGACCTGGGATGGCGTTGTCTTGATAGGGTTCAAGGAGAGAACTATGAAACACCGGATGTATCCGAAGTTGTGGAGGTAGATCGAGATGAAAAGTGATATCATTATATTTTCCGATAATACGGAAACGACCTAATTGGCGTTAATCCAACTTCTCGCATGGGCGAGTAGTCTTGATGTGTCGTCATAGTAGCCATACCTGATCTCCAATGTTAAAACTGGATGGAAGCTGATGACAATCTGCGTAAACCTTGTGTGTTTGTTGAACTTGTTGTAGATGAGTAGATAAATATGCTTGTATATTGCGTAACCGCTCCAAATGATTCTCTGCGCAAGGATTTTTGGGTAACTCTGGGGTTTCAAATACACACACCCGGGGCGACAACCCGTATAAGCATAAGCATAAAATGGTGTAACCTTTGTCGATGAGTGAATAGAGTTATTATACGCAAATTCGGCGAAGTGGAGAATGTCCGCCCAATCATCTTGATGATAGCTTAGAAAGCACCGAAGATACTGCTCCAACATTTGATTTGTTCATTCTACTTGGCCGTCTGTTTGCAGGTGGTAGCCCGAGGAGAGGTTACAAGTGACCTTGAGCATTTTAAAGAGGTGCTTCCAGAATTTCGAGATGAACTGGGGTCCACGACCGCTGATGATACTATTAGGAAGGCCATGATGCCGACATACTTCACGCATGACAGTTTTGACGGTTTCTTCACCTGAGATTTCCTTAGTACATGGCAGGAAATGGGCCATTTTCGTATATCGATCTACTACTGTTAAGATTGCATCGAATCCCTTAGAGACTGGAATATCTGTGATGAAATCTAGAGTAATGGATTGCCACGGCTTGCTTGGAATTGATAATGGTTCTAATAAACCATATGGATGAGGCCTTGGCATTTTTGCTCTGGAACATGTATCACAAGTCCGAACAAAATCTTCGACAAATTGTCTCATGTGGGGCCACCAAAATGATCGTTGTATTAAATCTAATGTTTTAGTACTACCAAAATGCCCAGTTGTATATGTGTCATGATAGTTTTGGACTACTCGAAGGCGACAAGAACCATTAGGAACATACAAGAGTTTCTTAAAGAATAGTAATCCATCATGACATTCAAATTGTGGATAGTTCGTACCTGTTGCGACTGTGAAAAAGATGCTCGAATGGGATCAATTTGTGCTAGCATCTGTCTTCAAGTCCTCACATATGGTATCGATAACGTAGGAATCCAAGGGCATACCGAAGACCTACATTGCTTGCATTCGTGCCAGTCCTAGGATTACTTGCTTTTGGTCATCGAAAGCTAGCTCACTAGGACGCGGTGCTAGATACGAGCATCGTGATAATGCATCTACCTTCCCTTATAGCTTCCCCGGACGATATGTAATTTTGAAGTCGAAACAAGTGAGGAATTGGGCCCACCAAGCTTGACGCGATTTAACACACGAACATTCTGAAAGTAGGCAAGGTTTTTGTGATCACTGAATACGGTGACTTGATGAGAAGATCCCTTTAGAAAATGCCTCCATTGTGTAAAAGAGTTCACTATTGCTAATAGCTCATTATCATGAATTTCATAGTTGATTTCGGCGGTGTCAAACTTGTGTGAGTGGAAAGCAACAAGATCTAGCTTTTCATCATCGCCTTGTTGTGACAGAATGCTACCCAAGGCAAAATCCAACACGTCTGCTTCAATGATGAATGGTTTTTCCGGATCAACATGAGCTAGAATAGGAGCTGATGTAAATACCTTCTTAAGACTCTCAAAAGCCATGTCTGCTTCTTCAGACCAAATGAACAATCGTCCCTTCCTGGTAAGCTATGTGAGAGGCAGAAAAGGCTTTGAGTAATCCTATATAAACTTGCTGTAGAAATTGGCAAAGCCTAAAAAGCATTGCATATCTTGCAACGAATGCAGAGTTTGCCACTCTACCACCGTTTTGACCTTAGCTGGATCCATGGAGATGCCTTCCAAGGAAACGACATAGCCTAGAAATTCTACCTGGTTGCACTCGAAACTACATTTTTCCAGCTTTGCATAAAGACCATGTTCTCGAAATCGTTTTAGTACTAACAATACATTAGAATCATGCTCTTCTTGGGTCTTCGAATAAACCAATAGATCATCCAAATAGATGATCAAACAAACATCCAAGATATCTCAGAATATATCATTTGCCATGTGCTGGAAGACTGCTGGTGCATTAGTGAGGCCGAATGGCATGATCGTATACTCGAAGTGCCCATATCTGGTGCGAAATGCGGTCTTCCATTCATCTCCGGGTCGGATCCGTACAAGGTTATATGCTCCTCGTAAGTCGATCTTCGTGAAGAACCTTGCACCATTGATCCGTTCGAAAAGACTTGAGATAAGGGGAAGTGCATACCTATTCCTGATGTTGACCTTATTCAAGCCATGGTAATCTATGACGAGACGAAGTGATCCATCCTTTTTCTTGAAGAAGAAAATAGGTGCACCGGCTGGAGATTTCGAATGTCGAATGAAACCATTTGCCAAATTCTCCTCTACATAGGCTCGACGGACTTCTAGCTTGGTTGGTGAAAAATTATAGATCGGTCCCCATGGTGGCTCTTTTCCCTGTTGTAAATCGATGGGGCAATCATACGGTCGATGGTGAGGAAGCGTATTGGCTTGTACTTTATCGAACACATTGGCATAATGATGATACTTCTTTGGAAGTTGAACGGTGGACTCCTCTTTAGTGGTGTTGGAGGGTTTTACTGATACTGCGAAGAGAAACATTTCTTCCTTGCGTCCTTCCTCACGCAACTGATGTAGCGAAATAGTTGCAATCTTATAAGTAGATCCTCGGGTTTGTCAATACCAGACTTCTCTTCTTCTCCAATCTATATCTGGGTTATGTAATTCTAAAACAATGGGATATTCTGGTATACTAATTATATTAAATGATACTACACACACTAAATTATCTAGGACAATATTAACGAGCTTTGACTCTTCTATGATATTTCCGAAAGCAATGAGACGACCATTAATGACTACTATAGAGGCTGGACACGGGAGTTTTCTTAGGAATATCTAATGAGCTTGGGCAAAATTTCTATCCATGAAGCAAGAATTGGCTCCGGCATCTAGGAGTGCTGAGACGTGTACTAGAGAGGTACTTTTAGTACTAATTGTTACTTGGGCTAAGAACACATTGCTAACTTGCTTAGAGGTAATAGAACCACTAATGGGTTGCACAGATCTAGGGTTGTCCAACCAAACGACTCCTATTTTGGCTGGACTTAGTTGTTTAACTCTTATTCTAACTGACTAAGGACATCAAATTTGTTCGATAAATTTGAGCTATTAGTACTATTAGGACTATTAGATATTCCTACTAAAATAGACTCGGGTTTAGTACAATTAGAACTAACAACTATTTGCTTTACCTGTCTTCTTGGCCTATGGGGATAGTTCACTGCAATATGCCCTGGTCCACCGCAGTAAAGACATAGTCGATTTGCTCGACGTCGCAACTTTTCTTCTTTCGCTAATGGTTCGCAACGACGTGTAGTGTCAATTTCCATCGGAGTTGGAGTATTCCCTGGAGACGCATTATATGTATCCTTTGGAAAAGGTTTTGCTACCCCTGAGGCCTAGGTGGGCTTTGGTCTTGCCCTTGGCATCTGGAACTGACGTTCCGACGTCGTTCGAAAAGACGGTTGTTGCATCTCACCGCGCGACTGATTGCTTCTATCAATGGCTTTGGTTCTTCGGGGAAGGTCAAGAGTAAATCCTTGACATCATTACGTAGACCATAACGAAATTGCTGCATTAGTGCTTGGTCATCCCAGGGGATGTCGGAGGCGAGTAGGCGGAAATCTGCAGCGTATGCGGAGGCTGGACGGATCACCTTGACGTAATCATCGGATTTTGTTGATTGTTGTCCTTATGTTGTCAATATCTCCAAAACAGGCTTTAAACTCACTTAGAAACTCTTCAAAATTGTTTAGTAAAGGAGATTCTTGTTCTAACAACGGAGTGAACCATGCCAAAGTTGAGCCACTTCACAACATGCCTACTAAACCCACTCGTGATGCATTGGTGGGATATCGGGAAGGATGCATTTGAATGACTAATCGTACCTGATTAAGGAATCCTCTAAATTGCGAACGCGTTCCATCGAATTTCATGGGAAGGCCGATCTTGGGTTCTTTATGAATCCCTTGCGTACTGTGTCCTTGTTGTTGCATCGCTACTATGGTTGCTTCGAGTTGTTGCACGCGTAAAGCTAGTTCCCCATGTTGTGTTGTTCGCCGGAATCGTAACCAATGGATAGAAGCGCAGAAATATTATAATATAGTAAAGCGTTAAGAAACGAATGTAACGGTTCATGCGAGAAACATGAACAGCTAAAATCCTTGTCTATATAAAGGGCAGAAATCCTGAATAATAGGTAGCGTGTAGTTTTGAGTGCAGGACGTTTTCTCTAATAGAATCCTATCTTCTCTGATCTTTGTGCATATCTATGTTTATCTGCGTGACAATCCATTGATACTTTTCTGCGTACTGTTTAAATCATAAGTGTGTGTAAGTGTAAGTGCGTATACTAGTGCACTTCATAAGGAGTTTGGTTGTAGCCGTCTCCCTTATACGCTACCAGGATACGAGGTGGTATCCCATTACTCTTTACGCGAAGACGGTTCCATTCCTTGTAACACGGTCACCTTGAGGTCTACCTCGAAGGACTGAGCGTAGACAGTGTTCCTAATCGGTAACACGTTTGGCACGCCTGGTGATCTGTGATTTCTCGCAAACGAACAACAAGGGATGGATGTCTAGCCGTAGATGGCCTAGTGAACCGACCCGACAAGTCTGACCACTCACGAGGTCCATCACACGCCAGACATAGGAGTGTGCACGGAAAAAACCTTGCCTTAGTGATATCTGTCTGGACCACAAAGTCGACTCCATGCTCACCCAGCACCGCGACGTCAAGCAAGAAGGGTTTAATGGTGAAACAGATGCCGCAATCCACATCCGACTATTCCTGAACGTTTGGAACGCGAATCACATGGCACATCGATTTCCAGAAGAGGAAGTGCACCGGTAAAAAATGACAGAGTTTGGTTTAACTCTAGATGGTAGAGCCAACAATCCACACCTTCGACTAGTTGCAGTCAACATTTCTGTGATTTTTTCATCGGAGGGTACCTCAACGTGAAATCACCGGGCAGTTCTACACAATCAAGTAGTTGCCAGCAGAATTAGTCGCGAAATTTAGCTTACGCTTCCAAAATCTACGACGGAAATTAGAACGGGCCTCGACAGATGACGTGGCTAGGGAGATGTTTTTGGCAGCCCTGTGGCAGCCTATCAGGACGACGCTCAACACACGAAGTGTGAAAGGGGAAACAACCGACATGGTCATCGAGCGAGCATTACAGCTTGAGTTGGACGAAGAGGAGGAAGGATTTTCTCTATCCTCATTACGACATGTGTTGCCTCAGGATGAGGAATGCCACTTTCTTCAGGCTATTCAGTGCACGATTTGCCTCAATTCTGGGCATTCCGCGGTGGAATGCAATATGCGACGCTAGGAGTCACGCAGGGACCAACCGCAAACAACCCGGAATTCCAAGAACAGGAGGAGCCAGCGATGCTTGGGGATAGGAATCCGCCGCCAGCTGCAGAGAAAGGAGAGTCCAACGTACATTGTTTTGTCTGCCAACAGCCCGGACATTACGCAACTCAATGTTCACTGCGCAAGGGTAAAGGACCAGACGTAAATACGATTACAACGGAAGTTCAGTAGGTCATGACATGGCAACAAACAAAGAATGTTGTCTGGGCTGCACAAGATAAGGTTTGCAAAGCGGCCCAAGCATGGGTAGAAAAAGCAAATGTGGCAAATACGACACGTATGCAGCAGGAGTCCGCAACCAATGTTGGGTCGATAGACGAAAACATAATATCCCCGGACCCCATATGGCAAGCAATGGCAAGCTACGAAATAACCATGACTATGGAAAAACTCCTTCAACTAGTTCCACAATTTCGGCAGGCCGTAGAAGATCGCATAACAGGCAGGCCTGGTATAAACGTCTCAGCAAATTTTGCCGAAACTAGTGCCGGACCAACAATGGTGGATCACCACAATCCAGCCATTAAGCTAGTACGAAATAACAGGCTGTATAATCGATGGGGGCTCGGGCGTTAATGTGATTAGTGCAAAGATGTGCGAACAATTAAGAATTTCAGAATGGGAAGCTTGCCCCTTTTGGCTTCGCATGGCGGATACCCGATCTGTCAGGCCCTTAGGGTTAATCCGGAAACTATGCATCGTCATTGGCGGTCACCACTTTGACATCTCAACGGTAGTACTCGCACTCGACGCTCCGGGAGCATACCCAATACTACTTGGCAAATGGACAATTATGGAAATTTTTGGGGATTACATAACCGCCTTCATGCAAGTCTTTGTGGACGATTTCGCGGTGTATGGAACAACAACTGACAATCTGAGTCATTTACGACTGTGTCTGGAGCGCTGCCAGGCTGCACGCTTTAAGCCTGAATCCAGCCAAATGTGCGTTCGGCATCACAAGCGGAGCCCTCCTCGGCCACATCATCAGCAAGGAGGGGATAGCGGTGAATCCTAATCAAATTTCCGCGATCATTCAATCAAAAATGCCGACAACGACGAAAGCACTCAACGGTTTTTTAAGACAAATACGCTGGCATAGTCGTATGTTACGATATTTGGCAGATTTCGCCACGCCGTTACATGCCGCCGTCCACGGTACACCTTTCAATTGGACGGCAACTGAAGAAAAAGCGTACGATGCGCTTAAAATAATGTTGACCCAAGCACTAGTTGTACAACCACCAGATTGGGGGAAACCATTTCACGTTTTTGTAGATGCCTCAAACATAGCAATAGGTAGTGCGTTGATGCAGCTCACAGAGCTAAATTGGTACAGACCAGTGTATTACGGCAGTAGGAAGCTATCAAAGGCGGAGAGTAACTACTCCACAACAGAATGAGAAGCTTTGGGGGTGATATACAACATCAATAAATTCCGACATTATCTACTGGGGCAGAAATTTACGTTTCACGTGGACCATACGACGTTGCTATACCTGGTGGGGAAGCAGGCGCGAACAGGAAAATTGGCTAGATGGATGTTGTTGCTCCACGAGTTCGACTTTGTTATATAGCATCGACCTGGTACGCAACACGCTGTAGCGGATTTCTTAAGCAAGATAGATAATGGAGAAATGCTGCGAAAGGATGATGATGACTTTCCTGATGCAGACATCCTACGGATTGCAACTATAGTAACACGTACGGAATTTTTTTTTTCCGATCGTTGGTTGATGGAGATGACATTCTTTCTGACCACAAGATTACCATCGCCGCAATTAAGGACGGACGAAAAGAAATGATTGGCCATCCGAAGTCGTAACTTCTGTTTGGTCGAAGGGGTCCTGTATCACAAAGGCAACGACGGAATCTAATGACGCGAAATACGCCAGGATGAGAAGGAAGCGGTTTTTCGCGAAGCTCACTGTGGTACGACAGGAGGACACTACGTGGGCGATGTTACGGCTTGTAAAGTCTGGCAAGCCGGCCTATGGTGGCCGACTACGCAAAAGGATGCATATGAATATTGCAAACAATGCGATCTGTGTCAATGGATGGGCTAGCCCACGGAGGTAGCAAGGATGCCACATCAACCAGTGTTGTCGTTGGATCCATTCCAAAAATGGGGACTCGATTTCGTGGGGCCGTTTACACCGGTGGCAACTCCGACTGGCAATAAATATATACTCATGGCTACGGATTATTGCACCAAGTGGGTGGAGGAGAAAGCACTACGACAAAATACCGCGGCAGTGACGACGAAATTTCTTTACGAACACATCTTGTGTCATTTTGGCTGTTCGTGGGGCCGTTTACACCGGTGGCAGCTCCGACTGGCAATAAATATATACTCATGGCTACGGATTATTGCACCAAGTGGGTGGAGGAGAAAGCACTACGACAAAATACCGCGGCAGTGACGACGAAATTTCTTTACGAACACATCTTGTGTCATTTTGGCTGCCCTATCGAGCTCATCAGTGACCAAGGAAGCCACTTTCGGAATTCGGTCATCCGGGAGCTGACACAACACTATGCCGTTGTCCACAAGAAAAGCACGTCGTATTATCCACAGGCAAATGGTTTAGCGGAGTCCACGAACAAAATGTTACAAACCATACTAAAAAAGATCATCAATGAGAACATAACAGATTGGGATACCAAATTACATAGCGCCTTATGGGCGTACCGAACCAGCTGTAAGACTAGCATACAATCCACACCTTTCCGGCTAACATTTGGGTTGGAGGCCGTAATGCCAGTCGAATTTCAGGTCCCTAGTCTACAGATTTAGGTACGAGACCGGCTATCAGAAGACAAATCCGAACAAATACGGCTACAACAACTGCTCGAACTAGGCGAGACACGATTACGAAGCATGGCCATACTAGAACAAGAGCAGTGTCGGCGTAAAGCATTCGTGGACCAGCATCGAAATGCGCGTGAAAAAGATTTTGCGGTCGGCAAAGCGATCTTAGTCTTTCAAACACGGATGGGGCAAATGCCAGGTAAATTAAGATTCCGTTGGACGGGGCCGTACTGGATCGTTGGCGCGGAAAATGGCACGTTTCAACTAGGCACCTTGGACGGAGAAGTGTCACCACAAAAAGTGAATGGGTGTTGACTAAAACCCTACCTGGGACCGGTGTCACCAAACCCGTTCCACGATGTAAACGACACGGCCGAAGAATCTGCCGATTAATTAAAGGGACCCGCCTGTATTATAGTGTAACAATAATATTGTATTTAACCGTTGGAGAAAACAAAAACAAAAAAGAAGAAGACAAGCTAGTGACGCTATTAAAAGGACTTGATGCATACGCATACTTCTTCAAACAAATCGGGAGAGGTTTACGGCGCAATTACAAGCGGCGCTAGACAAAGGTTGGATGGCATGGGCAACACAAGCGGCAGAGTTGCATACCTACCGGGCGGACTGGGAGAACCGTAGGAAAAAAGGTTGAGGTTTCTACAAACTCAATGAGGAAGTCATTGCGGCAGTATGGGAGGACCTAGCACAAGATTATCGCACGCTAGCGGACTAGCACTCCGAGGAACTCGCGCAGCTACTGGAAGATTTTGGGGAAAGTCAGGAGGATATGTTTCACTGAATCATGGAAGCAGGCAGCACGCGGCAAAGAGCAGAGCCCATTTGATACCAGATAGCGATACCGCCGAATAGGAGGAACCTCAGCCCAATTCACCGGAGATGAAAACTACGGTCGGCAACACTAAGGAAGTTACAGACAGGACAGAGTCTCAGCCTACCGAGAGCCCGTAGATGGAAGAGCTAGCCACAGTAGAATGGAATGAGCCAGTAGAGCCGGGTCCGCCCACGCAAGGAGAACTTGACGCCATGGAAACCCCCATGATGACCGAGCAAGTACAAGACATGCAAACGAGCAACGACGCGCCTACGAGCACTACGCCGTCCCCGGACCAGTACGTAGGAGCGGAACCAAACATCCGGGATATTTTGGAGGAAGAATAGAGGGATGGGACAGACGTGCCATGGCATTGTCGCACAGGCGTGCCAGGTGTTGTCCGCCGGAATCGTAACCGACGGACAAAAGCGCAGAAATATCGTAATATAGTGAAGCGTTAAGAAACAAATGTAACGGTTCACACGGGAAGCATGAACGGCTAAAAGCCCTTTGTATATAAAGGGCAGAAATCCTCTATAAGAGGTAGCAAGTAATTTTGAGTGCTTGATGTTTTTTCTAATAAAATCCTATCTTCTCTAATCTCTGTGCATATCTGTGTCTATTTGCCTGATAGTCCATTGTTACTCTACTGCGTACTGTTTAAATCGTATGTGTGTGTAAGCGTAAGTGCATATACTAGTGCACTTCATAAGGAGTTTGGTTGTAGCCGTCTCCCTTATACACTACTAGGATACGAGGTCCCATTACTCTTTACGCGAAGACGGTTCCATTCCTTGTTGTTGAGAGTCGAACTCAACTTCCCATAGATAGGTTTCACACTAGCTCATGGACATGTTGGGCTAGTTTTGTAAATAGTAGAAAGGGCACTTGCCCTAGCTTAGTTGGTATATAAACCAACGCATTGTAACTTAGTTACTGTTGGATGTATTTTTGGTTAATATACAACTTTTTCTATCTTTGCCTCAAGAGCTCTCTCTCTCTCTCTCTCTCTTGCATCACACACACACACACACACTCTTAATCTTCTTCCGCTATATTGCAATCACTCTTGCCTCCCATTCCGTTACATGGTATCAGAGCGTGTGGTTGCCTGATTAACCCTATTCGACTGTGTTGTGCTGCATGCTGACGATCAACAGAGAAGAAATCACCATGAATACTCAAATGGGAAGCGCTCTTCCTACCGAGAAGCTCGACAGAACAAACTTTGCATCTTGGGAATACAAGATGCATCAATACCTCGTCGGACAAGGCTACTGGAGCTACATTGAAGGAGCTCACGAATCACAACCCAACCCAACACACGCCGATTATCCCGCTTTGGAGCAGGCTGCAAGCCGTGTGTTGTATTGCCTTGCATCATGCATTCATGATCATATGCTTGGCTACATTCGAGAGGCAAAAATGCCGAAGCAGGCATGGGAAAACTTCAAGAAGATTTTTGCAGCCAATACGACCGCACGAAAACTCCAATTTCGACAGGAGCTGAACAATCTTCAACAAAAGATCAAGGAGTTGTGCGATGCCCTTGGATCGATCAATGTTAGCATTGAGGACGAAGAAATGGTGCAGATATGCCTCAGTGGCTTGGCACTGTGATTTGGCACAATAAGGTCAGCCGTTCTCGCGAGAGAGAATCCTCCCTCTTTTTTTGATCTCCAATCAATGTTGCTAGTTGTAGAGAATCACGTGCGTAAATGAAACAACGCGCATGACAGACAAATGCTATATTCGAACTTTGATGGAGGAAGAGGACAAAGCTGGGGAAGGAGAGGTTGATTCGACCAAGGCCGACACAACCAAGAGCGTAACTCCCACCAATGGCAAGCAGACATAAATGGCCCCAGAGAGTTCGGTAGAAGGGGGAGTCATCACGCCGAACCAAGCAACCATAGGAACCCAGTTGAGTGCGGGTATTGCAGAAAACCCGGCCACTACGAAGAGGAGCGTTGGAAGAAGAAGCATGAACAAGGCCGACAACTAACAAATGAGGCCACGCACTCCGACTACGCCGACCGCGGTGGAATGTTCATAATGAAGCACAAAGTGCACTCAATGTTCACACTTCCATCAACTACCGATTCCACTTTGAACAATTTATGGTTTGTCGATTCGGGAGCATCCAATCACATGACGTCTCATGAAGATTGGTTTCGGGAATTACGGAAGCCCGAACATCCCGGATATGTCAAAACAGGAGATGACACAACTCACCCAATACAGCATATCGGGAACGTCTCATTCGGAAACGACGGCAAACAGACCTACCTCAAGAACGAGCTACATGTCCCCAATATTACGAAAAACCTGGTCTCGGTTGGCCAGATTGTTGAACAAGGAATGCAAGTACGCTTCAATAACAATGGGTGCTTTATTGAAAAAGGCGATCAAGTCATAGCTCACGGCCGTATGTTCATCCTCAAATCGAGCGAGGTAAAGTCAGCCATGTTTGCAAAGGGCCAGAAAGTTGAAACCGACTTGAAACTGTGGCACAAGAGAATCGACCACATCAATCTCCAAAAGCTCCAGAACATGCAATCGAAAGGAGTCGTAATTGAACTCCCGAACTTTACGACGAAGGAGATTACAAGCGTATGCGAAGCATGTCAGTTCGGAAAGCAATGCCGTCACCCATTCCCTGAAGAGTGGAATGTGAGCAAAGGAATCCTGGATGTCATACATTCAAATGTGTGGGGACAAGCCTAGACAGCAATATTCAGCAGATGCTGATACTGTCATGTTCATCGACGACTTCTCCAGGAACACCTGGATCTATCCGATGAAGCAGAAGAGTGAAGTGTTCAGGCACTTCCAGAAATTCAAAGCCGAAGTCGAAAAACTACGGGTCGGCATGTACGCTGTCTTCAATCAGATGGAGGCAAAGAATATTTTTCGGATGAATTTTCAGCATATCTCCGAAAAGAAGGAATCTGACGAGAGTTCTCGTGTCGACACACACCTTAGCAAAATGGCGTAGTAGAGCGTAAAAATCGCCATGTAGTAGAAGTCCCACGAGCCATGATGAACGAGAAGAACCTGCCGAAATCATATTGGGCAGAAGCGGCAAATACAGCCGTATATCTCATGAACAGGTGCACAACCTCAGGAGTACACGATATAACTCCGCATGAGAAATTCTTCGGAAAGAAGCCGGACTTGTCACATGTCCGCATTTTTGGTTCTATCGCCTATGTACATATTCCCGACGATACGTGACAAAAGCTTGACCCAAAGTCGGAGAAATGTATCCTCGTAGGATACTCACTCAAATAGAAGGGGTACAAATGCTACAACCAATCTACCCGTAAGGTTCAAACAAGTCGAGACGTAGTCTTCGACGAATACACATCCTGATACGCACCAGAGAATACTTCGACTCCAACCCCGCTCGACGCGGATGAGACTGAAATAGAAATAGAAGCTGAGGATCGGCTCACACAGATGTTAGAAGATAGCCCAATTACGAGACGACTGAGTGGGCCATCAGAGCCTCCGAGCGATGAAAGCACATCTCGGCTGAGTCCGAAGCTGGACAAAGGGAACGCGAAAATGCGGGAATATGAAGATCAGGAAGAGACCGAGATGTTTCACTCTCTTGACAGTGAATTTGAAGATCTCGACATCCACATAGATGGAGCGAAGAAAGCCATACTCCCCACGAATCGAGAGCTACACCGATCCACATGTGAAAAGAACCTCGTAAACCGCTACGGCTACGACGAGTACATGGCGTATCACTACGCTTTTATGATGAAAGTAGCATCGGTACGGGAACTGGAAACACTTTCCAAAGCCGCAAAGGATCCGCGATGGGTCGACAGGATGAATGAGGAGATGGAAGCTTTATGCAAAAATGAGACATGGGATCTCGTTCCTTTCCCCCCGAACAAGAAAGCGATTGGCTGCAATTGGATATACAAAGTAAAATACAATGTTGACGGATCAGTAAATCACTTCAAAGCACGGCTCGTTGCGAAAGGTTACACGCAAACGCATGGCATAGACTACAAAGAAACATTTGTCCCGGTGGCAAAGATGACAACTGTACAGACAGTAATTGCACTCGCCGTAGCGAAGGGATGGCACCTCCACCAGATGGACGTGACAAATGCTTTCCTCCAAGGAGAGTTAGAAGAAGAGGTGTACATGATACAACCACCCGGATTCAAATCATGTAAACATCCACACGCCTTATGCCGACTCAAGAAGCCACTCTACGACCTCAAACAAGCACCGCGTGCTTGGCATTCGAAGATCACGTAGTATCTTCATCAAGTCAGATTTCAGATGTCAAAATCCGATACTTCTTTGTACATCCGAAATGAGTCGGATAACCCGATCATCATCATCCTATACGTGGATGACTTGGCCATCGGAGGAAAGGATCTCGCCGAGATCAACAATGTCAAAACACTTCTCTCTGGCAGATTCGAAATCAAAGACCTGCACGAACTCCATTACTTCCTAGGCATTGAAGTAATTCGGACACCAGTCAAGGGAATGATCTCACAATGGTACTATGTCCTTAACTTACTCTACAAGTTCAGAATGACCGAATGCAAGCCTGTGTCTACCCCTCTCGATCGTAACCTAAAGATTGATGCCAATTCCGGAACCGCTGAGAGCAAGCCGACTCAGTATCGACAACTGATCGATAGTTTGATCTATCTAACCATTACGCGACCCGACCTCAGTTATTTGGTCGGCCTACTCAACCAATTCATGCAAAATCCACAAAACCTTCATCTTGATTGTGCTAAGAGGATACTACGGTATGTCAGCACGACAATGGCTTACAACATCATGTATAAATCGAACACGACTATTCGACACGAAGGGTACACCGACACGGACTAGGTAGGCTATAAAGCGGATAGATGATCCACCTCCGGATTTGTCTTCTCCCTCCGTAGAGGAGCAATCTCTTGGAGTAGCAAGAAATAGCCGACAGTCGTATTGTCGAGCACGGAAGCTGAATATAGGGCCGCAGTAGTCGCCGCATGCGAAGCCATATGGCTTAAACGTGTACTAAAGGATCTGGGTGTTCCCATCAAGGATTCAATTCGTCTCTACTGCGACAACATGAGTAGTATCTACCTGGCACGGAACCCCATATTCCACGCGTGGACTAAACGTATCAAAGTGCATTACCACTTCATTCGCGAGTGCGTACAGGCCGACGAGATCGATCTACAACATACCAGTACGCAACTCCAAGTTGTTGATATATTTATGAGGGCCTTAGGAGTCCACAAGCTCGGGAAATTTGCATCGGACCTTGGTCTCACGACATCTAGATTGCTGAACTTGAGGGGGAGTATAGGTACAGGCGACAAGGAAGCAATACACAATGATACGCAACACATACGGAATTGATCGAGTACGCGAGTACGCAACACAACCGACTAGACAAGTCGAAGTACGAACCGAACAACCTTCTCAACAAATAAAAGTTGTGTTCAAAGGGGCATGTTGAGAGTCGAACTCAACTTCCCATAGATAGGTTTCACACTAGCTCATGGACATGTTGGGCTAGTTTTGTAAATAGTAGAAAGGGCACTTGCCCTAGCTTAATTGGTATATAAACCAACGCGTTGTAACTTAATTACTGTTGGATGTTTTATGTTTAATGTATTTTTGGTTAATATACAACTTTTTCTATCTCTGCCTCAAGAGCTCTCTCTCTCTCTCTCTCTGTTGCCTCCCATTTCGTTACACTTGTAACACGGTCACCATGAGGTCTACCTCGAAGGACTGAGTGTAGATAGTGTTCCTAATCTATCATGTTGTTGTTGCGTCTACTGCTTTTCTAAGGAGATTTGTTGAAGATCCCCCAACAACCATTGATTTTCTTGTTCCAAAGCAAGGAACTTCTCTTTCAAGCATTGCAGCTCCGAGAAAACGGATTGATATTCTTGAGCGCTAACAGTGGCCATAGGATGAGAGGAAAGAGGAATAAGATATTAGTATGAAGGGAGGGAAATGTAAGAAGATAAAAGGAAGAGGAGGAAAAAGGTGAACTAGGCCGAGAGGGGTTCGCTTCGTTGTCATATCCCTACTCTCCACGGCTAGCTGGAACTGGTCATACCTGGAGTATAAGTCACCGACTGAGTAGATAGACCTTCTATCGAAGACCTCCGTGAACTCATCGATTGTCGGCCCGACCCCTGCATTCTGAATTGTCACATTGTTGACAGGTTGCAGATCCTAGATAAAGTGCAATATGTCGTTCTTCTTCGGCAACGTGAACCAGCGATTCGAATACGGGGCACTCGATGGCTCAAGAATCCCTAGATCGACTTTCTCCTTGAGTAGCTCCATTAGCTTCGAGATGTGAGCTCTTGGCACCGGAATCGTTTTAAGATTCCATGGTACATGCGGTACCGTTGTCGTGAAGGATTCCAGCTACGAGGAGAAAAGGGGTCGGATGCGAGTGAACAGGGATGTGCAAGGATGCACACCGAAATGTACAAAAACATGTATATAACATAGGATTACTAAGTACTAGGTAGTAGGTTTTAGTGGGTACTTTAAAGACCCACACGCATAGAGAGAATAAGGGGAGGCTTGAGCCTGTTTTAGGCATCCACATTTTGGGAGGACGAAGTGTTGTCGATTTGAGTGTCGAGCTCCCTCTCTCTCTCTCTCTCTCTCTCTCTCTCTCTATTTTTGCCTTGTGCCCTGTACCGATCCGAAGAAGAAGGTGCAGTCTGTGAGCTCCCGACTAGAGGTTCATCATTCCGTGTTTCTGTGTGCGAGCGTGTTTCGAGAGCGTCCAACTTTGATACTGGCCGGGTTCGGTTGTATTCTTCCCTGGTTTTAATCTATTTCTTTTTGTTGTATCTGGTTGCGCTGTGTGTGTGTGTGTGCATCTCCATTCTGTCTCCGTTTGTTGCCCATGTTTACCCGAGTCCCGAGTTGCGTCCTTGTTGCTCGTTATCCAGTGACCGGTCTGGAGCAAACTAATCTCTAAACCCTACGCTAGTTGTTCAACATCCGAGAACCGATCCGAACCGGATACGAGACCGGACACTAATCCGGCGAAGATATCAGGACGACCTTCCTACTCCCACCGGCTCCTTGGTCTGAGACCCCCGCGGTCCCACCCCACTTTGACACGTACCCACGGATTTGCGCGACATCTTTGGTGAACCCGACGTGAAAGGGGGCGATAGAGGAGTTCGAAATGAGAGGAAGCGAGCTAGCAGAGGCGATGGTGGCAACCGTCGATCGTATAGTAAACGTGACAGGAACTCTACGTCCCCTCTACGCAATGCTCGGCCACAACCGAGCTTAGAATAATATACAAAAAAACGGTGAAAGAATGCACGACACGAAGAAGAGAAGAGTACACAGGATGTTTACGTGGAAAACCTAAACTTAGGGAAAAACCACGGCAGCCCACAGGCTGCGAACTATCACCATGTTAGAATGTACAACAGTGAGTTCACGGAGGCAACGACCTCGTGCTCACGATCTTCGCCACAGGCAGCGGTTACAACAGAGGCAACGACCTCTTTCTCTCTCTCTGTCTCTGTACGCTGTTACGCACCTGTCTCTCCTTGCACCAACAAGAATGACAACTACACTACATAAGTTTGCCCTAAGTCATATTTATACTAATATGACTTTTCAACTATTTACAAATATAGCCATCCGGTTCTCACCGGGTCTGCACCATCCGGCTGTCTGTAGCCGGGTACTCGCTCATCAGCACTGTTCTTCTCCCTTCCCATCCGGAGGGACCTGTCTCCCAACAAACTCCCCTTTCACTCCGGCATGGGGTGTCTTACTAGTCCGATCCGCTTCCGGCATGCATCCAGCTTGTCGGGTATCAACACTTTGGTCAGCATATCTGACCCGTTCTCGGCCGTGTGGATCTTCGTCAGCGCGAACTCCTGGTCATCTACTCTTTCCCGGATCCAATGATACCTTCGCTGGATATGCTTCGTCCGGGAATGATAGGCTGCATTCTTAGCAAGGTGGATGGCACTTTGACTGTCGCAGTAGAGCCGATATTCATCTTGCCGGATACCAAGCTCTCCGATGAAGTCCTTCATCCATAATATTTCCTTGCCGGCTTCCACAACCGCCATGTACTCCGCCTTCGTGGTTGACAACGCAACCGTCTTCTGCAGTCTCGACTGCCACGAAACAACTCCCCCTGCATATGTCATTACATACCCGAATGTAGACCGGCTGGTATCCACATCAGCCGACATGTCCGAATCGGTAAAACCGTCATGTTGAGGTTTTCCGGAGCCGAATCGGAGACACATATTCGAAGTGCCCTTCAAGTACCGGAGTATCCATTTGACCGCATTCCAGTGCTCCTTGCCGGGATTGCTCATGAACCGGCTCACCACTCCGACTGCGTATCCTATATCCGGTCGGGTACACACCATTGCATACATTAAGCTCCCGACGGTAGAGGCATATGGAACCTTTGTCATATCAGCCTTCTCTGCTTTCGTCTTCGGACTTTGCTTACCGGATAACCTGCAGTTTCCCGGGAGTGTCGATCCGACCGGTTTCGCATCTGACATGTTGAATCGGTGAAGCCACAATTTCTTCGTTGACTGGTTCCGGATAATATGCATCCCCAGCATCTGTCTTGCCGGACCCAAGTCTTTCTTTGAGAAGGTCCGGTTGAGAGCCTTCTTCAGCATCCGTATTTTGGCTTGGTCCCGTCCGACAATCAACATGTCGTCCACATACAGAAGGAGTATCAGGAAGTCGCCTCCTTCAAACTTCTTCACAAACACGCAGTGATCGGCCTACGTCTTGTGGTACCCTTGATCGGTCATGAAGGAGTCGAACTTCCGGTACCATTGCCGGGGAGCCTGCTTCAGTCCGTACAGGCTCTTCTTCAACCGGCATACCAGGTGCTCCTTCCCTTTCTCCACGAATCCTTCTGGTTGCTGCATGTAGATCTCCTCTTCGAGGTCGCCGTGAAGGAATGTCGTCTTCACGTCCAGCTGCTCTACCTTGAGGTCCATGCTTGCCGCTATACTCAGCACCGTCCGGATGGAGGTCATCTTTACTACCAGGGCAAATATCTCATCGAAGTCCACGCCCTTCTTCTGTTGGAACCCCTTCACCACGATCCTGGCTTTGTATCTCGGGGGGTTGCCGGCATCTCCCGGTTTCAACTTGTACACCCACTTGTTTCGGAGTGCCCGCCTTCCTTTCGGCAACTCCACCAATTCATACGTATGGTTCTCATGCAGGGAATCCATCTCATCCTGCATGGCACTTAACCATTTTCGGTTGTGGGTGTCATCATTTGCTTCTTCGAAGCTTTCCGGCTCCCCCTCATCGGTCAGCAGCACATGCTCTGCATCCGGAAATCTCCGGGGGGCCCTTCTCTCTTTGAGAGGATATCTCCGTTATTGGGCTTTGGTAGCCGGCTCCTCCATTTGCTCTTCATCCGAATCCGATTCGTGGTCTTGGCCGGTTCCGGTTTTAGCTTCCTCTACTTCTTCTTCTGCCGGTCTGGTATCCTCACCGTAACCGGTTGGTTCCTCGAGTGCTAACCGGTCTCTTGCCGGTTGGGTTTGCTCCTCGCAGAATCGATCCTTACCGGTCGACTTGGAGTTCATTATCTTCTTCTCCGACTCCCAGTCGGTGAGCGTCTTGTCCTCCATGAAGATAATATCTCGACTCCGGAATAGCTTCTTGTCGACCGGGTCCCACACTCGGTAGCCGAACTCATCGTCGCCGTAACCGAGGAATATGCACGGCCGGGTCTTTGGATCTAACTTTCCTCTCCGGTCCTTACCTACATGCACGTTCGCAAGACACCTGAACACCTTCAGATGCCGGTAGGACACTTCCTTACCGGTCCATACTCTCTGTGGCGTGTCTCCGTCCAAGGGTACTGAGGGTGATCTGTTTATAACATATGTCGCCGTCGACAGTGCCTCAGCCCAAAACTTCTTGGGTAGTCTTGCATGCGATAGCATACTCCGGACCCTCTCCATTATGGTTCGGTTCATCCTCTCGGCCAACCCGTTTAGTTCCGGCGTCTTCGGCACGGTAAATTCGATCCGGATTCCCTTTGAGCGGCAATACTCCTCGAACTGCCCCCGGTATTCTCCTCCGTTATTTGCTCGAACCACCTTCAACTTCCGGCTGGTTTCTCTTTCCACTCTCGCGTGGAGCTCTTTGAAAACGGATAGCACCTGATCCTTCGTCTTCAACGGTGTGGTCATCTATGAACGTCACGAAGTACTGCGCTCCGGCATGTGACTTCGTGTCTACTTGACACACAACTCCAGTGGCGCATTACGTCTCATCGGTGGCCTTGATCGGAAGGAGGTTCGGTTTTGCTTACCGGCTGGACAATCAATGCACTTCTCCAAGTGCACGTTCTTCACTGGAATGAGGTTGTCTTCTGCAAGCCTCTTCATCCCCTTCTCGCTCATGTGATACATCCTCTTGTGCCACTGCTCACTAGCAGTGTCGGATGCCACGTTCACTTCCTCCGGACATAACCGGGCATTCATCAGGTACAACGTGTTTACCTTCCGGGCTCGAGCCACAATCAGGCTCCCTTTGCTGAACTTCATAACACCGTTCCGGATGCTACCCGTGTAGCCTTCATCATCTAGCCAACCGACTGATATCAGGTTCAGACGAACCTCCGGAACGTGTCGGGCATCGTTCAGCAGCATCTTGCATCCGGTTGGTGTTGTCAGCCACACGTCTCCTATGCTGACAATTCGGCATGTACCTTCATTCCCCATCCGGACACAGCCGTGATCACCGGCTGAGTAGGATGAGAAGCATTTCCGGTCCGGGGTAAGGTGGAACGATGCTCCGGAGTCGACTACCCAGGTCATCTCGTCACTGGCAAGTTTTATGTCACTCTCCTCGGT
The DNA here is from genome assembly GCF_043228905.1 of Azolla caroliniana. NCBI lineage: Eukaryota > Viridiplantae > Streptophyta > Polypodiopsida > Salviniales > Salviniaceae > Azolla > Azolla caroliniana. Next base: position 15,713,391 of record NW_028230440.1, read on the forward strand.
GATGAGCATCAACTCTTCTTCACTTGCCACGATTGTCGTCGTTCCCTTCCGGTCCGGTCCCCTACGGTCTTTACCGTTCCAGTCCGGTGTCCGCTTCGAATCGGTGCCGTCGGTTTCCTTGTCTTTACGGAAATGCTGACAGTTCTTTTGGAAATGTCCCGGCTTGCCGCAATAGAAGCAAGTAGGCCTCCCCCTTGACTTTGACCGCGTCCTCGACTTTTCCCGGTTTTGGGGGCTACGGTTCCTTTGTCTTCCGCGTTCTGATTCGGTAAGGAGCGCTTTGGAGTCGGAGCTTGTATCCTTATCTTTCCGACGCGCCTCTCATCTAGCAAGCTCAACTTCACTCTTGCTAGGGATAACCGTTTCCCTTCCGGCCCAGCGTTGCCCAAAGTGACAACCAACGTCTCCCAGCTATCCGGGAGGGAACCGAGCAGGAGTAGCGCTAGTACCTCATTGGCGTGAGGTACCTCCAATGATGTTGCCTGGTGGATTAGCCCCTGGAAGGCATTCATGTGCTCTGCCATGCTGGAGCCATCTTGGTACCGGAGTCTTACTAGGTTCCGGAATACCGAAACCTGATTAATAGCATTTTTGTTTTGAAACATAATGCCGATCTTCTCCCAGAGCTCATGAGCCTTGCTCTCTTCATTGAAGTTGTTGTATAGGCTCATGTCGATGAAGCACCGTATGTAAGTCGTTGTCTTCATGTGCATCACCTCCCATATCGTGGCGTCGATTTTGTCCGGTCTCTTGTCCCCAAACTGAACCGGCAACCAAAGATCTTTAACCACGAGCATGTCCCTCATCTTCGACTTCCATACCGAATAGTTGGAGCCGGTGAGCTTGAACATGCCTCCCAACGAATCGTCCATTTTCTGTGTCGTTTTGCTCTGATACCACTTGACAGGAACTCTACGTCCCCTCTACGCAACGCTCGGCCACAACCGAGCTTAGAATCATACACAAAAAAAGGTGAAAGAATGCACGACACGAAGAAGAGAAGAGTACACAGGATGTTTACGTGGAAAACCCAAACTAAGGGAAAAACCACGGCAGCCCACAGGCTGCAAACTATCACTATGTTAGAATGTACAACAGTGAGTTCACGGAGGCAACGACCTCGTGCTCACGATCTTCGCCACAAGCGGCGGTTACAACAGAGGCAACGACCTCTTTCTCTCTCTCTCTCTCTCTCTGTACACTGTTATGCGCCTCTCTCTCCTTGCACCAACAAGAATGACAACTACACTACACAAGTTTGCCCTAAGTCATATTTATACTAATATGACTTTTCAACTATTTACAAATATAGCCATCTGGTTCTCACCGGGTCTGCACCATCCGGCTGTCCGTAGCCAGGTACTCCTCATCCGGTTCTCACCGGGTCTGCACCATCCGGTTGTTCGTAACCGGGTACTCCTCATCCGGTTCTCACCGGGTCTGCACTATCCAGTTGTCCGTAGCCGGGTACTCGCTCATCAGCACTGTTCTTCTCCCTTCCCATCCGGAGGGACATGTCTCCCAACAAAACGTACAGGAGGGTACAAGTACCCTTGATAGAGCAATAGACGCGATAGTCGGCTCGATTGGCCGGTTCAATGGCAAAGATGCGAGAAGTTACTTGGAGGCCTATCGGGCCGAAATGATGATGAGGTATATTCCGGAGGATAGACGGCTGGACGGATTCCCTCGAATCATTACGCCGATCATGCACGCCGAGGTGCTCGAGGTGCAAGCAAACTGTTGTACTTGGCAATATTCGAGGGGCGATATCAGAACCAAGAGAAAAGATAGAGTGATAGAAGAAAGATATAAAGAGATCACAGGAAGAGAGGAACGAAATAATAAGAGAAGAATGAATGTATTAGATAGAAAGAGAATGGATACAAGATAGGTGATAAGAGCTTAAGACTGGTGTTGATTTGAATTGGTTTGAGAAGAATTGTATGTCTATATTTATAGGTTCCTAGAAAATAGCCTAGAGATTCTAAGATGTTCTAAGATGTTCTAGAATGTTCTAGAATGTTCCAGAGTGTTTACAATAATCAATGTATTACAAAAAGTAGCTTTTATCATCTCATGATCATAATCTATCTTAATGGTTCGGTTCTTGATTATGTATTACAAGGCCTTGAGTTCAAGCCCAAGTGAAGCCATGATGTTTATGTATTCATGACAAGCATCTCCTCGAAAGGTACGGCTTCGACAACTCGCTCCGGCTCTTGAAGAAGGAATTTATGAATTGGGTCGAGACCCCCACCATGGGATGGAATACGTCAGTGCTGCTTCAGAAGTTTGAAACGTGGCTCTGAACGCTAGACTGGACCGTGCTTGACATGAGCAAAAAGGTGGCCAGTCGACTCGTTTGATCGCGAAAAGATGGGCCTCCTCTTGGAGACAAAAGAGGGCCTCACGGCTGGCTGGGTAGTGGTTAAAAGATTTTGCGTACGTTTCGACAAATCGGTCAACTCGTTCGATCGCAAAAATGTGGGTCTCTTCTTGAAGACAAAAGAGGGTCTCACGGTCGGCTGGGTAGTGGTTAAAAGAGTTTGCGGCTATTTCGACAAATCGATCGACTCGTTCGATCACGAAAAGTCGGAGGAACCGGTTCCGACAAGAACGGACAAAACAAGATGGTGGCTCGAGTTGGGCACGGCGCCGGCCAACGTGGTAGTAGGACCATCTGGGAGCGTAGCTCTTGACGAGCTAACCAAGATGGTGCATGATCTCCAGATTGCACAGGTTGGGAGGAACGGCGAGGGCCAGTCACACGACTGGAGGCTGCTGTTCAGCCAGAGGTGTATGTGGTGTGACGTTGTTAGCCACGTCCGGAGGGACTCTGCCGATTTCGCCGAGGCATTTAAGAGTAGCGTAGTGTACCTTTGGAATGGTTGGGTGTAGGCCAACGATACGGGAAGGCCCTAGAGGTAAAAATACTGGCCGGGGTAGGATGAAAAGGATAATGGAGGAAGTCGCGGCCCCGAACCCCGAGGCCATCCACTACTCAATGTTGGCAGGAATCCGGGTAGGAGGAGAGAAAAGCATCGGATCCGGAAGCAAAACCAGACTCTGGCCGCTTGTGCTAGAGGGCCTGTCCGGGGTGAGACTAAGAAAGGAAGAAGCGGACCGCGCGGAGAAGTGGGTCCAAGAGGTTGACATGCTATTGCAGCATTGTAGGGACTACAACATTGTACGCAAGTTCGAATTGACAAAATCAAATCCTAGCATGTTTTTTTTGTCGAGGCTATGTGTCGTATCCTGAAACCCAAGAATCGGCGAAGAGAATCTTGAATTTCTCAGGCAAGATTTCATTTCTAGCATGAACTGATCAAAAGCTCACTACGGATAGATCGTCACATCCTCTTCCTTCTTTGTGCAGGAGGCATCCTCCCATCCGATCATCCTCGGCGAACCCTACATCACGGCAGCCTGGATGGAAACAAGGGTCCTGAACAACGGTTCAGCCTACGCTGTCGTGATGTTTTGTGTCCAATGGGAGAAATTGTGAAATAGTGTGGCTTCACACACATTATACACATGATTATAAATATGAAAATTAGTCTAGGGTCTGATGACATTCAAGAGCATATAGAAGGGTGCAAGCAAGATTTGAACCTTGCACTTCTAAGATAGGAAGCAATTATCTTACCACTAAAGCTACTACTAAGTGCTTTAGATTTTGTATATTTCCTTCTCATATTTAGTATTCCATAGGAAACAAACATACAAAACCGTGTACACAAAACCATGGTTTTAGCCCATGGTTTTGTGCATGCCACAAGGAAAACCGTGTGCCCGAAAACCATGGGTTCAAGCCCATGGTTTTGTGCACGTTAGAAGGATAGATAAACCTATAAAAACCCTCGAAAGGCTTGTGTAATGGGGGGGGATCAATCAATGGATGAATCAAACAATCTATGAATCAATCTATGTATCAAATCGAAAATTAATAATAAGAATACTTAATTATCTTATTGGTGATGTGTATATATCTACCTATCTATCTTAAAAACTTCCTCAAATTTTGTTTCTCTCTCTCTCACTCTAACCACATTAGTGCGTCACTTCAACCGCCCATCATCCATAACCACTAGCGGATAGAGGCACGGTGCTTGTCCGCGCTTGTGTCACGTGCCACACGACAACGCTAGGGTGAAGAGTTAGGATGGCCGGCACTCCGTTAAGTTCTTCATAGTTCGGTCGAACCACAAGCGGAATCGCGACATTCTCGGCAACGACAACCGAGAGGATTTTTGAAGAGGACTATCAAGGCGTGGGGCCGCAGTAGTCCGAACAACCGGAAAAGACCGCACACCTATATACTAGGTAGGAGTTTTTGGCCCTCTGTTAACGGAGGTTGTACCATAACGAACATTAGTGGCTGAGAGAAGAAGTAGGTCAAACGATGCCTAAAGGCATGCAACACCTTAGGCTCCGACGACATGATTAGTTGCGTCGTGGAGGCGGTCTCGTTCGACGACACCCTAGGGGGGGTCAAGAGGGTAGTTGAGGAGGATCTTAGTGAAAACCAAGTCATCCCGATAAATTCCATCGAGATGTACAAAGTCATCGCGGGCTTCGGGAAGATGATCGAGTCGAATCGGACTGCCCGTTGTCGCGGTATTCAACGAGTATGTGTCGGAAGGGGCGGGACCACGGGGGACTCGGATGAGGAAGAGATGGATGTTGGGAGACCCACCCTCTCCATTCCTGGCTCCATCAGTTGTGGCGCAAACCGGAATGATTCTGGATGTGTACCGAACACGAGAGAGAGAGAGAGAGAGAGAATACGTGCAACACTGACTCAATGCACGCTACTTATGTACAGAAACGGAAAGAAGAAACTCTGAAGACGCAGACACAGACAGAGATGCACAAAACTTCATTATATATGTACAAGAGCAAGATACAACTCCGGCTTCGAGCTAGACCAAGGTAGGTTAGGTTACAACAACAGTCTCATGCCAAGCTACCGATCAGGGAGCTCTCGGGCTCGTCGCGCCGACCGGGGTCTTGCACAAGAGACAGGGCAGAAGCCTAAACCCCTTTAGACATACGAGCTCCTAACCGGACTAAACCCTAAATAGACATGAAGACTCAACCCACACGACGGCGAAGAAGAAAACCTCAAAGAACCCTAATAGAAAACAAGAAAGGAAGAAGAAAGCTACCAAACCCTAGATCTAAGTGGTATACCCTCCTAACTCAAAATGGGCAACTGTTTACAAGTGACCCCTCCCTTCGTTTTATAGCCCACGGAGGGAGGGACCTTACAATGTGGGATAAATTTCCCCTCTTTATTCTATACACCATTTTACATTGTTAATGTGCACATGTTGCACACCGCCGACTTGCTCATTCCATCCCGGTTTTACACCGTAGCCGGAAATCTTCACGACATCTGACCCCACCAAACCAAATGTCAACCGGTACGTGCCAAACCCGAAGAAGGGTAAGAGATTCCGGCCGTAGTGAGCAACCGACCTTTCATAATCCGCATCCCGGCTACCGTGTTGGCCTCTACCGATCTGAACCGTCAGCTCCGGTTCCACCCTCACACTCACCTCTCCGTAGGCTTGTTTGACATGTCGATAGGTCTTTTGCCGCGATCCCCTCTCGTACGCATGCTTGTCATGTGGCCCTTGATCAACCATATGCATGCCCCTCACTTTCAACCACCGTCCATATCCCTTGGTCTCACGCTGCCACGTCGGCCAAACTGCCAGGGTCTCCAGAACTAGTGTGAAGGATCCTTCTTGGGTTATCGATGTTCTTCGAGGCTACCAACACGAGAAATTCGTCCTCCCACCCGTATTCTCGCCCAGGCACCTCCGTGTGCTGCGTAACTCTTGACTACGCCACACAAGAGGCTCAGTCCGTCGTCCTCCTTTGTTCGGCGCTACCCGTGCCAATCTCCGGTCTTTCTTCGTGCATGCTTCGTCGGCCCCTGCTCGACCAGATCGTGCGTCATCGCTTGTCGTTTCTCCGCATACCAGTGTCCTGCGCATTCGAGGAACAACCCGTGTCGGCCTGCTTGGCCCCTTTCGTTCTGTGCTGCTACAACTGGCTCGGTGCCATACACTTGCCGTCGTCCCCTCGCCCCCACCAGCTTGTTATCTCGGGCTTGGCTTGCCACGCGAGTCGTTGCCACTCCGACTGAGCCTCCAAGATCTCCAAAGTGGGTGTAGAGGATCCTCCTTCGGTCACTGATACCGTTTTCGGCTACCGACCCGTGCATCCTATCCCGCGCCCGGTTTCCGACCCGGCACCACTATGTGTCGTCTTCCATCTTCCTTGCTCGGCAACGCCTGTGCCGAACACCGTCCCGTACCTGTGCTTTACTTCGGCCCTCGATGGCCACACACACATCTTCCGATTTACTTCCGGGTGTGCCCTTTCAGCCCGACACACCGCTCCCCGCTTGGGTGTCCTTGGTAGCTTTCCGTGCTGCTACCCACGAAAGATCACCCTTGCCCATTTTGGCCTGCCTGGCCTTTGTTGTTCTCGTGACGCCTTGGTTGCTTGGTGCCTCTGTTGCTATGGCCTTCGTCCCCTCGCCGCCACCGTCAATATCTTGGTCTTACGTCGGCTTCTAGTGCTGACCGATGAAGTCTCTAGATCCGGTCTGGAGGATCCTTCTTGAGCCTCCGATCCGTTATGCAACCGACTCGTGTACCAAGCGTGTCTGATCTTCATCCTTATGACCCTGCCGATTGGGTTCGTATCCGGTTCATGGCCGTGTCGCCAGCCTAACACCTCCTTCCGCTCCTTTTCGGCCCTTCTGCTAGATCCCGTTCACCTGCCGCCACCATTCTTTTCTCTAGGTCGACCGCCGACTCTCGGGTCGACCGCCGGAGTCTCTGGATCGGTGTGACGATCGTCGTAGGATCGCCCATCCGCACTTCTACGTCGTATCTTGGGATCCCGTTCACCTACCGCCACCGTCCATCTCTCTAGGTCTCACGTCGGCTCTCGGGCCGACCACCGGAGTCTCCAGATCGGTGTGAGGATCGGCGTAGGACCGCCCCATTGCTGCCTTTGCCCTCGTCCCCTCGCCGCCACCGTCAATCTCTTGGTCTTACGTCGGCTCTGCTGCCGACTGCTAAAGTCTCTAGATCCGATGTGAAGGATCCTCCTTGGGCCTCTCGTCTTTCCAACCCTATCTCGTGTCTTCCTTCTCCGCATGTCGAGAGGGTGGCTCGCCCCACACCCTCTCTCGTGGTACCACCGTACCATGTTCCCGGCCTCTCCGTAGGCTTGCTTCCTCCGCCCTTTTTGGATCGGTTATTCGGAAGTCCACTCCGCCCAGTTCTCGTCCGGGTCCGCCCGTCACTCTGCATTGCCGGGTCGCGTTCTCCTACCACCACCGTCAGTATCTTGGTCTTAGGTCGGATCCGATGCAGACCGCCGAAGTCTCTAGCCCGGTGTGAGGTGACCCATAGAACCGGTCTTTGTTCCTCCGCTTGTCGAGAGGGTGGCTCACTCCACACCCTCTCCCGTGGTACTGATATACCGTGTCCCCAACCTCTTCGTAGGCCTGCTTCCTCTACCCTTCCGGATCGGTTATCCAGAAGTCTGCTCCACCCGGTTCTCGTCCGGGTCTATCCATCACTCTGCATTGTCGGGTCCCGTTCTCTTGCTGTCACCGTCAGTATCTTGGTCTTATGTTGGATCCGATGCCAACCGCCGAAGTCTCTAGCCCAGTGTGAGGTGACCCATAGGACTGATCTTCGTTCCTCCGCTCTCGTGTTCTTCTCTCGAACTTGTCGTCGACGTTCTTGTTGTGCTCCCACCTCCATCTTCCATCTCTCTAGGTCTCACACCGGCTATCGGCCGGCTGCCGGAGTCTCCGAATTAGATGTGGAGGTACCGATTCTGAAACAGCTCCCGACGACTCGTCCAAGGCCACCGACCCTTTTAGTGGTGTCACTGGAAAGCATCCGCTCTATGATCGATCAAGCCCCGCTTGGGCTTGATTCCCCAATGTCCGGAGTTTCGGCTCCAATGCCGACCCCGTCGAACTCGTTCCGTACCCTCAATCATCTTCTTCTCGATTCCCAACCTTCGCCCGGTCGGTCTTTCTCCCCATGTAAAAGAGGGTGGCTCATCCCGCACTCTCTCCCGTATCGGCACCTTCATACCGAACCCTGCCCTTGTCAAAGGATCCTCATCCGGATTGTTCTCCATCCGAATCGGAATGCCGATCAGTTCGATGCCCAGTCGGGTCGACTTCCGATTCCACTCCCTTCGGCGCCTGTTCTCATTTCCTCTTTCTCTGTCGCGGCTTCGTCCTCGACCTCCTCACAGGCCATTTCCCATCCATATTCATTAGCATCGTGCCAGGACTCCTCACTGGTGCCATACATCTCTCCGATCTTATGTCGGCACACGGGCTCGACTGCCGGAGTCTCCAGAATCCATGTGGAGGGCTCTTCTCCGCTCCCGACCATCTCCTCGGCTAGTCTTTTTCCGCAAGTCGAGAAGGTGTTTGGCTCCACACCCTCTCCTATGGTACCGTCGTACCATTCTTCGGCCTCTGCCTGGGCCATGTCCGCGTTGTCCGGAAGGTCGACTAGCTCTGAGCCTCCGGAATCCATCCGCGTGCCGGATCTCTCTTCTTCATCGACCAATTCCTTTAAAACCTCGTACGCTTCCCGAACTAGGGCCTCGACATCGAGCTTCGCCGATCGTTCTTGTTGCTGCCCGGTTCCTGCCATGATGACAGGCCATCGCGCGTTATCTTCCTCATCCAACCATCGGCATACTCACTCGACTTCCGACCAGTCCTCGGTAAGGCCATTCGCTCCGTCGTCATCTTCGAGCTCAATTCTGATGGCCTCCTGTTCCGCTCAGTCGATCGACCTAACAAATAACAAGACTTTGTCCACCTCCACCAGTCTTTGATCCCACTCCGGGAGCCGAGCAAGCCGCCGCACGAACTCTCGGAACGCCTTCGTTGCGCCTCGGTGGGTCTTCGCCGATGCAACCCACTGGTCGAAGTCGCGTCGTCCCCAGCTCTTTCGCCGTCCTCTGTATGCCTGCAGGAACACCTCTTCGAAGGCCTCCCATGAACTATGAGATTCTCGGAGCTCCTTTACTTCCGCGTGCATGCGGACGGCAACGACCCGATAGAAGAACTCCAACCTCAATGCCTCGTCTACACTTCGCACCTCCAATTCGGCGTTGTAGGCTTCCAAGTAGAATGGGACTTTGTCCCCGTTGAAACGGCCGACACTTTCGACCACTCACTCAATACCTTGTTGCGCTGCTTCTCGCCTCATCACCACTCGTCCGAACTCCAACACCACTTCGGCCACCATCTGCGCAAAGTCCTCGTCTTTCGACTCCATCCTCCCTTGCCGCCCTTTCACGTCGGGTTCACCAAAGATGTCGCGGTATTCCGCGAGTATGTGAAAAGGGACGGGACCATGGGGGTCTCAGACGACAAAGAGATGGATGTCGGGAGACCCACCCTCTCCGGTCCCGGCTGCATTGGTTGTGCCGCAAACCGAAACGATTCCAGACGCATACCGGAGGCTGTCGAACATGAGAGAGGGGGAGAGAGAGAGAGAGAGAGAGAGATAGATAGATAGATAGATTATATTATCGTCTTCGGAGATCAAATATGACCTATGAGACCAAAAATATTACATTTCACGTGATACGTGTGAAAGTGAGTAGTGACTCTCGATGTTCAAGAACTTTACCAATGAATGTTGCAATCGAGAGTGCACATTGTGGTTGTGAGAGGAATTCATGCAAAGATTGGGCTCGATCGAAGAGATGTGGAAAGCATGGTCGAATATGATCAAAGGCAGAGCATTGTATCAAAGTGTGATACTCAGACTCGCGAACTTGTTTAGGGCAAAGTGTGCATAGCCGACCACTCTCATCACTTGTACCCCAACGCCCTGTTTCACATCGCAATGCATGTGAGCTAAGTCGCATGGAAGCAATGGTTCGAATGGCAGATAACGGTATGGGCTCTAACATGTATGGATGTGTACGATTTCCCCGTTCCGCAAAGAATATGGTTTTGTAGTTAGGTGCAACATGTGTAGTATAATGTGTGAAGCGTGAGCCTCCACATTTGTCCCAGGTCATGATACATTGGCGTTGCAAAAATGCCTCATTTACAGAGGAATCTAATGATGCATCATGAAGCAAGTGTCTCGCATCCCATCTACCAAACCATTTTTCTATATCTTGCATCCAACCGGAACACAAAATTTTGTTTTTATGCGTCTTTTGGATCTTTTTGCTTGCTTCCCACGCAATTCTAGGAAGTCGATGTGATGGACTTTTTTGAACCTTAAGCATGTATTCAACAACCCTTTCCATGGCCATGATCTCAATGGGAAGCGATCCCGTCTCAAGGAGGAGGAGGGTGTAGGGCGTTTGTTTCTTAACTTGTAGAAACTTGGTAAGAAAATGCTTTTGGACAGTTTCAAACTCTTTCCACATAGACTTAGGGATGCTACCGCCCCATACTTCCACCCCATAGAGAAGAACTGGTGTCACCAAAGTGTCAAAAAGATATTTCTTGAGGACCCAACACTTAATATCTCCAAGATTGCATGTGTTCTCAAATGCATAGTATGCTCGTTTGCCCGCCTCTAAGCGGCGTGTAGCACATTCATTCCATCTATGATTTGAAGGAACTTCAAGGCCAAGATATTTGAAGCTTTCCACACATTCAAGTGGCTCATTGTTGTACATAATGCATGGTTTATCTCTTTTTTGGCTCTTCACAAGCATAATCTTTGTTTTAGAGCTATTGACACTTAATTTAGTATGCATGCAAAAAATTTCCAATGCCTTCATAAGCTTTTGTGCATCTCCTAAAGTATTTGCAAAAAGCACTACGTCATCTGCATATAGCAAAAGCATAATCACAACATTCCCAATGGCAACTTCTTCAACACATTCTTCCTTTGCAAACTTGGTAACCATTTCTTCCAATTTATCAATGCATAGACCAAATATTGTTGGTGAGAGTGGGCATCCTTGCTTAACACCAATAGTGCTTTTGAAAAAATCTGAAAGTTTATCTCTCATGCGCACACAACATATAACCTTCTCATAAATTCGGGAAATTGCAAGCATATATTCACTTGGCACCTCAAGTTCTTCCATTCGCCTCCAAAGATGCTCACGAGGTACCATATCAAAAGCTTTCTTGAAGTCTACAAAGCAACAATATAAACCTTTACCTCTAAGGCGACTTTCCTCCATTAATACTCGAAGGGTGATAAGGTGATCAATGGTGCTATGGTGTTTCCGAAAGCCAGCTTGTCCATAAGCTCTCTTACCACTTTTTTCAGCCCATACACTTATCTTTGATTCCATTATACATCCAAATAGTTTTGCCATTAATGAGCCAACCATGATGGTTCGATAGTTGTTTACATTATTTATATCTCCACCTTTATGTAAAGGTTTGATCCAATTTGTAGTCCAATCGTACGGCATACCATGTTGCAATGCATCATTAAACATATCGCTTATCCATATATGTGCTTCCTTTCCCGTCCATTTGACATTTCAGCCTTTATACATTGAAGATCGCTTGCCTTTCGAGAGGCCAATTTCTTAAGTCCTATGCATATATCTTCAATTGTAAAGAAGGAAGGCATATGTGAAAGAGAACCATAACACATCATCTTTCCGGCAAGAGATAACTCATATAAATTCTTACAATGCATAGACAAGTCGTGAAGAGTTAAGTCACCATAACTCTCAACACGTTTTCCCTTTAGATTTCCCCAAAATTTAGCACATGCATGTGCTTTCTCTTGCGTTTGGATAAATTGTTGAGTAACTTCCCATATTCTTCTCTTTCTTTGAATAAGCCTTTTATACTCATGCAAATGCTTTTGGTAATTCTCTTTATTCTTAACTACATCCAAAACCATAAGGCACTGACTCAATGCACGCTACTTATGTACAGAAAGGGAAAGAAGAAACTCTAAAGACGCAGACACAGACAAAGATGCACAGAACTTCATTATTGTGAAGAATAGCGTGCGGAAGCAAGTAGGAAACCGAACATAGAAAATACGCAGGTTTAATGGAGAACTTGAACATACACAGTACTCGAGAGAGACAAAGAGACAGAGAGAGAGAGAACACACAGAAACGCAATTCAAAATAATACTCAATCTGTTCTATACATACTTCGTGCTCGGTGAGCACCTTATATACAAGCCTTGACAATCGGGCTGACACAAGTACTGACAGTACTTGACCGCTCATGAATGAGCCTACTACACAAACTCCCAAAATTATTCCCTTACGAGGAATATCTTTCTAACAGCCTCGCGGTTTACGCAACGCTACAGCCTGTTGTGCGCACGGTTTTATGCACCCAGTTTACGCACTGGGTTATGCACCCGATTACGCACCGAATGTTGAGCTTGTCTCTCAACACTCCCCCTCAAGCTCAACTTGAGGTTCCGTCCGTTCTTCTGGATCTATGCTCCGGTTCCTTCTGGCTTCACGCCTCGCTCGCGCTCCTCGACCCGTTCGATTCTGCACGCTTCGACCCTTCCGGTCGGCTTGTCTGCTTACACGGCCCTTCTCAGCTTCCTTGTTGTTGCAGTGTTGGCGCCTCTTTTGCTGCCTTCTCTTCCACTTGGCCCTTGGTTGATTCAATGTATCCGAATCAAACATCCGAACCGACTCGGCTTCCTCCGATCGGTTTTCACTCTCGTCCGAGTTGGCTGTCTCCAACTCGTCTTCGGTCTTCTCGCCCTTGATGGCTTTTTCTCCCCCACGCTTGGTTGGCTTCGGCTCTTTCTTTCGACTGCTCCCCTTATGTCCACTTTCGGACTCTTCCGCGGATCCACCCTCAGCTTCTTCAGCCGATCCGAAATCGAATTCATCATCCGACTCGGCGTCACGGTCTTTTCCGCTCTTTTCCTGCTCCCTTCCATGGTCATCATGGACATCTCTCCCCCTCAAGTTCGGCACATCAAGGTGACGCAACCCAAGTGCACCCGAGAATTTCCGCAACTTGTCCAGACCAAGAGGCTTGGTGAAAATGTCGGCGTTCTGCCGATCCGTCGGAACATACGGAAGTTCGACTTCACCGAAGAGGACACACTCACGGAAAAAATGGTAGTGCACCTCGATGTGCTTAGTCCGGGCGTGGAAGACGGGGTTCTTAGCTAGCTGGATGCTGCTGAGGTTGTCGCAGTGGATTATCGTTTGGTCGGATACCTCCACATGTAAATCCTTAAGTAGCCGCTTCAACCATATGGCTTCGCATGTCGCGACAGCCGCTCCTCTATACTCGGCTTCGGTGCTTGACAGTGCAACTGTCGGTTGCTTCTTGCTACTCCACGCGATCGCGGCACTCCCAAGAGAACGTGAAACCGGACGTGGATCGGCGATCGCTGGCGTTTCCGACCCAATCAGCATCGGTGTAACCGACCAACTGCGCGGCAGTATCGGTCAGATATAGTAGCCCCCAGTCCTTAGTGCCATTGACATACCGGAGTACGCGTTGTGCGCAAAGAAGGTGCTCCTCCGTTGATCGCGCCATGAACTAACTAATCACCCCGACCGGGTCGCTGAGATCTGGTCGAGTGATGGTCAAGTATATAAGGCTTCCGACTATATATCGGAACCTCGGCGAAGCTTGACGGTTCTATCTAGAGGAGTCGAGACGGACTTACAGTCGGCCATCCCGAATTTGAAGAGCGTACTTAACGCGTAATGCCGTTAGCTGATCAGTATGCCTTCGGGGGTATGGATCACTTCGATCTCAAGGAAATAATGAAGGTCCCCCAAATCCTTCATGGCGAATGATGCCGCAAGCTGGAGCTTCATGCGGTCAATCTCACCTAGGTCGGCATCGGTGATGACCAAGTCATCAACATAAAGTAAAATGCTAACCGGCCCGAGTCGACCTTTCTGGATGAACAGTGCAAAGTCCGATTTTGACATCTCAAAGCCCAACCGACGCAAACGTTGCATGATCTTCGCGTTCCAGGCACGCGGGGCTTGGTTTAGTCCGTAAAGGGACTTCTTCAATCGGCACACCGCTGAAGTGTTCGTTCTGAAGTGAAATCTGGGGGGTTGTACCATGTACACCTGTTCCTCAAGCTCACCTTGTAGGAACACATTCTTTACATCCATCTGATGTAAGTGCCACCCCTTTGCCGCAGCTACTGCGAGCAAAACACAGATAGTTGTCATCTTCGTGATCGGCGCAAACATCTCATCATAGTCGATGCCGTGTTTCTGCGTGTAGCCTTTCTCTACTAACCGGGCCTTGTAACGATTGACTGAGCCGTCAGTGTTATACTTGATCTTGTACATCCACCTACATCCGATCGGCTTCACACCTTTTGGGTGCGTCAACCAGGTCCCAAGTTTCATTCTCCACTAATGCGTGCATCTCTTCCCCCATTGCGCCACGCCAATTTGCGTCCTTCGCTGCTTCTGCGTAGCTCTCCGGCTCACGCACTTCCGCTACACGGTTCATGTACGCATAGTGATGCGCCTTGTACTCATTGTATCCGAACCATACAATAGGGTTCTTCTGGCGGGTAGATTGGCGAGGGTTATAACACTTATAACCCTTCTGCTCGTCTGAATAGCCAACCAAGATACACTTCTCAGCTTTCGCATCCAACTTCCTCCGCTTCTCCTTCGGTACATGCACATACGCAATGCTACCAAAAACTCTCAAGTGTTGCAGATTCGGCTTCCTTCTGAAATACAGCTCATGCGCCGACACTTTTTCTCCAATCCGATTCTAAATGTACACCGCGGTTCGTACTTCCTCGGCCCAATAGAACTTGGGCAAGCTCTTCTCCTCCAGCATTGCTTGTGCCGCTTCTACAATTGACCGGCTCATCCTCTCAACCACGTCGTTTTGCTCCGGCGTGTATCTACAACTGAATTCGCGCCGAATTCCCATCTGTTGCAGATAGTCGTTGAATTGACCGGAAAAGTACTCTTTTCCACCATCCGACCGCAAGCACTTGATCTTTTGTCCTGTTTCCGTTTCCACAAACCCTTTGAGGTCCCGGAAACAGTCGAAGACTTCACTCTTCTTCTCAATGGGCTAGATCCACGTGTGCCACGTATAGTCGTCGATGAAGGAGACAAAATATCGACTCCCGCCAAGACTAACGTTCTGTGCCGGCCCCCATACATCGGAATGTATCAAGTCGAGCTTGTTCTGGCTCCGGTTACGCTCGTTTGGGAAAGGAAGTTGGTGTTGCTTCCCTAGCTGGCAGGCTTCACAAATTTGTGCCTTCCGGCCGCTAATTTGGGCAATCCGAACACAACTTGTTTCGATTGCAAGTCCTGAAGCCGTTGATAGTTGACGTGGCCTATCCGCTTGTGCCATAAGTCGATATCCGACTCAACTTTTTGTCCTTTTGCGAACATTGCGGTGCCACCATCACTAGAGTCGAGGATAAACATCCTCCCGTCTCTGCGCCCTTGCGCAATAATTCGGCCTTCTTCGTCGATGAAGCAACCAAGATGCGTGAACCGGACTTGCATCCCCTAGTCGACGATCTGCCCGACCGACACCAGATTCTTCATGATTGTCGGGACGTGTAACACGTTCATAAGTTTCCCTTTCTGCCCGACATGGCTCAAGGGAACTTCACCGACATTCGTGATCGGATGCGGAGTGTCGTCTCCGGTTGCGACTACTCCCAGTTGCATCGGTTTTTCCAGGTACGAGAACCACTCCTTCTGGCACGTCATGTGGTTTGACGCACTGGAATCGACGTACCACACCTCATCCGACTTCAGGGTGATCTTCTTCATCGAGTTTGCTTCGTGTCTCGTCACGAAAACTGACCCTTTCCTGGATCCTTCGGCGTAGTGCGATCGCTACCGATTTCCTTTGTCGGTCTGTCCGGGACCTGATCCGGACCCGGTTCTCTCCGAATCGATGTGCTTCTTCGAACACTCGCTCTCCCTGTGGCCTTTCTTGCCACAGTACCATCCATCATTCCGCGAAGCATTTCCCATGTCGGTTCTCGTCGCCTCAATTGCTGTCGGCATCACTTCGGTGCCTTCCTCCTTGATCCCGTTGGCCGCCTCCATTGCGCACCAACTTGCCTCGTCCGCCACGACCACGGGACCTATCTCCCTCCGTGTACAGCATCTTGTTGTCGGCATACGTGCTTGTCGACGCACCCGCGTGGTTCTCCTCTATAAGGAGCATCGACTGTAAGTCGAAAAACGACGACGTATTCTCCCGTGTACACACAACAATTCGGAACGCTCCGAACTTCGACGCCAGTCCCTCAAGACAGATTTGCACCATCTCGCCTTCCTCGGCGTTCACATCGATAGAGGCTAAGGAGTCGCATATCTCTTTGATCTTCGAGGTGTATCAGCCACCGACAAGTCACGTTGTCGTAAATTGCTCAGCTCCTGTCAGAGTTGAAGCTTCCTGGTTGTGGTGCTTGCGGCGAAAATCTTCTTCAGATTTCCCCAAGCATCCTTTGGCATTTTTGCATCCCAAATATAGCTCAGGAGCTGTTTGCCCACACAAGACACGAAGCAGGACAGTACTCTGCTCGCCAACTGTTCCCACGCCGGGAAATCTCTGTGTGTTGATTCGAGTGCTATGTCATTTGCTCCGTCGACATAGCTCTAGTAACCGTGCCCGAGCAGGTACTGGTGCATCTTGTAGGACCAACATGTGTAGTTGTTTCTGTCGAGCTTCTCCGTAGGAAGCGAGCTAGCCATGCCTCTATCCATTTTGTTTTTTTTTTTTTCTTCTTGGTTAGTTTCCTTTTCAAGCTATGTCGGCTGCTGAGGTTCTCAACCCTCTCACTTTGATACCATGTGAAGAATAGCGTGCGGAAGCAAGTAGGAAACCGAACACAGAAAATACGCAGGTTTAATGGAGAGCTTGAACATACACAGTACTCGGGAGAGACAAAGAGACAGAGAGAGAGAGAACACACAGAAACTCAATTCAAAATAATACTCAATCTGTTCTGTACATACTTCGTGCTCGGTGAGCACCTTATATACAAGCCTTGACAATCGGGCTGACACAAGTACTAATTGTACTTGACCGCTCATGAATGAGCCTACTACACAAACTCCCAAAATTATTCCCTTACGAGGAATATCTTTCTAACAGCCTCGCGGTTTACGCACCGCTACGGCTTGTTGTACGCACGGTTTTATGCACACAGTTTACGCACTAGGTTACGCACCCGATTATGCACCGAATGTTGAGCTTGTCTCTCAACAATTATATATGTACAAGAGCAAGATAACACCTCCGGCTTCAAGCCGGACCAAGGTAGGTTAGGTTACAACAACAGTCTGCTGCCAAGCCGCCAATCGGGAAGCTCTCGGGCTCGTCGCGCCGACCAGGGTCTTGCACAGGAGATAGGGCAGAAGCCTAAACCCCTTTAGACATACAAGCTCCTAACCGGACTAAACCCTAAACAAACACGAAGACTCAACCCACACGACGGCGAAGAAAAAGACCTCAAAGAACCCTAATAGAAAACAAGAAAGGAAGAAGAAAGCTACCAAACCCTAGATCTAATTGGTATACCCTCCTAACTCAAAATGGGCAACCCTTTACAAGTGACCCCTCCCTTCCTTTTATAGTCCAAGGAGGGAGGGGCCTTACAATGTGGGATAAATTTCCCCTCTTTATTCTATACACCATTTTACATTGTAAATGTGCACATGTTACACACCGCCGACTTGCCCATTCCATCCCGGTTTTACACCGTAGCCAGAAATCTTCACGACACCGTGTAGACACCAAGTATAAGACTGTGGACCGGAAGGTGAGGCCAATTGTGGCTCCCTTGCCGCAAGACAACTGGGAATGGATGAGAGGGGTCGCGATGGACCCGAGTTTACTAGATCTGGCCAGCATAGGACACCAGTTCACTGACGAGACGTTGTGGAAGCTCAAGATCGGTGGGGATCGCTTGCCTTTCGAGAGGCCAATTTCTTAAGTCCTATGCATATATCTTCAATTGTAAAGAAGGGAGGCATATGTGAAAGAGAACCATAACACATCATCTTTCTAACAAGAGATAACTCATATAAATTCTTACAATTCATAGACAAGTTGTGAAGAGTTGAATCACCATAACTCTCAACACAGTTTCGCTTTAGATTTCCCCAAAATTTAGCACATGCATGTGCTTTCTCTTGCGTTTGGAGAAATTGTTGAGTAACTTCCCATATTCTTCTCTTTCTTTGAATAAGCCTTTTATACTCATGCAAATGCTTTTGGTAATTTTCTTTATCCTTAACTATATCCAAAACCATAAGGCACTTTCAAGCTTCACAACATTCTTTATCAAACCATTTTTTCTTTCAATTAAATTTCTTGGTGCATTTCCAAGATGTGCGGTTGGTTGGAAAACATTTGTTTGTACATGAGAGAAACTTTCTTAAAAGCTTCCCATTTGCATTCTAGTGTGGTACCATGTTGTATGTTTGTCATTTGTAACATATCCTCAACCATCGTGGAATACATGGGCACTCGCTTAAGGTTCATGCTCAAGTGGGGTTGTTTATTATCTTCAATGGCCTTCTCACAATCAAACCTATGTAGAGATTTGAGATCAATACATAAAGCCCTATGATCGGATTCTGGTGTCCATTCACCAAGTGAGAATTTATGTATACGATAAAAAATACCTTGAAAAGTAGTACATAGTCAATCACGCTATTTCTGTTGTGTTTTTTACATGTAAAACCATTAGTGTTGGGCCATAAGGAAACACCATTTGCAATAAGCAATTCGGTAGTATTGCACATTTGTAGGAGTAACTTCCCAAATTGGTCCGGATCTTTTTCATCGCTAGAATTGCGGCTATACATTTGAACATCCTCTTGCATCGTTAAGATATGTGGCATGAAAGATTCTTGTGAATCAAGTTGGAAACTTCTTGTACGAGCATTCATGTCACCAAAGACAATAACTTCCCCTTTGGATTTGAAATAAGCAATATCATCTTCTAGATTGGCAAAAGGTTGATCTTTAACAAGCATAAAAGTTAAAATCTTGATGAGGAATGTAACATCCAACTACAAAAGTGGACAAATCATTAGGTGTTTCTATTTTGAGCCATATGTAGCATTTATGTTCATCATTTTTTATGATTGACACATATTTCTCTATTTCCTTCTTAATCAAACATGCCACCCCTCCTTGTCCTCTTCTTTCTTTGTCTTGGATTTTTCTCCCATATCAAAGAGTGTACATTATAGTTTCCTATCCTGCATTCCATGGGTATCCATTGCAATTCCAAAAGCATAGTCGTAAAAGGTGTGGGTTAGTCTCATAGGTCACATGTCCCTATTTGCCTATATTTCCATTTTAGGCACATCCTTAACCTTATAAATTAATCTTTCTTCAATGCTTTACGGCGAACATTTTGTTGTGAGATAGTACGATCTTCATTGACAAAGCATTGCATACCTGTGAGGTATACCCAACTATTTTCGAGTATGATCCACCGCTTTGTATCATCTATCATTGTACATACAATAGGTCTTTCTTCAGAGCGAGTAACACCATGTTTCCCAACTCGATGTGTCCCATATACATCCCATCCGAGAGAGAGAGAGAGAGAGAGAGAGAGAGAGAGAGAGAGAGAGAGAGAAGGTAACAACGCATGGATGGTTTATCTTTGTTTTGGCTTTTCACAAGGATAATCTTTGTTTTAGAGCTATTGACACTTAATTTATTATGTATGCAAAAAAATTCCAATGTCTTTATAAGGCACTACATCATCTACATATAATCAAAAAATAATGATGACATTCCCAATGACAACTTCTTCAATGCCTTCTTCCTTTACAAACTTGGCAACCAATTCAGCAATGCATAGAACAAATAGATTTGGTGAGAATGGGCATCCTTGCTTAACACCAAGAATGTTATTCAAAAAATCTGAATGTCTATCACTCATACACACACAACATATAACTTTCTCATAGATTCAGGAAATTGCAAGCATATATTCACTTAGCATCTCGAGCTCTTCCATTCGCCTCCAAGGATGCTCACAAGATACCATATCAAAAACTTTCTTGAAGTCTACGAAGCAACAATATAAACCTTTACCTCTAAGGTGACTTTCCTCCATTAATACTTGAAGGGTGATAAGGTGATCAATGGTGCTATGGTGTTTTCAGAGAGAGAGAGAGAGATTAATGTGTATAACAAGGACAAATATGTATATTAGAAAAGGAATATACAATGAACCAACGCTTTAAAAAAGGTGAGAAAGTTGCATAATATAGCATTTTCTCATTAGATTTGTAACCACTCACTCCATCAATTTGGGTAGGAGACAGAATATCCTCTTTATGGACTAAAGGAAAAGTGCCTTATAAGGTTATGATAAAGGAATTCCAAGGGAATTACTTCTCTAATCACACACATGGTGGACAATTGAGTCACACATGTGTAGCCGCTACTTGTGGGATCACATACACATTGGATTGTTGAGCTTGATATCTCCACAATCATGAGCATAATCACGTTGTTCCATCCTAGGGACCAAAAAATAAAGTATTCAAAAGTAATAATCTCAAAATAGATCTTAGTGGGTTGAACATGAGAATGCTTTTTATCACACATCATAAAGGGAGCAAGAAAATTAAGCTCTCAAAACTAATATCCTCAAAGTAGAGAACAATAATAAACTCCAAAAATGTTGGAAGACTAAATTTGTGTGGGTTAAACATGAGAATGCTTTTTATCACACATCATAACATAAGTAGAACAAGGAAATGAAGTCCTCTAACCTCAAAGTAGAGAACAACAATAATCTCCAAGGTTAGTTGGGGAAGATAAATGTTTCAATCGTTATTGGCTCAAAGGATTTCATACACATTGAATAAAGTGATAACTTCAACCAATGATTGGAGATAGATAAATGCCAATACCATGAAAATTTTGGCGTGCATTATTTACATACTTTATAATGAGGGGTTAGAATCACTAAAAAATGATGGTATTCCATAATATTATCCTATAACAAAGAGGTAAGAACATTGGTTCTTCAAGTATGAGCTTTGCCCGGCTTTGCAAAGTATTGGAACATAATGCTCGGTATGGCATCAACAAATTACTAAAAGACAAAGTCCTACATTGCTGAACAGTAGGGACTCTCAAAACAAGAAACCCATACTTATCAGTCCGCATCCATGATACCATGATACCATTCCCATTGCCAAAACCATCATCGATGTGCTTAGTTAAATCGATAGATTGTACAAATCATCATGAAAAAGCTAACAATTTCAGTTCCAGTTAGTTGCAATTAATTTACTTGTAAAAATATAGATGTTTCTCATGATCTATTGCATCAAGCTATAAGGTCATACTTTAACTAACTGATCATCACAATATCTAGGTCAACTAGATGAGCAGAGTTTGAGCTGTAATCTTTCATGAGTATCTCAAAGATGATACTCATCACATCACAAGGATGACATATATAGTAATATTGTACCCTTATTGATCACTTCCATTAGAGAAGCACCTTTGGTGGTTCCTAGCTACAAAAACTCGAGAGACTGAATAATAATTTGATGTTTACAAATATGAGGACAACCAAGGTCCTCCGAACCAATGTTCGTTGTTTACCCCACGTTCCTTCGCAATATACCATACATAAAATGTACTATACATCAAATGAACAAGTGAAGCTCCATACCATGCTAGTAGTGGACTCAAACAAACTTCCTATGTGAAGAATTAATGGTGGTGAAGCCGTTTGGTTATTTATCCATAAAAGGGTGGCCTTGCCTCTATGAGAGAATAAACTGGTTCAGTTATATAAACCCTCCCCATCCCCAAAATGCTCCATCAAGAAAGTGATAACATCTATTTACGACCCTCACTCCTATTTTTTTATGAAAGAATAAACTTGTATACCCCCCTCCACAAGCTTCCACATGCTACTCGAAATCAGCAAACAAAAGATACCACACATCATGACAATAAAAGCTAGCACAAAGTACCCAACACTAGATCCATTTTCATTATCCCTTTGAGCAGCATTAATAGAGAAGGATCTCACAAGCTTTTGCTTCTTCTTGACACTTTGTGAACTCAGGTCCGCCGTTTCTTCACTAGTAGATCCTTTTGATGATGTGGATTTTGGGGACAAATCAGCGGCTGAAGCTGGAAATGCAGGAAGACCTTCCAGGTACTTGAGGACAAGATTCATTCCTTTCCTTTGTTGTGCTGGGAACATATCAACTTCTTCTATACTTTCTTCACTAATTTTTCCATCATTTGATATGCTGTGATTTTGGTTTTGATATGATGCCAAAGAACTCATATCAGAAACAATATTACCGGTGTTGTTTTTCAGATGGTTCTCCATGTCAACGTCTTCAAACAATTGAGGGGTGTCAAAATATTGCATATCATCCGATAAAATGACAGATTCAAACAACTTTCTTTGCATGTTTTCATCTAACCCCGCGTTGGATGATCCATTTTCTTCAGCATAAAACACATTGAGTGGCTCGAAAAACTCAAGAATTTGATCATATTCGGACTCCCCAACCATAGGGAACTGGCTAAGTGTAGCATTTTCTGCTGTTCAAATATAAGCAAATCATCGGTACAAGAATCTCTCAAAGTAGACTCCTCAGAAATCATGTCTATATATCTATATATACCTGCCGACAGTAGTGTACTTTCCACCACCTCCAGACCATTAGATTGAAGATGGAAGTTTTGGTGATAATCAACCACATCAAGTATTCCCACCTGAAATTTTAAATTTGTCAAAAATGTTAAGAATATGCCTGCTCAAATTTTCACAGTTCCTCCAAGAGAAAGGAACTATAGTATATTTTCTCTGTATTCTATTAGATAACTGTTTTTTAAACTTCTATCGGAGAAACTCAAAACTCAGTAGTGCATTCGTTAATAACAGGATTAATACACAATTGATACGAGCTGTATTCTCCTGTGACATATCATTATAGTGTGCAATCCCGTTCAGATAGCAACAACTGCAACAATCACCTCTTACTGACCACAAGTTCTATTCGCAATGACTTTTCAATCCGAATGATTATTTACAGCTCAAGATGACGACCAAGGATGAGTTAGATTCTGGTATCACTTTAGGCAGAATAGTTACATGCTAAAGAGCATACATAATAGATCTGCAAATTATAACCTCATTAGCTGGAAATAATCTTAGAATTGCTCAGAGAAAATGGTATGCATATAAATGTTATTGATCGCATGAGCTTTTTCTGCATTAAAAATATGAGAATTATGGAAACCCAAATAAACAAGTTGTAAAGAAATTAAAACAAGAAAAAAAAAACACATCTGTATAAAAAAAATCATTTATTAAAATAAAAAAAAGAGTAACATAGAGAGCGCGATGAAGAAGAAACAAACCACAGAGATATTCATCATAAGAAAATCAGATTACATGAGAAATCCACTATCAGAAGGCACTCCAAATTTATACACCTTGTACACGTCCATGTCAAGAAGCGTAGATAATTATCTGGTCTCTATTACATGCACTTCATAACTCACACTCAAATTTGTGAGTGCAATAAGAGTATATGCCAGTTGATATGTCACAATCACATCAAGTAAACATACCGAGAGGCCATCAATCATTTCACGAATGAGTATACTCCATCAAGTTATTAACATAATAGAAAAAGTATTTCCAAGGAGTATCCATAAATTATGCACAATCACATATTTTTTAACCATATGTTCAAGTAAGAATGAGTCAAGAAATTGTGAAGAAACAAAAGGAGAGAAACTGGAGTTTTCAGTTCCTCATCTCTATAATTTTACATAGTCGAACAGTAGAAATTTCATACACAATTTAGGGAAGTTCAAATTTTCTTCATGAGTCAATAAATACGGGAATATGCTGCATTCTATATTGATGTTTGCATATGAAGTATGCGTAGAGGTTAGAACATTCCTGCTACAGAAGAAGCATATATGTTTAAATATACACATAGCTTGTATAAGAAGACAGACAGGCATTGCTAGCAACATGTACATACTTCGCCTCTGCGATACATAGCACTGCGAAGCTTTTTGAAAGCTAAAATTATCAGTGCATTAGTTACACTCTCTCCCACTCCCATCACACAACTATGATCCCATGCATCCAAAAGTGCACAATGGAATGGTGAAAGAGATAATAGAACATAGAAAATGCAGCAGACAGAGGAAACGAGTGAAATAAGGTGTTCACAATCAAAACCCCCAAAGAATGAAGGAGGTGATTTTCAACAATGTTTGACCAGTATCTCAATTCAGGCGTCTTGCTGGTGCATTTACCCATCTTCATTATGTCTCTCAGCTCTTTTTTCTTCTGAAATTCTCTGTTGTTATGACAGGTTTTGCCATATTTTTACCCTATTCTGCGAAAGGTTAAAACTACAATAAAAACAAAGGCTGTTGCCATTTTACAAAAAATATGTACGTCTTCTCGTAACCCTTTTCACATTACATACATAAGTTATCTCATTCTCAACATTCTAATGTCCCGCCACCATGATGGTGTTGTTTCAATGTTAAAACCAAACGAAACAGCGCTTCACTTTGTATGTTTTTGACATATCTGAATGCCATGAGCCACCATTTCTCTACAATACTATGTTTTCCTTTTTGGATGATAATATTAATAGTTTTTCCTTCACGTTCCTAATACTGTATTTATTTTTTTTGCTTGAATGACACCTACATACGGGTCAAAGGTCACATTCTTTAAAATGGAATTGTGTCCATCATAAGTGCTTATAGAAGATTCCTCATTGCCACACTCCAATTGACTTGTATGGTTCTTACCTTGTCTCTTGTTCTATTAATTATGATCATCTGATTATCTATTTCGCCTCTTTTGTCAACCATAAAAAATCAACTTATAAGGTGGAGTTTTCATGGATATATTAAAAGTCTCTCATACACATGATATGAACTCCTGGGATGTGAATTTAAAGACCATCGCATACATATAGGGAAGTTAAGTCAAAAGTTCGAAAGCATAAGTGATTAGAACTTCTCGATTATAAGGTGGAGTTTTCATGGATATATTAAAAGTCTCTCATACACATGATATGAACTCCTGGGATGTGAATTTAAAGACCTTAGCATACATATCAAGTAGTTAAGTCAAAAGTTCGAAAGCATAAGTGATTAGTACTTCTCAGTTATAAGCATGAAAAGTCTTAATAATTACTAAAGAATAAATAATCCTTCAGAATTCTGGCAGAAATAATACAAAAACAAAATTTTGGTTCTGTTACTATAAATGTTTGCAAATCACCCATTCTATTTTGCATAATCTTGAATAGGAAGAGGGTATTGTTGAGAGTTACCTCTGGTGTGTTCTGTATTATATCGTCTCGTTGAAGTACATTAAACACCACTGATTCTGGATCTTGAGGCAGATCAGAATTTGTTAATACTGAAGTATCCTCGTATTTTACACCATTCTCATCATCGCAAACTGGGAAAAGGTCATCCAACTCTAAAAAGTCTCCATTATTTGGTCTATCTAAACCAGCTTGTAGACCTACATTGCTGGTATCACAAGTTCCGCTAGCTACAAGCTCATAGAGCTCTCGAAGAATACTCTCCTCTGATTCAGTAGAACTAGGAACCACAAAACCTCTACTTCTTGTGATAGTGTCTTCCATGCAAGACTCATGTCCCAATACAGCAGTGCTCGATGAATCGGCACACTTGATGAAAAAAGAGTACAATGAAACTCAGAATAAACTCGGGCAAGAAAACACTATCATATCAAAGAATGAAATACAATTTTAACTTTAATTACCTTCCCACTAGGATTATCGTGTGTCACCAATGGTTTCATTTTTATCATATTCTCTCCTTGAGAAACCATATGATTTCCATGGAGATTATCGAAAACGCTTTCCAATAAACTGGTTTTAGAATCAACAGGATGATCTTCTCTTTCGAATCCATCCCTATCATCATCATCTTCTTCTTCCTCAACAGGTGCACCATATTGCTCTCCATTTCTAGGTCCAGGACCGCTCTTTTGATAAATTCGACAAAGCACATAGCCATTCTGTTGAAAAAGAAATATGCATCCATGAACAAAGAATCACTGAGAAGGAAATCCATGCTTATATTCAAAACAAGTACATAGCCATTTATAAAGAAAGAAACACAAAATTCATGAACAACGAAACGCTTGAAATCCAACAAAGTACATAGCATTTCTGTAGCACAAGAAATAAGAAACCCCCAAATAAAGGATTTGCTCAAAAGAAAAAGCATGCATTAACATAACAAATCCGTTTCGTTGATATCAAAACTTCACCTGAAAAGTATGTAATCTTTCACATTCCTCATCATCAAGCCGATATTCATGCATTACCCAATTTGTTCTTTCACCTCTGGGTGCTCTTCCATTATAGTAAACTAAAGTTTTCTTCATTCCCACAGTCTTTGAGCCTGAATTTATGGACCTATCCTTTCCAGTTGCTTTCCAATAACCTTTCTCTGTAGCCCTGTTTGCACGAGAACCATTCGCATACTTCCTATCTCGAGGATTAAAGAAATACCATTCCTTGTCTCTAGTCTGTAGAAGAGATTTATCTGAAGACAGCAAACATACACAAAAACAGAATTTACGTCCATATTCATTTTATTCAAATATCAACAGTGAAGAAAACACTAATTGGCAAAAAGGAATTTCATATACGAATAGATTCCTCTTCCACTTTTCCTTGTTAAAAACGAACCACAAAGATGAGGAGCAATACCTGGAAGATCCCATGGGTCGTATTTATAAAGATCGATCTCTCCGATTGCATCAAATTCTATTCTTTTACCACAGATTTTCCTCTTAAGGTAATAGCTAATAAGCTCTTCATCAGTGGGGTGAAATCGGAATCCAGGTGGAAGCTGAAACTTCATCACAAGTTTTCTTCTATCACAAAATATGAGGCGTTTTATAGTAGATGCGCTTTTAACACTGGGGAAATTGAAAACCTTAAAAAAAAAAAAACGAAGCTCCTGCTGAAGGTGAAGATAATAAAATCGAATTCTGATGAATGAAGCCCTGCTCAGTGAAACAATTGAAGGGATTTGGCTGGAACCTAATGGATCTCTGATGGATCAGAGAAATCCATTGATAGAATTAAATTAAGCAGCACCCAAAAAAGAAAAACCCACGGCCCCCAAGAGAAATCTCAATGAGCAACAAAAACCCTGATCTCAGCAAAATGAAGAAGGAGATAAAGAAATGAGGGTAAAGATTACCCGAAAATCAGAGTCTCCCTTCTTCTTTTTGTTTCAGAGATAAAATAGTGAAGAGAGGCGTCTTTCCTTCTTTTAAGTATTAAATATGATTGAGAGAGAGAGAGAGTGAATGATTGTTACCTTTTTGCTTATGTTTCTTCGGTTGTGTGATTGGCGGGGTCCAATGATTCGACAACATAAAAATCAAGAATATTTATCTGTGGACTTTAGAAGAAGAAAGGAAATGGAGGTGTTCCCTTTGCATTTGATCTCTAATCTCTCTCTCTCAATGAATCAAAAGTAGCTGACCTTGTCTTTTCCATGCCTTTCCTTCATCATGTACACTTGCACACACACACACACACACACATAATACATACATATACATACATACATACATTCATTCATTCATTCATTCATTCATTCATTCATTCATGATACACACACTCTACTTCTACTACTAGTACATATCTCCACCTCCCATCTTTGAGAGAAAGAAAGAAAGACATATTAATGTATGCCTTCTCTGACCAAAATTGGCCCATCAAACAATCGGTTTACAACAAAAATGGGGTGTTTACCCAATCGTCGAAAATAAATAATAAAATAAGAGAGTGAAAAAGAGAGAGAGAGAGAGAGAGAGATCCCAAGAATTTGACCAGAAGAGTATCCTCTCTCGCAATTTGACGTAGTAGTACTCCAGGGTTGGATGGCGATGGCGACATCCTACGACAGTTTTTGGCGGGGCATCGAATCACTTACTTATTCACTTGGTGTCATTTCGGTCCGATGTTCCATGTCATTTCGCACTTGGTTTTCCAATCCCATGATGTACACTTGAACTCATCATGGCTTCAATTTTGACCATCTCCTTTCTTTGTACATATGTATACCCGATCCAACATGAGACTTTTTCAAACCACGATTTTACTACCGGTACCACTCGATCATCATACATTTGCTTGCATGCCCAACATGTTGGAAACCACTTCGAATGTGCTCCCGAATCATAAAATTTGATTGATTCATGTGACAATGAAAGTACTTGGATTTTCTTTTTGTTTATATCTAGGTTTGAAGAAATTGCGCCTCCCATATCATGCATGATGTAACTACTGCATTGGACTGGACCGAGTCATTGATTAGTTTAGGAAAAGCACTCATATATATTTTCATACATGGTTTGCCTTGTTTGATCGAACATCAACTATGTAACTTTTTCAGTCTCACAATGGGTCATTGTAAGTTTCCTGATAGCAATAGGAAACATAAGTAACTCATAAACAAATGGTGAATGATCCAAATGCCTTATGGTTTACATATTGATCCATCTTATTCAAAACTACGAACTACCCACGAACAAGAGTAGATGGTGTCACTACTATCAGGTTCTCTTTGAAAGAGTGAAGTGTAAGACACCTTTACATGTCATCAAAAGTTGATGCACCAATGTGAATTTTGGTTGCATTATCACACTTTGTAACATTCACATCAATGCCTTCATTTCCTCTATCTCCATCTTCCCTTGTAAGGGTCGTATTCATTTGTAAAACATTGATGATATATAGTCCTAGATTACTACACGCCCTTTAGAGAATGGACATAATATTGGAAAATAGACACGGCTTTAGTATAACATCTTCCCCATGGCATACGATTATTGTTTTCCTTATCTATCTATCCCTTTATTTTGACTTGGACCGATACTCCTTGTATTGAAAAAGCAATTTGTTACGGTGACTAGGTATAGTATTTCCCTTCTGGAAAATATAGGAGTTTCTATTTCCCTTTTCCCAAATATATGTTATGATTTAAAATATTTTTATACCTTGGAGATTCATTTCACAACATGTGTCCACAACGATATAGGAGTGAAAGATTGTACGCCCCTGGCATTCCTTTTACTCCAACTGTTTCATGTTATCAAAATGCAAACTTTCACCATTTTGTTTTGTCTACTTAATATTTTATTAGTTCAATCTAAAACACGTGGGTCAAAGCTTGTCTAAGGCCCTACCCACATGTTAATGATATGTATTTGGACTTGTGTTTTAGTTGATATAGGATATCACACATTAAAATAAAAAAAAACATGCTTAACATCCTTCTCCACTTCTTCCATATGGTTTATCTTCCCTTTTCCTCTTATAACTTATCCTTCATTGAGTGAATATAAATTTTATTTTACCAATACCTCAAATAGTTCTCCATTTCCTGCACATATTCTAGTGTTCCTTTTCATCTTAGTAATCCTTCATTGATATGAATACCCAATGTTTTTTAATAATATCCCCATCATCATAAATTTATATGGCGTGCCCACAATCAATTATCTCCCAATAAATAGTTTTATAATTACCCTAAAATCAAAGAGATAGATCGACAAACTTTTAGAAATAGGGATAGAGATGGTTGCTTTTTACATCTGAATGTACTACTCTTCAACCATTGGGGATGACATTGACAAATGATACGCCTTCTCCCATTCAAAGCGTTTTTTCTCAACTTGGTCGGCACTTGCATTCCTTGGTTTTGGCACGAGAAGTCCATTGTATGGTTCCACAATGACATGAAGGGTTCTAGAACCTCAATGTTATGTTAGCACCAAGTGGTCAAGCATCATCCCTGTGTGTACAACTTGGGTTAAAATTTAATATTGTGAATGTTAATGTGCGGAAGCGTCAGACAAAACCGGCTCAGCCGGATAGCAACAGAAAATGAGATGAAGGTTTAATGGAAAAGCTTAACACACACAGGAGACAGAGAGAGCAGAACAACTATATTCAAAAAATTAACTCTAAAACTCTGTACATACAATGTGCTAAACAACACTATTTATACAAGTTTGTAAAGTACTGACAGGTACTTCAATGCTCACACGTGCGATTGACACTAACTAGGAGACAATGATTACCTAGTAGTCTAGGCTACCTAGTCATCTAGGCTACTACTAGGCTTCCGGTTCCCGCTCGAATCCGGCTCTCCGATCCGGCTCCCCGATCCGGCCAGTTGTTTCCGAATATTGATCCGGCTCATCCTTCCGGATGCCAATCCAACTCAGGCTTATTTAGCCGATTCGGGTATGGATGAGCTTGCTCGCTCAACACTCCCCCTCAAGCTCAACTTGAGGTCGGATTGTGGTGTTAGTGTCTGTGGCAGCCGGTTCTTCTACCCGACTCCTTCTGGCGTTGCTCCGCCTCGCTTGCGTTCCTCGTCCGGTCCGGTCTTGTTTGTTGCAACCCTTCTGGTTCTGTGCACCTCGACCTCCTCGGTCAGCTTGTCTGCTCAACAAGCCCATTTCAGCTCCCTCGTTGTTGCGACTCCGGCGCTTGTCGACCCATCGGTTCCTTCGTGTTGGCATCGACTTCCGCTGTATCTGTGCCCGCTTGGCCTTTAGTTGATCCGGCTTCTCCGAATCTTGAACTGAATCGGTTTCCTTCGATTCATTCTAGCTCTTGTCTGAGTCGGTGTTCTCCAACTCGTCTTCCGGTTTTAGGCCCTTCACCACACCGGACCACGTCCGAGTCTTGGCCATTTTCTTCCGGTCGGCTCTGTCCTTCTTGTTGAGAAGCAAGCTCAACATGATATGTGATGCTTATTGGGAAATAAGCTATAGTAGCTATTTAGCTACTTGTGAACATAAAGGAGAAACAACTAATTAGCTACTAACAGCTAATTAGCTACTGACAGCTATTTAGCGACTGATAGCTAATTAGCTGCATATGTAAGTAACTTATTACTTAGGTAAAAAGTAAGAGAGTAGGTAAGTGAGAAATATACAGGAAGTAGAACTCTGAGAGAGAGAGTGAGGATAGAGAGGAAGAACTCAGAGAGTGAGAGTAGAAGAGAGAAACAGACGAGAGCAAGTAGAGCTCTGCGTGTAATGAAATAGAAGAAGTTTTGGTTGCTACAGAGGTAAGTCTCCTTCCCCCTTCCCTTCTGTGTTTGAGCACCAAACGATCTAGCACACCACGATCCGCCGCACACATAAGAAGAGCCCGAGTGCCTCCTTCACGTTTTCTTAACATGGTATCAGAGCGAGTTGCTCATAAAGAAGAGTACAGAAGTGCATAGATTTGAGAAAGGTATTTCTCTGTTTGCTGATCTGAATAAGAAAGTTACTTGTTGAAGTAATCGTAGCAGAAACCGCAGGTCTTGCAGCAGTCGCCGAAGCCAGATGGCTTTAGCAGTGGCATTGGTAGCGCCCCTGTATTTAGCCTCAGTGCTTGATAGAGCCACTTGTTGGCTGCTTTTTGCTACTCCACGCAACAACCATGCTACCTAGAGAAAACATGTAACCGGAGGTGGATCGGCGATCCGATGCATCACCGGCCCAGTCGGCATCTGTATATCCGACTAGTGCTTCGGTTATACCATGCCGGTATAACAGTCCCCGGTCCTTTGTGACGCTCACATACCAGAGTATCCGGTGTGCGCACTGAAGGTGCTCGACGGTCGGCTTTTACATGAACTGGCTGATTACTCCGACCGATTAACTGAGGTCGGGTCGAGTGATTGTCAAGTATATCAGGTGGTAAACGAGGTCCCATGTGTTGTTGGCATCTAGTGCCCGCATTTCTTCCTCCATAGTGGCATGCCAATTTGCGTCCTTTGCCGCTTCTGCTCTCTAGCTCACGCACTTCTGCCACCTTAGTCATGAACACATAATGATGCGCCATGTACTCATTGTACCCGTACCGCGTAACGGGGTTCTTCAGGCGGGAAGACCGGCATAACTTGGTATTACCCGGTTTGGGGCCCTTCTTGGCCAGGTTGGACTTCGTTCCCGAAGATCCGCCTTCATCCTTTCCGGAGTCGGATTCACTCTGATCCGACTCAACGTTGTCGGTTCGTATTCTGGCATCTTCTTCTTCCCCTTCTCTTTGTGCGTGAACCGACCCCTCGGTTCCTTTCACAGGGAGAGCACGGAAGAGTTTCCTATACTCACCGGTTCATCATCCGACTGGTCATCCCGACTCAGCCGCTCATTCGGTCCACTTAGCCGGAATGAGATCGGACTCTCTTCTAGAGTGCCGAAGTCTTCATCTTCTACCTGGACCTCGTCCGGCTCATGAGGCTCATCTTCTGGATCGGGTGTTTGTCGGGAGTTGGAGTCGATAAGGAGTACCATGATGCCGTCTCATCAAACTCAACATCTCGGCTTACTCAGACCTGCTTAGTTTGGGGGTTATAACACTTATACCCGTTCTGCTCATGCGAGTAATTGACTAGAATGCACTTCTCTAACTTCGGATCCAACTTCCTCCGCTTCTCATCCGGTACATGCACAGATGCTACGCTACCGAATATCCGAAGGTGTCTCAAATTCGGCTTTCGCCCGAAATATAGCTCATGTGTTGACACCTTGCCACCGATCCGGTTTTGGATGTAGACGGCCATCCGGACTGCCTCAACCCAGTAGAATTTGGGCATGCTCTTCTCCTCCAGCATTGCCCTTGCCGCGTCAACAATTGACCGGTTCTTCGTTTCGGCCACATCGTTTTGCTCCGGTGTGTACCTGCACCTGAATTCTCTCCGAATTCCGTTTTGCTATAGATAACTATTGAATTGGCCGAAAAAGTATTCTTTCCCGCCATCCGACCGCAGGCACTTGATCTTCCTCTCCGTTTCCTGTTCAACCAAGCTTTGAAGGTTCCGAAAACACTCGAAGACTTCGCTCTTCCTCTTGATGAGGTAGATCCACGTGTGCCGGTTGTAGTCGTCGATGAAGGAGACGAAATACCAACTCCTGCCAAGACTAACGTTTTGTGTCGGTCCCCATACATCCGAATGGATTAAATCGAGCTTGTTATGGCTCCGGTTTCAATCGGTGGGGAATGGAAGCCAGTGTTGCTTCCCGAGTTGGCAGGTTTCACAAATTTCAGCCTTCCGACCACTAAATTTGGGCAAACCGAAAACGACTTGTTTCGATTGTAGGTCTTGAAGCCTCGATAATTGACATGGCCGATCCGCTTGTGCCACAGGTCGATGTCTGATTCAACCTTCTGCCCTTTCGCAAACATAGTGGTGCCGACATCATTAGTGTTGAGGATAAACATCCTCCCGTCTCTGCGCCCTTGCGCAATTATCCGGCACTCTTCCTCGATGAAGCACCCTAGGTGCGTAAACCACACCTGCATCCCCTGGTTGACGATTTGCCCAACTGACATCAGGTTCTTTGTGATAGTCGGAATGTGTACTATGTTCATCAGCTTCCCTTTTTGTTCGACATGGCTTAAAGGGACTTCTCCGACATGCACAATCAGGTGAGGGGTGTCGTCTCCGGTTTCGACAATCCCTAGTTGTTCCGGTTTCTCCAAACAAGAGAACCACTCTTCATGGCTCATCATGTGGTTGGACGCTCCGGAATCAACGTACCATACTTCCTCCGATCCAGAAGTAGTCTTCTTCATCAAGTTAGCCTTGTGCTTCATCACGAAGGCTGGCCCTTTACCAGTTTTCCCGGTTCTGGATCCTTCCACGTAGTGCGAGCTTTGCCGGTTCTCCGGATTCGGATTTGCCTGAATCGGCTCGCTTTCCCTGTGGCCCATTTTTCCACAATACCAGCATTTCGTGTCGGCCTTTCCTTGCCGGTTCCCGTTGCCGCTTTGACTCCCCCTGCTTGTGGAGGGTTCAAAACTGTTGTCGGCACAACCTTTGTGCCTCCGGTCCTGCTCTTGTTGGCCGCCTCCATTGTGTGCCGACCCACCTCGTCCACCATGTCCATGGGGCTGATCTGTCTCCGTGTACAACATCCGACCTTCTGATTGAGTGGTCCTTGACCCATTCGCGTGGTTTTCTTCAACCATCAGCATCGATTGCAAGTTGAAGGACAGTGGTTTCTCCCTGTTGAGAATTGAACTCAACTTCCCATAGATAGGTTTCACACTAGCTCATGGACATTCCAGGCTAGTTTTGTAAATAGTAGAAAGGGCGATTGCCCTAGCTTAGTTGATATATAAACCAACTCATTGTAACTTAGTCATTGTTGTATGTATCCCGTTTTGTTAATATCATATATACTTTTGTCTATCTCTGTCGCTTGAGCTCTCTCTCTCTACTGCTATACACACACACACACATACACACATACGCTCACCTTCCGCTACATTACAACCACTCTTGCCATTCCATTTCTTAACATGGTATTAGAGTGTGTGGTTGCTTGATCTAGCCTTTTTCGACTGTGTTGTGCTGCACGCCGATGATCAACAGAACTAGCCCATCAACAGAGAAGAAATCACCATGAATAATCAAATGGGAAGCGCTCTTCCTACTGAGAAGCTCGATAGAATGAACTTTGCATATTGGGAATACAAGATGCATCAATATCTTGTCGGACAAGGCTACTGGAGCTACATCGAAGGAGCTCACGAATCACACCCCAACCCAACACACGTTGACTATCCCACTTGGGAGCAGGCCGCAAACCGTGTGTTGTATTGCCTTGCATCATGTGTTCATGATCATATGCTTGGCTACATTCAAGA
Organism: Azolla caroliniana; assembly: GCF_043228905.1. Taxonomy (NCBI): domain Eukaryota; kingdom Viridiplantae; phylum Streptophyta; class Polypodiopsida; order Salviniales; family Salviniaceae; genus Azolla; species Azolla caroliniana. The sequence continues at coordinate 15,748,146 of NW_028230440.1, forward strand.
GGCAAAAACGTCGAACCAGGTGTGGGAAAACCTCAAAAAGATTTTCGCAGCCAACACAGCTGCATGCAAGCTCCAGCTTCGTCAGGAGCTGAATAGCATCCAACAGAGGGACATGTCAATCTCAAGCTACACCTTAAAGATCAAGGAGCTATGTGACGCCCTCGGATCAATCAATGTCTTCATTGACGATGACGAACTGGTGCAGATATGCCTTGGAGGCTTAGCACCGCGTTTTGGTGCGATTAGATTGGCAATTCTTGCAAGGGAGAATCCTCCCTCCTTTGACCTTCAGTCGATATTGCTGGTCGAAGAGAATCACACTCGGTAGAGGAGCAACGCACTAGATGGTCACATGCTCTATTCCCAGTCAGATGATAGAAGGAATTTCGGCCGAGGTCACAAAGGTCGCTTCGGACAAGGTCGTAATGATCGGCAAAATCAAGAGCGTAACTCTCACCAATGGCAAATGGATAGAAATGGTCCCAGAGAGTTCGGCGGAAGGGGGATTCATCACGTTGGACCAAGCAATCGCCGAAACCTAGTCGAGTGCGGGTATTGCCGAAAACCCGGCCATTACGAAGAGGAGTGCCGGAAGAAGAAACGTGAGGCAGGCCGACAACTGACAAATTATGCCACGAACTTCGACTACGGCGACCGTGGCGGAATGTTCATAATGAAGCACGAAGCACACTCGATGTCTGCATTTGCGACAACCAGCGCCTCCACTCCTAATAGTGTATGGTTTGTGGATTCGGGAGCTTCCAATCACATGACTCCCCATGAAGATTGGTTTCGGGAATTACGGAAGCCAGAACGTCCCGGATATGTCGAAACAGGCGATGATATGACTCATCCAATATCGGGAATGTCCCATTCGGAAACGACTGCGAACAGACCTACCTCAAGAATGTACTACATGTTCCCACCATCACAAAAAATCTGGTCTCGGTAGGCCAGATTGTAGAACAAGGAATGCAGGTATGCTTCAACAATGATGGGTGCTTCATTGAAAAAGGAGATCAAATCGTAGCTCACGGCAGATGAGAAGGCCGTATGTTCATCCTCGAGTCAAGTGAAGTAAAGTCGGCCATGTACACAAAAGGCCAGAAAGTCGAAACCGACTTAAAGTTGTGGCACAAGAGAATCGGCCACATCAATCTCTAGAAGCTTTAGAACATAGGAGTCGTAATCGGAGTCCCGAACTTTACGACAAAGGAGATCATAGGCGTGTGCGACGCATGCCAATTCGGAAAGCAATGCCGTCATCCATTCCCAAAAGACTGGAATGTAAGCAAAGGGATCCTGGATGTCATACATTCAGACGTGTGAGGACTAGCCCAAACAACTACTTTCGGCGGATGCCGTTACTATGTCACGTTCATCGATGACTTCTCCAGAAATACCTAGATTTATCCGATGAAGCAAAAGAGTGAAGTGTTCGGCCACTTCCAGAAGTTCAAAGCCGAATTGGAAAAAGCCATGGGCCGGCATGTATGCTACCTTCGATTAGATGGAGGCGAAGAATATTTTTCGGATGAGTTCTCGGCGTATCTCCGCCAGGAAGGAGTCTGACGAGAGTTCTCGTGTTGACATACACCTCAGCAAAACGACGTAGCTGAGCGTAAAAACCACCACATAGTAGAAGTCGCACGAGCCATGATAAATGAGAAGAACCTGCCGAAATCGTACTGGGCAGAAGCGACGAACACAGCTGTATACCTCATGAATAGGTGCACAACCTCAGGAGTACATGAAATAACTCCTCATGAGAAGTTCTTTGGAAAGAAGATGGACTTATCGCATGTTCGCATTTTCGGCTCTATCGCCTATGTACATATTCCTGATGATACGCGGAAAAAGCTTGACCCAAAGTCGGAGAAATGTATCCTCGTAGGATACTCACTCGAACAGAAGGGGTACAAATGCTACAACCCATCTACCCGTAAGGTTCGAACAAGTCGAGACGTAGTCTTTGACGAATACGCATCCTGGTACGCACCAGAGAACACCTTGACTCCAACCCTGCTCGACGCGGATGACACTGAAATAAGAATAGAAGCCGAAGATCGTCTCACGCATATGCACGAAGAAAGTCCAATTTCAACATGGCTAAGCGAACCACAAGAGTCCCCAAGTGATCAAAGCACATCTCAGCCGAGTCCACTGCTAGACAAAGGCAAGGCAAAAATGCAGGAGTATGAAGATCATTTCGATCTTGATAGTGAGGTCGAAGGCCTTGACATCCACACGGACAACATGAAGAAACCCCTAGAACCCACAAATGACAAGCCACGCCGATCCACGCACGAGAAGAACCCCGTAAAACGTTACAACTACGACGAATACGTGGCGTATCATTACACATTCATGATGAAGGTAGCGTCAGTACGGGAACCGAAAACGCTTTCCGTAGCCGCAAAGGATCCGCGATGGGTCAACGCGATGAATGAGGAGATGGAAGCGTTATGCAAAAATGAGACATGGGATCTCATTCCTCTCCCCCCGAACAAGAAACCAATTGCTTGCAGGTGGATTTACAAGGTGAAGCACAATGCTGATGGCTCCTAAATCGCCTCAAAGCACGGCTCATTGCAAAAGGCTACGCATAGACATATGACGTAGACTACGAAGAAACCTTTGCCCCGGTGGCAGAGATGATGACAGAACGAACCATAATCGCACTAGCAGCAACAAAAGGGTGGCACCTCCATCAGATGGACATGAAAAACGCTTTCCTCCAACGAGAGCTAGAAGAAGAGGTGTATATGACACAACCACCCAGATTCGAATCGCGCACTCATCCACACGTCGTATGCCGACTCAAGAAGCCACTTTACGGCCTCAAACAAGGACCGCGTGCTTGGCATTTGAAGAGCACGCAATATCTTCATCAAGTTGGATTTCAAATGTCAAAATCCGACACTTCCTTGTACATCCGAAACGAGCCGGATAGGCCGATAATCATCATCTTGTATGTGGATGATCTAGTCATCGGAGGAAAGGATCTCGCTGAGACTAGCGAAGTTAAATCACTTCTTCCTAGCAGATTTGAAATGAAAGACCTGCACAAACTTCATTACTTCCTAGGTATTGAAGTAATTCGGACACGAGTCGGGATAATGATCTCACAACGGCACTACGTCCTCAACCTACTGTACAAATTTGGAATGACAGAGTGCAGACCTGTGACTACGCCTCTTGATCGCAATATCAAGATTGATGCCCGTTCCGGCACGGTCGAGACTGAACCAACTCAGTATCACCAACTGGTCGGTAGCTTGATCTATCTCACCATTACGCAACCCGACCTAAGTTATTCAGTCGGCCTACTTAGCCAATTCATGCAGAATCCGCGTAACCCTCATCTCGATTGTGCTAAGAGGATACTACGGTATGTCAGTACGACAATGGATCACGACATCCTGTATAAGTCGAATATGACCATTCGGCTTCAAGGGTACACAAACACGGACTGGACAGGATACAAAGAGGATAGACGATCCACATCCGGCTTCGTCTTCTCCCTTGCCAATGGAGCGATCTCCTGGAGCAACAAGAAACAACCGACAGTCGCATTGTCGAGCACTGAAGCTGAATATAGGGGCGCGACAGTCGCCGCATGCGAAGCTGTATGGCTTAAGCGTATACTAAAAGATTTGGGCGTACCCATCAAAGATCCAATATGGCTGTATTGCGACAACATGAGCAACATCTACCTCGCGCGTAACCCCGTATTTCACGCGCGGACTAAACACATCGAAGTGCACTACCACTTCATCCGCGAGCGCGTCTAGGCCGGAGAAATTGACCTCCAACACATCTACACGCACCTACAAGTCGCTGATATCTTTACGAAGGCCTTAGGCATCGACAAACTCGGGCAATTTGCATCAGATCTTGGTCTCACGTCGTCCACATTGCCAAGCTTGAGGGGGAGTATGCATTGATACATATGCATTAATACGCCGAACTTCAAACCGAACAGATGGAAGTTGTGTTCAAAGGGGCGTGTTGAGAATCGAACTCAACTTCCCATAGATAGGTTTCACACTAGCTCATGGACATTCCAGGCTAGTTTTGTAAATAGTAGAAAGGGCGCTTGCCTTAGCTTAGTTGATATATAAACCAACTCATTGTAACTTAGTCCCTGTTGGATGTATCCCGTTTTGTTAATATCATATATACTTTTGTCTATCTCTGTCGCTTGATCTCTCTCTCTCTCTCTCTCTCTCTGCTGCTATACACACCCACACACATACGCTCACCTTTTGCTGCATTACAACCACTCTTGCCATTCCATTTCTTAACACCCGGGTGCAGATTGCTGTCCGGATTGGCCCGTACCTTTGTGCTAGATCACCGAGGCAGATTTGTACCATCTCTTCTTCGTCCACTGTCACGTTGATGGACCCGAGTGCATCACAAATCTCCTTTATCTTGGTGGTGTAGTTTGTAACCTACATGTCTCTTTGCCGGATGTTGTTCAGCTCTTGCCGGAGCTGCAACTTACGAGTTGTGGTACTTGCGGCGAAAATCTTCCGTAGATTTTCCCAAGCCTCCTTCGGTGTCTTTGCATCCTTGATGTAGCTGAGCATTTGATCATGCACACCGGATGCGAGACAGTACAGTACCCGACTCGCTCCTTGCTTGCATACCGGGTGTCATGATATGGCAAGACTCGAACCCATGACCTTAGGTTATATGGGTCGAGCTCTTGACCATTAGAACATCTATTGTAATACGTAGGATATTATTTTCATTTACATTTTATTATAGGAAATTAGTGTATATTCCAGATTTCTCTGGAACATTCTAGAAGCTTCAGGATTACTCCTGAAAACACTATAAAAGAGGGCACTAGGCATTATGTTGAACCAAATTGGTTCAACGCCAGTCTTAAGCCTTTTAGCCACCGTTGTATATTCTCTTCTTATAATAAATATCTTTCTTATCATCACACACTCTCTCTCTCTCTCTCTCTCTCTCTTTCTCTCTGTCTCGCTCACTTCTTCCTTCTCTCGAAGAAGTTCCACACCTCTCATAGTACTAATCCTTCGTTCAATACTAATTCCTTCTCTGTCTCAGTACTGTTCATGACAGTTTGAACCAATTTCCCTACCTTCTGTCTCTCTCATTTCCTACTAATCTTTTATTCCTCTTTTCTTTCATCCCATGGCCACTGTTAGCGCTGAAGAATATCACTCTGTTTTCTCGGAATTCCAATGCTTGAAGGAGAAGTTCCATGCTTTGGAACAAGAAAACCAACGGTTGCTGGGGGATCTTCAGCAAATCTCCTTAGAAAAGCAGCAAACGCAACAACAACATGGGGAACTTGCGTTACGCGTGCAACAACTCGAAGCCACCATCGTAGCGATGCAACAACATGGGCCCGGAACACAAGGGATTCATAAAGAACCTAAGATTGGCCTTCCCACGAAGTTCGATGGAACGCGATCGCAGTTTAGAGGGTTCCTTAACCAGGTACGATTAGTTATTCAAATGCATCCTTCCCGATATCCCACCGATGCATCACGAGTGGGTTTAGTAGGCACTTTGTTAAGTGGCTCAGCGTTGTCATGGTTCGCTCCACTATTAGAAAAGGAATCTCCGTTACTCAACAATTTTGAAGAGTTTCTGGGTGAGTTTAAAGCATGTTTCGGAGATACTGACAGCATTAGGACCGCAATCAACAAAATCCGGCGATTACGCCAAGGTGACCGTCCAGCCTCCGCATACGCTGCAGATTTTCGCCTACTCGCCGCCGATATCCCTTGGGATGATCAAGCATTGATGGAGCAATTCCGTTATGGTTTACGCAACGACGTCAAGGATTTACTCTTGACCTTCCCCGAAGAGCCAAAGTCCTTAACAGAAGCAATCAGTCGCGCGGTGAGATGTGACAACCGCCTCTTTGAGCGACGTTCGGAACGACAGCTACAGATGCCGAGGGCAAGATCAGAGCCCACCTACGCCTCAGTGGTAGCAAGACCTTTTCCGAGGGAGTCATATAATGCGTCTCCAGCGAATACTCCGACTCCGATGGAGATTGACACTACACGTCGTCGAGGGCCGTTATCCGAAGAAGAAAAGCAGCGACGCCGTACAAATCGACTATGTCTTTACTGCGGTGGACCAGGACATATCGCAATAAATTGCCCCCATAGGCCAAGAAGACAGGTAAACCAAATAGTCGCTAGTTCTAATTGTACTAAATCCGAACCTATTTCAGTAGGGATATCTGATAGTCCTAATAGTACTAATATCCCAGATCTAGCAAACAAATTTGATGTCCTTAGTCAGTTAGAAGAAGAGTTAAACGACTAAGTCCAGCCAAAATAGGAGCCGTTTGGTTGGACAGCCCTAGATCTGTGCAGCCCATTAGTGGTTCCATTCCCTCTAAGCAAGTTAGTGATGTGTTCGTAGCCCAAGTAATAGTTAGTACTAAAAGTACCCCTCCAGTACATGTCCTAGCACTCCTAGATTCCGGAGCTAACTCTTGCTTTATGGATAAGAAATTTGCTCAAGCTCATAAGATATCCCTAAGAAAACTCCAGTGTCCAGCCTCTGTAGTAGTCATTGATGGACGTCCCATTGCTTCCGGAAATATCCTAGAAGAGTCAGAGCCCATTAATATTGTCCTAGATAACTTAGTATGTGTAGTATCATTTAATATTATTAGTATCCCAGAACATCCTATAGTTTTAGGACTACCGTGGTTCGAGTTACATAACCCTGACATAGATTGGAGAACAAGAGAAATCCGGTGTCGACAAACCCAAGGGTCAACTCAGAAGATGGCAACCATTTCGCTACGTCAGTTGCGTAAAGAAGGGCACAAGGAGGAAATGTTCCTCTTTGCAATATCAGTAAACCCCTCCAACACCACTAAAGAAGAATCCACCGTTCAACTTCCCGAGAAGTATCGCCATTACACCGATGTGTTCGATAAAGTACAAGCCAACACACTTCCTCATCATCGACCGTACGATTGCCCCATCGATTTACAACCGGGAAAAGAGCCGCCATGGGGACCGATATACAATTTGTCACCAACCGAGCTGGAAGTCCTTCGGGCCTATATAGAGGAGAATTTGGAAAATGGTTTCATTCGGCATTCGAAATCTCCAGCCGGTGCGCCCATTTTCTTCGTCAAGAAAAAAGATGGATCGCTTCGTCTCGTTGTAGATTACTGTGGCTTGAATAAGGTTACAATCAGGAATATGTATGCTCTTCCCCTTATCTCAAGTCTTTTAGAACGGATCAATGGTGCCAGGTTCTTCACGAAGATCGACTTACGGGGAGCATATAACCTCGTACGGATCCGACCAGGAGACGAATGGAAGACCGCGTTTCGCACCAGATATGGGCACTTCGAGTATACTGTCATGCCGTTCGGCCTCACTAATGCGCCGGCAGTCTTCCAGCACATGGCTAATGATATATTCCGAGATCTATTGGATGATTGTTTGATCATCTATTTGGATGATCTACTGGTTTATTCAAAGACCCAAGAAGAACATGATTCTCATGTACTATTAGTACTAAAACGACTTCGAGAACATGGTCTGTATGCAAAGCTAGAAAAATGTAGTTTCGGGTGCAACCAAGTGGAATTTCTCGGCTACATCATTTCGTCAGAAGGCATCTCCATGGACCCAGCTAAGGTCAGAACGGTGGTAGAATGGCAGACTCCGCGTTCGGTACGGGATGTGCAATGCTTCTTAGGCTTTGCCAATTTTTACCGGAAGTTCATACAGGATTACTCAAAGATCGTTCTACCTCTCACACAACTTACCAGGAAGGGACAACCGTTCACCTGGTCTGAAGAAACGGACATGGCTTTCGAGAGTCTTAAAAAAGCATTTACATCGGCTCCAATTCTAGCTCATGTCGATCCGGAGAAACCATTCATTATCGAAGCTGACGCATCGGATTTTGCATTGGGGAGCATTCTGTCACAACAGGGGAATGATGAAAAGCTACATCCTGTGGCTTTTCACTCACGCAAGTTTGATGCCGCCGAAATCAACTACGAAATCCATGATAAGGAGCTATTGGCAATAGTGGATTCTTTTATGCAATGGAGGCATTTTCTGGAGGGATCCTCTCATCCAGTCACCGTATTTAGTGACCACAAGAATCTTGCCTACTTTCAGGATGCTCGTGTGTTGAATCGACGTCAAGCTCGGTGGGCCCACTTCCTCACGCGTTTCGACTTCAAAATTACATATCGTCCGGGGAGGCACCAAGGGAAGGCAGATGCATTATCACGGCGTTCGTATCTAGCACCCCGTCCCGGCGAGCCAGCTTTCGATAACCAAAAACAAGTCATCTTGGGACCGGCACGATTACAAGCAACACAAATCTTTGACATGCCTATGGATTCCCGCGTTATCGATACCATACGTGAAGACTTGAAGACAGATGCGTTCGCCCAAGCTATACTAGCACAAATTGATCCCTCTCGAGCGTCGTGTTCACAGTCGCAACCACCAGGTACGGACTATCGGCAATTCAAATACCATGATGGATTACTCTTCTTTAAAGAACTTTTGTATGTTCCTAATGGTTCTTGCCGCCTTCGAGTAGTACAAAACTGTCATGACACATATACAGCTGGGCATTTTGGTAGTACTAAAACATTACATTTAGTACAACGATCATTCTGGTGGCCCTGTATGCGACAATTTGTCGAGGATTTTGTTCGGACTTGTGATACATGTTGCAGAGCGAAAATGCCAAGGCATCATCCATATGGTTTATTAGAACCATTATCAATTCCAAGCAAGCCGTGGCAATCCATTGCTCTAGACTTCATCACAGATCTTCCAGTCTCTAAGGGGTTCAATGCGATTCTAACGGTGGTCGATCGAAATACGAAGATGGCTCATTTCTTGCCATGTACTAAGGAGATCTCCAGTGAAGACACTGCCGAAATTGTCATGCGTGAAGTATGTCGGCATCATGGACTCCCCGATAGTATCATCAGCGACCGTGGACCCCAGTTCGTGTCAAAATTCTGGAAGCACCTTTTTAACATGCTCAAGGTCACTTGTAACCTCTCTTCCGGCTACCACCCACAAACTGACGGCCAAGCTGAACGAACAAATCAAACGTTGGAGCAGTATCTGCGGTGCTTTCTCAGCTATCATCAGGACGACTGGACAGATATTCTCCACTTCGCCGAATTTGCCTATAACAACTCTATCCACGCATCCACTAAAGTTACGCCATTTTATGCTTATACGGGATGTCACCCCCGGTGGAGTGTACTTGAAACCCCAGAGGTGTCCACAAATCCGTGCGCGGAGGATCGTTTGGAGCGGTTACGCAAGATACAAGCGGATTTATCTACTCATCTCCAGCAAGCTCAACAAACACACAAGGTCTACGCGGATCGTCATCGACTTCCATCTAGTTTTAATATTGGAGATCGGGTGTGGTTGCTACGACGACACATCAAGACTACTCGCCCATGTGAGAAGTTGGATTATCGGCGATTGGGTCCTTTCCGTATTATTGGAAAGATTAATGATGTTGCTTTTCGTCTCGATCTACCTCCTCAACTTCGGATACATCCGGTGTTTCATAGTTCTCTCCTCGAACCCTACCACGAGAGCACCATCCCAGAACGTCTTATCCAACCTCCACCCCCGATCGAGCTTGAAGATGGGCCGGAGTACGAGGTTGCCGCCATTCTTGATTCCAAGATTGTTCGCAACAAGCTCTACTATCTAGTCGATTGGCTAGGCTATAGTCCCAGCGAACGTACTTGGGAACCGATCGAGAATGTAACCAATGCTCGTGCTCTTCTTGAAGACTTCCATCGTCAATATCCACACAAACCGAGTCCTCAATCCAAGACGACTCGTGACACTCGTCGTTTTAAAGGGGGGATAGTGTCATGATATGGCAAGACTCGAACCCATGACCTTAGGTTATATGGGTCGAGCTCTTGACCATTAGAACATCTATTGTAATACGTAGGATATTATTTTCATTTACATTTTATTATAGGAAATTAGTGTATATTCCAGATTTCTCTGGAACATTCTAGAAGCTTCAGGATTACTCCTGAAAACACTATAAAAGAGGGCACTAGGCATTATGTTGAACCAAATTGGTTCAACGCCAGTCTTAAGCCTTTTAGCCACCGTTGTATATTCTCTTCTTATAATAAATATCTTTCTTATCATCACTCTCTCTCTCTCTCTCTCTCTCTCTTTCTCTCTGTCTCGCTCACTTCTTCCTTCTCTCGAAGAAGTTCCACACCTCTCATAGTACTAATCCTTCGTTCAGTACTAATTCCTTCTCTGTCTCAGTACTGTTCATGACACCGGGAAGTCTTTATGTGACGGCTCCAGTGCTACTTCATTTGTTCCTTCCACGAAGCTCCAATATCCATGCCCCAGCAGGTACTAGTGCATTTTATATGACCAGGACGCATAGTTGCTCCGTTCGAGCTTCTTTGTTGGAAGTGAACTCACCATTCCTCTGTCCATATCTTCTCTCTATTTGTTGCTACCGGGTTCCAGGGTTCGTCTACGGAAGCAAATGTCGGTTGCAGAGGTTCTCAACCCTCGCGCTCTGATACCATGTGAATGTTAATGTGCGGAAGCGTCAGACATAACCGGCTCAACCGGATAGCAACAGAAAATGAGATGAAGGTTTAATGGAAAAGCTTAACACACAGAGGAGATAAAGAGAGCAGAACATAAAACTATATTCAAAAAATTAACTCTAAAACTTTGTACACACAAGTGCTAAACAACACTATTTATACAAGTCCATAAAGGACTGACAGGTACTTCAATGCTCACACGTGCGACTGACACTAACTACGAGACAATGATTACCTAATAGTTGACAGGAATACACGCTCCCTAAGCACAATGCTCGGCCACAACTGAGTCTAGGATCAAACAGAGAAAACGGGTAAGGTACGCACGACACAGTGAAGAGAAGAGTACACAGGATGTTAACGTGAAAAAACCCAAACTAGGGAAAAACCACGGCAGCCCACAGACTGCAATTTATCACTATATCACAATGTACAATAGTAAAGCACCGAGGCAACGACCTCGAGCTTGCAATCTTCGCCACAGGTGGCGGTTACAACAGAGGCAACGACCTCTTCCTCTCTCTCTCTCTCTCTGTACACAGTTATGCACACTAATCTTGCACCAACAAGAATGACAACAACCACTACACACTAAGTTTGCCCTAAGTCATTTTTATACTAATATGACTTTTCGGCTATTTACCAATATAGCCCCGATGGACTCTCAGAAAACATATTTACGAATATGTCCCTTCATCCGGTGAGCACTTCTCATTGGGCCTTCGCCATCCGGCTCTTGCTGGGTACTCGTCATTCGGTTCTCACTGGGTCTTCTGTTGACGGGTACTCCACATCCAGCTTCAGCCTCGGCCGAGTTTGCTCATCAGCACTATTCTTCACACTTCCCATCCGGAGGGACCTGTTTCCTAACAATAGTCTAGGCTACTACTAGGTTTCCGGTTCCTGCTTGAATCCGGCTCCCCGATCCGGCCAGTTGTTTCCGGATACCATCCGGATACCGATCAGGCTCATCCTTCCGAATGCCGAACTAGCTCAGGCTTATTCAGCTGATTGGGGTCCGGTTGAGCTTTCTCGCTCAACAAATATAATACTTGGTGTAACAACATGTGCATGAGAGGTTGGGAGTTTTTATGAATTTGAAAATTAGCCTTGATTATCTTGGTTGTGATTTATGTCAAACTCATTCACAAATATGGTTTGGTTATACCGTGTGTAAAGAATCAAGTACTTGATTTTGTGCAACAGAAATGAATTAGAAGGGTGTGTGTATGTGTGAGATATAGATAGATAGATATATAGATAGATAGATTCTATTATCATCTTCGGAGGTCAAATATGACCTATGAGACCAAAAATATTACATTTCACACGATACGTGCGAAAGTGAGTAGTGACTCTTGATGTTCAAGAACCTTACCAATGAATGTTGCAATCGAGAGTGCATATTGTGGTTGTGAGAGGAATTCGTGCAAGGATGATAAAAAACCAATTGACATCTTACAATGGAGAGGGGAAGGTGGTTATATAGCCACCTTCTCTCTACACTCTCTTAATACAACTACCTCTTGGGAAAGAGGGGGAAACTTAACTACCTAATAACTATGTGCTATAAGAGGTATGTCTATGATATATTAGTTATTGTTACATAGTAGTGGGGTGTTCACACACTTGGATATTCCTAAGGTGTTTTCACACACTAGGGGAGGTTGAGTTTGATTCTCAATACGCCCCTTCAAACTCAACTTTTGATCGATGGACAATCGACTTTTACTCTCTGTGTGTCTCTCTCTCATTGTGTAGCCATTCTATGTGTTTACCATGTCAAGTAATGCGTCGTCAATCCACAAGAAAGGAAATACGTTGAAATACACAACTTAGAAACACAGAGAAAAACAATGCACACATATTTACGTGGAAACCCTAAAATGGGAGAAAACCACAGAGAACAAAGACTTCACTATATAGTGGATGTATAATAGAGAAGATAGGGCATAGAGAAGATTACAGGGCATCGAAGCTCTCTTAGCTATGGCGCCGCTCTCTCTCTCTCTCTCTCTCTCTCTCTTTGTGTGTACACAAAAACATAGAGGCCCACGCTATTCTGTTCTACTCACACACTCTCAACATTTGCCCTAGATGTATTTATACTCATACATCATATGGGCTATTTACAAGTGTAGCCCCTACTACACATCACTACTATTATTATCTATAATAACAAGTAGCCATCAGTCGACTCTAGTGTCGATTGTCCAGTTGGCCCGACTAGTCGGCCTGGTCATTGACCATTCGGTCAGCCTGACTAGTCGGTCGTATCTTCGACCTGGATCTACTTCTTGTTGACTCACCCAGTCAATTCTCTCAATCGAATTTCTCATAGTCAAATCTTCAACCATCAACACTCGGTCCGAAACATTGGCTCCTCCTTGTGTTCGACCCTTGGCACTTCTTGGCCCAAATCAGTCGGCTCCTCCCACTGGAGGGACATATTCCCAACATACCCAACTATCGAGTTTACGAATAAATGACTATGTACTCTGTGTCTTTCGTTGACGCTTCCACACACGTATTCTTTTACATGGTATCAGAGCGTGAAGGTTGAGAGTCCTCTACGGCAGACTGAAAAGAAAAGCGGACAAGATAGAGACAAGTTTCTATTAGGAATATGTCCCTCCTATGGGTGCAACCGACTGGTCGTGCCGAGTGCCAACAGTCAAAGACATGGAGAGTCGACTGGGGGAGTCGACAATGGGAGAGTCCAAGTCGAAGACACGACCGACTAGTCGGGCCGACCGGATAGTCGAAGATAAGGCCGACTAGATAGTCAGCACTGGAGTCGACTAGTCGAATCCCGCTGGCTGATTAATTATTGTTGTTATAATGGGAATAATAGTAGCAGTGGCTATATTTTGTAAATGGCCCATACAGTGTATAAGTATAAGTACACTTAGGGAAAACATAGTGTTATATGAACAGAAGTGTGTGTGAGCCTCTGTAGTTGAGTGCGATAGAGAAGAGAGAGTGTGTGAGCGAGTGGGAATGACGCCATAGCTAAGTGAGCTTAGACATCAAGAGCCTCGTGAGGCTGTTACACTCTGATGTGTGGGAGTGTTGTAATCTCGTCGTATTGTATATCCATTGTATAGTGAAGATATTTTCTCTCTTGGTTTTCCCCGTTTAGGGTTTCCATGTAAATCTGTGTATTTTGTGCATTTGTCATGAACACATTACCATTATGGCATCACCCGGACTTGAACCTCGAACCTTGTAATCCATAATTGAAAACCTCAACCATTAAGATAGCTTATTGTCATATGAGAGGATAAAAGCTACTTTTTGTGTTAGATTGATTATTGTAAAAACTCTACATCATTCTAGAATGTCCCAAAACATTCTAGAACATTATAGAAATCTCTAAGCTATTCTATAGGAACCTATAAATAAGGGCATACATGTATTCTCAAATCAATTCGAATCAACACTAGTCTTTAGCTCTCATTACATATCTTGTATCCATTCTCTTTCTTTCTCTATCTTAATACACCCATTCTTCTTTTAGAATTTCATTCCTTTGTTCTCGTGTTCCCTTATATCCTTCTTCCATCACTCTATCTTTTATTCTTCGTTCTGACAACATTTGTTGTTTTTCTTGTCTTTGCACGATATTACCTACTTATAGTCTGTCTCTATCACCACTTAAAGGGAACAAAACTCCACAATTTGGTATCAAAGCTTGGCTGAAGATGGAAGGAGGTGTAAACGGCTTCCTAGGCATGATAGTTCTAAACTCTCAAAAATATGCAGACAGGAAGATAAAGATGGAGGACCTTCTCATAGTCAAAGATGTTAGGAAATAGGTCCCTTCGGATGGGAAGTGAGAAGAACAGTACTGATGAGCAAACTCGGCCGAGGCCAAAACCGGATGTGGTGTACCCGACTACAGAAGACCCGGTGAGAACCGGATGAGGAGTACCCGGCTACGGAAGACCCGGTGAGAACCAGATGAGGAGTACCTGGCAAGAGACGGATGGTGAAGGCCCGGTGAGAAGTGCTCGCCAGATGAAGGGACATATTCGTAAATATGTTTTCTGAGAATCCATCGGGGCTATGTTTGTAAATAGCCGAAATGTCATATTAGTATAAATATGACTTAGGGAAAACTTAGAAGTGTGCAATAGTTGTCATTCTTGTTGGTGCAAGACTAGAGAACGCGTAACAGTGTACTGAGAGAGAGAGAGAGAGGAAGAGGTCATTGCCTCTGTTGTAACCGCCGCCTGTGGCAAAGATTGAGAGCGCGAGGTCGTTGCCTCCGTGAGCTCATTGTTGTAATCATTGTGATATAGTGATAGTTTGGAGTCTGTGGACTCCCATGGTTTTTCCTCTCAGGGTTTTCCATGTTAAACATCCTATGTAATCCTCTCTTCTTTGTGTCGTGCATTCATTCCCGTTTTCTGTGTTTGATTCTAAGCTCGGTTGTGGCCAAGCGTTGCGCATAGGGAGTGTGTAGTTCCTGTCAAAAGACCTGTACGGCCAATCGACAGAGCAGAAATACCAACGGGAGTATTAGAGTGTGAATGGAAAACTCCTAAATAGGAAGGCGGTGGCCACCATCAGACAGTGCATTGATGTAAGTGTCCTTCAGCATGTAGCGAGCGACACAAAGGCCTACGAGATGTGGTAGACGCTGTCAGGTTTATATGAGAGGAAGAACACCCTCAACAAAACATCTCTAATGAGTGAGATTGTGAGACTGAAATACAGGGACGAGGAAAGCATACTCGAGCACATTAGCACATTCATGGGGTATGTGAATCAACTTGCAGCAACCAAGTTTCCCTTTGAGGATGCAATGCAAGCCATCCTCCTATTGTGCACCTAGTCAGACAGCTGGGAGAATCTAGTGGTGACTCTCAGCACCTCGTGTCAGGAAGAGAACTTATCTCTACAAGCGGTAAAGATGAGCATCTTGAACGAGGAGACTAGAAGGAAGGACAAGGGTGTCCTAGTCCAGTCAGAGTCAAATTTGACTCAACATACCGGCAGAGGAAGGAATTGGCAAAGGAGTGCACCAAGGAAAGAAAAGTCCCATGCCAGATCCAAATCCAGAGGTAAGAAGACATGCTTCTATTGTGGAAAGCCTGGACACTTCCAGAAGAACTGCTGACACCTCAAGAAGTGAATGTGGCAACCAACTCGAGTGGAGTGTTATGGCATAAGAGGCTTGGCCACATGAGTGAAAAAGGAATGCACATCCTGGCCAATCAGGAAGTTCTCCCAGAAGTGAAAGGAGTTCACTTGGAGAAGTGTGTCGACGGCCTAGTTTGAAAGCAGAACCAAGCAACATTAAACACAAGACCACCAAGAAAAAGAGAAGTTGCACTGGAACAAGTACACAAGGATGTATGCTATATAGATGCTCTGTCCCATTGAGGTGGATAGTACTTTGTAACGTTTATTGATGACTATACTCGGAAGACATAGGTGTTGAGCGGCAAGCTCAACCGGAGCCGGATCGGCTGAATAAGCCTGAGCCGGTAAGCGAGATGAATCGGTATGCCGGTGAGCAACCGAGCCGGTAAGCAGTAAGGACTAGTGAGCTGGGGAGCCGGTATGCCGGATCCAATCCGTAACCGGAAGCCTAGTATAGGTTAGACTACTAGGCAGTTATAGTCTTGTAGTTAGTGTCAGATGCTCGTGTGAGCATTGAAGTACACCGTACTTCTAACAGTCCCGTGTGGACTTGTATAAATAGCGCTGATGAGCGCGTTGTAGATATAGATAGCACAGAGTATTCATATAATTTTGAAGAATAGTGTGTCCTGCTCTCTCTCTCTCTCTCTCTCTCTCTCTCTCTCTCTCTCTTTGTGTATTGTTCTTTCTAACGCTTCCGCAAGCAATCTTTAACATGGTATCAGAGCGCGTGGGTTGAGAACCTCTGCTGCAGACATCTACGCTTGAGATGGAAACCCTAACAGATCGGGAAACAGACACAAAAGGAGAAATGGACAGAGGTATGGCTACGTCGCTCCCGGTGGAGAAGCTCGACAGAACCAACTACGCATCTTGGTCATACAAGATGCACCAGTACCTGCTTGGGCATGGCTACTGGAGTTATGTTGACGGAGTGAACGACTCAGCACCGAAGACAACACACAAGGACTTCCCAGTGTGGGAACAGGCGGCAAGCAGGGTGATGTACTGCTTCGCGTCCAGTGTCGGTGACCAGCTGCTCAGCCATAGCTATGACGCCAAGACACCGAAGGATGCTTGGGGAAACTTGAAAAAGGCCTTCGCCGCAAGCACCATTGCCCGGAAGCTACAACTCAGACAGGAGTTCAGCAATGTTCGATAGAAGAACATGCCGGTGGCAGATTACACAGACCGGATCAAAGGGATCTGTGACTCGCTTGCCTCTATTAATGTCCCCGTAGAGGAAGAAGAGATGGTGCAGGTCTGTCTTGGAGGCCTGGTGTCCAAGTTCGGAGCTTTCCGGATTGCGGTTTGTACAAGGGAGAATATGCCCTCATTTTTCAACTTATAGTCGATGCTCCTTGTAGAGGAGAACCATGCCAATGCATCTACCAGTGCATCCCCAGACAACCGGATGCTGTACACGGGAGCGGATTGGTCCCGCGGGCGTGGTGGAAGAGGCAGGTCGGCACGCAATGGAGGCGACCGGCAAGAGCAGGAACGAAGGCAGAGTGAGCGTGCGGACAGCAGTTCCGGGACTTCCACAAGCAGGGGGAGTCTAGGTGGTGCCAGAGGCCGGCAAGACAAATCTGCTATGGAATGCTGGTACTGTGGCAAAAAGGGCCACAGGGAAAGCGAATGCTGGAGAAAGTGTGCCGATTCGGACAAATCCGGATCTGGCAAGACCGGTAAGGAAGGCCGGCAAAGCTCGCACTACGCAAACGGATCGAGAGGATCCAAGAACGGTAAGGGGCCAGCCTTGGTGATGAAGCACAAGGCAAACTCAATGAAGAAGACCACTTCCAAATCGGAGGAAGTGTGGTACGTTGACTCCGGCGCATCGAACCACATGACGAGCCACGAGTGGTTCTCCTTTTTGGAGAAGCCGGATCAATCGGGAGTTGTCGAAACCGGAGACGACACTCCCCACCCAATCGTGCACGTTGGAGAAGTCCCTTTGAGCCACGTCGGACAGAGGGGGAAGCTGATGAATGTATTACATATTCTGATGATCACGAAGAACCTGGTGTCGGTCGGACAGATCGTCGACCAGGGGATGCAGGTGCGGTTTACGCACCTCGGGTGCTTCATTGAGGATGAGGGCGAAGTTATGCGCAAGGGCGCAGAGATGGGAGGATGTTTATCCTCAACACCAATGACGTCGGCACCGCACTGTTCACCAAAGGACAGAAGGTCGAGTCGGATATTGACCTGTGGCACAAGCAGATCGGCCACGTCAACTACCGGAGGCTTCAAGACCTGCAAACAGAACAAGTCATTTTCGGTTTGCCGAAGTTTAGCGGCCGGAGAGCCCAGATTTGTGAAGCCTACCAACTCGGGAAGCAACACCGGCTTCCATTCCCCACCAAAAGAAATCGAAGCCGTAACAAGCTCGATCTTATCCATTCGGATGTGTGGGGACCGGCACAAAATGTTAGCATTGGCGGGAGTCGATATTTCGTCTCCTTCATCAACGACTACACGTGGCATACATGGATCTACCTCATTGAGTGGAAGAGCGAAGTCTTCGAGTGTTTCCGGAGCCTCTAGAAGATGGTGGAACGGGAATCGGAGAGGAAGATCAAATGCCTACGGTCGGATGGTGGAAAAGAGTATTTTTCCGGCCAATTCAACAACTATCTGCAACAAAAAGGAATTCGGTGAGAATTCAGCTGCAGATACACACTGCAATAGAAAGGTGTGGCCGAAAGGAAGAATTAGTCGCTGATTGACGCGGCTAGGGCAATGCTGGAGGAAAAGAGCATGCCCAAGTTCTACTAGGCGGAGGCGGTCCAAATGGCCGTTTACATCCAGAACCGGATCGGGGACAAGGTGTCAGCTCACGAGCTATATTTCGGGCGCAAGTCGAATTTGAGACACCTCCGGATATTCGACAACATAGCCTATGTACATGTGCCGGATGAGAAGCGGAGAAAGCTGGATGCAAAATCGGAAAAATGCATCCTAGTCGGCTATGCTCAAGAGCAAAAGGGGTATAAGTGTTATAACCCCCGGACGAAGCAGGGCCGAGTCAGCCGAGATGTCGAGTTTGATGAATCGGCATCGTGGTATTCCTTACCGACTCCGAATTCTGATCCCGACCCGATGTCGGAGGATGGGGTTAGTGAGCCTGAACCGGCCCAGGTAGAGAAAGATGAAGCGTTCGGAATCGTTCCGGTTAAGCGGACCGAATGAGAGACTGGATTAGTCCAACCAGTCGGATGATGAGACGGCGAGTAGTGGAGACTCTATCGTGCTCTCCCCGTGCAAGGAACCGAGGAGATGGTTCACACCCAAAGAGAAAGGGAAGCAGAAGATGCCGGAACTCGAGACCGGCAATGATGAGTCGGATCGGTGCGTATCTGACTTCGGCAAGGACATAGGCAGATATTCGGGAACGAAGACCAAAATGGCCAAGAAGGGTCTCATACCGGGTAACGGTGAGTTACGCCGGTCCACCCGCCAGAAGGATCCCGTTAAATGGTACGGGTATAACGAGTACATGGCGCATCATTATGCGTACATGACTAAGGTCGCGGAAGTGCGTGAGCCGGAGAGCTACGCAGAAGCGGCAAAGGACGCAAATTGGCGTGCTACTATGGAGGAAGAAATGTGGGCACTGGATGCCAACGGAACTTGGGACCTGGTTGACCCTCCCCGTCACTGTAAAACGATCAGATGTAAATGGGTGTACAAGATATAGTACAATGCCGATGGTACAGTTAACCGATACAAGGCCCGGTTAGTGGCGAAGGGATATGTGCAGACCCACGGAATCGACTACGACGAGACCTTCGCTCCTGTAGCGAAGATGACGACGGTTCGTGTGGTAATGGCGGTTGCTGCGGCAAGGGGGTGGCATCTTCATCAGATGGATGTGAAGAATGGCTTCCTTCAAGGAGATCTTGAAGAAGAAGTCTTTATGACTCAGCCCCCTGGATTTCAGTCGGAGGTGAACAAGTCGGCGGTATGCCGGCTGAGGAAGTCATTGTACGGCTTAAAGCAAGCCCCCCGTGCTTGGAATGCTAAGATCACGCACCGGTTGCGAAAGATGGGGTTTGTTGCCTCTAAGTCGGACTCTTCCTTGTTCATCCATCAAGGCTCAAATGGTCTGGTATGTATCTTACTCTATGTTGATGATTTAGTCATCACCGGCCCAGGTCTTCCGGAAATCAACCGCATCAAGTCCCAGTTGTCGGACACATTCGATATGAAGGACTTGGGGGACCTTCATTATATTTTGGGGATCGAGGTGATCTGCACCCCCGACGACATATTGCTTTCTCAATGCCATTATGTGTTGAATATACTGTACAAGTTCGGCATGACAGAATGCTGACCTGTCTCCACACCCCTGGACCGGAATCAGAAGATCCGTCCCAACTCCGGACCACTTTGCAATGAGAAACGGTTCCGACAAATAGTCGGAAGCCTGATCTACTTGACCATCACCCGACCTGACATTAGCTACCCGGTCGGAGTGGTAAGCCAATTCATGCAGAAGCCGACCGTGGAGCACCTTCAGTTCGCGCAACGAATATTGAGGTATGTAAGCGGCACTAAGGACCGGGGGCTCTTATACCGGCAAGGTATAACCTAAGAGCTTGTCGGCTACACGGATGCCAACTGGGCTGGCGATACAACGGATCGTCGCTCAACTTCCGGCTTTATGTTTTCTCTTGGGAGCGCGACTGTTGCGTGGAGCAGCAAAAAGCAGCCAACAGTGGCTCTATCCAGCATTGAGGCTGAATATCGGGGCGCGACCGTTGCCACCTGCGAAGCCATTTGGCTTTGGTGACTACTGCAAGACCTGCGGATTGAGGTACCGACCCCGATCCTGATCTATTGCGATAACCTCAGCAGGATGTAGCTCGCCAAGAACCCTGTGTTCCATGCTCGCACAAAGCACATAGAAGTGCATTATCACTTTGTGCGTGAGCGGTCAAGTTGAACTACGGTATGTTCACACGGATCGGCAAGTTGTCGACATCTTCACCAAGCCGCACGGGTTGGACAAGTTGCAACACTTTACCAAAATGCTTGGTGTTCAGCATCTCAACGTGCCGCACTTGAGGGGGAGACGCAAGGGCAAAGACACTACCGAAACGGGCAAAGGCAAAAAAACTGTTGAACCCGTAGGTAAGAGAAGAACCGGTAGAGGTGGAGACAAGAAGAAAAATGAAGCCGAGTCGACGAAGAAAGTTGGCACATCCGAATAGGTCGGAGTGAGCGGCTGTGAAGAAGAAGTGTACACTCAGGAAGAGAAGTGCATGCCATGCGGAGGTCATCACGATCGTAATGGCCATGATGCGGAGTCGAATGAAGAATTCGACTTCGGTGAACCGGCTGAAGAGGCCAAGGAGACACAGACGCAGCGGAAGTCGATGCCATCGCGGAGGAACCGACGGATTGGCAAGCGCCGGAGTCATAGCAACGAAGGAGCTGAGATGGGCCTATTGAGCAAACATGCCGAAGGTCGAGGCGCGCAGAACCAAAGGGGTCGCGGCAAACGGGACCGGACCGGACAAGGAGCGCGAGCAAGGCGAAGCGACACCAGGAGAAGTCGGTTGGAAGAACCGGCTGCCACAGAGGTTGACACTACGACCCTACCTCAGGTTGAGCTTGAGGGGGAGTGTTGAGCGGCAAGCTTAACCGGAGCCGGATCGGCTGAATAAGCCTGAGCTGGTAAGCGAGATGAGTCGGTATGCCGGTAAGCAACTGAGCCGGTAAGCAGTAAGGACCAGTGAGCTAGGGAGCCGGTATGCCGGATCCAATCCGTAACCGGAAGCCTAGTATAGGTTAGACTACTAGGCAGTTATAGTCTTGTAGTTAGTGTCAGATGCTCATGTGAGCATTGAGGTACACCGTACTTCTAATAGTCCCATGTGAACTTGTATAAATAGCGCTGATGAGCGCGTTGTAGATACAGATAGAATAGAGTATTCATATAATTTTGAAGAATAGTGTGTCTTGCTCTCTCTCTCTCTCTCTCTCTCTCCCGCGTACTCTCTCTCTCTCTCTCTTTGTGTATTGTTCTTTCTAACGCTTTCGCAAGCAATCTTTAACAATAGGTCTTCGTACTGAAGTCGAAACCATGCATATTCATGGGATACTTGGAGGACGAGCTCAACTACAGGTTGTGGGACTTAGTCAATAAGAAAGTAGTGAGGAGTCGGGATGTAGTCTTCTTAGAAGACAAGACAATTGAGGACTGGAGGTAACAGAAGTCGGAATCGACTTCCCAGTCGACTCTCACTATTACCAACTTAAGGCCAAGTGAACCTACACACTCAACTGCTCAGAGACAGCCAGTCGGCATAGCCAAATCCGAGTTTGCGAACTCGGAGCAACCGACCAACATAGATGAGTCGGAGTCAGCGGACTTATGGAAGTCGATTGAGGACTATGAGCTGGAATAGGCAAATCCTCAACGACTGATCGACACATATGAACCCGAGCTGAGAGGAGAGTTGGCAAAGACATCTGAGCTTGAGCCGAAAACGAGTGGAAGGAGATAACCACTCAGAGAAAGGAGAGCGCCGGCGACATAAGCCAGCCAATACATCCTCTTGATTGATGAAGCTGAACCAAGGTGCTACGAAGAAGCCATAGCTAATGATCACAAGGAGAAATGGCAGAGTGCAATGCAAATGGACTCCTTGCATGAAAACTATACCTACGAGTTGGTGGAGCTACCAAAGGGTAAAAGAGCGCTTAGACATAAATGGGTCTACAAGGTGAGGACTGGGGAAGTCGACAACACACCTAGGTATAAAGCCCGGATAGTGGTGAAGGGGTTTCAATAGAAAAAGGGTGTTGACTCTGACGAAATATTCACACCAGTCGTGAAGATGACATCCATCCGAACTGTTATGAGAATGTTAGCCGGCTGGCAAGGGAAGTCCAAAATGGGAAATGAGGGGATAATATTTACATAGAATTATTATGATTTGAGAAGCGAACGGACAGACACGGAATCAGTATGCCGATCCGGATCCGAACCGGTTTGTTGCCGGTTGCCGGTTGGCACCGGTTTGTACCTAAAACCAGAGACCTATAAAAAGGGCCGGTTAGATTGTAATCATTAGCGGATAATTAATAGAGTGATGTTGTTCTATATCTTGATCATTGTTAATTACCATTCTGTGCTAAGTATAATTTATCCTACACGTGTATTGTGAGTAATGATATTGCCGCTAGTAACTCCTCAGGGTTCCATTAATAGTCGGTCTAACTCTATCTCACTGCAACACCCCTTTGGTGAAGTGTCTCAAAGAGACACCCTATGTTAGGCCATTGTCAAAGAGATAACACAATTTTTGGCAACCACAATTCCTGCACAAATGCAGCGAACAACGGCGGGCATGGATGACTAGACCAACAAACGACCTGGTTACGAAGCGTGCAAGAAGACTTGCCGAACGATTGCGAAAGCGAGAGGCTTTCCAATAGGCGGCAGAAGAGATCCGTGCGAATCGCTCATTTTCCAAAGTAATCCGGCGAGTGGCTGCAGAGTCACCCCGCGGATAGCAAAATTCCCAACCGGATGAAGGAAGTAGTTTGACCAGTCTCCGGGACACGGAATCCATTCTGCAGGCACTAGTGATAGGGGGAGGCGATTCGGAACCATTCTGAGCCTTCGAATCGGATTCGGATGGTGAATGCAGCGCCCATTCGAATTACCGTAGCAGCCACGACACCGTAGACGGACCGGAGGACGAGCAGTCAGATACCTTGCCGACACCAGAACCGGAGTTAACGGAACTAGAAGCCCTAGATCGGCAAGTGGCGGATCAACTTCTGACATTGTCACGTGAGACACCGGAAGAAGTGGAGAGAAAACCTCCGACACCAAAAGAAGAGGAGGGGAGACCTCCGACACCGGACGACGACATGCTGTTCCAATATCCCAAGTACCGGGATGATCCGGACGCAGAAGCTCATTTCTATGCATTTTTGCAAACATGGGAAGCAAACCATGTGTCGCAACGCTTGACCGCCACCGAAGCAGAATCCTCAAAGATTGCAGAGTTTGGCATGACCTTGGAAGGACCAGCCGCGCGATGGCGCTAGACGCACACTCCCGAAACCATCCCGACGTTTGAGGACTTAAAAACCAGATTTTTATAGTTCTTCAACAAAGAGGTGGATCAACGGGAGATGGTCGGCCTGTTCTACACCATACGGCAGGAACCTATGGAAACCATTAAACAATTCGTAATCCGGTTCCAGCGAATGCACAATTAGCTCAATCGGGCATCACTGGAGGAAGAGGCGAAATCAATATTCTTAGCCACACTCAGGGAACCCCTGCGTATGGTGTGCGCAATGATCGATTTTCGCACCAACACGATTGACCAAGTGATAGAACGGGTCAGGGAGATGGAGAAAAGAAGCTTGTGGCTAACAATGGGGGCACTCCAATGTACATTACCGATAGAAGACGACCTACAGTTTCGGCAAGCTATACAATGTATGACTCGTCTCAATGTCGGGCACTCGGCAATAGAATGTACCATGCGGACAGAGTGCATGTTATGCCACTCCAAAACGCACACAATGGAGCGATGCGAATATAACTTGCTGAACCGGCAAGCGGCACTGGTAAGGCAAATCGAACCCCAGAGCAACTGGGAGGAGGAAGAAGAACGTTGGCGGCGAGATGAGCGTTACCGGCCGGTGCAAGATATCCAGAACAACGACAGAAAGGACGCTGACGACCGAGACTAGCTAGATAGCTACCGAGATTACAACGGTGAACATTACGAGCGATACAACCAGGATCACTCCCCTGGTTACAACTAGCGGAGGGAGGATTAAGGCAACTATAAAAACCGGCCCCGACAGGGTTACCGGAACAACAAACGCTTCAACAAAAAATGGAACGCTAGAAAGGAGGACTGCCAGTGGCAGCCAGATAAGGGCATGCCAAGTACCCAACCGGACCAAGCATCTAACCGACCACCAATAGGACGTCAACCGGGTACCGGAGCGAACGCCGAATCCAACAACACCCGGAAAGTGTACTGCTACTATTGCCGGCAAGAGGGACATTATAGTAATTAGTGTCTGGTTAAAAGCTATGAGAAAAGACCAGTCGTGAATATGGTGGTAGCAGAAGTTGCCAATATACAACAAGTCACCACTAGGGCAAAAGGCAAAACAATGGAGTGGGAAACACAGGAGGCAATCTGAAAGCAAGCCACCGAGTGGGTGAAGAAGGCAAATGAGCAAAATGTGGCTGAGCTTGAACAACAAAAGGAGAAACCGGAAGGGGCACTAACACGATCCAGCTGGAAAACCCAACATGGCAAGTGTTACAAGAATGCCAGATTACGCTACCATTGGGTCAGTTATACAGCTAGTGGCCTGATTTACGGAAGGGCTGACATAAGGAATGACCACATCAATTTCGTTGCCAACTCCTGCGTTCTTCTCAAATCCGGAAGAAGGGCCAACAGTGGTAGACACGAACAGTCCGGCAATCACCGCCATCGTCAAAGGACGAGAATTACCAGGGACGATTGTGGACGGAGGATCAGGCGTGAACGTGATCAGTTTACGGACTTGCAATACCCTGGGAATCCAGGAATGGGAGCCTTGCCCGTTTTGGCTTCGAATGGCGGATACAAGTTTGGTAAAACCTACCGGTTTGATACGAGATCTAGATGTAACTATCGGAGGTCACACATTCCGCATTTCGGCAGTGGTTCTCCAGCTCAATGCGCAAGGGGCTTACCCGCTGTTGCTGGGCCGCCCATGGCTAAAAACGGCGCATATCAAACAAAACTGACGGAAAAACATGATTACCTTCCGACAAGGGAAGACAAAAATAAGGGTGCCTACCCACCCTCGAGCCAGTACCGGCAAGGAGGTGACACCACTATATGCAGAAGGTGTAAACATGCTAGAGGGGCTTGCGGACGAAGAGGTCGACCAATACTTAGAAGAAAATCAAAAAATTGTACCCCTATTTGAAATCGATGTGGTGGAAGCAATGTCACAATATAGAATGCAATCGATGACGACATCCAGGAACCGGATCGGGAAGCTATCAGAGAATTATGGCAAGCACAAGAAGCTCTAGAGAAGGAGATAGAGGTAGCCCAACGCGTGAAAGCATCCCAGTTAGAGGAAGTGAACTTAGGGACCGGGGACGACGCCAAACCAATTCATATTGCTAAGGAAATGTCACCGGACAACAGGACAGCGATGATCACTTTATTAAAGGAATTCCGGGACGTATTCACCTGGTCCTATGAAGACATGCGGGGGCTGGATCCTCAGTTGTACAAACATCAAATACACCTTAGTAAGGATGCCAAACCGGTAGCACAACGGCGTTACCGGATGAACCCTAACTATGCAGCAAAAGTCAAAGAGGAAATTAACAAGTTGCTACGGGTCGGTTTTATCCGACCAATGAAAAAAGCTACATGGTTAAGTCCCATAGTCATTGTGCCGAAAGAGAACAGTAAAATCCGGGTATGCATTGATTACCGGAAACTCAATGCGGCGACATTGACCAATGCCTTTCCACTGCCGTTTACGGATGGAGTGCTGGACGCGGTAGCCGGTCATGAAATGTATAGCTTCCTAGACGGTTTCAATGGCTACAATCAAATAAGGATGCACCCCGATGACCAAGACAAGACGGCATTCGTCACCGAATGGGGAGTCTTTGTCACAGTGGTAATGATGTTCGGGCTCAAGACCGCGCCAACGATCTTTCAACGAATAATCATGGAAATATTTGGCGAGTTCATTCTGGCATTCATGAAGGTATTCCTGGATGACTTCGTCGTGTATAGCCGAGAGGGAGAACATCTCCAACACCTCTGGCTATGTCTTGAGAAATGCAGAAGTTATCGGCTAAGCCTGAATCTAGCAAAGTGTGTTGTCGGAGTAACAAGCGGTGCATTGTTGGGCCATCTTGTCAGCAAGGATGGGATCGCGGTAGAACCCGATAAGGTGAAAGCAATCTCAGAAGCACCGGCACCATCGACGGCCAAAGCCTTGAGTCAGTTTCTAGGGCAAATCCGGTGGCATAGCCGGATGCTCCGGTATTTGGCCGATCTTGCTACACCATTGCATGCCGCGGTTCACCGGACATCGTTCCAATGGACGAATACGGAGGATGAGGCTTACCAGGCACTAAAAGTACTGCTATCACAAGCACCGGTGGTGCAACTACCGGACCGGTCAAAAGAATTCCATGTGTTCGTGGATGCATCCGACATAGCAATCGGCAGTGCACTAATGCAACTGACTGAACTGAAATGGTACCGACCGGTCTATTATGCTAGCCGGAAGCGATCCTAGGCGGAACGAAATTATTCAATAACGGAAAGAGAAGCCTTAGGGATGATTTACAACGTTACCAAGTTCAGGCACTATTTATTGGGAAGGAAATTTTCTTTCCATGTCGACCACTCAACGCTGTTCTATTTGGTCTCAAAGGCATCACTCACCGGCAAGCTGGCCCGAGGGACATTGTTTCTACAAGAGTTCGAGTTCGAAATATATCACCGACTGGGGATACAACATGCGGTTGCCGATTATCTGACCGGTTAGACTCCGATGAGACTGGAGACGGAGACCTGGATGAGTTTCCGGATGCTGAGTTGTTTAAAGTAACAGCCGAAACGGCAACCGATAGCACGGTAGTTGACAAAGACAAGTGGCTAACCAACATGCATCAATTCCTAAGCACGGGACTTCCACCGGAGGAGATGAACCGGGATGAGTGCAAGCGGTTAACGGTGCAAAGCCGACATTTTTGTCTACTATAGGACACCCTGTACCACAAAGGCATGGATGGCATATGGCGGTGAGTAGTGCGAAGCCACGAAAAAGACACAATATTACGAGAAGCGCTGTCGGGGTAGTTGTGGTTCGTGCGGCGAAGTCGCGGGGACTAAGGTTAAGGGGAGTTGAAGAAACTTAAGTTTAATAAGGCTTGTATGGTGATGATAGAATGGTTAAGGATAGTAAGATGAAGAGTTACAAGTAATGTGTGTGTGTGTGTGTGTGTGTGTGTGTGTGTGAGAGACAGAGAGAGAGAGAGAGACGAGCATAGATAAAAGATAGAGACAATGTATGATTCAAGAAAGAAGATTGAGACAAAGTATGATTCTAGAAAGAAGATTGAGACAAAGTATGATTCAAAGAACAAGAGTATATGATATAAACATGATGTATATTAAAAATATAATATTTTACCAACTTTACAATCCTTGATCGCAAGATGAATCTTTTCAATGCCGACCCTTGATTTGAACCCTCGACCTCAACTTTGAAACGAGAGGTTCTCCACCCAATGAGCTAGTCTTCTTCAATTGATTGTATTATTTTTTTACTCTCTCTTGATTCCTTGATTCCCTTTTGTTTTCCTTTCCTCTCCTTTTATAAGTATTTCCATGCATATGGTAATGTCATGCATGTAATGCATGAGTTACATCTGATGCATGATCGCCATTTGGCGCACATGCATTGCATGTGATGTATGATAGCCATCATGCTCATTTGAGCTCCCATGTATTGGGATAAGTATAATGATGGATATAACCCTAAAACAAATAACCTAGCTTAGTGGTGTATGGTTTGTGCTTGATATACAAGGTTGAGGGTTCAAGTCCCTCAATTTTACTTAATACAATATATAGCTTCATTCTTATATCATGAAGCACATTTATTATACACTTTTACAAATAAATAGCCTAGCCTAGTGGTATGTACATTGTACATTGTATATAAGGATGTGGGTTCAAGTCTCTCAAATATTATTAAATACAACATTTAAGCTCATTTTTATATCGTGAAGCACATTCTTCACGACACCCACCCCCTCTGAACTTGCACATTGGTTGTGCAGAGTTCATCCAACACTTCTTCCGATTCTTTTAGTTCTTCTACTTCTTCATAAAATTCAGGCTCTAATGACTCCCTCCTTTTAAATATTTTAATCCTTTTTCCTGCAATTGGGATACGAATTTCTGTCCCATCTAATTCATTGAGGAAATATGTGGCTTTATCTGTTATTTTCCTAACTTCATAAGGTCCAAACCATCTTTTTGCAAACTTCCGAATAGTACTGTATGGATTATCTAGGCTATTATCATATACTAATACCCAATCTCCCTCTTGCACCTTTCTTGGTCGTATTCTTTTCATCTTGTCAAATCTGTCCTTATTCTTGATTCTTGCCTCTTTCAATCTAGTAGCTGCTTTTTCTATGTCTTCTATCCTTGATTGAAGTTGTCGTATTCGAACCGCAAGTAAATCTTCCCTACTCATTTCTGATTCCCAAGGCAACACAGCCCATGTAGTTATCTTTTCTTCAATTGGCATTATTGGCTTCTGTCCTGTGATTAATTCTGCAGGCATATATCCAGTAACAGTGCTGTGAGTTGTCCTATCAGCCCATAGTGCATAGGGTAAGGTTTTTGGCCAATCACTAACCCGTCCTCTACATGCCTTTGCCAAAGCTTTGACTATTGGCCCATGTCCCCTTTCTACCTTTCCATTAGCTTCTGGATTGTACGCCGTTGTCAAAGAAAGCCGAATTCCTATTTTGTCGAAAAAATCTTGAGCTTCCGCAGAATTGAGTTCTCCCCTATCTGCCACTATCTTCCCGATACATCCATATCTACAAACAATGTCCTCCAAGATGAATTGACATACTCCTAATGTCCCTTTTGTTCTCAATGAACGACCTTCCACTTGATTTGTTAGATCTTCTCTAGCAAGAACCAAGTATCTCTTTTGTCCTACTCCAAGTGGCATTGTTACCAAATCTATCATCCACTTGTAATGCACCCCCGGTGAGTATGTTGGGTGTAATTCATCACAAAATTTTACATTTGAATAATATTGACAAGTGGGACAAGTTTCCACATACTTTTTTATTTGCTCATAGTATCGAGGCCACCAAAATCGTTCTTTAATCTTACTGAAAGTGGCCCACACTCCTCGATGACCAGCCCATTCTTTGTCATGCAGCTCTTTGATTATCTCCTTTCTTTGCCCTTCAGAACCTATTACTCTTTGCGGGTTTCCAGTCTTGGTTTTCGGATGTCGCCATAGATATCCTTCATACAAGAAGAACTTATGGGCTTTCTTGCGAAACTGTGCGAACTCTTTTCCAGATCGACCTTTGTACTTGTTAGGGGTTTGTAGGTATTTCCCTATTTCCTTGAATTCATCTTCATACTCCTCTTCTAGAAACTGCATTCCTCCTTCCCGAGTAATGCTTGTGGTAAGGACTGTTTGTTCTTTGTCCTCATCGTCCGAGTCTGGAATCTCCTCTTCCTCATACCTTGCTCTTGATAACATATCTGCTACTGCATTTCTATTCCCAGAGATATGTCGAACTTCAGGGTTGATTGATCTAATATAGATACACCATCTTAACATGGCTTGATCTGGAATATCACAATTAGCTATGATACCCAGAATAGGCAAACAATCAGTTTCTATTATTACTTCAGCACCAATTAAGTAATCTCTGTCTGTCTTTACAGCTGTTACTATCCCCCATAGCTCTCTTTTCACCTGTGCATATTTTCTTTGTCGACCACTAAGAACCTTTGCCCCGAATCGGACTGGATACCTTTCTTCCCTATCTTGTTGGCTTATCACCCATCCAATTCCAATGGGACTAGAGTCTACTGTGAGATATATGGGCCGGGTGTAGTCTGGTTGCTTTAATGGTGGAGCTTGTGCCAAGTAGTACATCAATTTCTTCATTGCCTCTGAATGCTCTTCACTCCATTCAAATGTCTCTCCTTTTCTTAGGAGTCTATATAAAGGTTCAGATAAATGGGCATAATGCGGAATCCATTTACAGTAAAAAACACATACCCCTAGAAACCTTCGTACTTCTGAGATGGATGTACATTCCTCTTGCATATTTTGAATTGCATTGACCTTGGTTGGGGATGGCTTTCTCCCATACGGGCCACACATATGACCAACTATTAATATCTCTTTTGCCCCAAATATTGACTTCGCCCCTGATAAGGTCAAATGCACTTCTTCCATCCTTGATAGCACCTTCTCACAATCCTTGATATGATCAGCAACGAATTGACGGCAACCACTTTCGTCCAATTCCTCGTTCTTCTCTTCCTCCTTGCATCCCTTAATTGGAACATCATCTAGAAAAGGCATTGTAATATGAGGAATAAAATCACGAAGTACCTTGTTCATTCCATTCATCATATGCGCCACTGAGTTGGTCGCTCCTTGCGGCAAGGTGCACATCCGTACTAACCCTATAGGTGTCTTGATAGAAGTTATATCTCGACTTTTGATAGCAAGTTGAAATTGATCATATCCGGAATAAAGGTCTCCCATTGAATATATAGCTCTTCCTGCAAACATCTCAGCAAACTCATCCACAATTGGCCCTACTCCCGAGTTTCGGATTGTTACCTTATTCACGGGTTGCATATCTTGGATAAATCGGAGTCGCCCATCTTTCTTTAACACAGTGAACCATCGACTCAAGTAAGGAGCGTTCGATGGTTCCAAGATACCCATCCTTATCTTTTCTTTCAAAAGTTCTAATAGTTGAGGGATTCTAGCCCTAGGCATGGGTATTGGCTTAAAGTTCCATGGAATATGAGGGATAGTGAATATAACCATGGGCTCCACAATTTCTGGATCCACACACCCTATTTCCTCCGGTTGGAATGCAAACGCCTTTCCATGCCTTTTTAACATCTCCCTGAACTGCTTTTCTTCAGCGGGTAATAGGAAGTCACCCCCTCCTATTTTCATCCCTTGTATTGTTTCCGGAGTAAACACATGTCCTACCTTTCGTGGGTCTCTGATCATTGGCTCTGTGGCTGCTTCTTTGATTGCCTTTTCACTATCCCCTGGAAGTGGAGCAGCAATAGGACGAACCTTCTTCTCCACTGTCTTGTATTTTGTTAGTACATGTGCTTCATGATCCTTTCGAGCAACTTCTTCAATGACCTCATACATCTTGATTGAATGGACAGGAACTTGGATTTCGTTGTCTTCTTCCATTGCTTCCAAATGAGTTATTGTATCTTCAAAACTTAATTCTTCAAACATATCCTGAATTTCTTCATCATCATCTATTAATCCAGAACACTTAAAGTACTCGAAAGCATTTTGTATTTTATTATTATTTACTTTTAGTATAAAAGTAGCACCATTAGATGAGATTGTACAAGGAATATCTTTATTTACATTATTATTTATGGGGTTTTCTTTTATGCTCGGGCTATCACAGCCCCTACCTGTAAAAGCCCTATCTAAAAATCCTGGGAAAACTCTTCATCCATCTCTTGAATTGGATGTTCCCTCAAGCATTCTTTGTTTCTTTCATGGTTGGGCCTCACGGTTAAGAATTGGACAGTCTTTCTTCCATCTTGACTCTTGATTCTCGCGAAAGCCGAACCATCATCAATAACCTTTGTTTCCATCCTCACTGCGGTGATGTAGGGCTGGCCAAGGATGACGGGGTAGGTTGATCGATCCTGCACAAAGAAATTTTGATTCACCGAGACATCACCAATTGTTACCTTCACACTAGGACATGCTCCGAATAGATCCTCCGTAGTTTCTGTGGCAGCTCTTATTTTCCACCCATGATTCTTGTCGATCGGCCATCGTCCTCGAGCGTAAAATTCCGATGACATCATGTTAATCTCTGATCCATGATCAATCAAAGCAATACATGGAATTTGCTGCTCCCCAATTTTTGCAGGTGCCTCCGTTGTTGCTCGAGCCCAATGGTCCCTTGTATAGTGACTCCTATCCCCTTCATGGACGCCAACATCATTCTGGTTTTTTACACTTGCAGCATTGATGGTGCCACCATACAAATCTTGGAGTGTTGCTGCACACCCTCCCGTAATTTCCTCCGTCACCTGTCTCTTCCTTCTAATAATATCTATGATAACTTCATGAAATTCTTTCTTTGCTATACCCAACACTTCTCTTAAAGTAAATTCTACCTTACTATTTAATATTCTTGTTTCTAGTACCTTTTTTATATCCGTCGTTGTTTCTATGTCTGAGGCAAGCTTGAAAGATGGGCCTGTCTTTCCTTTTACTTTATCAGCTTCCTTCGGCTCAATAGCACCCTTTTCCATCTCCCTTCTCTTTTGTTCTCGTGTCTCATGTCTCTTTGTCGGATCAGCTTCCTCAGCTCTCTTCCGCTTCTCTTCCACTAGCACATCTTGTGCATTCACTTGGGCGAATGCTGATAGCGCGTCTACTGGATCATTCCATCCAGTGAAGTTTCGTATTTCATCTCCCGCTCTTTTTAATTCATCCACTCGAACCTTCCCTTTTCTTGCATAATCCATCACATCTTGCCAAAAGCCAAATCCACCATATGAGTCTTCTACGCGCAATCCTAAGGTTGCCACGGATTGTATCGCTTGAGTCGTTTCTCTCTCGGCATCTTCCATTAGCCTTTTCATTCCTCCTCGCCCGAAGTTGAGTTGAAGTGGTTGTCGAGTCTCAGTTGAGTGAATCTTGCCATCTTGATAGTAGATTTTATTATGATTAAGAGCATCCCTATGCTCTTGACAATCTTTCTTCTGGTGGTCGATACTATCACACCACATACACCTTCGGACCATTCCACCTCCCTGCCTTGATGAAGTCGAGCTTTGTCCCGATTCTAGCTTCGTCACTTTGATTGACAAGTCTTTCATGCCTTTCACTAATTCGTGTAAGAGTGATTCTTCTACTTTCTTTTCTCCCGACTCGTTCCCCGTTTCTTCATCATTTCTGTCGGGCAACTCCATAAACCATAACTTTCTTTTGCAGAAATGGGCGCACGCCCTTTTCACCTCCTCCCAATCTTCGGTAAGTCCACTTGGACTATTCTGATCTTCTAAAAGCATTCCCAAGTCCTTCCTGTCTTTAATATTAGTAGCTTGTAGAAACAATATTACTTTATCTGGCACTATTATATTTCTATCTCTAACATTTAGTTGCTCAAATCTTTCAGAAAACTCTTTTAATACTTCCAAAACACTTAAATGTTTATTAGACTCTACCCAATCCATGAAAGCTCGCCTTGTCATCCTTGACATATCGTTGAGGTTGTATTCATTGAGTAATGCCCTTTCGAATGTTGTCCATGTCTGATTCTCCCTTTGGAGCTCTTGGATCTTCTCTTGTAGCCCAATCGCAACGACTCGACTAAAGCTATTAATTTTTGTAGCTTCGTCGACACCGCGTTTAAGCATTTCTTCATTATAAATCTTCAGAAATCTTGTTAAATTTATACCTTCGAAGATTCCTACTCGTGCGAGAATATTGTCGACGGCTTTGTCGATGCTTGCCATCATCCCTTGTTCCCGCATCACTCGTTCCATCATCGTACACATAAGCCTCATTTGCTCCTCCATTTCTCCTCGTCGTCGCCTTCACGTCGGGTTCACCAAATGTGTCGGGGTAGTTGTGGTTCGTGCGGCGAAGTCGCGGGGACTAAGGTTAAGGGGAGTTGAAGAAACTTAAGTTTAATAAGGCTTGTATGGTGATGATAGAATGGTTAAGGATAGTAAGATGAAGAGTTACAAGTAATGTGTGTGTGTGTGTGTGTGTGTGTGTGTGTGTGTGAGAGAGAGAGACAGAGAGAGAGAGAGAGACGAGCATAGATAAAAGATAGAGACAATGTATGATTCAAGAAAGAAGATTGAGACAAAGTATGATTCTAGAAAGAAGATTGAGACAAAGTATGATTCAAAGAACAAGAGTATATGATATAAACATGATGTATATTAAAAATATAATATTTTACCAACTTTACAATCCTTGATCGCAAGATGAATCTTTTCAATGCCGACCCTTGATTTGAACCCTCGACCTCAACTTTGAAACGAGAGGTTCTCCACCCAATGAGCTAGTCTTCTTCAATTGATTGTATTATTTTTTTACTCTCTCTTGATTCCTTGATTCCCTTTTGTTTTCCTTTCCTCTCCTTTTATAAGTATTTCCATGCATATGGTAATGTCATGCATGTAATGCATGAGTTACATCTGATGCATGATCGCCATTTGGCGCACATGCATTGCATGTGATGTATGATAGCCATCATGCTCATTTGAGCTCCCATGTATTGGGATAAGTATAATGATGGATATAACCCTAAAACAAATAACCTAGCTTAGTGGTGTATGGTTTGTGCTTGATATACAAGGTTGAGGGTTCAAGTCCCTCAATTTTACTTAATACAATATATAGCTTCATTCTTATATCATGAAGCACATTTATTATACACTTTTACAAATAAATAGCCTAGCCTAGTGGTATGTACATTGTACATTGTATATAAGGATGTGGGTTCAAGTCTCTCAAATATTATTAAATAAAACATTTAAGCTCATTTTTATATCGTGAAGCACATTCTTCACGACAACGCACTGTGGCGTTGCCCGAGGGCACTATGCCAGGGACGCTACGGCAAGAATGATATGGCACAACGGGCTATGGTGGCCGACGACACTGAAGGACTCGGTTCGGTACGCGAAAGTTTGTGATTTATGTCAACGAATGGGCCAACCAACAGAACAGGCAAGGATGCCTCACCAGTCGGTGTCATGAAAATCTGTCACTATGTGCGGATTGCGAGGCGGAACCGACGGGGTTCTGGACTAGAAGGATTTAGTGCAACACGTACAACACAAGCAAAATTCGCATATAAGACGAGTAGATGGGAGACAACGTTTGTTTATAGTATAAGAAAATAGATTCTTTTATAATTTGAGAATTTTGTGACAATGGGTTGGAGATGAAAATGAGAGATAAATTTTTTAAAGAAAGGAGCCAACAACCATATAAGGAGTGGTCCAATATGAATATGAGACATTATTCTTGAAAGGAAGGAGCCAACAACCATGTAAGGAGTGGTCCGATATCAATATGAAAGAGATTTCTTCCCCAAGGAATGGGAGAGAGAAGAAGAAGGAAAAAAAAAAAACCTAGAGGGAAAAAATGGAACATATATCGAGCTCTTTGTTGATCCTCTTTCGCAATGTTACTTTGCATGTCCACTTTTAGTTGCGTGGCCTCTATTTTTATTTGCATGGCCTCTACTTTTAGTTGCATGCCTTTTACTTTTAGTTGCATGGCCTTGGCTTTTAATTGCATGCGACAGTCCGTATAATTCGGCCAAATGACCCAATCATCCATAAAGTTTAGCCTGTGCGCAATCCGTATGTGCGTCGCAGCCAAACCGTAGACACATCCGCGCGCAAAAGTCTCGACCACGCAGTGTACGGGATAAGAAAATAGATGAGAGAGAACGTTTGTTTATAGCATAAGAAAATAGATTCTTTTATAATTCAAGAATTTTGTTACAACGGGTTGGAGATGAAAATGAGAGATAAAATTTTTAAAGAAAGGAGCCAACAACCATATAAGGAGTGGTCCAATATGAATATGAGAGATTATTCTTGAAAGGAAGCAGCCAACAACCATGTAAGAAGTGGTTCGATATCAATATGAAAGAGATTTCTTCCCTAAGGAATGGGAGAGAGAAGAAGAAGGGAAAAAAAAACCTAGAGGTAAAAAATGGAACATATATCGAGCTCTTTGTTGATCCTCTTTCGCAATGTTACTTTGCATGTCCACTTTTAGTTGCATGCCCTCTATTTTTAGTTGGATGACCTCTACTTTTAGTTACATGCTTCCATTTTAGTTGCATGCCTTTTACTTTTAGTTGCATGGCCTTGGCTTTTAGTTGCATGCAACCGTCCGTATAATTCGGCCAAACGACCCAATCATCCATAAAGTTTAGCCCGTGCGCAATCCGTACGTTGTCGTGAAGATTTTCGTCCACAAGCGGAAACCCGAGCAACGAGAGCCAAAGAGTGATGTGCAATGTTGCGCACGTACATAATGTATTTGTAATAGTAATAAGGGTAAGGTGTATGGTGCTAGAAATGCCCCATAGGATCCCTAAGATATAAAGGTGATGTGGTCTTGTGTGCACATCCACGCGAGAGAGAGAGAGAGAGGTACTATGCGGTACATAGGTACCTAGTTGTTTGTGTGGAGGTGGGAGTTAAGGGGCCATTATTCTCACCCTCCCCAAAATCAAGGCAAATATCCCCTTTGAATGAAAGGGGATATTTTAGTCTCACTTTTGTAAACGGTCTTCCCTCCTTGTGCTATAAAAGGAGAGGGAAGGCACCATTGTGGGGGTTGCCTATTTTTGGTGTTCGAGGTATACCACATAGGTCGAGCGTTAGGGTTAGGGTTAGGGTTCTTTATCTTTATCTTCATCTTCGTCGGTTAGGGTTTCGAGTAGTCGTTTGGTGCGGCCTATGCGGCCACCATTTTGTAATTGTTCATTTCGTTTTAATACATCTTGTTGATCATCTTGTCTCCATCTTCCTCTTGTTCGATCTAATCTCTTGTTCATTCTTCTTCTTCTTGAGCAAAGCTTCCATTCCATGTCCAATTCCTTCTCCTCTACTCCTTAGTCCAAGACCCCCGTGGTCCCGCCCTTCTCCACGTACGCACGTAACAACACGACAACGTGCATCGCAACCAAACCGTAGACGCGTCCGCGCGCAAAAGTCTCGACCGCACAATGTACGCACGCGCGCATCCTGACCACACCGTCCAACCGCACCGTGTATGCATCCACACACGCGCGTTCGCACACACGCATCTCACGAGGCCGTGCACGTGTATGCCCGAAACTTGCACAAGCGCATACGTCCGAAATGGTCCACGCTGCACACGCGTGTCTACACACACGCATCCCACGAGGCCGTGCACGCGTACGCCTGAAACTTGCACAGGCGCGTACATCCGAAAACATCCACACGGCCGTGCACACGCGCGTACATCCGAAACGTCCACACCGCCGTGCACATGCGCGTACGCCCGAAACGTGCACACCACACAATGTAGACCAAGTCACCTTGAACAATCTATGCTCCACACATTGATATAATGAATATGTTTTGGTTTCCCTTATATATCCTAGGTTCCAATGTTGTCCTATCTATGTGGGATAGCTCACCGTTTTTTTTTCTCTTTTTTTTTCTTCAAACTTCACACTCACATAACTTGATACTTGTTTATCTGTTTCATGCGTAGTAAAATACGCTATCAAGCTCTTGAAGACATCTATCTTTCCATATGAATACATTAAGCTAATCTTAAATAATTGTTTTACTAGTTTTCATATCGTGTGTGAAAATCCACACGACATTCACCCCCACCAAACCTGCGCATCCACCGATATGTGCCAATTGTGGTGAGGTTCCTCTTTTAATTACTCTTTTCCAAACTCAATGTTCGAGGCTATATCATTCGGACCTTCGATCTCAAGATTTGGGGCCTCTCTTCTCTTAAAGATCTTGATTCTTTTTCCTGTAATTGGCAAAGCAAGTCGAGTTCCATCCAACTCTACTAAAAAATAGGTTGCATTGCTTTCTATTTTCTTGAGCATATACGGGCCAAACCATCGTTTTGCGAACTTTCGAGTAGTGCTATATTGATTATCGAGACTACTATCATACACAAGAACCCAATCTCCTTCTTCAATTTTTCTTTGTCGAAGACGATGCTTTCTATCAAAAGTTTCCTTATTCTTCAATCGAGCTTGGCGCAATCGTTCTATTGCCAACTCGACATCTTCGGGCCTCCGTTCTAGTTGTTGAATCCTCGCGGCTAGCAACTTCTCGACTCATTTCCTCTTGCCATGGCAAAGATTTCCACGAAGCAACAATTTGCTCGATAGGCATTATTGGTTTTTGCCCTAATATGAGCTCGGCCGGCATATATCCTGTAGTCGTGCTATGTGTAGTTTTATCAGCACACAATCCATAAGGTAGTAATCGTGGCCAATTCCCCATCTTGCCGTCGCAAGCCTTTGCTAGAGCTTTTACAATCGGACTATGTCCTCGTTCCACCTTCCCATTTGCGTCCGGGTTGTATGCCATGGTGAGCTATCTAGTTTGACGCCTATTCTTGAAAAGACTTCTTTAGCTTCATTTGCATCTAATTCTCCCCTATCAACTACTATTTTGCCAACACATCTGTATCGACAAATAACATCTTCAAGGAGAAACTTACAAACCGCCGAAGTTGTTTTATTCCTTAGAGCCCGTCCTTTAGCTTGGTTGGTGAGATCCTCTCTTGCTAGCACGATATACTTCATTTGCCCCAATCCCATCGGCATAACCACTATTCCTCTTGCCATGGCAAAGATGTCCACGAAGCAACACTTTGCTCGATAGGCATTATTGGTTTTTGCCCTAATATGAGCTCGGCCGGCATATATCCTGTAGTCGTGCTATGTGTAGTTTTATCAGCACACAATGCATAAGGTAGTAATCGTGGCCAATTCCCCATCTTGACGTCGCAAGCCTTTGCTAGAGCTTTTACAATCGGACTATGTCCTCGTTCCACCTTCCCATTTGCGTCCGGGTTGTATGCCATGGTGAGCTATCTAGTTTGACGCCTATTCTTGAAAAGACTTCTTTAGCTTCATTTGCATCTAATTCTCCCCTATCAACTACTATTTTGCCAACACATCTGTATCGACAAATAACATCTTCAAGGAGAAACTTACAAACCGCCGAAGTTGTTTTATTCCTTAGAGCCCGTCCTTCAGCTTGGTTGGTGAGATCCTCTCTTGCTAGCACGAGATACTTCATTTGCCCCAATCCCATCGGCATAACCACTATTCCTCTTGCCATGGCAAAGATGTCCACGAAGCAACACTTTGCTCGATAGGCATTATTGGTTTTTGCCCTAATATGAGCTCGGCCGGCATATATCCTGTAGTCGTGCTATGTGTAGTTTTATCAGCACACAATGCATAAGGTAGTAATCGTGGCCAATTCCCCATCTTGACGTCGCAAGCCTTTGCTAGAGCTTTTACAATCGGACTATGTCCTCGTTCCACCTTCCCATTTGCGTCCGGGTTGTATGCCATGGTGAGCTATCTAGTTTGACGCCTATTCTTGAAAAGACTTCTTTAGCTTCATTTGCATCTAATTCTCCCCTATCAACTACTATTTTGCCAACACATCTGTATCGACAAATAACATCTTCAAGGAGAAACTTACAAACCGCCGAAGTTGTTTTATTCCTTAGAGCCCGTCCTTTAGCTTGGTTGGTGAGATCCTCTCTTGCTAGCACGAGATACTTCATTTGCCCCAATCCCATCGGCATAACCACTATTCCTCTTGCCATGGCAAAGATGTCCACGAAGCAACACTTTGCTCGATAGGCATTATTGGTTTTTGCCCTAATATGAGCTCGGCCGGCATATATCCTGTAGTCGTGCTATGTGTAGTTTTATCAGCACACAATGCATAAGGTAGTAATCGTGGCCAATTCCCCATCTTGACGTCGCAAGCCTTTGCTAGAGCTTTTACAATCGGACTATGTCCTCGTTCCACCTTCCCATTTGCGTCCGGGTTGTATGCCATGGTGAGCTATCTAGTTTGACGCCTATTCTTGAAAAGACTTCTTTAGCTTCATTTGCATCTAATTCTCCCCTATCAACTACTATTTTGCCAACACATATGTATCGACAAATAACATCTTCAAGGAGAAACTTACAAACCGCCGAAGTTGTTTTATTCCTTAGAGCCCGTCCTTCAGCTTGGTTGGTGAGATCCTCTCTTGCTAGCACGAGATACTTCATTTGCCCCAATCCCATCGGCATAACCACTATTCCTCTTGCCATGGCAAAGATGTCCACGAAGCAACACTTTGCTCGATAGGCATTATTGGCTTTTTCCCTAATATGAGCTCGGCCGGGATATATCCTGTAGTCGTGCTATGTGTAGTTTTATCAGCACACAATGCATAAGGTAGTAATCGTGGCCAATTCCCCATCTTGACGTCGCAAGCCTTTGCTAGAGCTTTTACAATCGGACTATGTCCTCGTTCCACCTTCCCATTTGCGTCCGGGTTGTATGCCATGGTGAGCTATCTAGTTTGACGCCTATTCTTGAAAAAAATTCTTTAGCTTCATTTGTATCTAATTCTCCCCTATCAACTACTATTTTGCCAACACATCTGTATCGACAAATAACATCTTCAAGGAGAAACTTACAAACCGCCGAAGTTGTTTTATTCCTTAGAGCCCGTCCTTCTACTTGGTTGGTGAGATCCTCTCTTGCTAGCACGAGATACTTCATTTGCCCCAATCCCATCGGCATAACCACTATGTCTACCAACTACTTATAGTGCATTGATAATGGATATGTCGAATGAAGTTCATCCCTATGTTGAATATTCGAGTATAATTGGCATTGCTCACATGTTTCAGCATAACTTCCTACATCTTTGTAAACACCCGGCCACTAATACTTCTCCTTGAGCTTTGCAAATGTTGCCCATATACCTCGATGACCTGCCCACACACTATCATGAAATTCAACAATTAGTGTTTGTTGATCTTGTTTCTTGCACACCACTCGAAGTGGAATTCCATTCTTCTTCTTTGGAAACTTCCATAGATGTCCTTCTTTGAGGAAGAACTTTTAGGCCTTCTTCCTAATTCGGTAGAAGTCTTCCTTTGACCATGATTCATCCTTTGTAAGAGAGCTTAAGTACTTGCCAATTTCAACGAATTCACCTTCATAATCTTCTACTTTAAACACGGCAAGCACCCAAGCACAAGAAACTGTAAAGAAGTTTAGGCCAACATCTTCTTCGTCGGAGTGCAAATCTTCTTCACCCTCATACCTTGCCCTTGATAACATATCGGCCACCACATTATGCTTCCCATTTATATGTCGAATCTCAGGATTGAGGGACTTGATACAGGCAATCCATCGCAGCATAGCAATATCCAGTGTAGCACAACCGGATATCATTCCAAGAATAGGTAGACAATCAATCTCGATTATGACCTCTGATCCGATAAGGTAGTCATGATCGGTTTTAACCGCGAATACTATTCCCCATAGCTCTCTCTTTACTTGGGCATACTTCCTTTGTCTTTCGGTTAACACCTTTGCACCGAATCGGATTGCATACTGATTCTTTTCTTTGTCTTCTTGGTTTATCACCCATCCAATTCCGGTTGGGCTTGTATCCACCGTCACATATATCGGGTTGACCGAATGCAGACTTCTCTCCCAAAAACGTGAGATTTGCATCCTCAAGCTTTTGCAATGCCTTCTCGCTATCCTTTATATGATCAATGACGAATCTTCGGCAACCATCTTCATCTTTCGATTCATCTTTTTCTTCCACCAAGCATCCTTTGATTGGAATATCATCTAAGAAGTGCATTGTGATATCAGGGATACAATCCCTCAACACTTTGTTCATGGCATTCACCATGTGGGCTACAGAATTTGTTGCACCTTGGGGTAAGGTGCACATCCTTACCTACTCGATCGGCGTCCTCATTGTCATTATGTCTCTACTATCGACTGCCAATTGAAATTGATCATAGCCCGAGTAGAGATCACCAATGGAATAGATGGATCTTCCCGCGAAGGCTTCGACAAATTCATCCACACTTGGACCAATTCCTGCATTTCGGATCGTCACCTTGTTGACGGGTTGGAGTAGGGAGCATTGGAAGGCTCAAGTATTCCCATCCTAACCTTTTCCTTTAGAAGCTCAATCAACTTCGGAATGTGAGCTCTTGGAACTGATATTGGCTTGAGGTTCCAAGGTACATGTGGAACCGTAAAAATCACCATTGGCTCTATCATCTTTGGGTCGACACATCCGATCTCTTGTGGAGAGATGGCAAAGGCTTTCCCATGTCTCTCAAGCATTCCGCGGAACATTCTCTACTCTTCAAGGAGAAGGAAATCTTCTCTTCCAACTTGTAGCTTCCCTTTCGTCTCTTTGGTGAAGACATGACCTATTGCCTTTGGATCAATTAAGCTCGGATCATTAGCAACTTCCTTCATCTTCTGCCAGCTATCTTCCGGTAGCGGAACCGCAACTGGCTTGATCTTCTTATCCACCATTTTATATTTTGTGTTGACTTCAGCTTCCTCCATCAAGATGCCTCGATGATATTCATCGATGATAGCGTACATGTTGACGGAGTTAACTGAAATCACATTTTGATCGTGAGGGTAGCTCAAGTCCACGACTTCCTCGATTTCGCCGATGGTGTCGTTAAATGAGGCTTCCTCTAGAATATGAGACACGAATTCTTCTTCTTCGATTATGCTTTCTTCTTTCAGCATCTTCTCAAAGTCTTGTATCTAACGCTTGTCCTTCTTGTTGAGTAGTATTAGTTTACATGCGCCACTAGGTGTCACACATGTTGCTTCTCCTTGCGATCCACTTATTTTGCTTCCTTGTGGGGACTTATGATTGCTCGGACTATTTGTGCCCCACTTTTCAATAGTCCACTCTAAAAAACCGAGGATTCGCCTCCAAGGCTATCTTGGTTCCTTTCGTGATTAGCCCGCACCATAAGGAATTGAACAGATCTTTGATTGTCAAGGCTCTTGACTCGCGCGAAGGCCGCTCCATTATCGAACACCTTAGTCTCCATCCGGACGTTGTGATATATGGTTGTCCTAGGATGACGGGATGTGAAGCCGATTCTTGCACAAAGACGTGTTGATCCATCTCCACATCTCTGATCGTGACTTTAACATTAAGGCAAGCTCCGTACAGGTCTTCCGTGGCCTTCGTTGCCGCTCGTATCTTCCATCCGTGGTTTGTGTTGATCGGCGATCTTTCTTTCTTGTAGAATTCGGTCGACATGAGGTTGATCTCCGAACCATGGTCAATCAAGGCTACCACGGTCTCTTTCTTCTCTCCGATCTTCACCGGTGTCTCCATTGTCGCTCTTGCCCAACGAGGCCGAGAGTAATGGTTGTCCGCCATCACTTCTTCTTCCACCTCCTCTTCCGATCTTGCCATGGTTATGGCACTTGCTTTCACCTCCTCTTCATCCGATTGTTGCCTCTTTTGCTTAATCAAGTCCACAATAGTATCGTGGAACTCCTTCTTAGCGATTCCAACTAGCTCTCTCAAAGTAAGGCCGACATAACTATCTAAAACCTTCTCCTCAAGGACCTTCCGCAAGTTGGTTGTTTGTTCTATGTCCAACCTTAGCTTGTAAGTTGGCGCCACTCGTTCTTTTCCTTTCTTCACATATTCATCAACTTCCATCCGAGAAGGTTGGCTTGATCCACCAGGCTTCATGCTTGTTTCTCCTATCTCTTTTCGTGGCATAGGTTGGGCTTGTCCTTCTTTCCCTGCATTCCTCGTATTGTGATGCTTTGATGTGCCATCTTCTTCACTGGTTCTTTTCCTCTTCTCTTCAACAAGAGCTTCATAGTTGTCACACACAACCTCCGCAAAGCTCGTATTATCGTCAACTGGATCCGACCATCCGGTAACTCGTCGCACATTTCGATCAACATGTTTTAGATCCTCCAAATCTATTTTTCCTTTCTTTTCGCACTCGAATACCGTTCGCCAAAACCCAGATCCCGGCTTGATCGTCTTTAGATTCTCTCTTCCGACTCGTATTCCCGCTGATGCGGCATAGTGCATGGCTTCCACATGCCTTGCATCTTCCTCTTCCACGATCTTTTTCAGCCCGCCTCTTCCGAAGTTCACTCTTAGTGGCTTTCGGGTCTCGCTCGAGTGGATCATGTTTCCATCCAAATAGACGACGTTCTTGCGAATTGCGTCTT
Source organism: Azolla caroliniana (assembly GCF_043228905.1). Taxonomy (NCBI): domain Eukaryota; kingdom Viridiplantae; phylum Streptophyta; class Polypodiopsida; order Salviniales; family Salviniaceae; genus Azolla; species Azolla caroliniana. The sequence goes on from NW_028230440.1 coordinate 15,792,576, forward strand.
GCAAGCCAGTGCACTCCCTTCGCGAGTGCTTGAAGTTATCTCACCACACACATCTATACGCTTCTTTTCCCTTCGGCCCGCATTGACCTAAGTTGGCCAACGATACCGCTTCAAACTTCTTGGAGAGCTCTTCGATTATAGATTCCTCCATCGCTTCTTGTCAAAATTGTTGATCGGCTTGTTAGACTCGATCGTCACAGGTGCCTTCCTCCTCCACGATTGTGGATTCTCCATATCAATTTCCTCTTTCCATTGTCAATGCTTATCAAGACAGCTACAAGCCTTCTTCACCGCCGCCCAGTCCGCTACCAAGCCATTTGGTTGTGTTTCATCCTCCAAAATGTTACCCAATTCACGCCGATCTTTCACATCCACTGCCTTTAGGAATAGTAGGACTTTATCTCCATCGAGAACTCGTTGATCAGCACTCGGAAGTAGGTTATACTCCTGGTCGAATTCGGCATATACTCCAAACGCACACATATTCTTCCCTTTCTTCTCAATCCAAGAAATTAGCGTATGTCGAGTCATCTGTGATGCGTCTTCAAGCATGTATTCAGCGAGAAGTGCCTTTTTGAACTCCACCCAAGTTACTTGCTTGTTTTGGATCTCCATGATGCGCTCGCGGATCCCTAGTTCCATCACACGTTTGAAGCTAGAAATTTGTTTGAGATCATTGGCATCCCTTTGTTGCATCTCGTTCCGATAGGTAGCAAGAAAATCCGTGATGTTTTTGCCACCAAATCATCCAGCTATTTCGACCGTACGATCAACAACTTTGTCGATTAAAGCTTCTCGATCTCTCACCTTCAGCATGTATTCCACTACGGACACCATGCCTTTCGTTATTTCCTCTCCTTGAGTTCCGCATGTGGAAGCCATCGTTGCACTTAATATCCTCCCTACCACCTCTTTCACGTCAGGTTCACCACTTAATTATGTCGTGTAAATTCCTCACTATGTGCGGATCGCGAGGCGGAACCGTCGGGGTTCTGGACTAGAAGGATTTAGTGCAACACGTACAACACAAGCAAAATTCACATATAAGATGAGTAGATGAGAGAGAATGTTTGTTTATAGCATAAGAAAATAGATTCTTTTATAATTCAAGAATTTTGTTACAACGGGTTTGTTGTTCGCCGGAATAGTAACCGACGGACAAAAGCGTAGGAATAAGAAACTATATAAGAGCATAACGCATGTAAAGGTTCACGCAGGAAGCGTGAACGGCTAATTAGACCCTGCATATATAAAGGGCAGAAAACCTCTTATGGAGGTGCGTGTAATTTTGGGAATGTAAAGAACGCCTGATAATAGAATTCTATCTTCTCTGATTTTCTGTGTATAGCTGCGGCTAATTCAGTGTCAGTGTCTCGGATACTTAAGCGTGGTAGTACGTAAGTGTAACCTTTGATAGGGATTCGGTTGTAGCCGTCTTCCCTTATACGTGGAGAGGTTACAGGGGTTCTCCCCTTACCCATTACGCTTAATCCCCTGTTCATTGTTCCACACCCACCTTGAGGTCTAGGTCGAAGGACTAACCACGGACCGTGTTCCTAAACGGCAACACTTTTGGCATGCTTGGTGATCTGTGTTTCCTCACAAACAAGCAACAATGAATGGATGTTTAGCCGCAGACGACCCAGAGAACCAACACGACAAGACCGGCCAATAACAAGGTTCGTCACACGCTAGGCAGAAGAACGCACACGGCAAAAGCCGCGCATCAGCGACCTCAGTACTACCTGCCGTGAGTGCAAAGGGGATTCTTCGCTCCCCAAATACCTCGACGAGACGCGGGGACCACGCTCACCACAGCCACCCTGTGACCTTTCCCGATCCGCGGTAGCTCCCACTATGGCCTTTGCCTACCCCCGCTTTAACGGCGAAACCGACGCTGCAACTCATATTCGCATGTTCCTGAATGTTTGGAATGCGAACCACATGGCGCAGAATCTCTCCGAGACAGTGGCACACCAATCGAAAATGACGGAGTTCGGATTAACATTAGATGGGCGTGCGGCGTTCTGGCATTCACAGATGGACTTACCAGCCATAACAACCTTCGATCAGCTGCAGTCCGCTTTCTTGCGATTCTTCCATCGGAGGGTTCCACAATGCGAGATTCTCGGGCAGTTTTATACAATTAAGCAACTACCGACCGAGAGGATATCGGACTTCAGCTTACGTTTCCAAAATTTACGACGGAAACTGGAACGAAGCCCTGCAGAGGAGGAGGCTCGGGAGACATTTCTGGCAGCTTTATGCCGGCCCATTCGGGCAACGCCCAACAACAATAGCGTGAAAGGGGAGGCACTGGGCTGAACAAAGGAGGCAAGAAGACCGACCCCGGCATAAGGATCGCAACCCGTGGGAGCAGCGGTACAACCGGAATCGCCGGAATCACAACGAGTCCGAGGAGGACGACCCAGAGGATGAGGATTATCGTGGACATCCGAGTTACGGCAAAGGGGGTCGACGCTACGAACATCAACGCCCGACAAACAAACAGGGCGGCTTCAATGGCTATGGGGGTAAGCCTCGGCAATATAGGGATCACCGGCATTACGACGAAAGCTCGGGGGATGAGCGGCACCAGGAACAACGACGGGACCAACAGTAGCCACCGCGTACGTTCCAACAAACGAGGCCGGACTGCGAAGAGCAAGTAGCACCCGAACAGCGGCACACACCACCTGGGGCCGAGAAGGGAGAATCAAACATCCATTGTTTTATTTGTCAGCAACCCGGACATTATGCCATGCAATGCCCAACACGCAAGGGAAAGGGGCCTGCCGTCAATACGATTACGGCGGAGGTGCAACAAGTCACGACACGCCATCAAACAAAAACGGCGGATTGGGCTGTGCAGGACGAGGTACGACGACAAGCCCAAGCCTGGGTGGAAAAAGCAAACGCGACCAATACGGAATGTATGCGGCAGGAGTCCACGAACACAATGGAGCGAACAGAGAACGAAAGACCGGGGCCGGACCCCATTTGGCAGGTGTTAGCAGGCTATGAAATAACGTTAACCATGGAAAAACTTCTATAGCTAGTTCCACGCTTCCGCCAGACCATGGAAGCACAGGTGGCGGGCATACCTGGGGCGAGCGTTGCCACAAACCTGACAGACGTCAGCGATGGACCATCGGTGGTGGATCAGCACAACCCGGCTATTACAGTAATATTGCACGGACAGGAAGTTCTTAGATGCGTAATCGATGGCGGCTCAGGCATCAATGTAATTAGCGTGAAAACTTGCGAACAGTTAGGCATTTCCAAATGGGAGGCGTGTCCATTCTGGCTCCGCATGGCAGATACCCGCTCAGTGCGACCGTTGGGGTTAATTCGCAAAATAGGCATCATCGTGGGCGGACACCACTTCGACATATCGGCGGTCGTCCTCGGTTTGGACGCCCCAGGAGCGTACCCAGTGCTTCTGGGCAGACCATGGCTTCGGACAACAAATATCAAGCAGAGTTGGCAACACGAGTGTATCAGTTTCTGGCATGAACGCACCAAGGTTCGCGTACCTATGGAAGGCAACACGCCACAACCTAAGGGTATAACACCGTTATACGCGGAGGACATAAATATACTGGCTGGGGTGGAGGATGCCGAATTGGAAGCGTACCTTGACGAACATCCTCGGATTATTCCGCTGTTCGAAATAGATGTCATCGCAACTGCAGTAGAATATACTACGGCCACTGTTCCACACGACGAGCCGTACGAACCAAACCTAGAGTCCGTATTGGAACTCAACAGAGCACGGGCGGCATTCGAAACGGAAATGGAGATTTCACGACGAGTCACCGCTTTCGCTCTCGAAGAAGTAAATGTGGGTACGGAATCGGAGCCCCGGTTCCTCTCCATCGCAAAGGAATTAAGGCCAGACTAGAGAATCACAATGATCGCACTACTCACAGAATATAAAGATGTGTTCGCTTGGGCTCACGAGGACATCAAGGGGTTAGATCCCAAGTTCTATCAGCATAAGATCAATTTAGCAATTGGCGCAAAACCTGTCCAACAGCGCCGCTACCGCATGAACCCCAATTATGCGACCCGCGTGAAAGAAGAAATTGACAAGCTCCTGAGGGCGGGGTTCATACGGCCAGTTAAACAAGTGACATGGCTAAGCTGAATAGTGGTTGTCCCAAAGAAAAACGGCAAAATACGGGTATGCGTAGATTACCGAAAATTAAACGTCGTAACCATTACGGACGCATTTCACTTACCCTTCACCGATAGCGTGATGGACGCCGTCACAGGCCATGAGATGTATAGTTTCTTAGATGGCTTCAATGACTATAACAAGTACGCATGCACCCCGAGGACCAGGAGAAGACGCCGTTTGTCACGGACTGGGGAGTATATGTGGCGGTCGTCATGACGTTTGGGCTAAACACAACGCCGACAACATTTCAACGAACGATTATGGAGATCTTTGGGGAATACATTCCGGCGTTCATGCAAGTTTTTCTAGACGATTTTGCGGTACATGGGCAAACAAAAGACCATTTTACGCACTTACGTCTGTGCCTGGAACGTTGCCGCACCGCACGCTTAAGCCTGAATCCCGCGAAATGTGCCTTCAGCGTGACCAGCGGGACTCTCCTAGGCCACATAGTCAGCAAAGAGGGAATAACGGTCAACCCAAACAAGATCTCCGCGATTGCGCAAGCTAAAACTCCGACAAACGCCAAATCACTTAGCCGATTTTTGGGACTAATACGGTGGCATAGTCGGATGATACGGTATTTGCCGGACTTCGTCACTCCACTACACACTGTTGTACATCGGACTCCTTTCCAATGGACTGCAACAGAGGATAAGGCCTATAAAGCACTTAAGATAATGCTCACACAGGCCCCCGTCGTACAACCTCCAGTTTGGGCGAAGCCATTCCACGTGTTTGTCAATGCCTCGGACATAGCAATAGGAAGCGCGCTAATGCAGCTCACCGAACCAAACTGGTACCGGCCAGTATACTACGCAAGTCGTAAATTGTCAGCAGCAGAGCGTAACTATTCCACAACAGAGCGGGAGGCGTTAGGGATGATCTATAGCATCAATAAATTCCGACACTATTTATTAAGACGGAAATTCATGTTCCACGTGGATATGGCAGGCGGGCTTATGGTGGCTAACAACGCAGAAGGACACATCCGAGTATTGTAGAAAGTGTGATTTGTGCCAACGGATGGGTCAACCCGCGGAGGACGCAAGGATGCCACACCAGCCCTTATTACCGCTAGACCCCTTCCAAAAGTGGGGATTGGATTTTGTAGGGCCCTTCACACCAGCAGCGGCCCGTACGGGCAATAAATACATATTGGTAGCCACGGATTACTGCACCAAATGGGTAGAAGCAAAGGCACTACGTGAAAATACGGCGGCCGTCACAACCAAATTTCTTTACGAGCACATCTGGTGCCGGTTCGGCTGTCCGATTGAGCTCATCAATGACCAGGGGAGCCACTTCTTCAATACGGTGGTTCGAGAACTAACACAACATTACGCAGTAGTTCACAAGAAGAGCACGCCATATTACCCGCAGGCGAATGGATTAGCAGAATCCATGAACAAAACATTACAGAACATTTTGAAGAAAACCGTCAATGCAAATAGAACGGACTGGGATACCAAACTCCAAAGTGTGTTATGGGTGTACAGAACTAGTTACAAAACAAGCATACAATCAACATCGTTGTCGTGTGAATCTTCACACACTATGTAAAAAATAATGAAATAATTATTATAGATTAGATTAGTAGCTTACTATAGAAAGATGGATATACTCAAGAGCTTCAAAATGTATTTTACTATATACAAAATGGAGAAATACATATCAAGTTATGAGAAAATAAAGTTTGATTAGATAGGGAAATTAGAACTATCCCACATAGATAGGAAAGTTAAGGCCCTGGCTATATAAACACCTTGAGCTCCCTCATTTTTCATTTGTGCTAAGAGCACTTTGGCCACTTTGTCTTGATGGATGATGATGGCCATATTCCCTAAAACCGGAAACCGGCCGGTAAGCAAATCCAGAAAACGGGTCTGGTAAGCAAATCCGGAAATCGGCCGGTAAGCAAATCCGGAAACCAACCGGTATGCAAAACCGGAACCGGAACCGGTTGGTAAGCAAAACCGGAACTGGAACGGGTATGCAAACCGGAACCGGCCGGCAAGCAAAACCGGAACCGGAACCGACCGGCAAGCAAAATGGAACCGGCTACCGGACGAGGTTGGACGCGGACGGACGAAAGATTGGATCATGCAACAAACTAAAGTAAAGTGAAGAGAACTAAAGTAAAGGCCATGTGGACGCAAGCAACTAAAGAAGGAGTGCATGGAAAAAGTAAAGGTCATGTGGATAGTCACATCCAACCAAAAGAAAAAGCTAGGCAACTAAAAGTAGAGGACATGCAACAAAAAGTAAAAAAGCTATGATCAAGGGAGAACTCCATATTTATTCCATTTTTTTTCTTACACTAGGACTCACTCTCCATATTATCTAAATTTTTTTTCTTTTGTTGGGGAGCTCTCTTGTCTTATCGAAGCCAAGAACCCTAATCTTCGCTACGGAAGCTATCTCTCAAGTAAACCATAATTTCCATATGGAAGCAATCTCTCAAAATCCAAAATTCCTTGTCAAAGCCATATCACTCAAGAATCATAATCTCTTATTTCCTCTAATCTATTATTCTAATAATCTCCATAAGATAAAACTTTTGTAATCCCAATCTTGGGATTGATTGTAATCTTTCTTTCCCTTTTATTAATGAAATTTGTTAATCTTTCTCATTTCGGTTAATTCTTAGTATATAAATACACGAATTTGATATCCTCTAGACAAAGGCCCCGAGATCTTGCTTCAATGTTCACGTATCCTCGTCGTATTTTCGCAACACCGTTCCGACTAGCGTTTGGACTAGAGGTTGTGATGCCGGTCAAATTTCGGGTACCTAATTTGCGCATTCAGGTACGGAACCGATTATCAGAAGCCAAGTCGGAGGAGGAACGACTCTACCAACTCCTCGAACTAGGGGAAAAACACGTCCACATCATGGCTGTGTTGGAACAAGAACAACGACGACGTAAAGCGTTTGTCGATCGACATCGGAGCGCAAGGGAAAAGGAGTTCGTCGTGGGCCGAGCGGTGCTAGTTTTTCAAACACGCATGGGCCATATGCCGAGGAAGTTACGTTTCCGCTGGACCGGTCCATACTAGATAATTGGAGTGGAACAGGGCACGTTCCAACTAGGAACGCTGGCTGGAGAAATAGTACGGCAAAAAGTGAATGGGTTTCGGCTCAAACCTTACCTGGGCCCTACGCCACCTAACCCATTCACCGCCGAATAGGACAAAACTGGAGAACCCGCAACGTAAAATGGACAGTCCCATTTGTACTATAATGTAAAAATAGGTTGTAAATAACCGTTACGAAAAAAAGAAGAAGGAGAGAAGATAGCGACTATTAAAACGACTAAGGGCATGCACAAACTCCTAGTTCAAGAACACGCGGCACCACGATGGCTCACCGCCCAATGAACCCTAAGCCACAAAAAGAAGGAAACAAAAGATTTTCTGCACAAAGCAGAAACCCATCTTCTAGCTATCAACGCTCCCATCGCTCGTCCTCCTCACCTTCTTCCCCATCCTGTCTCAGAGCTCCAACCCACCACAACCTCCCGTCTCCTCCCCACGAACCTACTCTGGCGATGCCGATTTTCATCTCTACTGCCCTACGCCGATGGCTCGTAGAGAAACACTTGGATGGCTACATCCGGGTCGCAGAAGCACGTCCGCACCCGGACGCCATGAACATCGCCAGGAAGCTTAACATAGACACGGTCACCAACTCTTCCATTCGGAAGAAGTTGGACCTATCCTCACTAGGCGAAAGACATTTCAAAATACCTCTTGCAGAGGTGCTGCAACGGTATTTTGGACCATATTCATCCACCGCCAAGGCCTATAGAACAAAACAGATTCCGGATCCCTTCTACCGTGAAGTTGCCAAGTTCCTACTGGAAGTCGGCTGCGTCCATGTCAACGCATACAGGATGCCTAAGCAGAAGGCGGGCATCATTATCGACACCTTTGAAGGGCGTGCAGTCGACTGGGGGTTCATCACAGGGCCAGCGTTAAGGGAAGGCTTGCATGCGTACCAAGCAGGCAAAAAGCTCAGGCCAATCATCCAACAATACCTTACGGTACTATTTCCACCCCGAGGCCTGCTAGCACCGCAGCCCAGCCAACCCATGGCCCCGCCCCGATCCGCGAAACGCAGGTTAGCGGAGTTATCGGCCCCAGAGTGGGATGAGGAACCCCAACCAGCCCAGCCAGACCCAAGGACAACACCTCCTACTGACCAGCCGGACACACAGGCGAAGTAGGAGGAACAACCGAGACGCTCCATGGAAGCAGCCCCAAAACCAGACACCGAAACACGGTGGGAAAGACCTAGACCAAAACGGCACAGATTGGACAAGAAAGATGGGCGGGGGTTGGTAAAAAATGCCCCCACGGCACCGGAGGCACCGACCGAAGGCGAAGGCTCCGCAACAGCAGAACCGAATACCACCTTCGAAATCATCCGAGAGCCACGACCGATTATTACGACTCAGTCCCAACGAGGGAAAGTCGTATTGACGACGGAAAGCGAGGTTTTGGCATATCCAGATATCCCGGATACGGCCCATGAATTCAGCGCCCTCTTGCAGTTAGGTACCTCTTTTGAGCTCATGGAGTTCCTGGCAACACAACAGGTCAAAGCCGCCCAACGAATGGCCAAGGAGCATGCGGAACGTCAGATGATCGAGTGCGCCCTAACACAAACAACGGAGAGCGACGATGAGGACCGGCTAGCCAAGGTCGGCACACAGAGGAACGCCGGGGTATGGCGAGTAGGGATGGAGATACCACCCTTAAACACGGCCCTAGTCGAAGTCCATCGGGAACTGGCAAAGGTCAGCACGGGCGCCAAGGAGATGGCCATAAAAAATAAAATGTCTAGAAGAAGGTTAAACTGACCGAAGCCGAACTACAAAAAGCCAACGCACGCATCGCGGAGTTGGAAGCTCACGCGACTACGGTGCAACACGCAACCCCGCCACCGAACCACGTCATCGACGGTCTAAAAGAAGAAATCGAGGCTCAGACTGCCATCGCCTCAAAAGCAAAAAGGGTCGTGCAGCTAGCGGAATCCAAAATTGACCGTCTTCGAGCAGAACTACGCCAATCCTCCGACAGAGAAAAGGAGATACGGGCTAACGGACGGAAGGCCGTAAAAACTCTTAAAGAGAAACTAGGTACGGAGGTAGCTCAGCACATCCGGACAAAGGATGACAGTGCACCATTATGAGAGGACGCGAAGAGAGCGGAGGCGGCAAGCGCAGGACTTCGGACCTTATTAGAAAAAAAGAAGGTATGGTTCGATGAGCATTTGGTGATCGAACAAGACAGAAGACATCAGCTAGAAATCCACCTAAACAATGAGATGGGGAGATTAGAAGAACAACATGCAAAGGAATCCCACCTGTGGGCGGGCCTGAAGGCCACGTATGAGGAAGTGGCAGCCATTAAACAGCAGGAATTCGCAAATCTCCAGAAGTCGATGGAAGACGCACGCAACCGCTGCCAGGTCATCACGGATAACGTGCGCATCCTTCTCCAAACAAACCGGGAAAGGTTCACAGCGCAATTGAAAACGGCGTTGGACAAAGGATGGATGGCGTGGGCAACCCAAGCAACGAAATTGCACGCGTATCGGGCGGATTGGGCGAACCGGCGGAAAGACGGCCGAGGTTTTTATAAACTAAATGAGGAGAGCATTGCGATCGTACGGGAGGACCTAGCGCAAGACTATCGTGCGCTAGCAGACCAACACTCCGAAGAACTCGCACAGCTCTTAGATGATTTTGGTGAAAGTCAGGAGGAGCTATTTCACCAGATCACACAAGTCGGTAACACGCGCATAAACGAGGAACCCAATGTGACACCAATTCCGGTCACAGCCGAAGAAGAGGAACCTCAGGCCCGATTACTAGAGATGACAACGGGGGAGAATAGCGGGGACCAACGAGCGAAGTTCCCCATAGGATCAGACAACGAAACCATTACCCAACAAGAGGTCCAGCCGCACGAGCCCACACCATCATCAAGCCACGCGGAAAATAGTGCGGACTAGGCGGAATCCCCACCCCACTCCCAGGAACATACAAAAACGGCCAACACTGCGGAGGACGTAACAATGGAGGTTGAGCTGCAGCCGACTGCAAGCACGCCAACGGCGGAGCCCATCCCACTAACTCAAGAAGAGCCCACCATACTCGGACCACCCGCAAACGGCGACGGCGACTACGGGAGAAACCAAGCCGACCAAGCAGAGGAGCCGCACCATGATGCACCTACGGGCCCTACATCAACTCTGGACGAGGACACCACAACAGAGCCGAACATCCGGGCCATTTTGGAAGAAGATTAACGGGATGGGTCCATCGTGCAAACGCACTGTCCCACAGGCGTGCCAAGTGTTGTCCGCCGGAATAGTAATCGACGGACAAAAGCGTAGGAATAAGAAACTATATAAGAGCATAACGCATGTAACGGTTCACGCAGGAAGCGTGAACGGCTAATTAGACCCTGCATATATAAAGGGCAGAAAACCTCTTATGGAGGTGCGTGTAGTTTTGGGAATGTAAAGAACGCCTGATAATAGAATTCTATCTTCTCTCATTTTCTGTGTATAGCTGTGGCTAATTCAGTGTCGGTGTCTAGGATACTTAAGCGTGGTAGTACGTAAGTGTAACCTTTGATAGGGATTCGGTTGTAGCCGTCTTCCCTTATACGCGGAGAGGTTATAGGGGTTCTCCCCTTACGCATTACGCTTACACCCCTGTTCGTTGTTCCACACCCACCTTGAGGTCTAGGTCGAAGGACTAACCACGGACCGTGTTCCTAAACGGCAACAGGGTTGGAGATGAAACTGAGAGATAAATTTTTTAGAGAAAGGAGCCAACAATCATATAAGGAGTGGTCCAATATGAATATGAGAGATTAATCTTGAAAGGAAGGAGCCAACAACCATGGAAGGAGTGGTCCGATATCAATATGAAAGAGATTTCTTCCCCAAGCAATGGGAGAGAGAAGAAGAAGGAAAAATAAAAACCTAAAGGGAAAAAATGGAACATATATCGAGCTCTTTGTTGATCCTCTTTCGCAATGTTACTTTGCATGTCCACTTTTAGCTGCATTGCATCTATTTTTAGTTGCATGGCCTCTACTTTTAGTTGCATGCCTTTTACTTTTAGTTGCATGGCCTTGGCTTTTAGTTCCATGCGATCGCCCGTATAATTCGGCCAAATGACCCAATCATCCATAAAGTTTAGCGTGTACGCAATCTAAACGTGCGTCGCAACCAAACCGTAGACGCATCCACGCGCAAAAGTCCCGACCGCGCAGTGTATGGAAGCACGCACGCGCGCATCCCAACCACACTGTGTACACATCCGCGCGCTCATCCGCACACACGCATCCCACGAGGCCGTGCACGCGTACGCCCGAAACTTGGACAGGCGTGTAAGTCTGAAATGGTCCACGCCGCACACGCGCGTCCGCACACACGCATCCCACAAGGTCGTGCACGCGTACGTCCGAAACTTGCACAGGCTTATACGTCCAAAAACGTCCACACTGCCATGCATACGTGCGTACGCCCAAAGCGTCCACACGGCCATGCACACACGCATACGTCTGAAACGTGCACACCACACAATGTAGCCCAAGTCACCTTGAACATTCTGTGCTCCACACATTGTTATAATGAATATGTTTTGGTTTCCCTTATATATCCTGGGTTCCAATGTTGTCCTATCTATGTGGGATAGCTCACATTTTTGTCTTTTCTTTTTTTATTCTTCAAACTTCACACTCACATAACTTGATATTTGTTTATCCGTTTCATGCGTAGTAAAATACGCTATGAGTTGTTGAAGACATCTATCTTTACATATGAATACATTAAGCTAATCTTAAATAATTGTTTTACTAGTTTTTATATCGTGTGTGGACACCGGTGCTACCCTTAGAACCATTTCAAAAATGGGGGATATATTTCGTTGGGCCATTTAAACCTCTGGCAATGAGAACCGGCAACAGATATGTCATAGTTGCCACTGATTATTGCACCAAGTGGGTAGAAGCCAAGGCTTTGCGGGACAACACTATGGCATCAACGACAAACTTCTTGTATGAGTACATTTGGTGCCGGTATGGATGCTCGATCGAATTAATTAGTGACCAAGGCAGACATTTTCTCTGTCAAGTAGTGGTGAGCTTAACGACATTCTATGTAGTGGTACACAAGCGCAGTACCCCTTACTATCCATAGGCCAATGGATTGGCCGAATCCACGAACGAAACGCTCTAAAACATCCTGCAAAAGATCGTCCATGAAAACCGGATCGATTGGGACACCAAGCTACATAGTGCACTATGGGCATACCAGACAGCATACAAAACGAGTATCCGGTCAACACCATTCCAGTTAGCATTTGGGCTTGATGCAGTAATGCTAATCGAATTTCAGGCTCCGAGTTTGTGGATACTGGAGCAGCAACAAAGGAAGGCGTTTGTCGATCGGCACCGAAAGGGCAATGAGAAGATGTTTGGGATTGGCAAGGTGGTACTCGTGTTCCAGACCCGGATGGGTCAGATGCCGGGAAAGCTACGGTTCCGGTGGACCGGACCATATTGGATAACACGGGAATTCAACAGTTCATACCAGCTCAGAACGTTCGCCGGTGAGATAATGGGCAAATGGGTCAATGGGTTCCGACTCAAACCATATTGTGGACCCATGCCACAGAATCCATTCGAGCAGCCAGAGGCTGATACAACAGTAGGAAGCAGGAAAAAAGTACTCGACAGTCAAGCGGAGCTGGCGGTACTGGATAACGACAAACAGGTGGCCGGCAACCGTGAAGAAGGGGAAAAACCGGGCTATGGACCCGGTGCTTCCGGTTAGCTAAACTCAATTAAAAAAATTTTAAAGAAAAAAGAAAAAAAGAGAGAGAAAGGTCATCATGCAGAGGCGAGGAGCGAACGGGCACTTTGAAAAGGTGTGGTGGCTGGCTAATTAAAGCTTTTAAAGACAGGCGCACCACATGTCAACCGACTGCTATATCAATACAGGACGTGCATGCGCGGGAATCAAGAAAAGGCGCCACGAATGAAGAAAGAAAACCCACGCCACAGAGAGTCCCTTTCATTTCGCGAACACAAAGATCTCAGCATCCACTGTCGATTACAAGTGATTAGGCGAGAGCACACAAAGCACGTAGGCGCAGCCATATTACCACAACCTACCGACTCCGAAGACGACATGGAATGCATGGTACTCTCAGAAGTGGCTAAGAAATGGTTGAAGCAACACGGTCTAGAGGGATTCTTGCGAATCGTCAAAGCACCGCCACACGGAGATGCGGAAAATGTCGTTAAAAACATCGACACGAAGGTCATCACCGAGGAAGCCATCCGAGCCATGACCGGCAATTGACAACCCTTCGCCGAAGCTGTTGACAAGGTATTTTGGGGAATACTCCCTGGGCAGCAAGGCATACCGCATGCAAGGCAGTGAAGATCTCTTGTTTCGGGAAATTTCTTGGGTACTCCACGAATATGGCCATGTGTACCCCCGACCACCGGTGATGCCCAAGAATAGAGCCGGTCTGATCATAGCCACCTACGAGGGAGTACAAGTGGATTGGCCAGTAATGATTGCCGACGGCCTGAGCGCTACCATCGTCTCGATAAAAGATGGCAAAAAGATGTAGACAGCAGTGGCGCAATGGCTCACTTTGTTAGCACCGCCGGTGGAGCCCATGAAACAAAGGAAGAGGGGAAGATCGACAGAAGCGACCCCCAAAGTAGCTTCAAAACGGCAGCAAGTCCTAGCTACCCAGGTGAAGGAACGGCCTAATCGGAAGCGGCTGGCAGAGAAGGAGGCATCGGTGGACACCTCGGGGAGACCGTTGAAAATTAAGCTCCGCCTGTCAGAACAACAAGCAGACCAGCAACCGGAGAAAACGCAGGGGCAGGACCCCTTGGCGGCATTAATCAACAACAAGACCCTTGAAGAAGAACAGCAGGAAGACGAGCTGACCGAGACGCTCCTACGATGTCGCTAGACAAGAGAAAAGGGCCACAAAGGGGGAACATCAAGGCTAACGGAGGACACTAGACGGGAACCCTCCCTTGAGGAGCCGCAGCCGAGGAAGGCGGCAGAACTAGCTCAACAAGAATCGAGAACGGACCAAGGGCTGCGGTAGGACATCACGGAACCAACGGTCTAGGACACGACAATACCGGTGAATCAAGAACCGGTCATTGAATTGTCCGCATCACCGTCGCAACAACAACCACTAGAACGGGAGTGGTTGTGTGACGTAACCATCAATAGTGGGCTAGAAACCAGTGGAAACACCATCCCATGACCAGAACCGGCACGACTAGAAGGCACTGGCAGTCGATGACTGCGATGGGTAGCAGAACAAGCGACTGGTGTTGTCGGCCAGTTAGAAGCGGAAGAAAAAGCACAGGAAGCCCGGTTGCTAGCCACAATTGAGGAATTAGAGATGGCTCGGTCAAGAATCCGGAGCATGGAAGAAGACATAGAGAAGGCCAGAATGGACATGGCCAAGTTGGTCATAGAAGGACCACAGCAATCAAAACCGGTGGCCCCGGTAATTCGACAGAACGATCAAACCCTGGTGACGGCGGCGGGCCTAGATACTCATGAATCGTCCGCACAGGAGCTCGCCACACTAAGGGAAGACCTAGTCGCACAAGAAGCCTTACGTGCCAGGGAACGAGAATTGAAAAAAGCGGAGGAGAAGGAACAAAGGAGAACGGCCGACAGCCTCCGCTGAACAGAGGAAAGCTTGCGAAGAGGGCATCAAGCGTATGATCAACTAAAAGAAGAGAAAGACAAACTCCTGCAAGAAAAAGAGAAACACCGGAGGACAGCGGAAGTGCAGATTGAGTGCCTCAAAGAAGAACTTCGGCAATAAAAAGACCGTGAGGACCGCGCTCTGTTACCGATTAGGAACACGGTCTATGGTCAGTCCTTCGACCTAGACCTCAAAGTGACTGTGTGACAACGAATGGTAGCATCTGTGCGTAATACTTAGTGGGATACCTCCCGTAACCTAGTAGCATATAAGGGAGACGACTACAACTGAGCTCCTTAGACAGTGGGCTAGCGCACACACCGTTACTCATGCCTATGCTACCTCTATCAAAGGTTTTCTGCCCTTTATATATGCAAGGTCTTTTAGCCGTTCACGCTCCCCGCGTGAACCGTTTACATGCGTTACAATATTATTCTATTCCATATTACTGCGCTCTTGTCCGTCGGTTACTATTCCGGCGGACAACACCTGGCACGCATGTGGGACAGTGCTATGTCACGTGGGACCCACCCCTTTACTCTTCCTCCAAAATGGCCCTGATGTTTGGTTCTGCTACGGTGTCCGTGTCCGAGGACGGCATAGGGCGGCCCGTAGGCACGTCATTGTGTGGTTCCCCTGCTTGGTCGGGAGGGCTTCTCATGGTGTCGCGGTCGTCCTGTGTGGGCAATCCGGGTTCTGCGTGCTCTTCTTGGGTTATGGGGGTTGGTTCAGCTATCCGCGGGCTTGCGGTAGGTCGTGGCTCTGTTTCGTCCGTCACTTCCTCCGTGATGTCGGTCGTCGTTGTACGCTCTGGGGAGTGGGGTTGCGGTTCCTCTTGGTCCGAAACGTCCTCTGTGCGGTCGGCCGTAAGTGTATGCTCCGATGGGTGCGGTTCCTCTTGGTCGGTGGTTTCGTTGTCTGGTATTGCGGGGGACTTCGCTCGTCGTTCCGTGCTGTTCACAGTAGTGGTAATTCTGGTGACATGGCCTGAGGTTCCTCCTGTTCGGCAGTATCCGGAATTGGTGTCGCGATGGATTCCTCGTTTGTTCGTGTGTTACCGGCTTGCGTGATCTGGGGAAACAGGTCCTCCTAACTTTCGCTAAAATCATCTAGTAGTTGCGCGAGTTCCTCGGAATGTTGGTCCGCTAGCGTGCGATAGTCTTGCGCTAGGTCCTCGCGTACTACCGCAATGCTTTCCTGATTGAGTTTGTAGAATCCTCGGTTGTCTTTCCTCCGGTTCTCCCAGTTCGCTCGATACGTATGCAATTCCACCACTTGTGTAGCCCACGCCATCCATCCTTTGTCTAGCGTCGTTTTTAATTGCACCATAAACCTCTCCTGATTCGTTTGCAGAAGGATACGCACGTTGTCTGTTATGGCTTGGCAACAGTTGCGTGCTTCTTCTACAGATTTCTTGAGGTTTGCAATTTCTTGCTAATTAACTGCCGCCGCTTCCTCATACGTGCTCCTCATTCCTGCCCAAAGTTGGGATTCCTTCGCATGTAGTTCTTCCAATTTTCTCATTTCATTGTTCAGGCAGATTTCAAGTTGATGCCTCCTCTCCTGTTCTCCCACCAACTACTCGTCGAACCATGCTTTCTTCTTCTCCAATAAGGCCTGGACTCCTGTGATTTCCGCTTCCGATTTTTTCGCTTCCTCCCGTAATTAGGCATTTTCTTCTTTCATCCGGGTGTGCTGTGTTGTCTTCGCTGCGAGCTTCTCTTCAAGGGTCTTCACGGCCTTTCGTCCGTTGGCCTAAATGTCCTTTTCTCTGTCCGAGGACAAGCGAAGTTCAGCATGGAGGCGGTCAATCTCTGATTCCGCTAGTTGCACGTCTTGTTTTGCTTTTGAGGCAATGGTGGTCTGAGCTTCAATCTCTTCCCTCAAGGCTTCGATGGCGTTGGTTGTTGGTGGAGCTACCTGTTGCGCTGTAATCGCGTTATTTTCCAACTCCGTGATGCGTTCATTGGCCTTCTGTAGCTCGGCTTGGGTCAGTTTAACCTTTTTCCAAACATTTTTATTTTTAATTGCCATACCCTTGGCGCCCATACTGACCTTTGCCAGTTCCCTATGAACTTCGACAAGGGCCGCGTTTAATGGGGGTAGTTCCATCCCCATTCAGCGTATACCGGCGTTCCTCTACCTGCAGACTCTGGCTAACTGATCTTCATTGTCACTTTCCGCCGTTTGTGTTAATGCGCGCTCGATCATTTGGTGCTCCACGTGCTACTCAACCATTCGTTGTGAGACTTTTATCTGTTGCGTTGCCAAGAATTCCATGAGTTCAAAAGAAGTTCCGAACTATAATAGTGCGCCGAACTCATGGGCCGTGTCCGGAATGTCTGGATACGCCAGGACCTCGCTTTCCACCGTCAGTACGGCTTTCCCTCGTTGTGACTAGGCCGTAATGATCGGTCGTGGCTCCCGGATTACGTCAAAGGTGGTGTTGGGCTTCGTAGCTGTCACCCACGGTCGTTGTCTCCGTGGACGTGAGTGCGTCTTTAACTAACCCTCACCGATCTTTCCTGTCCAGTCTCCACCTTTTTGGCCTTGGGCTTTCCTGTCGTGGTTCGGCTTCCGGCTCCGGTGCCACTTCCTCGGTGCGCGCCGCCTGCTCTTCCTGCGTTGTTCGCGTGTTCGGTTAGGCAGGTTGGGGTTCATCCTCCCACTCTGTGGTGGCTAACTCCGCTAACCTTCGCTTCACGGATCAAGGCGGCAACGTGGGCTTGCTGGGCTGCGGTGCCGGCAGACCTCGGGGTGGGAACAATATCGTCAAGTACTGTTGTATGATAGGCCTGAGCTTTTTGCCTCCTTGATACGCCTGCAGGCCTTCCCTTAACGCCGGCCCCATAATGACCCCCGAATCGATCGTACGCCCTTCAAAGGTATCAATGATGATACCTGCCTTCTACTTGGGCATCCCATATGCGTTTACATGTATGCATCCGACCTCCAATAGGAACTTGGTGATTTCGCAGAAAAAGGGATCCAAGATCTCCTTCATTCTATATGCCTTGGCGGATGACGAATATGGACCGAAATATCTCTGTAGGGACTCCACAGGAGGGATTTCGAAATGCCTTTCACCCAGTGATGACAAGTCCAACTTTTTTCGGATGGATGAGTTGGTGACCATGTCCATGTTGAGCTTTCTAGCGATGTCCAGTGCATCAGGGTGTGGAGGTGCCTCAGCGACCCTGATGTACCCATCCAAGTGTTTCTCCACGAGCCATCGACACAAAGCGGTAGAGATGAATATCAACATTGTCGGAATAGGCTCGTGGCTAGTGGGTGAAGACTGTTGGTTGCGGCGTGCTTGAGCTCTATGATAGGGTGGAGAAGAGGGTGAGGAAGGGGAGTGCTGAGAGTGCTAAGAGCGCTAAGAGTTAGAAGGTTGATTTTTGTATTGTGCAAAAAACCTTCTATTTCCTTCTTTTTGTGGTCTAGGGTTCACTAGTCGGTGAGCCATCGTGGTGCCGCGTGTTCTTGGTCTAGAAGTCTATGCATGCCTTAAGTCCTTTTAATAGCGTCGTTATCTTCCTTCTTCTTCATTTTTTTATTCTCCGGCTTTATCTTGTCTGGTGGGGAATGGGTTAGGTGGCGTAGGTCCCAGATAAGGTTTAAGGCGAAACCCATTCACTTTCTGTCGTAACACTTCCCCGGCCAGCGTGCCCAGTTGAAACGTGCCTTGTTCTGCTCCTACTATCCAGTACGGGCATGTCCAGCAGAATCGTAATTTTTCTGGCATATGTCCCATGCAGGTTTGGAAAACCAATACTGCTCTTCCAACCGTAAAATCTTTTTCACACGCATGCCGGTGTCGGTCAACGAATGCTTTGCGCCACCGCTATTCCTTCTCTAATATGGCCATACTACGTACCCTTGTTTCTCCTAGCTCTAGTAGTCTCTATAGCCGTATTTGTGCGGATTTTCCCTCTGGTAGTCGGGCTCATATTTGGATCCGTAGAGTGGGTACCTGGAATTCAACTGGCATCACGCCCTCCAGACCAAATGTCAGCCTAAACGGTGTTGATTTGATGCTGCTCTTATAGTTGGTACGGTATGCCCAAAACGCGCTATGCAACTTGGTGTCCCAATCCGTCCTGTTCTCATTGACTATCTTTTTGAGGATAGTTTGGAGGGTTTTGTTCGTGGATTCTGCCAAGCCATTTGCCTGCGGGTAATACGACGTACTTTTCTTGTGCACCACACGTAATGTTGGGTTAGTTCGTTGATGACCGTATTCAAAAAGTGACTCCCTTGGTCACTAATGAGCTCGATAGGGCAACCGAAACGACACCAGATGTGTTCGTACAGGAATTTCGCCATGACTGTCGTAGTATTCTCGCATAGTGGTTTCG
This sequence comes from Azolla caroliniana, assembly GCF_043228905.1. Lineage (NCBI taxonomy): Eukaryota > Viridiplantae > Streptophyta > Polypodiopsida > Salviniales > Salviniaceae > Azolla > Azolla caroliniana. Next base: position 15,811,904 of record NW_028230440.1, read on the forward strand.
CTTCTACCCACTTGGTGCAGTAATCCGTAGCCACCAGGATGTACTTATTGCTTGTTCGAGCGGCCGTCGGGGTAAAGGGTCCCACAAAATCTAACCCCCACTTTTGGAAAGGATCTAGTGGCAACACTGGTTGATGTGGCATTCTTGTGACTTCTGTGGGTTGGTCCAGTCATTGGCATAAATCGCACTGTCTGCAATATTCATACGCGTCCTTTTGTGTCGTCGGCCACCACAGTCCTGCTTGCCAAATTTTCCGGGCCTTAACATCGCCTGCGTAATGTCCTCCCGCCATACCACAATGGGTTTCGTGTAGAACCGCGGCCTTCTCATCCTGTTGTATTTCGTGCCTCCAGATGTCGTCACTGCCCCTTGTGGTATAGTATGTTTTCCAGTAAACAGAAATTCCAACCCGGACGACCAGCCGTTTTTTCTCATCCGTCCGTAATTGAGGTGGCCGTAACCCCGTGGTCATGAAGTAGGTCATTTCCATGAGCCACCGATCTGGGAAGGTCTTTTCCGTTCGTTCTCCTAGTGCTGCTACCCACAGAATGTCTGCATCTAGAAAGTCGTTGTTATCCCTCTGCGCCGTTTCTCCATTATCGAGTCTGCTCAAAAAATCTGCCACTGCGTGTTGCGTACCCGGGCGGTGCTGAATTACAAAGTCGAATTCTTGAAGCAGCAGCATCCATCTCACCAATTTCCCCGTCAGCGCTTGTTTCTCCACCAGATACAGCAGTGCCGAATGATCCACATGAAACGTGAATTTCCGCCCTAGCAGATAATGCTGGAACTTATTGATGTTGTAGATCATCCCCAACGCCTCACATTCCGCTGTGGAATAGTTATGCTCAGCCGTTGATAATTTCCGACTAGCGTAGTACACCGGCTGGTACCAATTCGGCTTCGTGAGCTGCATTAGCGCACTACCTATTGCTATGTCTGAGGCATCTACGAACACATGGAATGGCATCGCCCAAACCAGTGGTTGTACGATGGGTGCCTACGTTAGCATTTATGCCTTTTCTTTTGTCGTTGTCCATTGGAAGGGAGTCCGATGAACGACGGCATCGTATTTGTCCTAAAAAACGGCTGAGTGATTTCGCGTTTGTCGGTGTTTTCACTTGGGTAATCGCGGAGATTTTATTTGGATCGACCGCTATCCCTTCCTTGCTAACTATATGGCCAAGGAGAGCCCCGCTGGTAACGCCAAAGGCACATTTGGTGGGATTCAGGCTTAAGCGTGCAGTGCGGCAACGTTCCAGGCACAGTTGTAGATGCGTAAAATGGTCGGTTGTTCTCCCATATACCGCAAAATCGTCTAAAAAAACTTGCATGAAGGCAGGAATATATTCCCCAAAAATCTCTATGATTGTCCGTTGAAATGTCGTTGGCGCCGTCTTTAGCCCGAACATCATGACGATTGCAACATAGACTCCCGAGTCCGTGACAAATGTCGTCTTCTCTTGGTCATCAGGGTGCATGTGTACTTGGTTGTACCCACTAAACCCATCTAGAAAACTATACATGTCATGCCCCGCGACGGCGTCCAGTACGCAATCGATGAAAGGTAAAGGGAATGCGTCCATAATGGTTATGGCGTTTAATTTTCAATAGTCCACGCATACCCGTATTTTGCCCTTTTTCTTTGGTACGACTACGATCGGGCTTAACCATGTAGCTTGTTTAATTGGCTGTATGAATCCCGCCTTGAGTAGTTTGTCAATTTCTTCTTTTATGCGGGTCGCGTAGTTTGGGTTCATGCGATATCGACGTTGCTAGACCGGTTTCGTGTCGGTTGCTAAATTGATCTTATGTTGATAGAAATTCGGATCTAACCCCTTCATGTCCTCGTGGGCCCAGGCGAACACATCTTTATACTTCTTGAGTAGTGCTATCATCGTGTCTCTCTGGTCCAGTATTAATTCTTTTGCCATGGAGAGGAAATGGGGTTCTGACGTCGTACCCACGTTTACTTCTTCCAGGGCTGAGGCGGTGACTCGCCGTGAAATTTCCATTTCCCTCTCGAACGCTGCTCGTGCTCTGCTTAGTTCTAATATTAACTTTGGGTTTGGTTCGTAAGCCTCATCGTGGAGTGTAGTGGGCGTGGCATATTCCATCGCGGTTTCGATGACGTCGATTTCAAACAGCGGAATGATCTGAGGGTGCTCGTCTAGGTATGCCTCTAATTTTGTATCATCCACCCCAGCCAACATATTTATATCCTCCACGTACAATGGTGTTATGCCCTTGGGTTGTGTCGCCATTTCCTCTGTTGGTACACGAACCTTGGTGCGTCCGCGTCGAAAGCTGATACACTTGTGTTGCCAGCTCTACTTGATATTCGTTGAATGAAGCCACGGTCTGTCCAACAGCATAGGATACGCCCTTGGGGCTTCAAGGGCGAGGACTACCGCCGAGATGTCGAAGCGATGTCCTCCCACGATAATGCCTACCTTGCGTATCAACCCCAGTGGTCGTACTGAGCGGGTATACGTCATGCGGAGCCAGAACATGCAAGCTTCCCATTCTGAAATTCCCAATTGTTCGCATGTCTTCACGCTAATTACATTAACGCTCGAGCCGCCATCGATTACGTATCCTGGGATTTCTTGATCATGTAATATCAACTTAATAGCCGAGTTGTGGTGATCCACTACTGTCGGTCCATCGCTAATGTTCGTAAAATTCGTGGCGACGCTTACCCCAAGTCTGCCCGTCACCCGCTCTTCCACGGCCTGGCGGAACCGTGGGACTAGTTGCAGCAGCTTCTCCATGGTTAACGTTATCTCGCAGCCTGTTAGTGCTTGCCATATGGTGTCCGAGGATGGTCCCTCTTCCTCCAATAGCTCCACCGCGTTTGCGGACTCCTTCCGCATGCGCTCCGTATTTGTCGCGTTTGCTTTTTCAACCCATGCATGGGCTGTTCGCCGTATCTCATCTTGCGTGACCCAATCAACAGTTTTTGTTTGCTGACGTGTCATGAGTTGTTGTACTTTCGTTGTAATCGTATTGACGGCAGGCCCCTTGCCCTTGCGTATTGGGCATTGTGTGGCATAACGTCCGGGTTGTTGACAAACAAAACAATGGATTCTAGATTCGCCCTTCTTAGCCCCTGGTGGTGTGTGCCGATCCCCAGGTGTGACTTGCTCCTCCCAGTCCTGATTCGTTCGTCGAAGCCTACGCGATGGTTGTTGTTGGTCCCGGCGTGGTTTCTAGTGTCGGTCATCGTCCGAACTTTTGTCGTACCACCATTAGTCCCGATATTGTTGATGCTTTCCACGAGGCCCATTGAAGTTGCCACGTTTGTTCGTCAGATGGTAATTCTCATAGCATCGGCCCCCTTTAGTATTTCTGGGGTTGCCACGGTAGTCTTCATCCTCCGGCTTGTCTTCCTCGGAATCGTTGTGATTCCGGCGATTCCGGTAGTGCCGGTCATCACGTGGATTGCGATTCATGTATCGTGGTCAGTCTTCTTCCCGCCTTTGTTCATTACGGCGTGGGGGACGTTGTGTGTCCACGTTGCGTACTGTGGGCATGGCTCTGTTCAACATATTGTACTCACACTGCTCAACTGTGTGAGCTTTCTAGTGACAGATTGGACAATGGATTCATATGTTGCATTCAACTGCGGAATGCCCCAAATTCAAGCAAATCGTGCACTAGATCGCTTGACGAAAATGTCGTTCCTCGTCCTGAGGTAACGCTTGTCATAATGAGGACATGGAAAACCTTTCCTCTTCTTCGTCCAGCTCGAGTTGTAGCGTTCTTTCTATGACCATATCGGTCGTTTCCCCTTTCACGCTATTGTTGTTTAGCGTTTTCTGTATGGGTCGGCGTAATGCTGCCAGAAATGTCTCCCTAGCCTCATCCTCCGTCAGGACCCATTCTAATTTCTGCCATAGATTTTGGAAACGTAAGCTGAAATCCACGATCGTCTTGGTCGGCAACTATTTAATTGTGTAGAACTGGCCGAGGATTTCGCGTTGCAGCACCCTCCGATGAAAAAACCGCAGAAAGGCTAACTACAGTTGGTCAAAGGTCGTGATTGCTGGCAGATCCATCTACGAATGCCAAAACGCCGCTCTCCCATCCAAGGTTAATCCGAACTCCGTCATTTTGGACTGGTGCGCTACTGCCTCGGAAAGGCTCTACGCCATGTGGTTTGCATTCTAGACATTGAGGAACAGTCGAATGTGGGTTGCTGCGTCGGTTTCGCCGTTGAAGCGGGGATAAGCAAAGGCCATGTTGGGTGCTACGACGGGCAGGGAAAGACCACAGTGCTTTTGTGGTGAGCGCGCTTCCCGCGTATCGCCGACGTATTTGGAGAGCAAGAAATCGTCTTTGTGGTCCCGACAGGTAGTACTGAGGTTACTGAGGCGAGGCTTTTGTCGTGCGTGTTCCTCTGCCTAGCGTATGATGGACCTTGTGATTGGTCGGTCTTGTCGTGTTGGTTCTCAAGGGCGTCTGTGGCTAAACATCCATCCGTTGTTGTTCGTCTGTTAGAAGACACAGATCACCAATCGTGCCAAAAGTGTTACCGATTAGGAACACAGTCTATGGTCAGTCCTTCGACCTAGACCTCAAAGTGACTGTGTGACAACGAATGGTAGTGTCTGTGCGTAATACTTAGTGGGATACCTCCCGTAACCTAGCAACGTATAAGGGAGACGGCTACAACTGAGCTCCTTAGACAGTGGGCTAGTGCACTCACCGTTACTCATGCCTACGCTCTTAAGGATTATAGACACACAGTAGATTAACCAAAGATATGCACAGATATCAGAGAAGATAGAACTCTATTAAGATCCGCCTTTTACATTCAAAATTACACGCTACGTCTATCAGAGGTTTTTTGCCCTTTATATACGTAGGGTCTTTTAGCCATTCCCGCGTGAACCATTTACATGCGTTACAATATTATTCTATTCCATATTACTGTGCTCTTGTTCGTCGGTTACTATTCCGGTGGACAACACGCTCGCCGGCTTATAAATCAAAAGCTCAAATAGAAAACCGATGACTTTGACTGACTTCACTGGGATTATAAGCATTTGGATGCCGATCATAAGAAGTTGACTACCGACAGTGACCGGCAGCAGGAAAACTACAGAGAACTCTGGGAGGAAGTTAACCGGTTGACGGCGGCATTGATGGAAGAGCAGTTGAAGGGGGCCGAACAAGCGAAACAACTGGCGGCAACAACGAAAGAGTGACTGGACCTGTAAGTACAGCACCATGCGGAAACGGAGCGCGCTACAATGGCTCTGAATAGAGTTCAAACAACATATCAGACCCAACTCATGCACTACAGAACCCAAGAAGTGGTAACCGCGAGCCTAATCAAACAATTGAAGGACGAAAAACAGGTCGCGGAAAACAAGTCGAAGATAGGGCTGGGGTAGATCCGGGACATCATACTGGCATGGAGGAATCGAACGAAGCAATTGGTGGAAGAAAGCTCAGTACAATGGTGGTCAAAGTGGGCTAAGCAGGCAGCACAGCTACAGTGCTGCGGGCAGACGCGGAAAACTAGCAGAAAGAGGGCGACGCAGTCTACATCTTGGATAAAGAAGGCATTGAAGCCATAAAAGATGAACTGTCGGATGATTTTATATCCTTGGCTTATGAGCAGAGGGTGGCGATATGCCAGTTGGTGGACCAACTGGATGATGACCAGTTGGACATGCAACTCTATTTTGAGAAGTACGAACGGGAACAGAGACGGCAAGACGTGGCCCAGAGAACTGCAGCGATTAGCATAAGTGACAAGGAGCCATCTTCAGAGCAAACGCCGGTTAAGCCCGGGGGAAGCCAACCAGATAGTGCTCAAGAGGAGCCACTAGAGGAAGGTCATCCGCAAGAACATGAACAACCGGATAGCAGAACCAGGAGACGCTAAGGCCGGTTGAGCCAGAAAAGGAGGAGGAGCCGGTAAGACCATGTTGAGAATCAAGCTCAACTTGGTCTAGTGTGTGAACTCACATTGAGAGTGAATAGACTCTCCAACAGTCAACAGTCCTCCCACCTTGTATAGCGTTGAGTCTTTCTCCTTTGTTAACATACTTAACCTTGCGTATTCTGTGTGTCTTTCTCTCTCTCTCTCTCTCATACACTCACACATATCTCTCACCTATTCCGCTCTACAAGAATCATACTCGATGCTTTACATGGTATCAGAGTGATTTGGTAGCTTGATCTAGCCCATTCGACTCATCGTGATCGTGTATTGTGCTCCACGCCGACGACCAAGAACCGGCTCATCGCTATCGTAGCTTCGCTACATAGCTCACATTTGAAGAGAGAAGAAGAAGAATCGACAAAATGAATACTCAAATGGGGAGCTCTCTCCCTACCGAGAAGTTGGATCGAAACAACTTCGCATCTTGGGAGTACAAGATGCACCAATACCTTGTCTGACAACGCTATTGGAGCTACATCAAAGGAGTGCACGAAGACCGACCCGTCGAAGCGGCTCCCGGATACGCGACATGGGAGCAAGCCGCAAACCGAGTAATGTATTGCTTGGTGACATGTGTTCACGACCACATGCTCGGTTACATTCGAGAAGCCGAGACGCCGAAGGAAGTGTGGGAAAATCTACGAAAGATTTTTGCTGCCAACACGACCGCGAGGAAGCTTCAACTCCGTGAAGAGTTGAACAACATTCAACAACGGGACGTGTCTATCACGACATAATCCTTGAAGATCAAGGAGCTTTGCGACTCGCTTGGCTCGATAAGTGTAAATGTCGATGATGATGAGATGGTGCAAATATGCCTCGGCGGCCTCGCACCACGGTTTGGCGCGATGCGAACCGCCGTTCTAGTAAGGGAGAAATCTCCCTTCTTCTTCGAGCTCCAATCAATGCTATTGGTCGAAGAAAACCAAATGCGTACAAGGAGCAATGAGTCGGAAGGCCGCATGCTCGACACGCACTCGAACAGAGGAAGAGAACGCGGACGAGCGAGAGGCCAATTCAGCCAAGGACAAGGCGGACGAGGTCTGACCTTCGCCAACAACTCCCAATATCGGCTGCAAAACGGGAGCCAACGAGGAACCTTCGCAAGAATGGGGAGCTTCCACTCCGGCCCGATCCATCAAAACACAACCAAATGCGGATATTGCGGAAAGCTCGGCCACCACGAAGAAGAGTGCCGAAAGAAGATGCGTGAATTGGCTTCCACAAGCTGACAACTCACGAATTACGCACACAACTCCGACTACGAAGATTGCGTCGGAATGTATGCACACAACTCCGACTGTGGCGGAATGTACGGGCACACCTCCGACTACGAAGATCATGGCGGAATGTATGCACAGAACTCCGACCGTGGCGGAAAGTTCATAATGAAACATAGAGCAAACTCTATGTCGGCCTCTACCTCAACTAGTGCCTCCGGCCCGGAAGACGTATGGTTCATCGATTCCGGTGCCTAGAAACATATGACATCGTATCAAGAATGGTGCCGAGAACTTCAAGAGCCGGACCGACCCGGCTATGTTGAAACCGGAGACGACACTACGCAACCGATTCAGCACATCGGCAATGTTCCGTTCGGAAAACAAGGTAAGCAAAATTACATTAAAAATGTCTTGCATGTACCGACCATTACGAAGAATTTGGTCTCCGTCAGCCAAATTGTAGAGCACGGGATGCAAGTTTGATTTAATCAAGGCGGTTGCTTCATCGAAAAAGAGGGCTGACTCATCGCACGCGGACGAAGAGAGGGCCGAATGTTCATTCTCGACTCACACGAGATGAAATCAGCCATGTTCGCAAAGGGCATGAAAGCCGACTCCGACATAGAGCTATGGCACAAGCGAATCGGCCACATCAATCTCAACAAACTCAAAGCAATGAAATCGAAAGGAGACGTCATCGGACTCCTGACATTCAAAGAGAAGGATATTGACGGTGTATGCGAAGCGTGCCAATTCGGCAAGCAACACCGACACCCATTCCCGAAAGAGCGGAACGTGAGCAAAGGTCTACTCGACCTAGTCCATTCCAACGTTGTCGCGTTGTTACGCGTGTGCGTGGAGAAAGGCGGGACCACGGGGGTCTTGGACTAGGGAGTGATGGAGCGTAGGAAGTCATGCTTCACCGTTTCCGGGGCAACCCAGAAGCACACCGGAAGCAACCGAAGGGAGAGAGAGAGAGAGAGAGAGAGAGAGAGAGAGATCTTAACACCGACTCGCGCACACTCACACACACACACACACACACACAGGCCAACCTGACTCACACCCTTAAGTACAGGAAGTGCAGGAAAGGGGAAGCACCCGACACCAACGAAGACGCAAATATACACAGACAGACGCAAACGTATATATGTATATAAAAGAAGAGTACATTCCAGGCTTTGAGCCGGACCAAGGTAGGTTACAGTAGTCATCAACTGCCAAGCCGCCGGTCGGGGAGCTCACGGGCTCGTCGCGCCAAGCGGGGTCTTGCACAGGAGATGAGCTGAAGCAAACCCTAAACGAACACGAAGGGGGAGAAGAAGAAGAAACTAACTCTAAACCTAATGGTATACCCTCTAATGCAAAATGGGCAACCCTTTCACAAAGGGCGTTCCCTTCCTTTTATAGAACAAGGAAAGGGATGCGTTACAATGTGGGACAAATCCCGACTTACATGGGATCGTCTGTCCCGACTTGACTACTCTTCGGCGCCATAAAGGCGCCCTCGATATTCACACTAAATGTACATGGGTGCGTACGCACGCTGCACCCCGCCGTCGTAGCCAATGTTTCCCGGATTCCGCCTCTCGCCGAAATTCTTCACGACATCCGCCCCCGGTACGTGCCAAACCTGGTTGAAGGGTGAGAGATTTCGGCCGGTGAGAAACCGGTCTCCCGTGATCCGCATCTCGGCTCGCTGCCGGTTTGATCCGTCGGTTTCGAGTCTTCCTTCGCGCTCGCCTCCCCGTAGGCTCGTTCGACCCGTCGATGGGTCCTTTGCCGCGATCTCCGTAGTACGCGTACTTCCGTTGGCCCTTGTTCAGCCATATGAACGCCCTGCTTCCCGCCGTATGCCCGATGCCCTCCGCTCGAGGCATGCCCGTAGTGGCCCTCTTGGCCCTTCCCGTCTTCGTGCTGTTGCGATAGGTCCTGAGTCTTCTACTTGCCGTCGTTCCCTCGCCCCCACCAGCTTGTCACCCCGGGCTTGTCGTGTCAGTCTTCGCTACTTCGACGGAGCTACCGAGATCTACGAAGCGAGTGTGGAGGATCCTCCTCCGGCTTCTCTTGCAATCCCCTGACTCCGGCCCTGTGCAGTCCACTAGGCTCTTGTCACCTATTCCCCCGGCACCTATCTTGTGCCGTCTTTCGCTTCCTTCGTTCGGCCCCACCCGCGCCGAACACCGTCCTGTAGTCACGCTTCGATCCAGCCCAAGATGGCCATTTGCGAGACTCTTGTTCTATTCCATGTGTGCCCTTCCGGCCTGACACACCTTCCCGTGTTTGCCCCTACCGGCTCCTTCCGAAACCTCGTGTCGTCGGGTCCCGTTCCCTGCCGCCACCAACCTCCTCTCTCGGTCTCATGTTGCCACGTTGGCCGAACTGCCGGAGTCTCCGGATCGGTGTGAGGGTCCCATAGGACCGGACTCCGTTTCTATGCTTGCCGTAATTCGGGTGCCTTTGTTTTGAGTCACTCCCAGACTCTCCTCGTGTCTTCCACGTAGCCGGGTCCCATTTCCCTCCGTCACCTTCCTTCTCCCTCGGTCTTACGTTGCCACGTTGGCAGAACAACCGGAGTCTCCGGAACCAATCTGGGGATCCCGTAGGACCGGACTTCCTTACGCCCATTGCCTTCGTCACCTCGCCGCCACCGTCAGTATCTTGGTCTTACGTCGACCGCATTGCCGACTGCGGAAGTCTCTAGAACCGGTGTGAAGGATCCTCCGTAGACCGCCCATCCGTAGCCCTTGCCTTCGTCACCTCGCCGCCACCGTCAATATCTTGGTCTTACGTCGACCGCGTTGCCGACTGCCAAAGTCTCTAGAACCGGTGTGAAGGATCCTCCGTGGGCGTTCGTCGCCTTCTTGACCTTGTCCCGGGTCGTCCTTTTCCGCATGCCGAGAGGGCGGTTTACTCCGCACCCTCTCCCGTGGTACCGACGTACCGTGTCCTCGGCCTCTTCGTAGGCCTGCTCTCTTCCTCCCTCCCGCAATGGTCATCCGGGAGTCCGTTCCGCCCGGTTCTCGCTCGGGTTCGTTCGCCTTTCCCCAGATTGCCGAGTCCCGTTCTCCTGTCGCCACCGATCTCTCTTGTCGGACTCACGCCGGCACTCGGGCCTGCAGCCGGATCGGTGTAAGGAACCCCATAGGACCGGCTTTCATTCTCTTTCCAAATCTCGACCTTCGCCTGGTCGGTCTTTCTCCCCATGTAAAAGAGGGCGGCTCGTCCCGCACCCTCTTCCGTTTCGGCACTTTCATGCCGAATCCGACCCCGATCGAACGATCCACGACCGGATTATGCTCCACTGTTGAACGGCAAGCTCAACCGGAGCCGGTAAGCGAGACGGATCGGGCGAAACGGATCGGTATGACGGTGAGCAACCGAACCGGCAAGCAGTGGAGGCCGGGTGCAATCCGTAACCGGCAGTCCAATCGGAAGCCTAGTACAGGATAGACTACTAGGTAGCTATAGTCTCGTAGTAAGTGTCAGATGCTCGTGTGAGCATTGAAGTACATGGTACTTCTGTCAGTCCCAAGAGGACTTGTATAAATAGTGCTACTTAGCACAGTGTATATACGGAGACTTGATATAATTTTGAAATTACATTCTGCTCTCTCTCTCTCTCTCGCTCTCTCTCTCTCTCTGTTGTTCTCTGTTTTATGCTTCTGCAAACACTTACGTTCACATGATATCAGAGCGCGAGGGTTGAGAACCTCTGCTGCAGACATTTACTCTTGAGAAGAAAACCCTAACAGGTCGAAAACAGACACAGTAGAAGACATGGATAGAGGCATGGCTACGTCGCTCCCGGTGGAGAAGCTCGACAGGAGCAACTACGCATCCTAGTCTCACAAGATGCACCAGTACCTGCTTGGACACGGGTACTGGAGTTATGTCGAAGGAGCGAATGATGTGGCGCCAGACACGGCACACAAGGACTTCCCGGTATGGGAACAGGCGGCAAGCTGGGTGATGTACTGCTTCGCGTCCAGTGTCGGCGATCAACTGCTCAGCCACATCCGTGACGCCAAGACAACAAAGGATGCTTGGAGGAACCTGAAAAAGGTTTTCGCCGCAAGCACCATTGCCCGGAAGTTGCAACTCAGACAAGAGTTGAGCAATGTTCGACAAAAGAACATGTCCGTGGCAGACTACACGGGCCGGATAAAGGAGATCTGCAACTCGCTCGCCTCTATCAATGTTACCGTAGAGGAAGACGAGATGGTGCAAGTATGTCTCGGAGGCCTGGCGTCCAAGTTCGGAGCGTTCCGGACTGCGGTGTGTACAAGGGAGAATACCCCCTCATTCTTCGACTTACAGTCGATGCTCCTTGTAGAGGAGAACCACGCCGGTGCATCTACCAGTGCATCCCCGGATATCCGAATGCTGTACACGGGAACGGATCGGTTCCGTGGGCGTGGTGGAAGAGGTGGGTCGGCACACAATGGAGGCGGCCGGCAAGAGCAGGAACGAAGGCACTATGAGCGTGCCGACAGCAGTTCCGGGACTTCCACAACCAGGGGGAGTCAAGGCGGTGTCGGAGGCCGGCAAGACAAATCCGCTACGGAATGCTGGTACTGTGGCAAAAAAGGCCACAGGGAAAGCGAGTGTTGGAGAAAGCGTGCCGATTCGGACAAATCCGGATCCGGCAAGACCGGTAAGGATGGCCGGCAAAACTCGCACTACGCAAACGGATCAGGAGGATCCGGAACCGGAAAGGCCGGTAAGGGGCCAGCCTTGGTGATGAATCACAAGGCAAACTCAATGAAGAAGACTACTTCCAAAACGGAGGAAGTGTGGTATGTTGATTCCGGCGCGTCGAACCACATGACGAGCCACAAAGAGTGGTTCTCCTTTCTGGAGAAACCGGATCAACCAGGAGTGGTCGAAACCGGACTTCCACACTCCTCACCCAATCGTGCATGTCGGAGAAGTCCCTCTAAGCCACGTCCGACAAAAAGGGAAGCTGATGAACGTATTACACATTTCGACAATCACGAAGAACCTGGTGTCCGTCGGTCAAATTGTCGACCAGGGGATGCAGGTGCGGTTTATGCACCTCGGGTGCTTCATTGAGGATGAGGGCGAAGTCATTGCGCAAGGGCGCAGAGACGGGAGGATGTTTATCCTCGACACCAATGACTTTGGCACTGCTCTGTTCGCGAAATGACAGAAGGTCGAGTCGGACATCAACCTGTGGCACAAGCGGATAGGCCACGTCAACTACCGGAGGCTTCAAGACCTACAAACGAAACAAGTCGTTTTCGGTATGCCGAAGTTCAGCGGCCGGAGAGCCGAAATCTGTGAAGCCTGCCAACTTGGGAAGCAACACCGGCTTCCATTCCCCACCGAACGGAACCGGAGCCGTAACAAGCTCGATCTCATCCATTCGGATGTGTGGGGACCGGCACAAAGTGTAAGCCTTGGCGGGAGCCCATACTTCGTCTCCTTCATCGACGACTATACTCGACATACTTGGATCTACCTCACTGAGCGGAAGAGCGAAGTCTTCAACTGTTTCCGGAGCCTCCAGAAGATGGTGGAACGGGAATCGGAGAGGAAGATCAAATGCCTTCGGTCGGATGGCGGAAAGGAATATTTTTCCGGCCAATTCACTAGTTATCTACAGCAGAAGGGAATTCGGCGAGAGTTCAACTACAGATACACACCAGAGCAAAACGGTGTGGCCGAAAGGAAGAACCGGACACTCGTCGAAGCGGCAAGGGCAATGCTGGAGGAAAAGAGCATGCCCCGGTTCTACTGGGCGGAGGCGGTTCAGACGGCCGTCTACATACAAAACCGCATTGGTGACAAGGTGTCAGCTCATGAGCTGTATTTCGGGCGCAAGCCGAACTTAAGACACCTTCGGATATTCGGCAGCATAGCGTATGTGCATGTGCCGGATCAGAAGCGGAGAAAGCTAGATGCAAAATCGGAAAAATGCATCCTAGTCGGCTATGCTCAAGAGCAAAAGGGGTATTAGTGCTATAACCCCCGGACGAAGGAAGTCCGAGTTAGCCGGGATGTCGAGTTCAATGAATCGGCATCCTGGTACTCCGTACCGACTCCGACTTCCGATCCGGACCCACTGTCGGAAGATCAGGCCAGTGAGCCTGAATCAGCCCTAGCAGAGGATGATGAAGCCGGGACTCAAGATGAGAGTCCGGAATCGTTACGAATGAGTGGACCGAACGAGCGACTGAGTCGGTTGGACCAGTCGGATGAAGAGACGGCAAGTGGTGGAGACTCTGCCGTGCTCTCCCCGTGCAAGGAACCGAGGAAACGGTTCACGCGCAAAGAGAAGGGGAAGAGGAAGATGCCGGAATTCGAAACCGGCAACGATGATTCGGATCGGTGCGTATCCAACTCCGGAAAGGAGAAAGGCATATCTTCGGCAACGAAGACCGAACTGGCCAAGAAGGGCCTCAAATCAGGTGACGGTGCGTTGCGCCGATCAACCCATCAGTAGGATCCTGTCATGCGGTACGGGTACAATGAATACATGGCGCATCATTATGCGTACATGACTAAGGTGACAGAAGTGCGTGAACCGGAGAGCTACGCAGAAGCGGCAAAGGACGCAAATTGGCGTGCCGCTATGGACGAAGAAATGCGGGCACTCGATGCCAACGAAACTTGGGACCTAGTTGATCCTCCCCGTCACTGTAAACCGATCGGATGCAAGTGGGTGTACAAGGTCAAGTACAACGCTGACGGTTCTGTTAACCGGTACAAAGCCCGGTTAATGGCGAAGGGATACGCGCAGACCCACGGAATCGACTACGACGAGACCTTCGCTCCTGTGGCGAAGATGACGACGGTTCGTGTGGTACTGGCGGTTGCTGCGGCAAGGGGGTGGCATCTTCACCAGATGGATGTGAAGAACGCCTTCCTTCAAGGAGAACTTGAAGAAGAATTCTTTATGACTCAGCCCCCCGGATTTCAATCGGAGATGAACAAGTCGGCGGTATGCCGACTGAAGAAGTCGCTTTACGGCTTGAAGCAAGCCCCCCGAGCCTGGAACGCGAAGATCACGCACCAGTTGCGTAAGCTAGGGTTTGTTGTCTCTAAGTCAGACTCTTCGTTGTTCATCCGGCAAGGCTCTAACGGTCCGGTATGTATACTCTTGTATGTGGATGATTTAGTCATCACTGGACCGGGTCTTCCTGAAATCAACCACGTCAAGTCCCAGTTGTCGGTCGCATTCGAAATGAAGGACCTGGGGGACCTTCATTATTTTCTTGGGATCGAAGTGATCCGGACCCCCGACGGCATATTGCTCTCACAACGACATTATGTGTTGAATATGCTGTATAAGTTTGGCATGACGGATTGCCGACCTGTCTCCACACCCCTGGACCGGAACCAGAAACTCCGTCCCAACTCCGGACCGGCCTGCAATGAGAAACAGTTCCGACAGGTTGTCGAAAGCCTGATCTACTTGACCATCACCCGACCCGACATCAGCTATCCGGTCGGCATGGTAAGTCAGTTCATGCAGAAGCCGACCGTGGAGCACCTTCAGTGCGCGCAACGAATATTACGGTATGTCAGCGGCACTAAGGACTGGGATCTGCTATATCGGTGAGGTATACCCGAAGAGCTTGTCGGTTACACAGATGCTGACTAGGCCGGCGATGCGTTTGATCGCCGCTCCACTTCCGGATACATGTTCTCAAAAGGTAGCGTGGCCGTTGCATGGAGTAGCAAGAAGCAGCCCACAGTGGCTTTGTCAAGCACTGAGGTTGAGTACCGGGCCGCTACCGTTGCCACTTGTGAAGCCATCTGGCTTCGGCGACTGTTGCGAGACTTGCGGATCGAGGTACCCACCCCGATCCCGATTTACTGCGATAACATGAGCAGCCTACAGCTCGCCAGGAACCCTGTGTTCCATGCTCACACAAAGCACATCGAGGTGCACTACCACTTCGTGCGTGAGCGGGTCCTGAGCGGTGAAGTTGACCTACGGTATGTTCATACGGATCGGCAAGTTGCTGACATCTTCACCAAGCCGCTCGGATCGGACAAGTTGCAGCACTTTACCGACATGCTTGGTATTTAGCATCTCGACGTGCCACACTTGAGGGGGAGAAGCAAGGGCAAAGTCTCTACCGAAATGGGCAAAGGCCAAAGAACTGTTCAACCCGTCGGTAAGAGGAGAGCCGGAAGAAGAGGAGACAAGAAGATGAAGGAAGCCAAGTCGACGAAGGAAGTCGACACATCCGAACAGGTTGGAGCAAGCGGCTGTGAAGAAGAGTTGTGCACTTAGGAAGAGAAGTGCATGTTGTGCGAAGGTCATCACGACGGTACTGGCCATGATATAGAGTCGAATGAAGAATTCGATTTCGGTTCACCGACTGAAGAAGCCGAGGGAAGCATGGAGAAGGCCAAGACTCGGAAGTGGTCTAATGTGCTGAGAGGCCTGAAGCCGGAAGTCGAATCGGAGTGTACCGATTCGGACAAGAGCTGGAACGAGTCGGAGATAGCTGACTCGGATCAACAGATGGATCCGGATGAGTCGGATCGACTGAAGGCCAAGGGGACACGGACACAGCGGAAGTCGATGCCATCGTGGGAGAACCGACAAATCGGCAAGCGCCGGAGTCACAGCAACGTGAGTGCTGAGATGGGCCTATTGAGCAGACATGCCGACCGAGAGGGTCGAGGTGCGCAGAACCAAAGGGGTCGCGGCAAACGGGACCGGACCGGACGAGGAGTGCGAGCAAGGCGGAGTGACGCCAGGAGAAGTCGGTTGGAAGAACCGACTGCCACAGAGGTCGACACTACGACCCCACCTCAGGTTGAGCTTGAGGGGGAGTGTTGAGCGGCAAGCTCAACCGGAGCCGGATCGGCTGAATAAGCCGGAGCCGGTAAGCGAGACGGATCGGGCAAAACGGATCGGTATAACGGTGAGCAACCGAACCGGCAAGCAGTGGAGGCCGGGTGCAATCCGTAACCGGCAGTCCAATCGGAAGCCTAGTACAGGATAGACTACTAGGTAGCTATAGTCTCGTAGTAAGTGTCAGATGCTCGTGTGAGCATTGAAGTACATGGTACTTCTGTCAGTCCCAAGAGGACTTGTATAAATAGTGCTACTTAGCACAGTGTATATACGGAGTCTTGATATAATTTTGAAATTACATTCTGCTCTCTCTCTCTCTCTCGCTCTCTCTCTCTCTCTCTCTCTCTGTGTTGTTCTCTGTTTTACGCTTCCGCAAACACTTACGTTCACATCCACCCGTATCGGAATGCCGATCTCCTCGTGCCGTGTCCGCCCTCCGCCTCCTCGTAGGCCGTTTCCCATCCAACTTCGCTGGCATCGTGCCAAGACTCCTCGGTACCGCCATCCATCTCCTCGATCTTGCATGGGCATACAGGCCCGAATGCCGAGTTCTCCGGAATCAGGTCCGCGGGCTTTCGTTCGCCCTTTCCCCGTATCATCTCGCCGGTGAACCTTGGCCTATCGCCGCTGCCTTCCTCCGCTTGGGACTCACGTGGCCATTTGGGCCCGACTGCCATCATCTCGGCAGCAAGTATGGGAAGACACAAAGAATCGCCCGTCCGGTTTACGCCGTTTTCCGTAGCCACCGGCTCTCCGTGGTCGGCGGTCGTCTTCTTACCGATCGCGCAAGCCCCTTCTGGGCTTGCTTCCCCCATGACCGGGATCTCGGGCTGACACGCCCGAAACCGCTAGTCCCAACGTTCCGGTTCCGCGATCTGTATCTCGGCCTCGTCCTTGGCCGTTCTATCTCCGCAAGTTGAGAGGGCGTTTCGTTCCGCACCCTCTCTCGTGGTACCGTCGTACCAATCTTCCGCCGTCGCGTGGGGCAGGTCCGTCTCCTCAGTCTCGGCTCGCGGCCTTGATCTTTCCTCTTCCTCGAGCATCGCCTTGAGAGCTGCGTACGCCTCCACAATCATGGCCCCAACGCCGATCCTTGCCAACTCCCTTTTTCGTTCGTCCTCTTCCCGCTGTGATGGCACGCCGTCGCGTACCTTCCTCTTAGCCTTCTCGGCTCGCTCGTTGTCTAGCCGTTGGCACACCCTTCCGACCTTCGACCAGTCCTCCGTAAGCCCATTCTCTCCATCATCGTCTTCGAGCTCAATACCGATGGCCTCCCGTTCCATTCGGTCGATCGACCTGACGAACAATAGGACCTTGTCCGCCCCCACCAAACCTTGTTCCTGCTCCGGGAGCCGAGCAAGCCATCGCTCGAACTCTCGGAACGCCTTGGTTGCGCCCCGGTGGGTCTTTGCCGATGCAACCCACTGGTCAAAGTCGTGTCGTCCCCGGCTCTTCTGCGGTCCTCCGTATGCCTTCAGGAGCGCCTCTTCGAAGGCCTCCCACGAACTATGAGCCTCACGGAGCTCCTTTATTTCCGCATGCATCCGGACAGCCACGACCCGACATAAGAACTCCAGCCTCAACGCCTCGTCTACGCCACGCTCCTCCATTTCCGCGTTGTAGGCTTCCAAGTAAGATGGGACTTTGTCCCCGTTGAAACGGCCGACTCTTTTGACCACTCGCTCAACCGCCTGTTGCGCTGCTTCTCGCCTCATCACCACTCGTGCCGACTCCAACACCACTTCGGCCACCATCTCCGCAAGGTCGTCGTCTTCCGACTCCATCCTCCCTTGCCGCCTTTCACGTCGAGTTCACCAAAGATGTCGCGTTGTTACGCGCGTGCGTGGAGAAAGGCGGGACCACGGGGGTCTTGGACTAGGGAGTGATGGAGCGTAGGAAGTCGTGCTTCACCGTTTCCGGGGCAACCCAGAAGCACACCGGAAGCAACCGAAGGGAAAGAGAGAGAGAGAGAGAGAGAGAGAGAGCGCTTAACACCGACTCGCGCACACTCACTCACACACACACACACACAGGCCAACCCGACTCACACCCTTAAGTACAGGAAGTGCAGGAAAGGGGAAGCACCCGACACCAACGAAGACGCGAATATACACAGATAGACACAAACGTATATATGTATATAAAAGAGGAATACATTCCCGGCTTTGAGCCGGACCAAGGTAGGTTACAGTAGTCGTCAGCTGCCAAGCCGCCAGTCAGGGAGCTCACGGGCTCGTCGCGCCGAGTGGGGTCTTGCGCAGGAGATGAGCTGAAGCAAACCCTAAACGAACACGAAGGGGGAGAAGAAGACGAAACTAACTCTAAACCTAACGGTATACCCTCTAATGCAAAATGGGCAACCCTTTCACAAAGGGCGTTCCCTTCCTTTTATAGAACAAGGAAAGAGATGCGTTACAATGTGGGACAAATCCCGACTTACATGGGATCGTTTGTCCCGACTTGACTACTCTTTGGCGCCATAAAGGCGCCCTCGATATTCACACTAAATGTACATGGGTGCGTACACACGCTGCACCCCGCCGTCGTAGCCAATGTTTCCCGGATTCCGCCTCTGGCCGAAATTCTTCACGACAACGTATGGGGACTGGTGCAGACGGCTGCATTCGGCGGATGCCGATATTACGTGCTCTTCATCGACGACTTCTCCAGGCACACTTGGATCTACCCGATACGACAAAAGAGCGAAGTGTTCGGACACTTCCAAAATTTCAAGAATGAAGTCGTGAAAGCCACGGGCCGACATGTACGATGTCTTCGATCGGATGGCGGCAAGGAGTACTTCTCGGACGATTTCACGGCGTATCTCCGAGAGGAAGGAATTCAGCGAGAATTCACTTGCCGACACACTCCGCAACAGAACGGAATAGCCGAGCGCAAAAATCGGCACATCCTCGAACTAGTGCGGGCTAGGATGAACGAGAAGCATATGCCCAAGTCATATTGGGCCGAACCTGCAAATACGACCGTCTACCTAATGAACTGGTGCACAACATCCAGCGTGCACGAGGTCACTCGACACGAAAAATACTTCGGAAAGAAGCCGGACTTATCGCACATCCGGATATTTGGCACGATAGCGTACATGCACATCCCCGACTAGAAGTGTCAAAAGCTTGATCCGAAGTCGGAGAAATGTATCCTCGTAGGATACTCATTGGAGCAACTCGAAAATCTCGAGTAAGTCGAGACGTCGTTTTTGACGAGTCCGCATCCTGGTATGCACCAGAGACAACTTCGCCTCCGACTCTGCACGACCCGGAATCCGCCGAACAAGAGATCGAGGATGAAGATCGCCCTACACGCATGATCGAAGAAAGTTTGATCACGACCGGATTGAGTGAACCACAAGAGCCTTTGAGAGATCAAAGCATATCACGGCCTAGCCCGAACATGGACAAAGGCAAGGTGAAAATGGTGGAATACGCAGACGATCGCGTCGACGACGATGAGTCGACTCACTCACTCGACAGTGAGTTCGGCAGTTTTGAGGTACCAATCGGAGCTAAGAAAACCCTCATCTCTGCAAATGAAAAGCTCCACCGATCCACCCATGAAAAGAACCCCATAAGCCGATTCAGCTACAACGATTATATGGCGTACCATTACGCCTTTATCATGAAATTAGCAACAGTATGGGAGCCGGAAACATTTTCCGAAGCAGCCAAGGATCCGTGATGGATCGACGCAATGAACGAGGAGACGTGGGATCTCGTTCCCACCTCACCACACAAAAAGGCGATCGTAGGCAAATGGATTTACAAAGTGAGTACAACGCCGACGGTTCCGTCAACTGCTACAAAGCGCGACTCGTAGCGAAAGGTTACGCCCAAACTCACGGAGTTGATTACGAGAAGACCTTTGCTCCGGTGGCAAAGATGACGACAGTGCGGACCGTAATTGCGCCTGCTGCGGCGAAACGGTGGCACCTCCATCAAATGGACGTCAAGAACGCCTTTCTACAAGGCGAATTAGAAGACGAGGTGTACATGATACAACCACCCGGCTTCAACTCGAGCACCAATCCGAAAGCTGTGTGCCGACTCAAGAAGCCCCTCTACGACCTCAAGCAAGCACCACGTGCTTGGCATTCAAAAATTACGCAATATCTTTATCAAATCAGCTTCCGTATGCCAAAATTGGACAACTCCCTCTACATACGAAGCGATTCTGCAAGTCCTATCGTCATCATCTTATATGTGGATGACCTAGTCATTGGAGGTGAGCATCTCGTCGAAATCAATAAAGTCAAATCCCTCCTTTCCGACAAGTTCGAGATGACGGACATGAAGGAGCTCCACTACTTCCTTGGCATCGAGGTAATTCGGACTCCGGCCGGAATCATGATCTCTCAACGGCACTACATCCTCAACTTGTTATACAAGTTCACGATAGCTGAGTGCAAATCCGCGGCAACCCCGCTCGATCGCAATCTCACTTGGAGTGCGCTAAGCGAGTTCTACGATACGACATCCTCTACAAGATCACGATGCCAATACGACTCGAGGGGTACACAAACGCCGATTGGGCCGGCTACAAAGGCGATAGAAGATCAACCTCCGGATTTGTTTTTTCCCTCGGCAGCAGAGCAATATCCTGGAGCAGCAAAAAGCAACCAACCGTAGCTCTTTCGAGCACAGAAGCGGAATACAGGGGCGCGGCAGTCGCCGCATGTGAAGCCGTATGGCTCAAAGGATACTCAAGGATCTGGGCGTACCCATCAAGGATCCGACTTCCCTTTACTGCGACAACATGAGCAGTATCTATCTGGCTTGGAACCCGGTGTTCCACACACGGACAAAGCACATCGAAGTGCACTATCACTTCATCCGAGAGCGCATTCTAGCTGGCGATGTCGACCTACAACACATTAGCACCAATCTTCAAATGGCTGACATCTTCACTAAAGCCTTAGGAACCGACAAGCTGTGGCAATTCATGACCGATCCCGGATTGAGGATCCCTGACCTGCCAAGCTTGAGGGGGAGTACTGAAGACATTACGCAATAACACGTGGATTCCGCAAACCGCGCACACTACGCAATAACGCGTGGATTACGCAACCGCACAACGAATTCCTGAAGAGCTACACTACCGCGCAAAGCCGCGAAGAAAGACGCAAGCCAAAGCACAGACTTCGCAACTACGCACAACGCAAGCTAGATTACGGATTCCACAACTCCGCATAAAGCGAGTCGACACGAACTCCGGAACGCGAGTGGAAGCGGATTTTGGATACCGTCTAAAACCGACCTGACTTGAGCTTGAGAGGGCGTGTTAAGAATCAACCTCAACTTCGTCTAGTGTGTGAACTCACCTTGAGAGTGAAGAGACTCTCCAACGGTCAAGAGTCACTATTATGTCACCACTTTCTATTCTAGCATTTAGTATGAGTCATAGAATCATATTCTATGACACATAACTTATGAGCTTTCACATTCCCCATGCTCCATGAGTCTTGTAGTTAATGAAGAGAGAGGGTGACTATATAAAGCACCCTCCTCCCACCTTGTATGGTGTTGAGTCTTTCTCCTTTGTTAATATACTTAACCTTGCGTATTCTCTGTGTCTTACTCTGTCTCTCTCTCTCTCTCTCATACACTCACACATATCTCTCACCTATTCCGCTATACAAGAATCATACTCGATTCTTTACATGGTATCAGAGCGATTTGGTAGCTCGATCTAGCCCATTCGCCTCATCGTGATCGTGTATTGTGCTCCACGCTGACGACCAAGAATGGGCTCATCGCTATCATAGCTTCGCTACATAGCTCACATTTGAAGAGAGAAGAAGAAGAATCGACATAATGAATACTCAAACGGGGAGCGCTCTCCCTACCGAGAAGTTGGATCGAAACAACTTCGCATCTTGGGAGTACAAGATGCACCAATACCTTGTCGGACAATGCTATTGGAGCTACATCAAAGGAGCGCACGAAGACCGACCTGTCGAAGCGGCTCCCGGATACACGACATGGGAGCAAGCCGCAAACCGAGTAATGTATTGCTTGGTGACATGTGTTCACGACCACATGCTCGGTTACATTCGAGAAGCCGAAACGCCGAAGGAAGCGTGGGAAAATCTACAAAAGATTTTTGCCGCCAACACGACCGCAAGGAAGCTTCAACTCCGTGAAGAGTTGAACAACATCCAACAACGGGACATGTCTATCATGACATACACCTTGAAGATCAAGGAGCTTTGCGACTCGCTTGGCTCGATAGGCGTAAATATCGATGATGATGAGATGGTGCAAATATGCCTCGGCGGCCTCGCAAAATGGTTCGGCGTGATGCGAACCGCCGTTCTAGCACGGGAGAAATCTCCCTCCTTCTTCGAGCTCCAATCAATGCTATTGGTTGAAGAAAACCACGTGCGTACAAGGAGCAATGAGTCGGAAGGCCACATGCTCTACACGCACTCGAATGGAGGAAGAGAACGCGTACGAGCGAGAGGCCGATTCGGCCAAGGACAAGGCGGACGAGGTCCGACCTACGACAACAACTTCCAATTTCGGCCGCAAAACGAAAGCCAACAAGGTACCTTCGCAAGAAGGGGGAGCTTCCACTCCGGCCCGAGCCGTCAGAACGCAACCGAATGCGGATATTGTGGAAAGTTTGGCCACCACGAAGAAGAGTGCCGAAAGAAGATGCGCGAATCGGCTTCCAGAAGTCGACAACTCACAAATTATGCGCACAATTCCGACTACAAAGAGTATAGAGGAAATTTACAGGCACAACTCTGACTACGAAGATCATAGCGGAATGTACGGGCACAACTCCGAAGATTGTGGCGGAATGTATGCACACAACTCTGACCATGGCGGAATGTTCATGATGAAACATAGAGCAAACTCTATGTCGGCCTCTACCTCAACTAGTGCCCTCAATCGAGAGGATGTATGGTTTGTTGACTTCAGAGCCTCAAACCATATGACATCTCATAAAGAATGTTTTCTCGAACTTCGAGAGCCGGAGCGACCCGGTTATGTCGAAACCGGAGATGACACTAGCACCCGATTCGGCACATCGGCAATGTTCCGTTCGGCGAAGGAGGTAAGCAAACATACATTAAAAATGTCTTGCATATTCCCACCATCATGAAGGATTTGGTCTCGGTCGGCCAAATGGTTGAGCAAGGGATGCAAGTACAATTCGAGCAAGAAGGGTGCTTCATCGAAAAAGAGGGCTGAATCATCACACGCGGTAGAAGAGAGGGCCGGATGTTCATTCTCGATTCACACGAGATGAAATCCGCCATGTTCGCAAAAAGCACGAAAGTCGACTCCGACATAGAGCTATGGCACAAGCGAATCGGCCACATCAATATCAACAAACTCAAAGCAATGAAATCGAAAGGAGTCGTCATCGGACTCCCAACATTCAAAGAGAAGGAGATTGAAGGTGTATGCGAAGCGTGCCAATTCTACAAGCGACACCGACACCCATTCCCGAAAGAGCGGAACGTGAGCAAAGGTCTACTCGACGTAGTCCATTCTGACGTATGGGGACCAGCGCAGACGGGTACATTCGGCAGATGCCGATATTACGTGCTCTTCATCGACGACTTCTCCAAGCACACGTGGCTCTATCCGATGCGGCAAAAGAGCAAAGTGTTTGGATACTTCCAAAGGTTTAAAAAGGAAGTAGAAAAAGCCACTGGTTGCCATGTACAATGCCTTCGATCGGATGGCGGCAAGGAGTAGTTCTCGGATGATTTCACGACGTATCTCCGAAAGGATGGAATTCGGCGAGAGTTCACTTGCCGACACATTCCGCAACAGAATGGCGTAGCCAAGCGCAAAAATCGGCACATCCTCGAAGTAGCGCGGGCCATGATGACTGAGAAGCATATGCCCAAGTCATATTGGGTCGAAGCTGCAAATACGGCCGTCTACCTAATTAACCGGTGCACAACATACGGAGTGCACAAGGTCACTCCACACGAAAAATACTTCGGAAAGAAGCCGGACTTATCATACACCCGGATATTGGGCGCGATAGCGTACGTGCACATCCTCGATGAGAAGCGTCAAAAGCTTGACCCGAAGTCGGAGAAATGTATCCTCGTAGGATACTCACTGGAGCAAAAGGGGTACAAGTGCTACAACCCCTCAACTCGAAAATCTCGCGTAAGTCGAGACGTCGTTTTCAATGAGTCCGCATCCTGGTACGCACCAGAGACAACTTCGACTTCGATTCTGCACGACCCAAATTCCGCCGAACAAGAGATAGAGGATGAAGATCACCTTATGCGCATGTTCGAAGAAAGTCCGATAGCAAGGAGAAAATGGCGGAATACGAAGACGATCGCTTCAACGATGATGAGTCGACTCACTCACTCGACAGTGAGTTCGGCGGCTTTGATGTCCCAATCGGAGCTAAGAAAGCCCTCATCTCTGCAAATGAAAAGCTCCATCGCTCCACCCGTCAAAAGAATCCAGTCAGCCGATTCGGCTACAACGACTACTTGGCATATCACTATGACTTTATGATGAAGGTGGCGACAGTACGCGAGCCGGAAACATTTTCCGAAGCAGCCAAGGATCCACGATGGATCGAAGCCATGAACGAGGAGATGCAGGCACTACGCAAGAACGAGACATGGGATCTTGTTCTCACCTCACCACACAAAAAGGGGATCGGATGCAGATGGATTTACAAAGTGAAGTACAACGCCGAAGGTTCTGCCAACCGCTACAAAGCGCGACTCGCAGCGAAAGGCTACGCCCAAACACACGGAGTTGACTACGAGCAGACCTTTGCCTCGGTAGCAAAGATGACGACGTTACGGACCATAATTGCGCTTGCCGTGGAGAAAGGGTGGCACCTCCATCAAATGGACGTCAAGAACGCCTTTCTACAAGGCAAATTAGATGAGGAGGTGTACATGATACAACCACCCGGCTTCAACTCGAGCACTCATCCAAAAGTTGTATGCCGACTCAAGAAGCCTCTCTATGGCCTCAAGCAAGAACCGTGTTCTTGGCATTCGAAGATAACGCAATATCTTCATCAAATCGGCTTCCATATATCAAAATCGGACAACTCCCTCTACATACGAAGCGATTCCACAAGTCCGATCGTCATCATCTTATATGTGGATGACCTAGTCATTGTGACGTGAAA
Organism: Azolla caroliniana; assembly: GCF_043228905.1. Lineage (NCBI taxonomy): Eukaryota > Viridiplantae > Streptophyta > Polypodiopsida > Salviniales > Salviniaceae > Azolla > Azolla caroliniana. The sequence continues at coordinate 15,837,078 of NW_028230440.1, forward strand.
TATGCGGAATAATCTCTGGCCACAACTGAGGGGAGCACAGAGGCAACGACCTCTTGCTCACAATCTTCGCCTGGCGGTGGTTACAACAAAGACATGCTCTGTATCTCTCTCTCTCTCTCTCTCTCTCTCAATACAATCGTTAAACCAATTACACTATACAAAGATAATAACAGCAACTATGATACTCAGAAAAACATTGTTTGCCCTAGGTCACATTTATACTAATATGACATTAGGACTATTTACAGATATAGCCCCAATGGGCTCTCAGAAACATATCTACATATATGTCCCTTCATCCGGTGAGAGGTTCTCACCGGGCCTGTAACATCCGGTTCTCACCAGGTCTTCCTTGTCGGGTACTCGTCATCCGGTTCTCACCAGGTCTTCCGATGCCGAACCTTCGTATCCCATCCGGAGGGACCGAGATCCTAACAAACTCCCCCTTCACTCCGGCATGGGATGCCTCGTCAATCCGATCCGCTTCCGGCATGCGTCTAGCTTGTCGGGCATTAGCATCTTGGTCAGCATATCCGACTCGTTCTCCTCTGTGTGGATCTTCGTCAGCACAAACTCTCGGTCTTTTTCTCGCTCTGGAATCCAATGGTACCTCTGCTGGATGTGCTTCGTCCTAGAATGATACGTTGCGTTCTTCGCAAGGTAGATGGCACTTTGACTATCACAATAGAGCCGGTATTCCTCTTGCCGGATCTCTAGCTCTTCGATGAAGTCCTTCATCCATAGTATTTCCTTGCCGGCTTCCACAACCGCCATGTACTCCGCTTCCGTGGTTGACAATACAACCGTCTTCTGTAGCCTCAATTGCCACAAAATAGCTCCCCTCGCATATGTCATGACATATCCGAATGTTGACCGGCTGGTATCCGCATCAACCGACATATCCGAATCGGTGAAACCGTCAAGTTGGGGTTTACCAGAGCCGAATTGGAGACACATACTTGAGGTGCCTTTCAAGTATCAGAGTATCCATTTTACCACATTCCAGTGCTCCTTGCCGGGATTGCTCATAAACCGGCTCACCACTCCGACTGCATATCCGATATCCGGTCGGGTACACACCATTGAGTACATTAGGCTCCCGACGGTAGAGGCATATGGTATCTTCATCATATCCGCCTTCTCTGCCTTCATCTTTGGGCTTTGCTTACCGGATAACCTGCAGTTTGTCGCAAGTGTCGATCCGACTGGTTTCACATCTAACATGTTGAACCGCTGAAGCACCTTTGTCACGTACTTCTCCTGTGACAACCACAATTGCTTCATTGACCGGTCCCGGATGATATGCATCCCCAACATCTGTCTTGCCGGACCCAAGTCTTTCATTGAGAACGTTCGGTTCAGGGCCTTCTTCAGCATCTGTATCTTGACTTGGTCTCGTCCGACGATCAACATGTCGTCCACATATAAGAGGAGTATCAGGAAGTCTCCACCTTCGAACTTCTTCACAAATACGGAGTGATCAACCTGCGTCTTGTGGTACCCTTGATCGGTCATCAAGGAGTCGAACTTCCGGTACCATTGTCGAGGATCCTGCTTCAACCCATAGAGGCTCTTTTTTAACCGGCAAACCAGGTGCTCCTTCCCTTTCTTCACAAATCCCTCCGGTTGCTGCATGTAGATCTCCTCTTCGAGGTCGTCGTGGAGGAATGTCGTCTTCACGTCTAACTGCTCTACCTCGAGGTCCAAGCTTGCCACTATGCTCAACACCGTCCGGATGGAAGTCATCTTTACTACCGGGGCAAATATCTTGTTGAGGTCCACACCCTTCTTTTTTTGGAACCCCTTCACCATGATCTTGGCTTTGTACCTTGCAGGGTTGTCGGCATCTCCCGGTTTCAACTTGTACACCCACTTGTTTCGAAGTGCCCTCTTTCCTTTCGGCAACTCCACCAATTCATACGTGTGGTTCTCGTGCAAGGAATCCATCTCGTCCTGCATGGCACTCAACCACTTGCGGCTATGGGTGTCATCCTTCGCTTCTTCGAAGCTTTCCAGCTCCCCCTCATCGGTCAGCAGCACATGCTCGGCATCCGGAAATCTCCGGGGGGGCCTTCTCTCTCTGAAAGGATATCTCCGTCTTTGGCTTTCGGCAACCGGCTCCTCTACTTGTTCTTCATCCGAATCCGATTCGGAGTCATGGTCGGTTCCGGTTTCAGCTTCCTCTACTTCTTCTTCTGCCGATTCGGTATCCTCATTGTAACTAGCTGGTTCCTCGAGTGTCAACCGGCTCTTAGCCGGGTGGGTCCGAATCTCATCGGAGTTCATTATCTTCTTCTTCGACTCCCAGTTGGCAAGAGTCTTGTCCTCCATGAAGATAATATCTCGGCTCCGGAAAACCTTCTTGTCCTACAACGTGTTGACCTTCCGGGCCCGAGCAACAACTTGCATCCGGTTGGTGTTGTCAACCACACGTCTTCTATGCCGACAATTCGGCATGTACCTTCATTCCCCATCCGGACACAACAGTGATCACCGACTGTGTAGGATGAGAAGCATTTCCGGTCCGGGGTTAGGTGGAACGATGCTCCGGAATCGACAACCCACATTGTCTCGTCGCCGGCAAGGTTCAACTCACTCTCCTCGGTGATGAGCATCAACTCTTCTTCACTTGCCGCGATTGCCGTCGTTCCCTTCCGGTTCGGTCCCCTCCGGTCTTTACCATTCCGGTCCGGTGTCCGCTTTGAATCGGTACCGTCGGTTTCCTTGTCTTTTCGGAAGTGCCGACATTTCTTCTGGAAGTGTCCTGGCTTGCCGCAATAGAAGCAAGTAGGCCTCCCCCTTGACTTTGACCGTGTTCCCGACTTTTCCCGGTTCTAGGGACTACGATTCCTTTGTCTTCCGCATTCCGATTCGGTAAGGAGCGCTTTGGATTCGGAGCTCGTATCCTTGTCTTTCCGACGCGCCTCCTCATCTAGCAAGCTCGACTTCACTCTTGCTAGGGATAACCGTTTCCCTTCTGGCCCGGCGTTGCCCAAAGTGACAACCAACGTCTCCCAGCTATCTAGGAGGGAACCGAGCAGGAGTAGTGCTAGTAACTCATCGGCGAGAGGTACTTCCAATGATGTTGCCTGGTGGATCAGCCCTTGGAAGGCATTCATGTGCTCCGCCATGCTGGAGCCATCTTGGTACCGGAATCTTACTAGCTTCCGAAATACCGAAACTTGATTAATAGCATTTTTGTTCTGAAACATAATGCCGATCTTCTCCCAGAGCTCATGAGCCTTGCTCTCTTCATTGAAGTTGTTGTATAGACTCATGTCGATGAAGCACCGTATGTACGTCATTGTCTTCATGTGCATCACCTCCCATATCGTGTCATCGATTTTCTCCAGTCTCTTGTCCCCGAACTGGACCGGCAACCAAAGATCTTTAACCACGAGCATGTCCCTCATCTTCGACTTCCACACTGAGTAGTTGGAGCCAGTGAGCTTGAACATGCCTCCCAACGAATCATTCATTTTTCTGTGTGGTTTCGCTCTGATACCAGTTTGACGAGAAATATGCGGAATAATCTCCAACCACAACCGAAGCGTAGATCACTTGATGACAATCAAAACATAGAAGAAATGGGAATGGAGGTAAGTACACAAACAGAAAGAGAATACACAAAATGTTAACGTGGAAAACCCTGAGAGGGAAAAACCACGGGAGTCCACAGACTCCAAACTATCACTATGTCAAGGAGTACAACGGGGAGCACAGAGGCAACGACCTCTTGCTCACAATCTTCGCCTGGCGGCGGTTACAACAGAGACATGCTATGTATATCTCTCTCTCTCTCTCTCTCTCTCTCTCTCTCTCTCTCTCTCTCTCTCTCAGTACAGTCGTTAAACCAATTACACTATACAAAGATAATAATAGCAACTATGATACTCAGAAAAACATTGTTTGCCCTAGGTCACATTTATACTAATATGACATTAGGACTATTTACAGATATAGCCCCAATGGGCTCTCAGAAACATATCTACATATATGTCCCATCATCCCGTGAGAGGTTCTCACCGGGCCTACAACATCTGGTTCTCAGCGGGTCTTCCTTGCCAGGTATTCGTCATCCGGTTCTCACCGGGTCTGCATCATCTGGTTTTCACCGGGTCTTCCTTGCCAGGTACTCGTCATCCGGTTCTCACCGGGTCTTCCGATGTCGGGCCTTCGTATCCCATCCAGAGGGACCGAGATCCTAACACATTGGAGGTGAGCATCTCGTCAAAATCAATAAGGTCGAACCCCTCCTTTCCGACAAGTTCGAGATGACGAACATGAAGGAGCTCCACTACTTCCTTGGCATCGAGGTAATTCGGACTCCGACCGGAATCATGATCTCTCAACGACACTACATCCTCACTTGTTATACAAGTTCAGTATGGATGAGTGCAAATCCGCAACAACCCCGATCGATCGCAATCTCAAACTCGATGCGAACTCCGGCACCAAAGCGTGTGAGCCGACTCAGTATCGGAAACTCATTGGGAGTCTCATCTACCTCACAATCACTCGACCCGATCTCAGTTATCCGGTCGATCTCCTTAGCCAATTCATGCAAACACCGTGTGATACTCACTTGGATTGCACTAAGCGAGTTCTACGATACGTGAGCGGCACAATGGATTGCGGCATCCTCTACAAGACCGCGATGCCAATATGACTCGAGGGGTACACAGACGCCGATTGGGCCGGCTACAAAACCGATAGAAGATCAACCTCCGTATTTGTTTTCTCCCTCGGCAGCGGAGCAATATCCTGGAGCAGCAAAAGCAACCAACCGTTGCTCTTTTGAGCATAGAGGCGGAATATAGGAGCGCAGCAGTGGCCGCATGTGAAGTCGTATGGCTCAAAAGGATACTGAAGGATCTGGGCGTACCCATCAAGGATCTGACTTCCCTTTACTATGACAACATGAGCAGTATCTATCTTGCTCGGAACCCAGTGTTCCACACGCGGACAAAGCATATCGAAGTGCACTATCACTTCATCCGAGAGCGCGTTCTAGCTGGCGATGTTGACCTACAACACATTAGCACAAATCTTCATACGGCCGACATCTTCACTAAAGCTTTAGGAGTCGACAAGCTATGGCAATTCATGACCGATCTCGGATTACCGATCCCTAACCTGCCAAGCTTGAGGGGGAGTACTAAAGACACTATGCAATAACGTGTGGATTCCGCCACGCAACGAAGCCGCGAAGAGCCGATCTACCGTGCAAAGCCGCCAAGAAAGACGCAAGCCGAAGCACAGACTTCGCAACGACGCACAATGCAAGTTGGAGAACGGATTCCGCAACTCCGCATAAATGCGAGTCCACGCAGACTCCGGAACGCGAGTCGAAGCGGATTTCAGATACCATCTGAAAGCGACCCGACTTGAGCTTGAGGGGGCATGTTGAGAATCAAGCTTAACTTGGTCTAGTGTGTGAACTCACCTTGAGAGTGAAGAGACACTCCAACGGTCAAGAGTCACCATTATGTCGCCACTTTGTATTCTAGCATTTAGTATGAGTCATAGAATCATATTCTATGACACATAACTTATGAGCTTTCACATTCCCCATGCTCCATGTGTCTTGTAGTTAATGAAGAGAGAGGGTGACTATATAAAGCACCCTCCTCCCACCTTGTATGATGTTGAGTCTTTCTCCTTTGTTAATATACTTAACCTTGCGTATTCTCTATGTCTTACTTCTTGTCTCTCTCACTCTCTCTCTCACTCATACACACACACACAGTTCATATCTATTCCGTTGCACAAGAATCACACCCGATTCTTTACACGTGCCATGTGTTAGTCGGCCGGCAAGGGAAGTCCAGAATGGGAAACGAGGGGATAATATTTACATAGAATTATTATGATTTGAGAAGCGAACGGACGGACACAGAATCGGTATGCCGATCCGGATCCGGACCGGTTCGTAGCCGGTTGCCGGTTGGCACCGGTTTGTACCTAAAACCAGAGACCTATAAAAAGGGCCGGTTAGATTGTAATCATTAGCGGATAATTAATAGAGTGATGTTGTTCTATATCTTGATCATTGTTAATTACCGTTCTGTGCTAAGTATAATTCATCCTACGTGTGTATTGTGACTAATGATATTGCTGCTAGTAACTCCTTAGGGTTCCATTAATAGTCGGTCTAACTCTATCTCACTGTAACACCCCATTGGTGAAGTGTCTCAAAGGGACACCCTATGTTAGGCCATTGTCCGGCCCTAGCGATAACAGAGAATTGCTGCAAGCATGGATCTAGAGATCGAACAGTTGGATGTCAAGACAACATTCGTGCATGGGGAGCTGGACGAGGAGATCTACATGCAGTAGCCCAAAAGCTTTGAGGAGAAAGGGAAAGAGAACCTGGTGTGTCAACTGAAGAAAAGCTTGTATGGTCTGAACCAAGCTCCACACCAATGGTACAAGAAGTTCGAGACCTTCATGTAGGAACACAGGTTGATCACTTTGTGTTCGTCAAAAGGTACGATGAAGGTGACATCTTAATTCTCTTATTATATGTGGATGACACGTTGATAGTTGTTGGGAATTTGATCCCTCCGGATGGGATCCGAATGAGAACCGGAGGAGCCGGATCGGACGGATTCGGAAGATATCCTGATGAATCCGGTGTGAACCGGATCCAGGGACATATCTATAAATATGTTTCTAGAGGGCCTGTCATGGCCATATTTGTAAATAGTCCTAAAGTCATATAAGTATAAATATGACTTAGGGCAACCACTTATGTGTGTGGTCATCAAAGTTGTTATAATTACTGTTATAAAGAGAGAGAGAGAGAGATACTGAAAGCTTTTCTGTTGTAACCGCCAGTTGGTGAAGACATAGAGCTCGAGGTCATTGCCTCTGAGTCTCGCTTGGTATCCTCTTCTTATAATGATGGTTGGAGTCTGTGGGCTCTTGTGCTTTTTTTCCCTATTAGGGTTTTCCACGCAAACATCTAGTGTCGCATCTTATTGTGTAAGTGCATTAATCTCATTTCTATTTCCCGCTTTCTTCCATTGAGTGTTTAAGACTCGGTTGTAGCCGAGCTCTATTCCGCACAAACTGGTATCAGAGCACAGGTTCTAAACCTTGAAGAAAATGGAAGAGTCATTCGGACACATGTTCAAGCTCACCATCTCTAACTACCTAGTATGGAAATCGAAGATGAGGGACATGCTCGTGGTCAAAGATCTTTGATTGTCGGTATAGTTTGGGGACAAGAAACCGGACAAAATCGATGCCATGACATGGGAGGTGATGCACATGAAGATGACAACGTACATTAGGTGATTCATCGACATGAGCATGTACAACAACTTCAATGAAGAAAGCAAAGCTCATGTCCTCTAGGAGAAAATTCTGCCTGATCACCCACGCACACAGGGGAGCAAGATGGAGATTCTACCGGAAGCACACGGGCGTTCCACGGAGCAGAATCAGCCTCTCGAGAACCTGCGCAAAGAAAGCTTATGGAGAACGACAGAGGAGAAGAGCTCGGTCCCAGTCCGACAGCACTTCGTCCCCTCTAGCGCGCGATGTCTTCTCTCCCCCGTCTCCCTCTCTTTTATAGCTCAAGGAGGGAGGCCGTCTTGCCCATTTTACATCACATTAATTCTCTGTCCTTTCGGACAGAGATACTCCTCGATTCTCCCTATAGAATATTGCTACCTAGGATCTACCCCTTGCGCCTACCTATCTACTTTACGACAAGGGACGTGCCCACGTGTAAGGGCCGGTTCACACACATTATACATGGTTTGCGCCTGGGGACGGTTTTCTTCACGACATCCGCCCCCACCTAACTGCGCATCCACCGGTATGTGCCAAAATTGGGTTCCTACGGGAGAAAACCGATCCTTACTTTTATTCCTCATTTACCGGTTCATCCTCCGCCTCGGGCTGCTCGTCGTCGCTGTCCATGCCCCCGAGCTCCGGCTCCCCGTCGTGTCGTTTCTTGAACGCTTTGATCCTCTTCCCCGCTACCGGTATCGCCATTCTCGTACCGTCGAGCTCTGTGAGATGGTACGTCCCATTGGCGTTGGCGCCTGTTATTACGTAAGGCCCGAACCACCTCCTCGCAAACTTCCGCGTGGCCCTGTGCTGATTGTCGAGACTGTTGTCGTAGACTAGCACCCAATCGCCTTCCTCGATCTTCCTTGGCCGGAGCCTGTGTGTTCGGTTGAACCGGGCTTTGTTCCTTATCCTCGCTACTCAAAGTTTCTCCGCGGCCCGTTCTACGTCCTTTGGCCTCCCCTCAAGCTGTTGAATCCGCGCCGACAACAGTTCCTCCCGGCTCATCTCGTCCCTCCAGTCCACCGTGGCCCACGAGGAGATCGTTCACTCTGTTGGCATGATCGGCTTCTGTCCGAACATCAGCTCGGCCGGCATGAACCCGGTTACCGAACTGTGCGTAGTCCGGTCCGCCCACAAGGCATAAGGTAGCAGTCGTGGCCAGTCCCCGACTCGGCCTCCACACGCCCGTACTAGCGCTTTGACAATTGGCCTGTGTCCGCGCTCCACCTTCCCGTTCGCCTCCGGATTGTACGCTGTGGTGAGCGAAAGTTTGACTCCTAGCCGGTCGAACAGCTCTTCGGCTTCTTCTACGTCCAACTCACCACGGTCAGCCACGATCTTCCCTACGCACCCGTATCGGCATACTACGTCCTCAATCAAAAACCAGCATACGGCTGCCATCGTCTTGTTTTGCAGGGCTCGGCCTTCAACCTGGTTCGTTAGATCTTCCCGAGCCAGCACCAGATACCGCATCTGTCCTACCCCAATTGGCATCGTCACCAAATCCACCATCCACTTGAAGTGGACGGTCGGAGGGTAGGTCGGGTGAAGCTTGTCCCGGTGTCGGATCATGGAGTGCATCTAGCAACTTTCGCAAGTCGTCACGAACCGATGCACGTCCCGGTATAGTCCCGGCCACCAATACTTCCCCTTTAGCTTTTCGAACGTGGCCCACGTTCCACGGTGTCCAGCCCACGGGCTATCGTGGTACGCCACCAGCAAATCATCCTGTTCCTCCTTCTTTGCCACCACTCGGAGCGGGACGTCGTTCCTCTTCTTCGGGTACTTCCATATGTATCCGTCCCGAAGAAAGAATCGGTAGGCTTTCTTCCGAATCCGGTTGGCCTCGTCCGCTGTCCATGCCACGTCCGGTGTCATCGTTTTTAGGAACCCGCCGATCTGCAGCCACTCCCTGTCGTACTTGCTCTCGTCGAAGTCGTTAAGCGTCGGAGAGCATTCCCGTTGGTTGTCACGTAAGCCGCCTCGAAGAAGTCCACGCCGACTTCCTCGTCCTCTGAAACCATGCCGCCGTCATTTTCGAACCTCGCCCTTGAAAGCATGTCAGCATGGCGTTGTCTTTCCCGGAAATGTGTCGTATTTCCGGATTCAGGGACTTGATGTACGCTATCCACCTGAGCATTGCCAGGTCCGGCGTCGCGCATCCGGAAACCATGCCAAGAATTGGCAGGCAGTCCGTCTCGATAATTACCTCTGTCCCAATTAGGTAGTCTCTATTGGCCTTTACCGCCGAAACGATACCCCAGAGCTCGCATTTAACCTGGGCGTATCCTCGCTGTCGCTCGCTGAGGACCTTCGCGCCGAACCGGATCGGGAAACGCGTGTCGTCCTCGCCCTCTTGGTTGACGACCCATCCAATCCCGGTCGGACTCGTGTCCACTGTTACGTAAATTGGAGTGCTCTGTTCGTAGACAGCCTTTCGGAGCGTCGGAGCCGCGGCAAGTGCTTCCTTCATCTTCCGGACAGACTCCGAATGCTCGTCTCTCCACTTGAATTTTTGCCCCTTTTTCAGCAACCCGTATAACGGCTCCGCGACGTGAGCGTAATGCGGGATCCATATGTGGTAGAACGCGCACGCTCCCAAGAACCTCCGAACCTCCGTGACCGAGCTACAGTCGTTCTTCATCGCGGAGATGGCTTCTACCTTAGTCGGAGACGGTTTCCGGCCGTACGGCCCGCATAGGTGTCCGACGACCATGATCTCTGATTGCCCGAAGGCCGATTTTCCCCCGGAGAAGGTGAGCCTCGCTCCCTCCAACCTCTGCAGCACCTTCTCGCAGTCATCGATGTGCGTCGCCACGAATATCCGGCATCCGTCCGGTCCGATCGTCTCGTCCCTTTCCTCCACCGGGCATCCCTTGATCGGGACATCGTCCAAAAACGGCATGGTGATGTCCGGGATACAATCCCTCAGCACTTTGTTCTTTGCGTTCACCATGTGAGCCACCGAGTTCATCCCTCCTTGCGGCAGGGTACACATCCGTACTAGGCCGAGAGGAGTTCGCATTGTTGTGATGTCTTTGCTCTCTACGACAAGCTGGAACTGATCATACCCCGAGTAGAGATCACCAACCGAGTAAATCGACCTTCCGGCGAAGGCCTCCACGAACTCGTCTATTGTCGGTCCGATTCCTGCGTTTCGAATGGTCACCTTGTTGACCGGCTGCAGGTCTTGAATAAAGCGCAGCGTGCCTTCCTTCTTCGGCATGGTAAACCACCGATTCGAGTATGGTGCACTCGACAGTTCTAGGATTCCCATCTCGACCTTCTGCTTTAACAACTCCATCAGCTTCAGGATGTGAGCTCTGGGTACTGGAATCGGTTTGAGACTCCACGGCACATGCAGTATCGTGAATATCACCATCGGTTCCACGACTGTCGGGTCTACGCACCCGATCTCCTCCGGTGAGAATGTGAAAGCCTTCCCGTGCCTTCCGAGCATTCTCCGAAAATGGGCCAGCAGTAGGAAGTCGCCCCCACCGATTTTGAGCTCGCGTAGCGTTATATCGGTTAACGTGTGTCCTATGCGGGCTAGATTTCGTAAACTCGGGTCCGACGCAACCCCCTTTATTCGCAACTCGCTGCCCTCCGGCAAGGGAGCCGCGACTGGCCTCACCTTCCGGTCCACAGTCTTGTACCTCGTGTCCACCCGGGCCGTCCGACCCGACACGAGCCCTCTACTGAAGTCCGCGATGACTTCGTACATCCTTTCCGAACATACCGGAATCGTCCGGTCCTCTTGAAGGACTCCTCCGACTACCTCCCACAGCTCCCCCAAGGTATCGTCGTAAGAGACTGCCTCCACAGCTCCGTTGATTTCCTCTCCAAGGTCGAGGACGCCACATGCCCAAGTCGCTCCTCCGCCCTTCTCTTCTTCCGACCAACGACGTCGACTATCGTACACCCTCCGTTGTCGGAGAACCAAAATTCCCTACTTATAGCATAGGTCTTCCTCGCTATCATACACTTGTGGGGTTTTCCCGGAGTGTCCGGACTATCGCGGCCCCACACCTTGATAGCCCTCTTAAAAAATCCTCCCGGCTTTCGCCCCCGAGGGTCTCGCGGTTCCTCTCATGGTTTGGTCTCACCGTCAGGAACTGGACCGAGTGACGCCCATCCTGGCTCTTGACCCTTGCATAGGCCGAGCCGTTGTCCAGCACCTTGGTCTCCATCCGTGTTGCCGTGATGTACGGTTCTCCTAGTATAACCGGATGTGAGGACATCTCCTGCACGAAGAAGTGCTGGTCAATCTCGACATCGCCGATCTTTACTCGTACATTCGGGCAGGCTTCATGCAGTTCTTCGGTGGCACGCGTCGTTGCCCGTATCTTCCACCCGTGCTTGGTGTTGATCGGCCATTTCCCCTTCCTATAGAAGTCCATGGACATCAAATTGATTTCTGAACCGTGGTCCACCAACGCCACCACCGGTTTATGAACATCTTCGATCTTCACGGGGGTCTCCATGGTCGCTCTAGCCCAGTGCGGCCTCGAATAGTGGCTCTCCGCCAACTCGTCTTCCAGCGCCGTGTCCTCTATGTGCGTCGTCCGCACCTCCACTGGCTTCTCCGGTTCTGTCTCCGTCGACAGCCTCTTCCTCTTCACCAAGTTTACGATGGAGTCGTGGAACTCCTTCTTGGCGATCTCGAGCACTTCCCTCAGCGACAGTTCCACCTTGCTGTCGAGGATTCGTTCTTCCAGGACCTTTCGCAGGTCCATGGATCTTTCGATTTTTGTGCCTAGCCCGTACCCACCCCTCTTGGGATTATCCTGGGCGCCGGTTATACCGGCCTCATTCCGTCTTTGCTCGAATCAAGTTTCATATCGCTGCGAGGGCCCGGCCCCTCCGGTTTTCCCTACTCGCTTGTCCTCCACTAGGGCCTCGTAGTTTTGACAAGCGGCTTCGACGAAGCCTATCTTTCCTTCCACCGGGTCACTCCACCCGGTTACCTCCCAGACCCATTTTTCCGCGCGGTCCACCTCTTCTTTCCTCAGTCGTGCGTCGGCGAGGCCTTCTAGCATCGTCGGCCAGAACCCGGCTTTGTTCGTTTTTGGGGCCTCGCCACCTCCGACCCGAATACCAGCTAACGCCGAGTAGTGGACGGTCTCCGCGTGACGAGCCGCCGCCTCCTCCATCAGCCTTTTCATACCCCCTTTCCCAACGTTCAGGTTCAGGGTCCTTCGGGTCTCGCTGACGTGCACCCGACCGTTCCACAGGTACACCACGTTGCTTCTCATTGCCTCGGCGAAGTCCCCGCAGTCCTTCCGGATGTGCCCAACCGCATCACACCACATGCACCTGTTTTCAGCCAGAGGTCATCGGTCACGGGCCTGTTTGCCACCATCCCTCCATGCCTAGGCAATCTGGAGATCCTTTACCATCCGCGTCAGCTCCTCCAGAGTTGCTCCCCTGGACGAGCCATTGACCATGCCGGTTGAAGCCGACCCAGTCTCGAGCTAATCTCGGGTCTCTCCCCTTCGCGTTGGTGGTGTTGGCTCGAGCTTCCTTACTGCGACAAAGCCCGCCCCTGTCGATCCATTGTCAGCCCATTCCCGCCGTTTGTCGAAACGGCCACAGACCCTTTTCACTACGGCCTAGTCGGCCGTCAGCCCGTCATCAGTCTCCAATAAGAGGCCTACCTACTCCCGATCCAGCTCTTCAGCCGACTTAACAAACAATAGGACACGACTTGTGTCCAGAACGGTCCGGTCAAGCACCGAGAGGCGCGCGAAGCGTTCCTCAAACTCCCGAAGGAGCACTGACGCGTTCCTTCCTTTGTCGGGGGTCTCCACCCACTCCATGAAGTCCCGCTTCGAAAGTCGAAGCGCATCTTCAAGCCCGTATCTTTCGAGGAGCCGACCTTCGAACTCCTCCGAGGTCCGGCTCTCGGCCCGTACCTCGAGCACCTCCGTATGGATACCCGGCATCGCCACTCGAGGGAACCCGGCTAGACACCTCTCTTCCGGAATGTCCCTCATTACCATCTTAGCCCGGTAGGACGCCAAGTAGCTCGTGGCATCCTTTCCACTAAACCGGCCGATCGTACCAACAACCACCTCGATAGCCCTATCAAGGGCGCCAGTGCCTTCGCGCACACTCACTATACGGTCTACAGCTGAAGCCATGGCTTCTGCAAGGTCCGACCCCCTCATCTTCTACTCCTCTGCCGCCTGTTCACGTCGGGTTCACCAAATATGTCGCGTTATTACGCGCGTGCGTGGAGAACAAGGCGGGACCACTAGGGACTTGGACCGAGGAATAAGTGGGGAAAAGAGAGAGAGGGAGAGAGAGACACGCTCACACACGGATAGACAAAGAAGCGCGCGGGATGACTCGAGCGGTTACAGCCGATCAGGTCGGCGAGACGGGTGTCGACGCCTGATCACCCACGCACACAGGGGAGCAAGATGGAGATTCTACCGGAAGCACACGGGCGTTCCACGGAGCAGAATCAGCCTCTCGAGAACCTGCGCAAAGAAAGCTTATGGAGAATGACAGAGGAGAAGAGCTCGGTCCTAGTTCGACAGCACTTCGTCCCCTCTAGCGCGCGATGTCTTCTCTCCCCCGTCTCCCTCTCTTTTATAGCTCAAGGAGGGAGGCCGTCTTGCCCGTTTTACATCACATTAATTCTCTGTCCTTTCGGACAGAGATACTCCTCGATTCTCCCTATAGAATATTGTTACCTAGGATCTACCCCTTGCGCCTACCTATCTACTTTACGACAAGGGACGTGCCCACGTGTAAGGGCCGGTTCACACACATTATACACGGTTTGTGCCTGGGGACGCTTTTCTTCACGACAACGTTCTGGAGGTTCGGTTGAACCTGATATCAACCGGTCAGCTAGATGATGAAGTCTACACGAGTAGCATCTACAACGGCGTCATGAAGTTTTGCAAAGGGAGCCTGATTGTGGCTCGATCCCGGAAGATCAACACATTGTACTTGATGCATGCCCAGATCTGCCGGGAGGAAGTGAACGTGTCATTAGAAAATGCCGGTGAGTTCTGGCACAAGAGGTTGTGTCACATGAGCCAAAAAGGGATGAGAAGACTTGCCGAAGATAACCTCATTCCGGAGGTGAAAGACGTGCATCTTGAGAAGTGCACCGACTGCTTGGCTGGCAAGCAAAACTGAACCTCTTTCTGGTAAAGACCACCGATGAGATGGAAGACCCCACTGGAACTTGTGCATACTGATGTATGCCAAGTGACACGAAGTCACATGCCGGATCGCAGTACTTCGTGACATTCATAGACGACTACAACTGGAAGCTATGGATATCACCGTTGAAGATGAAGGATTAGGTGTTATCCATCTTCAAGGAACTCCATGCGAGGGTGGAAAGGGAAACTGGCCAGAAGCTAAAGGCAGTTCGAGCGGACAACTGAGGAGAATACCGGGGGCAGTTCGAGGAGTACTGCTGGTCGAAGGAATCCGGCTCGAATTCCCCGTGCCGAAGATGCCAGAGCTGAACGGATTGGCCGAAAGAATGAACCAGACCATAATGGAGAGAGTCCAGAGCATGGTAGCACATGCAAAGTTACCCAAGACGTTTTGAGCTGAGGCGTTGATGACAACGACCTATGAGATAAACAGATCACCCTCAACACCCTTGGAAGGAGACTCACCGCAGAAAGTATGGACCGGTAAAGGCGTGTCTTACTGGCATCTGAAGGTGTTTGGTTGTCTCGTTTATGTTCATGTTGCAAAGGACAAGAGAGAAAATTTGGATCTGAAGTCCAGGCCATGCATATTCCTTGGATACGGCGATGATGAGTTTGGATACCGAGTGTGGGACTTGGTCGAGAAGAAGGTGTTCCGGAGTCGACACATAGTCTTCATGGAAGACAAGAGTATTGCAGGCTGGGAGTTGAATAAGAAGATAGCAGACTCTAGATCGACTGATGGGACCCATCCGGCCGAAAGCCAAATAACGCTGGAAGAACCGGTCGAAGTCGGACAAGAGACCAAATCGATCGAAGAAGATTTGGACACCGGAACCAGACAAAACCCCGAATTAGATTCGGATGAAGAGTTTATGGAGGAACTGGTGGCGAGAACCAAGGAAGAAGATACCTTCTAAGAGAGAGAAGACCCCCCCGGAGATTTCCGGATGCAGAGCATGTGTTGCTAACCGACGAAGGGGAGCTGGAAAGCTTCGACAAAGCAAAGAAAGACACTCATAACCGCAAGTGGTTAAGTGTCGTGCAAGATGAGATGGACTCCCTGCATGAGAACCACACGTTTGTACTGACGGAGCTGCCGAAGGGAAAGAAAGCACTCTAGAATTAGTGGTGTACAAGTGGAAAACGGGGGACTCCGGAAATCCACCAAGGTATAAGGCCCGCATTGTGGTCAAGGGCTTCCAATAGAAGAAAGGAGTGGATTTCGATAAGATCTTTGCCCCAGTAGTGAAGATGACATCCATCCGGACTGTGTTGAGCATAGCGGCAAGCATCGACCTCGAGGTAGAGCAACTAGACGTCAAGACAATGTTTCTACATGGCAAACTCAAAGAAGAGATCTACATGCAATAGCCGGAACGATTCATCAAAAAAGGGAAGGAGCACCTAGTATGACGGTTGAAGAAGAGCTTATACAGACTGAAGCAAGCTCCCCTGAAATGGTACCGGAAGTTCGACTCCTTCATGGTCGATCAAGGATATCACAAGACGCAAACCGACCATTGTGTATTTATGAAGAATTTCGATGGAGGAGAATTCCTGATACTCCTACTATATGTGGATGCATGGTTGTAACATACGTAGCACACTATATGCGTACAATACGTATTTTATAGGTATTCTAAAAAAAATTATAAGTTCTTAGAATACGTAGTTAAAGGTAAAATACGTTGAATACACTGAGTACGTTTTGAATACGTTGAGTACGTTCAATACGTGGTTGAATATGTTGAATACGTTGAATACATCGAATACTTGAACACCATTGATGTTGAATGCAAAGATACTTGGAATTTGATCACTATATAGTAAATACCAATTATCTTTATTGCCCATGGATAAATGGTTATCTATGTTTCAATATTTACATAGTCCTTGAACTGGACCTTCTCAATGAAAGATTTGGGTATGACACGACAGATACTGGGGATGCACGTAGTCCAGGACCGGACGAAGAAGCTATTGTGGTTGTCACATGAGAAATACGTGGCGAAGGTGCTCCAATGGTTCAACATGATAGATGTGAGGCCGGTCGGATCGATACTTCTGACAAATTGCAAGTTGTCCGGAAAGCAAAGTTCGAAGACGAAGGCAGAGAAGTCGAGATGATGAAGATACCATACACCTCTGCCGTCGGAAACTTGATGTATGCAACGGTATGTACCCAATCAGATATTGGATATGTTGTCGAATTGGTCAGCCGGTTCATGACCAATCCGGTAAGACAACACTGGACCGCGGTTAAGTGGATACTCCGGTACTTGAAAGGCACCTCGAGTATGTGCCTCCAATTCGGCTCCGGAAAACCCCAACTTGAAGGATTCACAGATTCGGATATGTCGGCTGATGCAGATATCAGCCGGTCAACTTCCGGATATGTTATGACATATGCAAGGGGAGCCATATCGTGGAAGTTGAGGCTACAGAAGTCCGTTGCACTATCAACAACAGAAGCGGAGTACATGGCGGTCGTGGAGGCCGGTAAAGAGGTAATCTAGATGAAGGACTTCATCGAAGAGCTAGGGATCCAGCAGGAGGAATTCCGGCTCTACTACGACAATTAAAGTGTCATCCACCTTGCAAAGAACGTGGTGTACCACTCCAAGACGAAGCACATCTAGTGCAGATACCACTGGCTCCGAGAGAGAATAGAAGATCAAGACATCGTGTTGTTGAAGATCCACACGAAGGAGAACAGGTCGGACATGCTGACCAAGGTGTTGTCAATCGACAAGCTCGATGTGTGCAGGAGACGGATCAAACTGATAGGGCATCCAATGCCGGAGTGAAGGGGGAACTTGTTGGAAATTTGGTCCCTCCGGATGAGAACTGGATGAGCCGGATCGGACGAGCCGAAGGAAGGAGCCGGATCAAACGGATCTGGAAGATATCCGGTGTGAACCGGATCTAGGGACATATCTGTAAATATGTTTCTAGAGGGCTTGTCATGGCCATATTTATAAATAGTCCTAAAGTCATATAAGTATAAATATGACTTAGGGCAACCACTGATGTGTGTGGTCATCAGAGTTGTTATAATTATTGTTGTAAAGAGAGAGAGAGAGAGAGAGAGAAGGAAATAACGATATATTAACATCTTCTAATGCCAAAATTGGCCCATGAGACAAATGGTTTACAAAAAAAAAAAGGGAATATTTACCCATTCATCAAAAGTAAAAAATAAAATAGAGTTTTAAGCTAAATAGTTATAGTAAAATAACAAACATGTTCTATATAAGAAACATGTTCTACAATGAAAATGATGTTATATTAGGCCTAATTTCATTTCCATCCAAGTCTCTTGAAGAGAAGCGGGAGGTCAACATTTCGATGTGGATGTGGCTTGTGGTCCCAATGTAAAAGGTACCCCAACCATAGCTTCTAGTCGACATAGTTCACACGTTCCCTTATCTTCTTAATCTTTTCTACTCCGTGTCGACTTGTTTTAAAGCCCAACATCTGAGGGTGTTTGGTTGTTCTTTGCATTTCGGCTTCCTCAAGAGAGAGGCCAAGTGGCGTAAGTGTATCCACATTCATCGTCTCCCCTTGTTCCTGAAAAATTACACTAGTTACAAGTTGATGATTAGTAAAAGGCTTATGGTTAACACTTTGTAATTTATTCTCCCTACGTTGTTTTAGCTCTAAGATATACCTACCTAGTCTCTTTACATCCGGGATATCTAATAGTTTGGAGAGGATGGGAGAGGGTCCTAATATGTCTTGGTATTCCACTCATATCTTGGCATAAGTTGGGCACTTGCATGTGAAGTGATACTCATCCTCTATCTCTATGTGGCACAACCTACATATCCTTTCCTCTCTAGGGACTCTATTAGCCCGACCATTCTCAATCTCAAGTTGGTGAGATGATATCCTAAGTTGTCCAATGGCCACCCTTAGTGCATTTGATAAGAATGTATCTAGATATCTTGGTCGTGTAATAAAACCTAACTGAGAGAAGTGCAAGAAGTGTTCCTTATAGTGCAACATTTTAGATGGGAGTGGCTCTCGTGGGGTGATCCATTTATATCGAGTGTAAATGCTCTTGAGCCTTGTTGACAACTCATGGTAGATTTTCGAAATGAGTTGCTCTTATCTATGGGTGCATCGGCAACAACCAATATGGCATCGGGAGGTTCAATAAGTCGGAAGCAACAAATTGGTGCGAAAAGAGGAGCCATGCCCAACATTTCACAAGAACTTATTGGCAGCTCCCCAAACACGACCAAAACACACACTGGTAGACTACAAATAGGTGCTCGTCGTGCTAAGAGGCGGTTCCCAATATGTGACACTGAGAAAGTTCGGTGTTTGCAATGTGATGATTTGACATTGACTTCAAGAGACTCCAATGCAAATTGCTACAAAATTTGTGGGTGTATCTTACCCTGCTTTGAACAAGAGCCTTGATCTCATAGTTTTTCTTACATTACATCATGTGATTTTTATATGTAAAATCGTGCAATTTTGTATTATAAAAATTAGGCTTGATATTTTTGAGTAATCATAGCATCTTTTTAAAACAATGATCTCTTCAGAAATTTTAATCGAGTTCTTGGGTTAGGTGCATGCACCTAGGTTAGGTTTGTATACCCAGGTTAGGATCAGGTACCCGGGTTAGGTTTGTGTACCCGGGTTAGGTTAGACCTGGGTTAGGTGTGACAGAGGCTTGTCAGATCCGGGTTAGATGTGACAGATCCGATTGTCAGACCCGGATTAAATGTGATAGAGGCTTGTCAGACCCGGGTTAGATGTGACAGAGGCTCGTCAGATCTGGGTTAGGTTTTAGGCGCGTGCTTTTTGTGGATAGAGATTGAACGGTGCAGATCACGCGCGCCATTCAAAACATGTCTTGCACCGTCCGTGTCCGCGATTTCCTCACCAGGCCTAATTATGATTTGGTTGCAAATAGAAACGAGCTTCGACGCCCCTTTATAAGTTGTTTTTGATACTATTGAAGGAAATCTTTCAATTTAAAAAAAGAAAGACAGACGAAAAGCAATGGGTGACCGTCTCTGATCGGTGCTAATAGTAATGAATATGATGACAGTGCTGAAGCAATAGATGTGGAAACCAAGTACTTGCAGCTGCCAGTTTTACCAAAAACTAAACTTGCTATGGAAGGATTACTTTCAGAATTCGTGGCTGTGGTATGACAATCGCAACATGAAGGTCAGTGTTTTCGTCATGTGTGTTTGTGCTTGTGTGTGTGTGTGTGTGTGTAAGAGAGAGAGAGAGAGAGAGAATGAGGGGAAAAGAAAACCTTGTTTTGTACATACAGTATAGCCCCACATCACCAGATTTTAGGCAGAGAATGACCAAGGATTCTTTATGGATTGATGGGCTGTATAATCCCTCTTGGGTCATTACAGAGCTCACTAGAAAGGAAACGTTAATGCCCACTCATACCGAATTCCCAATAAATAATGATAACATTGGAACCGAGATTAGCATAGCGTTAGTTCTAAATCAAGACATTGCTTTTGTAGAAATGGTCAAATGTTGTACTAAACACAAAGATTTGCATAAGGGGAAAATTATACATGATGAGATAGTGAGGCGAGGGTTGCTTGAAAAAAGTCCTTACATAGCTAGCGCATTGATCAATATGTATGCTAAATGTGGTATTCTTACAAAAGCAAAAGAAGTGTTTGATGAGCTCTCTTCTCCAGATATAGTATCTTGGTCTGCTCTTATTGGAGGGTACACTCAGCAAGGAAAAGGGCATGAAGCTATGATTTGTTTTGATCAAATGATATGCAAAGGTTTGTCTCCAAATGCAGTAACTTATGCATCCATTTTGAAGGCTTGTAGCCAGACCAGAGATATCAAAAAGGGCAAACAAATTCATGAGGAGATTGTGAAGAGAGGTTTTCTTGAGAATAATCTAGTTCTTGGATCAGCTCTGGTGGATATGTATGCTAAATGTGGTATGCTTGCAAAAGCACAAGAAGTATTAGATGAACTTGTCGTCCGAGATGTGGTCACTTGGAATGCACTTATTTCTGGATATACCCAAAGCAAGCAAGGCCATGAAGCCCTAGAGTGTTTTGATCGGATGAGAAATGAAGGTCTCTCACCAGATCTGGTTACCTTCACTTGTATCTTGAATGCTTGTGGGAGCACTGGGTCTATTGTAAAGGGCAAAGCTTTCCATGAGGAGATTGTGATGATTGGTGGCTTGCTTCAGAAAAGTGTCATTCTTGGCAATGCTTTGGTTGATATGTATGCCAAATGTTGCTTTCTTGCAAAAGCACGAGAGGTACTTTATGGACTCCCTATTAGAGATGCGGTTTCTTGGAATGCAGTAATAGTTGGATATGTTCAACAAGGACAGGGCGAGGAGGCATTGAAATGCTTTGAGCAAATGAAAAAAGAGGGTTTATCCGGGGACCTTGTAACTTTTTTGAGCATCTTGAAGGCTTGTGTTAGTACCAGAGCAATAAAAAAGGGCATGGAAATGCATGATGAAATAGTGGGTTCAGGTTTGCTTGATAAAAACTCAGTGATTGGTACAGCTCTGGTGGATATGTATGCAAAATTTGGTATGCTTGAAAAAGCACAAGAAGTACTCAATGAACTTCCTGTTCAAGATGTTGCCTCGTTGTCAGCAATCATTGCTGAATATTCCCAAGAAGGGCAAGGTCCTGAACCTTTAAATATATGTCAACGGATGCAAACCAAAGGAATGTCTCCTGATGCAATCACATTTGTTTGCATGCTAAAGGCTTGTGGAAGTACCGAAGCTATTGAGAAAGGTATGCAAATACACGATGAAATTGTGTCAAGAGGTCTTCTAGGTCAAAACATTGTGCTTGGGAATGCTTTGGTGGACATGTATGCTAAATGTGGCATGCTTGCAAAAGCACAAGAACTGCTCGATGAACTCCCGGTTCGAGATACAGTGTCATGGAATGCACTCATTGCTGGGTATGCCCAACACGGTCAAGGTCATAAAGCACTTGACTGCTTTGAACAAATGCAAAGAGAGGGCCTTTGTCCTGATATTGTGACTTTTGTTTGTATTCTGAAGGCTTCTGTCTGTACCAGAGATCTTAACAAAGGTAGACGAATTCATGACGAAATCACCCGGAAAGGTATGATGGGAAAGAACATTGTGCTTGACAATGCTTTGATTGATATGTATGCCAAGTGTGGTATGCTTGACAATGCACAAAAGTTACTTAACGAGGTACCAGGCAGAGATGTAGTCTCATGGAACTCAGTTATTGCTGGATATGCCCACGAGGGGCAAGGCCATGAAGCATTGAAGTGTTTTGGACAAATGCGAAATGAGGGGTTTAGTCCAGATGCAATCACCTTTGCTAGCATGTTCAAGGCTTGTGGTAGCATAGGAGCTATTCATAAGGGAAAACAAATTCATGATGAAGTTGTTAATGAGGGCTTGCTTGAGAAAGATATTGTACTAGGGACTGCTTTGGTGGATATGTATGCCAAGTGTGGTGTACCAGCAAAAGCTCATCAAATACTACTTGATGGTCTGCCTTGGCAAACTGTGGCGTCGTGGAATGCAGTAATTTCTGGATATGCTCAGCAAGGGCAAGGTCATGAAGCGGTGGAGTGTTTTGAACAAGTGTGTCGAATGAAAGGCCTCTTACCAGACTCTGTGACCTTTCTATGCCTCCTAAATGCATGCAGTCATTCAGGCTTAGTGGATGAGTTTGAAATGTATTTTGGCCTTATGAGCTCTAAATTTGGGATAACACCAAGTTTAGAGCACTATACTTGTATGGTTGATGCTTATGGATGTGCGGGACTCTTCAGTAAGGCCATATCAGTGGTAGAAAAAGAATCCTGTTCTGATTATCCTCCTGTTTGGCTCTCGATATTGAGTGCTTGTAGAAAGTGGGGGAATGTGCAGCTTGGGAGATATGCCTTTGATCAAGTTGTGCAGCTTGATTGTAGTTACGGAGTGTATTATGTGATTATGGCTAATATCTATGCCACCGCCGGAATGCAACAAGATGCTGAGAAGGTAGAAGCTTTGAGAGTCCAATTTGCCAGTTGGAAGAAACCTGAAAATAGTCTTTGGTTTGATACAAATGGAAATGCTCATTCATTTTGTATTGGACATACTAATCATTGTCAATCTAAAGAGATATATAGAAGACTTGAAGATATTGACTTAAAATTGTCGAATGAGGGGTGCTCACAGAGTGTGCGTCAGTTGTTAAAAAGTGTTTCTAATAGCGTAGAAAACAATGTGTTATGTGGGCATACACACTTGAAAGCCATGGCTTGTGCCCTCATCAATACACATCAAGAGAAAATCATACATGTTTTCAGTAATGTGCATATTTGTGCTGATTGTCATACTGGGACAAAACTTATATCGAAACTAGAACATCGAAAGATCATGGTGAGAGATGCTGGCCGACTTCATGTTTTCCAAGATGGAAAATGTTCATGTGGGGATTGTTGGTAATAGGTGAAGTAAAAATTGAACATCAGATCTGAAAGATCAGAGTGTGTCATGATAGTTTTGTTTATTGGTTCAATCTTGAGATGCATCAATCAGGGTGTCACCCTCCCTATGTTGACTTTAATTCAGGGAAATATTTGTATAAAATTTGGTGGGCTATCCCCAATTATCAGAAATTAGGTGACGTCATTCATGTAATCGCTGGTTGAATCCTGGAACTTGCCGGGTAGGAAATATTAATTAAGGGAACAAAATCCCAATCTACTATATAAAATTTTATTTAATGAATGAATACAAAAGTGCCCTTACTGTATAAAATTTGGTGGGCTGTCCCTAATGATCAGAAATTAGGTGACATCACTCAAGTAACCGCTGGTTGAATCTTGGAACTTACCATGTAGAAATATTAATTAAGGGAACAAAATCCCAATCAAGTGTATAAAATTTTATTTAATGAATGGATACAAAGGTGTCCTTACAAATATTAATGAAGTTTATTTTTTCCTTTTAATAAACCTGACTGCTATAACGCAATGCGTCTTCTATTGGGGTCCTTTTTGTTGCTATGGATGTTCACGAATGTGAACAATGATTTTAGTAAGGAACCCATTAGTGTTTCACATTTTAATGTTTCATCAATAATGTTACATACTGAGATTGTTGGATCTAGTTGTCTTTTTACCAATTGCATGAAGGTATCCATTGTTTCTCTTGGTACAAGAATATTTTGGTCATGATGTAAAGAGTGTTGGTGTTAATGTTAGAGGTTATTACACATTGCTCGTGCACATAAGAGATGTTGAGCATGATCAACATGTTGATAACTCATATGCATGATTATCTCAATTCATACAAATAGGTCTTTACTTTTCCAATCACTTAATTCAGGTTTTGTTGAAGTAATGGTTTCATAACTGTTCACAATTCCTTTAAGGTTTGTTGTTTTTAGAGTTAACTCTATTCTCTTTTTCCACGTGTAATTGTATTGGTGGTTGATGAGATCTTGTGTTGATTGTCTGGATCAATTGATGTGATGTACATTGCATATTTATCCATGAATCGCTCTAATACCATGTGAGGATTAAACAAGGAGAATCAAGAGAACAGAAAAACGGTACAAGTATGTAATTCTGAGTCATATGTATTAATGTTTTTGTTACAGTGTTTAAATATATGGTTTCTTGAACAACCGTAGAATGTACACCTCTTCATATGAAGGGCTATATTTATTTTTCCTATAAGTAATATATTAAAATAGGATAATACTAATAATTTTTGTTTTACATTAAATGACAGTTCTAACATGACTATTGACAACATGCAAGTTCAAAATATTATATCTTTGATTACCTTAATAGCTATGAAAACTTATGATGAATAGGCCTTGGATTGCTTTGAGGAAATGCAATTTGAGGGTCATTCTCCCAATGCAGCTACTTATGTTTGTATATTAAAGGCATGTAGTATAATGGAATCCGGTGTTAAGCAATGAAATGTAGTCGTATTGAAGATGCACATAGAGTGCTTGAACATTTACCCACACATAATGTGGTTAGTTGGGGTGCCATGATTGTTGGATTTACCTACCAAGGAAAAGCACAAGATGGATGTATGTATGTATGTACATACGTACGTACGTACGTATGTATATGGTCATGTTTGCCAACTATGGTTACCTCATTGATGCATGCATACTATTTGATAAATTGTTACACAAAGATGCTAGTATATGGAAATGTATAATAGAAAGATGTGGTGTTGAACACAATTATTGTTGTATTAGTGTTGAAATATTTTGATCATATGTGAAGAGAAGGTATGAAACCAAAATGAGGTCATATTTACATCACTTGTGTCAACTTGTAGTCATTTGGACGTAGTTTTTGAGGAGTATTATCCTTTAAATTCATTAGAGACAAACCATGATATAGAACTTATCATTGATCCTTACAATGGTGTTGAGCTCCTTGGTCAATCAAGATGTCCACACAAAGCCATAATATACTTCATACGATGCCATTTCAAAAGAATATAATCAGTTGGACTATATATGAATTAGTGGATGTGTGCAACATGATTATTGTGAAGAAGCACACGAATGTTTAATAGAGATGAATCAACAGGTATTTTTCTTGATGCAATCACATTACTTGCACCTTGAAAGCTTGTGGAAGTCTCAATGCCCAAGATAAGGTAATAGAAAATCCGCAATGAGGCTATAGATTAGGAGATAGTACTACACATGGAGAAGGATATGGTGAACCCATTAGTTGATATGTATGCCAAGTGTGAGTGTGGTATGCTCGCAAAACTGATCGAGAAGCTTCATGTTAACAATGTAGTCCCGTGGAACTAATTTGTCAATGAGTTATTCCGATTCTACTGGTTACCAATGGATGTAGTGAGCGATAGAGATACTAAGTTTACTACTTTGAGCATGAGTTCCACAAACCACCCTTAGTTTGATGGACAAACAAAACGAGTTAATCAGATCATTGAGGATATGCTTTGAGCATATGTGGCTAAGAAGTCTACTAAATGGGAACAATATCTTCCTATTTTGGAGTTTGCATATAATAGCTCCAACCATACATCAACTGAAACTAGTCCTTTTATGTTGATGTATGGTTTTCAACCACGTACCCCAATCGATGTCAACATTCATTGTGATGAGTTACACACAACACAAAATTCTCTAAGGGATATGCGAGATATGTTGCATATAGCTTAGGACAATATAAAAACGGCTCAAGATAGAGCTCACGTTTATGTTGACCAACATCGATGTTGAGAGACAAGCTCAACATCGGCCGGATTGGCTGAAGAAGCCGAGGACCAGATTGGTTGGGACCGATCGATTAGGCCGAGTGCGTAAACTGGGAGGCCGTTAGGAAAGATGTTCCGTGAGGAATATATTTGGGAGTTAGTGTAGGAGCTCTTAAAGAGCATTGAAGTACGGTCAGTACTTCGGTCAGTCCTTCGAGGACTTGTATAAAAGTGTTCATGGAACACACATATGTGTAGAGTAGTGAATCGAGATCTTTTGTTGAATATAGTTCTTGTGTTTTCTCTCTCTCACTCTCTCTGTCTCTCCCGCGTATACTGCGTAAGCTCAAGCTCTCCATTAAACCTGAGTTTTCTTCCTTCTGTTCCGTCTTCATACTTGCTTCCGCACGTTACTTCTTACATGGTATTAGAGCGCGAGGGTTGAGAACCTCTCTACAGCCGACACAGCTTGACGAAGAAGAACAAGAAGAACGATGGATAGAGGCATGGCGAGCTCGCTTCCAACAGAGAAGCTTGACAGAACCAACTATGCGTCTTGGTCTTACAAGATGCACCAGTACCTGCTCAGGCACGGCTACTGGAGTTATGTCGAAGGAGCTAATGACGCGGCACCCGAATCGACACACAGAGACTTCCCCTCGTGGGAGCAATCGGCGAGCAGGGTATTATACTGCTTCGCGTCGTGTGTGGGCGAACAACTATTGAGCTATGTTCGGGATGCAAAGACGTTGAAGGGTGCGTGGGAAAATCTGAAGAAGATCTTCGCCACGAGCACCACAGCCAGGAAGCTTCAGCTCCGACAGGAGTTGAGCAACCTACGACAACGCGACTTGTCGGTGGCGGACTATACCTCAAAGATCAAGGATATCTGCGACTCCCTCGCCTCCATAGAGGTGAACATTGAGGAGAGCGAGATGGTCCAGATCTGTTCGGAGGTTTGGCGTTGAAGTTCACAGCGTTCCGGACGGCTGTGTGTACCCGGGAGAATACGCCATCCTTTTTCGACTTACAGTCAATGCTCCTGGTAGAGGAGAACCACGCGGGTGCGTCTACAAGCACGCACACCGACAGCAGAATGTTGTACACGGAGGGAGATAGGCCCCGTGGACGTGGAGGACGAGGCGAGTCGGCGCGCAATGGAGGTGGCCGACGAGATCAAGGAAGAAGGCACCGAAGTGATGCCGACAACAACTCCGGACCCTCCAGGAACAGGGGGAGTCGAAGCGATGAGAACCGGCAAGGGAAGGCCATCGTGGAGTGCCGGTACTGTGGCAAGAAAGGCCACAGGGAAAGTGAGTGCTGGAAGAAGCGCGCCGATTCGGAGAGAACCGGTTCCGGAAACGGCTCAGGACATACCGACAAGAGAAATCGGCAGCGATCACACTACGCCGAAGACTCCGGGAGAGCCAGAGAAGGGTCTGCCTTCGTGACGAGACACGAAGCAAAGTCAATGAAACGGATCACCCTGAGATCGGACAAGGTGTGGTACGTAGACTCCGGCGCGTCAAACCACATGACGAGCCATAAGGAGTGGTTCTCGTACCTTGAAAAACCGATACAACCTGGAGTAGTCGCAACTGGAGACGACACTCCGCATCCGATCGCGAATGTCGGAGAAGTTCCCCTTAGCCATGTTGGGAAGAAAGGGAAACTCATGAACGTGCTGCATGTTCCGACAATCACAAAGAACTTGGTCTCGGTTGGACAGATCGTCGACCAAGGGATGGAGGTTCGGTTTACACACCTCGGGTGCTTCATTGAGGAAGAAGGCTGAGTGATTGCGCAAGGGCGCAGAGACGGGAGGATGTTCATCCTCGACTCCACTAACGGCGGCACTGCAATGTTCGCGAAGGGAAGACAAACCGAGTCAGACATCGACTTGTGGCACAAGCAGATAGGCCACGTCAACTACCAGCGGCTTCAAGATCTGCAATCGAAACAGGTAGTGTTTGGATTGCCCAAATTTAGTGGCCGAAAGGCACAAATTTGTGAAGCCTGCCAGCTCGGGAAGCAACACCGACTTCCTTTCCCCAACGAGCGAAACTGCAGCCAGAACAAGCTCGACCTTATACACTCCGATGTATGGGGGCCGACACAAAACGTTAGTCTTGGCGGGAGCCGATATTTCGTCTCCTTCATCGACGACCACACGCGGCACACGTGGATCTACCTCATTCAGAGGAAGAGCGAAGTCTTCGACTGTTTCCGGGGCCTCAAAGGGTTCGTGGAAACGGAAACGGGACGAAAGATCAAGTGCCTGCGGTCGGATGGCGGGAAAGAGTACTTTTCTGGTCAATTCAACGGTTATCTAAAACAAATGGGAATTCGGCGTGAATTCAGTTGTAGATACACGCCAGAGCAGAACGGCGTGGCCGAGAGGAAGAATCGGTCAGTTGTGGAAGTGGCACGGGCAATGTTGGAGGAGAATAGCTTGCCCAAGTTCTACTGGGCCGGGGCGGTAAGGACCGCGGTATACATCCAGAACCGGATCGGAGACAAAGTGTCGGCGCACGAGCTGTATTTCGGAACAAAGCCGAACTTGCGACACTTGAGGGTGTTCGGTAGCATTGCGTGGAAGCTGGACGCAAGGCCGAGAAATGCATCTTGGTCGGTTACTCGGACGAGCAGAAGGGTTATAAGTGCTATAACCCTCGCACCAAACAAGCGCGTGTTAGCCGTGACGTTGTGTTTGACGAGTCTGCGTCCTGGTACCAACCCCCGACTCCGAACCCCGACTCCAATCCGAGCTCTGACGATGAGGTCAACAAGGCCGAGATGCCTCCGGATGAGCCCGAAATCGAGACCCGCGAAGAGAGTCCGATTTCACTCCATTTAAGTGGACCGATTGGATGACTAAGTCGTTACGACTAGTCCGATGAAGAGCCGGCGAGTAGTGGAGACTCGGTCGTGCATTCCCCACACAGGAAGCCGAGGAGACGGCTTACGCGCAAAGAGAAAGGGAAGAAGAAGCTGTCGGATTCCGGCACGGATAGGAACGAGTCAGACCGACGCGAGTCCGATTCCGAGGGAACCGGTGACGGATCTTTAAAGGTGAAGACTGCGTCGACCGAGAAGGCCTCGACATCGGCTAATGTGAGATTACGCCGATCTACTCGCCAGAAGAATCTTGTTTTGCGGTTCGGATACAACGAGTACATGGCACATCATTATGCGTACATGACCCGTGCAGCGGAAGTGCGTGAGCCGGAGAGCTACGCAGAAGCAGCTAAAGACGCGAATTGGCGTGCCGCGATGGAGGAAGAGATGCATGCATTGGCAGAGAACGAGACCTGGGACCTGGTTGATGCACCAAGAGGGGTAAAACCGATCGGGTGTAGGTGGGTGTACAAGGTCAAGTACAACACCGATGGCTCGGTCAACCGGTACAAGGCTCGGTTAGTGGCAAAGGGCTACGCGCAGAAACACGGCATCGACTACGATGAGACGTTTGCGCCGATCGCGAAAATGACGACCGTCCGTGTCTTGCTCGCAGTAGCTGCGGTGAAGGGGTGGCACTTACATCAGATGGATGTAAAGAATGCGTTCCTGCAAGGTGACCTTGAGGAACAGGTGTACATGGTACAGCCCCCCGGATTTCATTCTGGGACGAACTCCTCAGCAGTATGCCGACTGAAGAAGTCCCTTTACGGACTGAAGCAAGCCCCGCGTGCCTGGAACACGAAGATCACGCAACAACTGCGTCGGATGGGCTTCGTCACGTCAAAATCAGACTCTTCCATGTTCATCCGGAAAGGTCGACTCGGACCGGTTAGTATTTTACTATACGTTGATGACTTGGTCATCACCGGCGCCGACCTACTTGAAATCGACCGCGTGAAGCTCCAGCTTGCGGCATCGTTCGACATGAAGGATCTGGGGGACCTTCATTACTTCCTCGGGATCGAAGTGATCTATACCCCCGAAGGCATAATGATCAGCCAACGTCACTACGTGCTGAGTATGCTCTTCAAATTCGGGATGGCCGACTATAAGTCAGTCTCAACTCCTCTGGACAGAACCGTCAAGCTTCGTCCCGATACGGGAACGGTATGCGACCCGACGAGGTTCCGACAAATTGTCGGAAGCCTCATATATTTGACCATCACCCGACCCGACCTCAGTTATCCGGTCGGAGTGATCAGTCAGTTCATGGCGCGACCTACCGAGGAGCACCTTCAGTGTGCGCAACGCACACTTCGGTATGTCAACGGCACTAAGGACCGGGTGACGGGAACTTATCGTTCCTTATGTCCAACGCTCGGCCACAACCGAGATTCTTCTCATACACAGAAAACGGGAAATAGAACACGACACAAAGAGGAGAAATGGACACAGGAGGTTAACGTGGAAAACCCCAAACTAGGGGAAAAACCACGGTAGCCCACAGGCTGCAAACTGTCACTATGTAGGAATATACAACAGTGAGTTCACTGAGGCAATGACCTTGTGCTCACAGATCTTCGCCACAGGCGGCGGTTACAATAGAGGCAACGACCTCGTCTCTCTCTCTCTCTCTCTCTGTACAGTTACTTACTCTCACTTCTTCTTACACCAACAAGAAAGAATGACAACAACACAATATTAGTTTGCCCTAAGTCATATTTATACTAATATGACTTTTCGGCTATTTACAAATATAACCACAATGGGCTCTCAGAAACATATTTACGAATATGTCTCTTCCTTCGGTTCATACCGGGCCTGCACCATCCGGCTCTCCGTAGCCGGGTACTCCTCATCCGGTTCATACTGGGCCTGCACCATCCGGCTCTTCGTAGCCGGGTACTCCTCATCCGGTTCATACTGGGCATGTACCATCCGGCTCTCTGTAGCCGAGTACTCCTCATCCGGTTCACACCGGGCCTATACCATCCGGCTCTCCGTAGCCAAGTACTCCTCATCCGGTTCACACCGGGCCTGTACCATCCGGCTCTCCGTAGCCGAGTACTCCTCATCCGGTTCACACCGGGTCTATATCATCCGGCTCTCCGTAGCCGGGTACTCCTCATACCGTTTCGGCCGAGGCCGAGTCTGTTCATCGGCACTGTTCTTCTCCCTTCCCATCCAGAGGGACCTGTCTCCCAACAAACTCCCCCTTCACTCCGGCATGGGGTATCTTACCAATCCGATTCTCTTCCGGCATGCATCCAGCTTGTCGGGTGTCAGCACTTTGGTCAACATATCTGACCCGTTCTCGGCCATGTGGATCTTCGCCAGTGCGAACTCCTGGTCATCTACTGTTTCCCGGATCCAGTGATACCTCCGCTGGATATGCTTCGTCCGGGAATGGTAGGCCGCATTCTTAGCAAGGTGGATGGCACTTTGACTGTCGCAATAGAGTCGGTATTCCTCTTGCCGTATACCGAGCTCACCGATGAAGTCCTTCATCCATAAGATTTCCTTGCCGGCTTCCACAGCTGCCATGTACTCCGCCTCTGTGGTTGACAATGCAACCGTCTTCTGCAGCCTCGACTGCCATGAAACAGCTCCCCCTGCATATGTCATTACATACCCGGATGTAGACCGGTTGGTATCCACATCAGCCGACATGTCCGAATTGGTGAAACCGTCCAGTTGAGGTTTTCCGGAGCCGAATCGGAGACACATATTTGAAGTGCCCTTCAAGTACCGGAGTATCTATTTGACTGCGTTCCAGTGCTCCTTGCCGGGATTACTCATGAACCGGCTCACCACTCCGACTGCGTATCCTATATCCGGTCGGGTACACACCATAGCGTACATCAAGCTCCCGACGGCAGAGGCATATGGAATCTTCATCATATCCACCTTCTCTGCTTTCGTCTTCGGGCTTTGCTTGCCGGATAGCCTACAGTTTGCCGGAAGTGTCGATCCGACCGGTTTCGCTTCTGACATGTTGAACCGGTGAAGCACCTTTGTCACATACTTCTCCTATGACAGCCATAGTTGCTTCTTTAACCGGTCCCGAATGATGTGCATCCCCAGCATCTGTCTTGCCGGACCCAAGTCTTTCATTGAGAAGGTCCGGTTGAGAGCCTTCTTCAGCATCCGTATTTTGACTTGGTCACGTCCGACGATCAACATGTCATCCACGTATAGGAGGCGTATTAGGAAGTACAGGCTCTTCTTCAACCGGCATACCAGGTGCTCCTTCCCTTTCTCCACAAATCCTTTCGGTTGTTGCATGTAGATCTCCTCTTCGAGGTCGCCGGGAAGGAATGTCGTCTTCACGTCCAGCTGCTCTACCTCGAGGTCCATGCTTGCTGCTATACTCAGCACCGTCCGGATGGAGGTCATCTTTACTACCGGGGCAAATATCTCGTCAAAGTCCACGCCCTTCTTCTGCTGGAACCCCTTCACCACGATCCTGGCTTTGTATCTCGGGGGGTTGCCGGCATCTCCCGGTTTCAACTTGTACACCCACTTGTTTCGGAGTGCCCGCTTTCCTTTTGGCAACTCCACCAATTCATACGTATGGTTCTCATGCAGGGAATCCATCTCATCCTGCATGGCAGTTAACCATTTTCTGCTGTGGGTGTCTTCCTTTGCCTCTTCGAAGCTTTTCGGCTCCCCCTCATCGGTTAGCAGAACATGCTCTGCATCCGGAAATCTCCGGGGCGCCCTTCTCTCTCTGAGAGGATATCTACGTCTTCGGGCTTCGGTAACCTGCTCCTCCATTTGCTCTTCATCCGAATCCGATTCGGGGTCTTGGCCGGTTCCGGTCTCAGGTTCCTCTACTTCTTCTTCTGCCGGTTCGGTATCCTCACTGTAACCGGCTGGTTCCTCGAGTGCTAACCGGTCTCTTGCCGGTTGCGTCTGCTCATCGTAGAGTCTATCGTTACCGGTTGACTCAAAGTTCATTATCTTCTTTTCCGACTCCCAGTCGGCGAGCGTCTTGTCCTCCATGAAGATAATATCTCGACTCCGGAATACCTTCTTGTCGACCGGGTCCCACACTCAGTAGCCGAACTCATCGTCACCGTATCCGAGGAATATGCATGGCCGGGTCTTTGGATCTAACTTACCTCTCCGGTCCTTAGCTACATGCACGTAAGCGAGACACCCGAACACCCTCAAATGCCGGTAGGACACTTCTTTACCGGTCCATACTCTCTGTGGCGTGTCTCCGTCCAAGGGTACTGAGGGTGATCTATTTATCACATATGTCGACGTCGACAGTGCCTCAGCCCAAAACTTCTTGGGTAGTTTTGCATGCGCTAGCATACTCCGGACCCTCTCCATTATGGTCCGGTTCATCCTCTCGGCCAGTCCGTTTAGTTCCGGCATCTTCGGCACAGTAAATTCGAGCCGGATTCCCTTCGAGCGGCAGTACTCCTCGAACTGCCCCCGGTATTCTCCTCCATTGTCTGCTCGAACCGCCTTCAGCTTCCGGCCGGTTTCTCTTTCCACTCTCGCGTGGAGCTCTTTGAAGACGGATAGCACCTGATCCTTCGTCTTCAGTGGTGTGGCCCACAGCTTCCGGTTGTGGTCATCTATGAACGTCACGAAGTACTGCGCTCCGGCATGTGACTTCATGTCTACTTGACACACATCCGTATGCACCAACTCCAATGGTGCATTACGTCTCATCGGTGGCCTCGGTCGGAAGGAGGTCCGGTTCTGCTTACCGGCCAGACAATCAATGCACTTCTCTAAGTGCACGTTCTTCACTGGAATGAGGTTGTCGTCTGCAAGCCTCTTCATCCCCTTCTCGCTCATATGACACAACCTCTTGTGCCACAGCTCACCGGCAGTGTCGGATGCCACGTTCACTTCTTCGGGACATAACCGGGCATTCATCAGGTACAACGTGTTGACCTTCCGGGCCCGAGCCACAATCAGGCTCCCTTTGCTGAACTTCATGACCCCATTCCGGATGTTACCCGTGTAGCCTTCATCATCTAGCCGACCGGCTGATATCAGGTTCAGACGAACCTCCGGAACGTGTCTTACATCCTTCAGCAGCAACTTGCATCCGGTTGGTGTTGACAGCCACACGTCTCCTATGTCGATAATTCGGCATGTACCTTTATTCCCCATCCGGACACAACCGTGGTCACCGGCTGAGTAGGATGAGAAACATTTCCGGTCCGGGGTAAGGTGGAACGACGCTCCGGAGTCTACCACCCAGGTCATCTCGTCGCCGGCAAGGTTTATTTCACTCTCCTCGGTGATGAGCATCAACTCTTCTTCACTTGCCGCGATTGCCGTCGTTACCTTCCGGTCCGGCCCCCTCCGGTCTTTACCGTTCCGGTCCGGGGTTTGCTTCGAATCGGTACCGTCGGTTTCCTTGTATTTACGGAAATGCCGACAGTTCTTTTGGAAGTGTCCCGGCTTGCCGCAATAGAAGCAAGTAGGCCTCCCCCTTGACTTTGACCGTGTTCCCGACTTCTCCTGGTTCTGGGGACTACAGTTTCTATGTCTTCCGCGTTCCGATTCGGTAAGGAGCGCTTTGGAGTCGGAGCTCGTATCTTTGTCTTTCCGACGTGCCTCCTCATCTAGCAAGCTCGACTTTACTCTTGCGAGGGATAACCGTTTTCCTTCCTGCCCGGCGTTGCCCAAAGTGACAACCAACGTCTCCCAGCTATCCGGGAGGGAACCGAGCAGGAGTAACGCTAATACCTCATCGGCAAGGGGTACTTCCAATGACGTTGCCTGGTGTATCAGCCCCTGGAAGGCATTCATATGCTCCGCCATGCTGGAGCCATCTTGGTACTGGAGTCTTACTAGCTTCCGGAATACCGAAACCTGATTAACAACATTTTTGTTCTGAAACATTATGCCGATCTTCTCCCAGAGCTCATGAGCCTTGCTCTCTTCATCGAAGTTGTTGTACAGGCTCATGTCGATGAAGCACTATATGTACGCCGTTGTCTTCATGTGCATCACCTCCCATATCGCGGCGTTGATTTTGCCCGGTCTCTTGTCCCCGAACTGAACCGGCAGCCAGAGGTCTTTAACAACGAGCATGTCCCTCATCTTCGACTTCCACACTGAATAGTTGGAGCCGGTGAGCTTGAACATGCCGCCAAACGATTCGTCCATTTTCTGTGTCGATTTCGCTCTGATACCACTTGACGGGAACTTATCGTTCCTTATGTCCAACGCTCGGCCACAACCGAGATTCTTCTCATACACTGAAAACAGGAAATAGAACACGACGCAAAGAGGAGAAATGGTACACAGGAGGTTAACGTGGAAAACCCCAAACTAGGGGAAAAACCACGGCA
Organism: Azolla caroliniana; assembly: GCF_043228905.1. Classification (NCBI taxonomy): domain Eukaryota; kingdom Viridiplantae; phylum Streptophyta; class Polypodiopsida; order Salviniales; family Salviniaceae; genus Azolla; species Azolla caroliniana. Next base: position 15,872,027 of record NW_028230440.1, read on the forward strand.
GCCCACAGGCTGCAAACTGTCACTATGTAGGAATATACAACAGTGAGTTCACTGAGGCAACGACCTCGTGCTCACATATCTTCGCCACAGGCGGCGGTTACAACAGAGGCAACGACCTCGTCTCTCTCTCTGTACAGTTACTTACTCTTACTTCTTCTTACACCAACAAGAAAGAATGACGACAACACAATATTAGTTTGCCCTAAGTCATATTTATACTAATATGACTTTTCGGCTATTTACAAATATAACCACAATGGGCTCTCAGAAACATATTTACGAATATGTCTCTTCCTTCGGTTCATACCGGGCCTGCACCATCCGGCTCTCCGTAGCCGGGTACTCCTCATCCGGTTCATACCGAGCCTGCACCATCCGGCTCTCCGTAGCCGGGTACTCCTCATCCGATTCACACCGGGCCTGTACCATCCGGCTCTCCGTAGCCGAGTACTCCTCATCCGGTTCACACCGGGCCTATACCATCCGGCTCTCCGTAGCCGAGTACTCCTCATCCGGTTCACACCGGGCCTGTACCATCCGGCTCTCCGTAGCCGAGTACTCCTCATCCGGTTCACACCGGGTCTGTATCATCCAGCTCTCCGTAGCCGGGTACTCCTCATACCGTTTCGGTCGAGGCCTATCGGCCGAGGCCGAGTCTGTTCGTCGGCACTGTTCTTCTCCCTTCCCATCCGGAGGGACCTGTCTCCCAACACGGGGGACTGCTATATCGGACCGGTGCAGCCGCGCAGTTAGTCAGCTACACCGATGCTAATTGGGCTGGCAACGCCGCCGATCGCCGATCCACGTCCGAATACGCGTTCTCCCTCGAGAGTGCCGCGATCGCGTGGAGCAGTAAGAAGCAGCCGACAGTTGCATTGTCGAGCACCGAAGTTGAGTACCGAGGAGCGGCTGTCGCGACATGCGAAGCCATATGGTTGAAGCAGCTACTTAAGGAGCTGCAAGAGGTGTCAGATCCGACGACGATCTCCTACGACAACCTCAGTAGCATCCAGCTCGCGAAAAACCCCGTTTTCCACACGCGGACCAAGCATATTGAGGTGCACTACCATTTCGTCCGTGAGCGTGTCCTTTCCGGTGAAGTCGAACTTCAGTACGTTCCAACGGATCGGCAAACTGCCGACATCTTCACTAAGCCCCTTGGTCTGGACAAGTTGCGGCAATTCTCCGGTGCGCTCGGATTGCGTCACCTCGACGTGCCAAACTTGAGGGGGAGAACAGTCCCGAACGACCAAGCAAAGCAGCAGGAAAGGAGCGGAGGCCGCAACACCGAGTCGGTTGACTCAGCTGTTGACTCGGTTGTCGAGTTCGACTTCGGATCGGCTGAAGAAGCCGAGGGCAGACCCGCGGAAAAGTCCGAAAGCGGACAAAAGGGGAGCAGCCGAAGGAGAGAGCCAAAGCCAACCACGCATGGGGAAGATGACGCCACCAAGGGCGAGAAGACCGAAGACGAGTTGGAGACAGCCAACTCGGACGGGAGCGAAAACCGATCGGAGGTAGCCGAGTCGGTTCGAATGTTTGATTCAGATACATTGAATCAACCGAGGCCCAAGCGGAAGAAAAGGCAGCAGGAGAAGCGTCAACACCACAACAGCAAAAGAGCTGATAAGGGCCGCATGAGCAGACAAGCCGACCGTAAGGGTCGAAGCGCGCGGAGTCGAACAGGTCGAGGAGCGCGAGCAAGGCGTGAAGCCAGGAGGAACCGGAGCTGTGAGCCCGAGGATCCCGAAGAGCCTCGAGTTGAGCTTGAGGGGGAGTGTTGAGAGACAAGCTCAACATCGGCCGGATCGGCTGAAGAAGCCGAGGACCGGATCGGTTGGGACCGATCGATTAGGCCGAGTGCGTAAACCGGGAGGCCGTTAGGAAAGATGTTCCGTGAGGAATATATTTGGGAGTTAGTGTAGGAGCTCTTAAAGAGCATTGAAGTACGGTCAGTACTTCGGTCAGTCCTTCGAGGACTTGTATAAAAGTGTTCATGGAACACACATATGTGTAGAGTAGTGAATCGAGATCTTTTGTTGAATATAGTTCTTGTGTTTTCTCTCTCTAACTCTCTCTGTCTCTCCCGCATATACTGCGTAAGCTCAAGCTCTCCATTAAACCTGAGTTTTCTTCCTTCTGTTCCGTCTTCATACTTGCTTCCGCACGTTACTTCTTACAATCGATAACCCCGTGCATTTCTCATTGGACAGAATGTGTTCTTACGTGTGCCTCATGACTCTACGACATTATCTACAAATAAGTGTGCTAAATTTGCCCCACGACATGTTAAACTGACACAAGCATCATGTTGATGGGTAGGGGGTGGAGTGTGAGTATATTAACATGTGTAAACACATGCATATTTATGTGAATGTGTGCAAAAATGAGAGTGTTGTAAAGTGGGTCTAGGTTGTTAGAAGATTATGTAACTAACCTACAAACCTCATTGGATGTTCTTGGATTGTGATCCTCATGTAATATACCTATATAAGCCCACCCAAGGGGACATGAATGATAGTAGTGGTTTTTGCCTTTCAATAATTGTGTGTGTGTGTGTCTCTCTCTCTCTCTCTCTCTCTCTCTCTCTCTCTCTCTCTCTCTCTCTCACAAGCTCAACCCCCTTGGGAGAATGGCTCCACCCCCCACCCATCAACACATCATCACAAACAATGACAATTTCACCATCACATGTGGTTGTTTGGGTCATTTTTCTTATTGGCTGTGGTTCCATTCTTTTGGTCTCTCATCTTCTTTCTACAATCTCTTTGATAATGATTTGGACCACACCACAATAATGACATGAAAAATGCTTCTTAAAATCTTTCCTATTTTTGGATTTAGACCTCCCCTTAGAGTTATTTCTATTATATTGTGGACCCCGAGTGTGGCTTCTTCCTCTATTTGAGGTATTTTCTGTGACTAAGGCTTTATGCTTAAAGTTGTAATCATGCTCTTTGTCATGCTTCTTCATTAAGATGACTCGACTTAAGCGTATCCAATATCATCTTTCCTTGTGGTGTTGAATTCCCAAGTGTCACCACAATTGTTTTCCAACTATCAAGGAGAGAGCCTAACAATAATAAAGCCAATACATGATCTATTAGAGGTATGTCTAAAAAGACAGTTTGATTTATCAACCCTTGAAATACATTAAGGTGCTCAGCCATACTAGAGCCATCTTGATATCTCAACCTCACAATCTTTCTGAATACAAAGGATCTATTCAAGGCATCTTTAGTTTCAAACATACTCTCGATTTTCTTCCACAATACATCTATTTTGGTTTCATTATCAACGAAAATAAATAAATAAATATTAATAGTTCTTAGGAATACGGTTTCCTTCATGACAAGGAAACCGTAAGTGTATGGGCATCGTCAATGTGTGGTTGTTTTTAAATGCATGACTTCAAAAGTCGATGCATCTACTTTCTCTAGTTTGGCTGTACCACATTGTATGTACCGGTAACCAAAAATCCTTGCATAACAACATATCCCTCATTTTGAACTTCCATACTGAATAGTGTTGAGAAATCGATGCGGAATAGATCACAATAAACGAACTACGTGCTGAAATATGAATCACAAGAATACACCAGAAAGACAAGATAAACAGATGTACACAGAGATTTACATGGAAACCCTAAAACGAGGAAAACCACGGGAATAGAACTTCACGATACAAATAGTGGATATACAATACAGAGAGGATTACAACACTCTTGCAAGTGGATCAACCGCACAAGGCTCTTCGCGTTTGTTGTTGCTCACACAGCTATGGCGCGGCTCATGCTTCTCTCTCTCACTCACTCACTCTCTACACACACAGTTCTTCACCACACATAAAGTTTTCCCTAGTTGTATATATACTTACACAACTTTCTGGCTATTTACATGTATAGTCACCCGAGTTGGCTATTTACACGATTCCGGTTTTGGCCTCGGCCAAGTCACTCATCAACTCGGCTTCTCTCTCTTTCCCATCTAGAGGGACTTGTTTCCAACAAACTCCCCCTTCACTCCTGTGGGAGAAATCTGTCAGTCCTGTATTTTGTCGACAGACTCTGAGTCCGTCCATAGGTAGGTTCTTCGTCAGCATGTCAGATCCATTGTCATCGGTATGGATATTCACAATGTATGTGTTTGGTCCGGGAGTGGTATGTCGCATTCTTGGCTAAGTGTATGGCGCTTTGACTGTCACAGTGAAGCAAGAACTCCTTTTGCTTCATGCCTAGTTCGTTGAGAAAATTTCTCATCCAGATAAACTCTTTTTCAGCTTGTACAGCTGCCATATACTCTGCCTTTGTAGTCGACAAGGCTACAGACTTCTGCAGTCGTGACTGCCACGACACTGCTCCCCCTGCATAGGTCATCACGTACACTGAATTGGATTGGCTTGAGTCGGTATCTCCAGACATGTCTGAATTGGTGAAACCTTCCAGCACACACAGGTTTTCCGACACCATACCTTAGGCACACCTCTGAGGTGCCTTTCAGGTACCTGAGTATCCACTTCACTACTGCCCAGTGTTCTCTCCATGGATTACTCATATATCGGCTTACTGCTCCCACAACAAATGTTATGTCCGGTCTCGTATAGACCATAGCATACATTAGATTGCCGACTGCTGAGGCATATAGTACCTTCTTCATCTCAGCCTTTTCCTTCTGCCCTCTCGGACATTGCTTCGCATTCAAGCTGCAATTTGTCGGCAACACGGAGTCGACCGGCTTTGCATTCGACATGTTGAACCTCTCTAGGATCTTCGTCACATACTTATGTTGTGACAACCATAGCACCTTCCGAGCTTTGTCTCGAGTTATGTGCATTCCTAGGATTTGCATTGCCGATCCAAGGTCTTTCATGGCAAATGACTTGCCGAGCGCTTTCTTCAAGCTTCCAATCTTCCTTGTGTCTTGACCGACTATCAACATATCATCAACATATAGCAAGAGAATAAAAAAATCTCCTTCCTCGTACCTTTTGAAGAACACACAGTGATCGGCCTGTGTTTTCTGGAACCAATGTTCCATCATGAAGGACTCGAATTTCTTGTACCATTGGCGTGGAGCTTGTTTCAGTCCGTACAAGCTTGTTAGGAAACAGGTCCCTCCGGATGGGAAGTGAGAAGAACAGTGTTGATGAGCAAACTCGGCCAAGGCCGAAACCGGATGTGGTGTACCTGGCAAGGAAGACCCGGTGAGAACCGGATGACAAGTACCCGGCAATGGAAGGCCCGGTGAGAACCGGATGTGGAGTACCCGGCAACGGAAGACCCGATGAGAACCGGATATGGAGTACCCGACTACGGAAGACCCGGTGAGAACCGGATGACGAGTACCTAGCAAGAGCCGGATGGTGAAGGCCCGGTGAGAAGTGCTCACCGAATGAAGGGACATATTCGTAAATATGTTTTCTGAGAGTCCATCGGGGCTATATTTGTAAATAGCCAAAAAGTCATATTAGTATAAATATGACCTAGGGAAAACTCAGTAGATTATTAGAGTTGTCATTCTTGTTGGTGTAAGATTTGAGCGCGTAACTGTGTACAAAGAGAGAGAGAGAGAGAGAGAGAGAGAGAGAGAGAGAGAGAGAGAGGAAGAGGTCGTTGCCTCTGTTGTAACCGTTGCCTGTGGCGAAGATAGCAAGCTCGAGCTCGTTTGCCTCGGTGCTTTATTATTGTACATTGTGATATAGTGATAGTTTGCAGTCTGTGGGCTGCCGTGGATTTTCCCTAGTTTGGGTTTTCCACGTTAACATCCTGTGTATTGTTCTCTTCACTGTGTCGTGCGTGCATTACCCGTTTTCTGTGTTTGATCCTAGGCTCGGTTGTGGCCGAGCGTTGTTCATCGGGAGCGTGTATTCCTGTCAAAGTGGTATCAGAGCGAGGCGACATAGAAAAATGGACGATTTGTTGGGAGGCATGTTCAAGCTCACCGGCTCCAACTATTCGGTGTGGAAGTCGAGGATGAGGGACATGCTCGTGGTTAAAGATCTTTGGTTGCCGGTTCAGTTCGGGGACAAGAGACCGGACAAAATCAATGCCATGATATGGGAGGTGATGCACATGAAGACAACGGCATACATACGGTGCTTCATCGACATGAGTCTATACAACAACTTCAATGAAGAGAGCAAGGCTCATGAGCTCTGGGAGAAGATCGGCATTATGTTTCAGAACAAAAATGTTGTTAATCAGGTTTCGGTATTTCGAAAGCTAGTAAGACTCCGGTACCAAGATGGCTCCAGCATGGCGGAGCACATGAATGCCTTCCAGGGGCTGATCCACCAGGCAACATCATTGGAAGTACCTCTCGCCAATGAGGTACTAGCACTACTCCTGCTCGGTTCCCTCCTAGATAGCTGGGAGACATTGGTTATCACTTTGGGCAACGCCGGGGCGGAAGGGAAACGGTTATATCCCTGGCAAGAGTGAAGTCGAGCTTGCTAGATGAGGAGGCGCGTCGGAAAGACAAGGATACGAATTCCGACTCCAAAGCGCTCATTACCAAATCTGAACGCGGAAGATAGAGGAACCGTAGTCCCCAGAACCGGGAGAAGTCGGGGACACGGTCAAAGTCAAGGGGGAGGCCTACCTGCTTCTATTGCGGCAAGATGGGACACTTCAAGAAGAACTGTCGGCACTTCCGAAAAGACAAGGAAACCGATGGTACCGATTCAAAGCGGACACCGGACCAGAACGGTCCAGCTCATCGTGGTCCTTCCCGATTAAGCGGCAAAGCAGTTTGGGAGGACATTACGGGAGGATGTTGGGGATTACGAGAGACAGCATTACGATGAATGGATTTGAATTTGAGTATTAGGGATACAATCGAATGAGGCAAGCAATCCAAGAACTTCAAATTTGGATGGAGGCAATGGCCAAATGATTATGGAGGTAGATGAACAAAATGAGACAAGAACAAGAAGCAAATCACTATTATTACATCCCAAACTCAGAGTCTTGATGATCAAAAAACTGAATTTGGGTGGACATACATTTGGATTTACATCCTTAAGATTAAGGCATGAGAAATGTGTGCAATTTCTTACAAACATTCCAAAAGCTCAACAACCTTTGGAAATTCACATCCCTTAATCTTTTGGTGATTTTGGAAAGCATTTTCAGAAACCATGAAAAGATAGGATCCTTTGCATTATTACAATCCACACACATGTTATGTATACGTTTGATCCCGATATCTCACGTATCACTACAAACACAATGTGATCAAGAATTGGAGATGATTTTCTTGAGATATTGAATCTCGGTAGCATTGACCCCGAAGGACCACGCGAGGAGGGCATCATCGATGGCAAGTTGAGAGGCAAAGATGGCTCCCGGGATGCGAGAAGTTCCCGGGTTTTGGCTATTAAAGGACACAATCCCGACCGCATGGGTTTCCCCAACATTCATCTGAAAGTGAATTAAGCCTTGGGGGATGATGAACAGATCTCCGGCAGAGAGAGTGGCCGCGAATAGCTTCTCGTCAGAGCTAACGAACCCGGCAAAGAGGGTACCTTGGAGGACATAGATGAGTTCCGAGCCACGCGGGTGGACATGTGGCGGGTTTACACCTCCGGGATTGAAATCAGATCTGGAAGCCGAGAGGCCCATGGTGTTGAGGCCCGGGAAGTTTGCGGCATTTGCGCGCATAGCCACGTACCCAAACTTGGATGCCGAAACATTCCCGAGAGTGCGCAGAAGAATCGATGCGAAGTCCGATCCGGTCGCGTTCGCTGGATTCTTTCATACAAAGCCATTCACTCTGGTGGTCGAGTTGGTGTCAGCGACACAGAAGTCTTGTAGGGGGGTGGCATCGGTGGCCGACACAACCACGATGATACCCATCACGATCGTGCACCACAACATTAAGGAAGTAAAAGAAGAAGAAGAAGAGAAGGAGGAGGAAGAGGAAGAGGAAACTCTAATACCCATCTTCATCTTTGCCTTTGCTTGGCTTTTCTTCTAACACTCTCATATATGTATGTAGTTCGTTCCTCGGAGCCTCATATATGTAGTTCCCAGAGCCTAGGTGGAATCTCTCCTTCATGGCTTATAATATTGGGTTAAAAGATTTGGAGCCTAGGTGGAATCTCTCCTTCGTGGCTTATAATATTGGGCTAAAAGATTCTCGCTTGCAAATTGAGAACCCTAAAGTCAAACCTTTGCTAGGTCTTGTATGAGATCTCGAAATCGTGAAGTACAACTCTAGGAAGCATAAAGTCAACTATGGGAGAGTAACCACATTTTTATAGGAGCCTTGTGTAGCACCTTTCATAACGGACCGGAAGGAAACAACAGCAATCACGGTAAGTGAAGAAGAGTTGATGCTCATCACCGAGGAGAGTGAGATAAACCTTGTCGGCGACGAGATGACCTGGGTGGTCGACTCCGGAGCGTTGTTCCACCTTACCCTGGACCGGAAATGCTTCTCATCCTACTCAGCCGGTGATCACGGCTGTGTCCGGAAGGGGAATGAAGGTACATGCCGAATTGTCAGCATAGGAGACGTGTGGTTGACAACACCAACCGAATGCAAGCTGTTGCTGAAGGATGTCCGACACGTTCCGGAGGTTTGTCTGAACCTGATATCAGCCGATCGGCTAGATGATGAAGGCTACACAGGTAGCATCCGGAACGGTGTTATGAAGTTCAGCAAAGGGAGCCTAATTGTGGCTCGAGCCCGTAAGGTAAACACCTTGTACCTGATGAATGCCCGGTTATGCCCGGAAGAAGTGAACGTGGCATCCGACACTACCGGTGAGTTGTGGCACAAGAGGCTGTGTCACATGAGCGAGAAGGGGATGAAGAGGCTTGCAGACGACAACCTCATTCCAGTGAAGAACGTGCACTAGGAGAAGCGCATTGATTGTCTTGCCGGTAAACAAAACCGGACCTCCTTCCGATTGAGGCCACCGATGAGACGTAATGCACCACTGGAGGTGGTGCATACTGATGTATGTCAAGTGGACACGAAGTCACATGCTGGATCGCAGTACTTCGTGATGTTCATACATGACCACAACTGGAAGCTGTGGGCCACACCGTTGAAGACGAAGGATCAGGTGCTATCCGTCTTCAAAGAGCTCCACGCGAGAGTGGAAAGAGAAACCGGTCGGAAGCTGAAGGCGGTTCGAGCAGATAACGAAGGTGAATACCGGGGGCAGTTCGAGGAGTACTGTCGCTCGAAGGGAATTCGGCTCGTATTTACCGTGCCGAAGATGCCAGAACTAAACGGGTTGGCCGAGAGGATGAACTGGACCATAATGGAGAGGGTCCGGAGTATGTTGGCGCATGCAAAATTACCCAAGACGTTTTGGGTTGAGGCGCTGTCGACAGCGACATATGTGATAAACAGATCACCCTTAGTGCCCTTGGATGGAGACACACCACAAAAGGTGTGGACCGGTAAGCAAGTCTCCTACCGGCATCTGAAGGTGTTCGGGTGTCTCATGTACGTGCATGTGGCTAAGGACCGGAGAGGAAAGTTGGATCCAAAGACCCGGCCATGCATATTCCTCGGATACGGCGATGATAAGTTCGGCTACCGAGTGTGGGATCCAGTTGACAAGAAGGCTTTCCGGAGTCGAGATATTATCTTCATGGAGGACAAGACTCTTGCCGACTGGGAGTCGGAGAAGAAGATAATGAACTCCGATGAGATTCGGACACACCCGGCTAAGAACTGGTTGACACTCGAGGAACCAGCCGGTTACGGTGAGGATGCCGAACCGGTAGAAGAAGAAGCAGAGGAAGCTGAAATTGGAACCGGCCAAGATCCCGAATCAGATTCGGATGAAGAACAAATAGAGGAGCCGGTTGCCGAAAGCCAAAGACGGAGATATCCTCTCAGAGAGAGAAGGGCCCCCCGGAGATTTCCGGATGCAGAGCATGTGCTGCTGACCAATGAGGAGAGCCGGAAAGCTTCGAAGAAGCAAAGGATGACACACACAACCGCAAATGGTTAAGTGCCATGCAGGATGAGATGGATTCCCTGCATGAGAACCATACGTACGAATTGGTGGAGTTGCCGAAAGGAAAGCGGGCACTCCGAAATAAGTGGGTGTACAAGTTGAAACCGGGAGATGCCGGCAACCCCCCGAGATACAAAGCCAGGATCGTGGTGAAGGGGTTCCAGCAGAAGAAGGGCGTGAACTTCGACGAGATATTTGCCCCGGTAGTAAAGATGACCTCCATCCGGACGGTGCTGAGTATAGCGGCAAGCATGGACCTCGAGGTAGAGCAGCTGGACGTGAAGACGGCATTCCTTCACGGTGACCTCGAAGAGGAGATCTACATGCAGCAACCGGTAGGATTCGTGGAGAAAGGGAAGGAGCACCTAGTTTGCTGGTTGAAGAAGAGCTTGTACGGACTGAAGCAGGCTCCCCGACAATGGTACAAGAAGTTCGACTCCTTCATGACCGATCAAGGGTACCACAAAACACAGGCTGATCACTGCGTGTTTGTGAAGAAGTTCGAAGGAGGCGACTTCCTGATACTCCTTCTGTACGTGGACGACATGTTGATCGTCGGATGGGACCAAGCCAAAATACGGATGCTGAAGAAGGCTCTCAACCGAACTTTCGCAATGAAAGACTTGGGTCCGGCAAGATAGATGTTGGGGATGCATATCATCCGGAACCGGCCAACGAAGCAATTGTGGCTGTCACAAGAGAAATACGTGACAAAGGTGCTTCAGCGATTCAACATGTTAGAAGCGAAACCGGTTGGATCGACACTCCCGGCAAACTGCAGATTATCCGATAAGCAAAGCCCGAAGACGAAAGCCGAGAAGGCTGATATGATGAAGGTTCCATATGCCTCTGCCGTCGGGAGCTTGATGTACGCAATGGTGTGTACCCGATCGGATATAGGATACGCAGTCGGAGTGGTGAGCCGGTTTATGAGCAATCCCGGCAAGGAGCACTGGAACGCGGTCAAATGGATACTCCGGTACTTGAAGGGCACTTCGAACATGTGTCTCCGATTCGGCTCACGGTAATCCTCAACTCGACGGTTTTACCGATTCGGACATGTCGGCTGATGTGGATACCAGCCGGTCTACATCCGGGTATGTAATGACATATGCAAGGGGAGCTGTTTCGTGGCCGTTGAGGCTGCAGAAGACGGTTGCGTTGTCAACCATGGAAGCGGAGTACATGGCGGTTGTGGAAGCCGGCAAGGAAATACTATGGATGAAGGACTTCATCGGAGAGCTCGGTATCCGGCAAGATGAATACCGGCTCTATTGCGACAGTCAAAGTGCCATCCACCTTGCTAAGAACGTAGTGTACCACTCCAAGACAAAGCACATCCAATGTAGATATCATTGGATCCGGGAGCGAGTAGAAGATCGAGAGTTTGCACTGATGAAGATCCACACGGCCAAGAATGGGTCAGATATGCTGACCAAAGTACTGATACCTGACAAGCTGGATGCATGTCGGAAGCGGATCGGACTAGTAAGACATCCCATGCCGGAGTGAAGGGGGAGTTTGTTAGGAAATAGGTCCCTCCGTATGGGAAATGAGAAGAACAGTGTTGATGAGCAAACTCGGCCGAGGCCGAAACCGGATATGGTGTACCCGGCAAGGAAGACCCGGTGAGAACCGGATGTGGAGTACCCGGCAACGGAAGACCCTGTGAGAACCGGATGAGGAGTACCCGGCAACGGAAGACCCGGTGAGAACCGGATGACGAGTACCCGGCAAGAGCCGGATGGTGAAGGCCCAGTGAGAAGTGCTCACCGGATGAAGGGACATATTCATAAATATGTTTTCTGAGAGTCCATCGGGGCTATATTTGTAAATAGCCGAAAAGTCATATTAGTATAAATATGACTTAGGGAAAACTCAGTAGATTATTAGAGTTGTCATTCTTGTTGGTGTAAGATTTGAGCGCGTAATTGTGTACAAAGAGAGAGAGAGAGGAAGAGGTCGTTGCCTCTGTTGTAACCGCTGCCTGTGGCGAAGATAGCAAGCTCGAGATTGTTTGCCTCGGTGCTTTACTATTGTACATTGTGATATAGTGATAGTTTGCAGTCTGTGGGCTACCGTGGCTTTTCCCTAGTTTAGGTTTTCCACATTAACATCCTGTGTACTGTTCTCTTCACTGTGTCGTGCGTGCATTACCCGTTTTCGGTGTTTGATCCTAGGCTCGGTTGTGGCCGAGCGTTGTTCATCGGGAGTGTGTATTCCTGTCAAAGCTTTTCCTCGGTCGACACACCAGATTCTCTTTCCCTTTCTCCTCAAAGCCTTCGGGTTGCTGCATGTAGATTTCTTCTTCCAACTCCCCGTGCAGAAATGTGGTTTTGACATCCAACTGTTCGATCTCCAGGTCCATGTTGGTCGCTATGCTCAGAACAATTCGTATGGATGTCATCTTCACGACTTGTGCGAAAATTTCGTCAAAGTTGACGCCCTTCCTTTGTTCACATGTTGAGTCAGATTCGACTCTATTTGGGACAGGACTCCTTTGTCTTTCCTCCTTGCCTCCTCGTTTAGAATGCTTGTCTTCACAATCTGTAAAGACAAGTTGTCTTCTTGACAGGAGGTGTTGAGAGTAACCACCAGGTTCTCCCAGCTTTCCGGTAGTGTGCACATCAGCAGGATGGCATGCATTGCGTCATCCAGGGGAAACTTGGTCGCTGCAAGTTGATTCACATACCCCATGAATGTGTTGATGTGTTCAACGATGCTTTCACCGTCTCTGTATTTCAGTTGTACGATTTTTCTCATTAGCGAGGTTCTGTTTAGCGCATTCTTCCTCTCGTACAAACCTGACAGCTTCTGCCACATCTCGTGGGCATTCGTGTCGTTCGCCACATGCTGAAGGACACTTACATCGACACATTGTCGGATTGTGGCCACCGCCTTCCTATTCAGAAGCTTCCAATCCGACTCCAATACCCCCCTGGGTATTTTTGCTCTGTCGACTGACTCGTACAAGTCTTTGACTATGAGAAGGTCCTCCATCTTGATCTTCCAGTCTACATAGTTCTGTGAGTTGAGAACTATCATACCTGGGAAACCGCTCACACCTCCTTTCATGCTTGCACCTCAAGCTCTGATACCAGTTTGTTGAGAAATCGACGCGGAAGAGATCACAATAAACGAACTACGTGCTGAAATACGAATCACAAGAATACACCAGAAAGACAAGATAAACAGATGTACACAGAGATGTACGTGGAAACCCTAAAACGGGGAAAACCACGGGAACAGAACTTCACTATACAAATAGTGGATATACAATACAGAGAGGATTACAACACTCTTGCGAGTGGATCAGCCGCACAGGCTCTTCGCGTCTGTTGTTGCTCACACAACTATGGCGCAACTCATGCTTCTCTCTCTCACTCACTCACTCTCTACACACACAATTCTTCACCACACATAAAGTTTGCCCTAGTTGTATATATACTTACACAACTTTCTGGCTATTTACATGTATAGTCACCCGAGTTGGCTATTTACACGATTCCGGTTTCGGCCTCAGCCGAGTCACTCATCAACTCAGCTCCTCTCTCTTTCCCATCTGGAGGGACTTGTTTCCAACAAATAGTTGGGTCCAACCAGCTTAATCATCCCACCAAGAGATTCATCCATCTTCCAATCTTATGGAATGTATGAACCTCTGCTTTGATACCACTTGTTAGGAAATGGGAATTGGGATTAGCTTAGACAACCAACTCTGTAAATAACAGATGTAACTGAAAATAGAGTACACCTGATTTTTATGTGGAAAACCACAGGACACTTAGGGTACCAAAACTTTCACTATGCTTAGAGTACAAGTGAGAATAACTTCTCTAGTGTTCACTAGGGGAATACATGTGCATCAATGCAACAACCTTGGTAACAGTCTTCACATGGATGGATGGAAAGAACAAACAAGAAGACAGAAAAAAAAGCAGAACAACAAAACCTGATAGAAACAGATACTAAAGTCGTTTCCCAGTCTAAGGGTACAAGCTTCTTGGTAGCACGAACAACCCTTTCGAATTCTCTATCCTTTCATTTGCAAGATCTTGAAATGCTCTCGCACTCTCGTCTTTTTTTCTTCTTCAGTCACAAACACTCTCTCTTCCCCCTCTTTTCCTCGTCTATGTATGTATTTATGTGTTCACACACATATAGTATTATATATATAAATTACTTACGGCCCGGCCCTCACCCGACGTTTGGCTCTCAACCGACCCTTAGCTGGCTCTGAGTTGTGGGTTCCACTTGAGTGGACCCCCCCCCCCCCCCCCCCCACACCACACACACACACTCACACACTATGTAAGTTGTGTGTGCGTGATGGTGCCTCCTGCTCTTACAAAGATGAAGGACTCTAGGTTTAGGGTTATTTTAATCATTCGGAGTTGTACTTTGTAACGTCAAATATATGATCTCGATGTACTATCTAATGCGGGTTGCCAACCTTTTTTGTATATTCTAGAACCAAGGTTGTTACCCTGTACGAGATGTACGGAGAGTCAAGTGTGATGAGCGAGGGTCGAATGTTATCATGATGTTGTTGTGTATGTGTAGGGAGCATAAATGTAATTGTGAGTCTATACGTATGTGAACACATGCACACGTGTGTGCATGTGGATGGATACGAGGAGGTATGAGTGAGTGTCCAGTATGAATGCTCGAGGGGGCTTACACCCCTATGTATCTACCCCCTTTTGTACCTATTTAACCCCTTATGGGGAATGAATGAATACAACAATAACCATTTCTCTCTCAATCTCTCTCTTGTCATCTCTCTCCTTGATGAAGCAGAAAATCAAAGAAGAACCAAACGCCCTTGGATGTCGGGTTTCAAAGCAACTCGACGAGATGTAGAAGCAATAAAGAAAATAAGGGAACGTGAACTACACCGCCTAGATGCCATGACTAGGGCACTCTATGCATCGGGACCATGGGTCACACCCACACCAAAAACTTTTGACCTCCCACTTCTTTTTGAGAGACTTGGGTGGAAATGAGAGTAGGCTTAGTGCAAAGTTTTGTACACTACTAGAACTTTCTTAGCTTAAGCTATTTTCTTTTATTTTAGTTTTGATGATTGGATAAACACTCATTTTTGTTGTAACCCAATTGTCTCATGGGCCAAATTTGGCCTTAGAAGACGTTAATATATCTTTCTTTCTTTCTTTCTTTCTCTCCCTCTCTCTCTTCCCTCCCCTTAACGTTGAACCCCCTTGGGAGGGGGGTGGAGCCATCCTAGGCACCACCCCCCACCCCATAATGCTACTCAATGCTTGTCATCTCTCTCACCATCAATCCCATAACGCTCATCATCCTCATCAAACACACCATCTCCATCACCAATATCATTACCATTAACCCTAACCCCTAAACGTACAACAAAGGCTGCTAATGGCCTTTGTATTTTGGAATCAAGGATGGCAACCTTTTTTGGGCCATATCAATATGGTTAATTTTGTAATATCAAATCAATATTTGAATCTCATCTTGGTTGTATATGACTCAATGCAAATCTTATTCAATGAGTCAGATGTTGAGGACTTTGAGATAATGGATTAAGCCTTGTATTTTTTATGGTTTTTGATTCATACATACATACATACATGTGTGTGTGTGTGTATAAACTAGGGTTGTAATGCTTTAGTAAAAACTTGTTTCTTGGTTGGGGGTCTTCTTAGATGAGCTTTTTTATCACTTTATGATACTAATGTGGGGGATTAGATGCTCTCCTAGTGCTGAAATCATTCTCGAAGACTTGAAATCATGCTCTACTAGTGTTGCATAGCCCTAGTAATAGGGATCGGCAACGGTTCGGTTTAGGCTTAGCCTGTTTGGTCTTATCCAAGCCAAACCGGCTAAGCCTAAACCATTTTGGGGATCTCAAACCTAAACCGAACCGAACCGGTTTAGTAAACAGCTTAGAAACCAGTTTCCAAACCGGCTTGGAAACCAGTTTGGAAACCTCCCTCTCTCTCTCTCTCTCTCTCAGATGATCGACTATATAGTACACATTGTACAAGCTCTCCCTCCCACTCTCTCTCTCACGTCTATGTGGTCTCAACTCTCTCTCTCTCTCTCCCCTCGTCTATTTAGTCTCCCTCCCTCTCTCTCTCTCTCTCTTTCCCCTTGTCTATTGTCTCCCTCCCTCCCTCTCTTTCTCTCTCTCTCCCTCTCACTCTAAAGTTTCTAAATGGCTTAGTTGGCTTAGTCGGTTTGGCGAGGCTCAAGCCAAGCCGACCCGAGCTCAAGTTCAAGCCTAAACCGAGCCGAGCCGAGCCGCTAAGCCAAACGGTTTAGACTTGAGCCGAGCCGTTGTCGATCCCTACCTAGTAAGTCAATAATGGAGAAGATAGGCTATGTGAACACTGCACTAAATGGGGAGTTTAATTGCTACTCTATTGCTATAGGAAAGTTCATGTGCCCGCCCCCACAAATGTGTAGGTCAAGTTTTAATGAGTAGCCCCCACAAATGTGTACCTCAAGTTTTAATGTTAAAACTTTTGTTCGAAATCCTCAAAAATCAATTATTCCATTTGTTCCAGTGAGGAGCCCGAGTCATTAATGAGGTGCCCGACTCATATCAAGGGAGGGAGCCCGACTCATTAACAGGCAGGTGCCCAACTACGTGTAATGATGGCGTTGCAACGATCATACTAAATTGATTCACCAAAGTCACTAGCATGCACTAAGAGGTGAACTCATTCACTAAGAGTTGAAATCATTCAGATCATTCACAGTCTATTAATCACTCGCACTGATTTCATTCACCTCAATCACAGTCAAACTACAAAAACCATTCACGAATAACTAACATTCTCGATCATTCACTAAGAGCCGAAATCAAGGCTCGAAGTGCTGAAATCAATCTCGAGCTAAATCATTTAAGAAGAATTGAAATCATCCACTTCATTCATGTGCATTCTCGATCATTCACTAAGAGCTGAAATCAAGGCTCGAAGTGCTAAAATCAATCTCAAGCTAAATCATTGAAGAAGAGTTGAAATCATCCACTTCATTCATGTGCATTCTCGATCATTCACTAAGAGCTAAAATCAATGCTCGAAAGTGCTGAAATCAATTTCGAGCTAAATCATTGAAGAAGAGCGGAAATCATCCACTTCATTCATGTGCCTTATCGATTACATTGAATTCATTTGAACTTCAATCATTGACATTCATTTGAATTCATTCACTTCATTCATTGGCATAATCGCTCACATTCACCTCAATCACTGCCATTCTCGATCACATTGTATTCGCTCACTTCAATCACCGGAATAATTGACCACAACCATAAATGGAGAGCACAATGCATCATGGTATCTTCGCCATGTCGGAAGATGAATTGGAGGATACTTCATGGTCATCCAACGCATCGTTTGTATCTGAGGACGAATTGGAGATGCCTTTTGAGTCATCTGATTTCGATCATGAGGATGAGGTAGTGGATCCCTTAATGTATTGTTCCCCCAGGTATTTTGCATTCTCAATAGGTACGTATGATTTGATGGTTAAAGATTTATCGGGACAAGTTAACGTAACATTAGAAGCATTACGTGATGTCGCAAGGGGTGCATCTCTCAATCTCCATGCATGGAGGCACATGAAGAGTCGTCTCATACTCGGGAATGAGAGTGCAATCTACCCAACGACATCACCTAATCTTCAAGTAATATATGTCGGGAAATGGATGGAGGTAGTATAAGCGTCACATGGTGACGCATCCCATCACACATTTTCAAAGACTGTTAAAGAGGTAAAGCAAGATTACACGACTGATGTACGTGATTATGGGATCGTAACAGAGTACATAAAAGCACTCATTAGAAGTTTGTGTTTGCCAAATGGCATCGAAGGTCGACCCAAACGAAGGTTTGGGATTGAGCATGGCCAAATATAACAAGACCCTACCCATAGAAGTGATCAAGGTAGAAACCCACCAATTAGATGATGCGCTCATGAATTTGCAAACCAAGTATCACATGCTTAAGGAAAGGAGTCAAGAAGGGTATGGGTGTGACTAGGTATAGTTGTCATCGTGCTAGGACATCTCGACTTGCATCTAATTCCACTCAACGATGCATGCGCTCACCCCGATGTGGGTGTACATTCCATGTGGACGTTAGAATGAATGTCGGGGTTGACAATGAGACACTAACCATTTAAATATATGGACCTCATAGTGGTCATGTACCATGTAGTAGGTCGGATGTGTACCATTTGCCAATGCACCCCAATGTCATAAGTTGTTGCAAAGATGACCTATTTGATGTTGGGTGTGCAAGGCATGTGGCACGAATGAGCATGCATAAGGAAGCATATCATAAGTCCAAGGCTAGTCCATTAGAGTGTGTTAGCTATAGGTTCTTTATGATACCAAAGGAGGTCCATAACATGGCAAATAGGTTAAAAATTGGGAGTGCCATGACTAAGGTTTATTGGGCTTTGATGATGCAAGATGCTTATGCACTTCGAGATATTGGGAAAGTGGCTCATGTTCAACCCTACCTGCTTGGTGAACTAGGATCTCCTGCCAGACAACCATTTATCTTGATACTTCAAGATTGATGGATGTTGGAAATGTGTGAGCGGTTGACCCTAAACAACTCTTGGGCAATCAACTCAACATTTAAAAAACAAACCAATTCGGGTTATCATTATATGCAGTTGTTGCTCCCAACACCATGGGAATTGGAATCCCGTTATGGTACATGCTTTGTAGTTTTGATAAGGGGTCAAACCATGAGTCGCATTAGAAACTTGTTTGAGAGTCATATTCGCAAGGATGCCCACGGTGAGGCCAAATGCAAAAGTGATTGATAAATGTTGGACATCATATAATGCCATAACTAATGTGTTGCAACAAACTGTCAATCTTGGATTGTTGTAAATGGGCAACGGTCGCAAACACATAGTCGACTTTTTTTGTGTCAGTTTCACGCCAAAAAGTCATGGGTGGACAACTTGTTGCCAAAAGTAAGTGCAACTGAGAGAAACCATCTTTATCAACGAATGTGCCAACTCATGCAATGCATTATTGAATCCGCATTGAATGCGATGTGCGAGGAGTTAAAGGTAGAATTTGCAGACAAACCCGGTGTTTGGCAATATATAGGAGGATGGTGTGGTTTGACATGTGTGTGGAGGAAACTCTAGGCCAAGTTTGGTAGAATGTTCAACTATGGACATGTCGACACTACCAATATCGTGGAAAGACATTGGCAGTTTATAAAGTATACTGTCTTGAGAGAAAGAATAAACCGATCAATTACCGACCTTGTGCATGTCTTAATCGGGGACAATGAAACTGGCACTTGCATCGGAGGAATGATGATAGAGTGGTACAAGAAATCTGTGATAGTGGTCAGTTTGCACCCTGTGCAATTTGTAGGGATCAAAGGTCCCAACTTAAAGAGGCGGAGAGAATATTGGAAAGGTATGTCGACGATACTTCCACAATGCAAATTGTGGACGAGGCCCGATATTGGTTTAGAATCTTGAGCATGACGACTCCCACTCTATGGTATAATGTCTCACTCCAATGCTCATATTGTGATTGCCAAGACCTTGCGAGTAAATGTAAGCATTTACTCGGTATCCGAATGATTATTGAGAGGCATTTATGTGGCTCATTTCCTTTTATAGATCACACGACCCAAATGTGAATGGACCTTAATACTGAAATAGAAGTGGAGGCAGAGGTAGAACGAGTCGGTGAGACAAACCCCACAACATTCGAGATTGAATCATTGAAATCCAAAATACAAACGATCGAGGAAGCACTTCAATGTCTCAAGCAAGGGTTAGGAACCTTTGACCGTGCAACTATTTGGGAATGTATACAAACATTGGAAGATGTGGCTAAGAAGGTGTATCGGGTTGGTGCACCAAAATCAACCAATGGAGAAGATGGCAAATCAATAAGTCGCAACCAACAAATCGGTGCCAAAAGAAGCGCAACAATAGACATCTCGCAAGAACTTATTGGCAGCTCCCCAAACACTTCCTGAAAAACTACAAAGAGGTGCAAGTCGGGGCTAGGAGGCGATTGCCAATATATGACCATGAGAAGGTTCAGTGTTTGCGTTGCGATGGCTTGACCTTGACTTCAAGGGACTTGATTGTTACATGTTGTAAAAATTGTGGTTACATCTTGCCATCATCCCGACATGCGCCATAATCTTAACATGTAATGTGTGTATTCATATTTCCTTTTAGGGTTCCATGGCTTGGATTATTCTCATTGTCAACATTTGACATTTTAATCTTTTATGTAAGACTTGTTATTTGAATCTTTAAGTTGATTTGTTATTTGAAGCTTGGAGATATAACTTTGTGTGATTTTTGAGTTTTAAGTTTTCAGGTTTTGAGCAATTGGAAGCTTAGGTTTTTTTTGAGTAATTTTATGATCATTTTCATGGCAAATATTTGTTGTACACTTTAACCATTTTTTTTTTGGGAGTTTTTTGATGTTTGTTTCTAAGTTGGGGGCTCCTCTTTTGGTGCGTCACAGACAGAGAGACACAGAGACATATATATATATATATGTATCAGTATATATATATATATATATGTATCAGTATGTATGTTATGTGTTGAAATCGTCAAGACTGCAGATTATGGCGCTGCGAAGCTACTCTTGGTGACCGTTTTGTTCCTACAGGGGCCAATCCAATCCAATCCAATCCAATCCAATCCATAGCCAACAACAGATCCCCTCGCCTTTCATATCTGTTGTTCACCATGGAACCTTCATCTCCTCCTCCTCCTCCTCTTTCTTCTCCTTCTTCTCCGTTTGATGGTCATCATGGAAAGCTTCGTGTAGCAGGGAATGAACACCATCTTCACTATCATCATCATAAGCATGAAGAAGAAGAAGAAGAAGAAGAAGAAGAAGAAAAACAGAAACATCTTCATCTTCATGACCATGGAGCAGAAGTAAACAGAATAGAAGAAGAAGAAGAAGAAGAAGAAGAAGAAGAAGAAGAAGAAAAGCAGAAGAAACAACAACCAATCTTCTTCTCTCGACATTACTCATTCCAGGAGAATCTTCATCCACAACAACAAGACCATCGCCATCACCATCATCACAACCACCACTACCCACACCAACAACAACAGCAGCAGCAGCAGCAGCAACAACACACCTTCTCTCGCCATGCTTCCTTTAATCTGCCTCCAAAAAGTAAACCCTTCGGATTTGCAATTTCCCCTGTTCCTCCCCCTCCTCCTTCTTTTCCGTCCTTTTCCTTTTCCTCTTCTTCCTCTTCCTCCCCCTCTCCTTCGATTTCTCGAATGTCTTCTTTCCAAGATCCAAAATCTCGGAGGGCTCTGAATCGCATTGTTTCCATTGATCGGCACCGAGCTCCTGAAGTCTTCAGCTCCCAAGAAGACGTTTGGAAAGGCCAGTTTGTGTCCACTCATTCCAATATTAACCAAGAGAAAGAAGAGAAGGAAGAAAAAAAGAGGATTTTAGGCAAACATAATTCGCCCAAGTTTTCAACCTCAACTTGGAGGAGCTTGGCTCTTTCAACTTTAAGGTCTGGCAAAAGAAGTGGCCCTCGGAAGCTTCTCATGCTTATCTTTCTCAACTTTACATATTCCTTTGTGGAACTTTTCTTAGGTCTTCTTTCTGGACGAATTGGTAAGTTTTCTGCTTTATTCCATTATTTCAAGTAGATCTTACCCATGATTTCAACATGAGTCAGTCTGTAGTTAAAAGCAAGTTTACTCCACTACTGTGAGTTAATTCTCAAACAATGAGTAAGAACTAGGAGATTGGCAAATCATGCAACTTTATGGGAATGCAAATCATATGTAGTTTGTGAAGTGGATGAAAATATAGTATCTTATCGAAATGCTCACTGACAGAAACATGATTCCTTTTGCAGGCTTGGTGTCAGACGCCTTCCATTTGACTTTTGGTTGTGGACTCCTGTCATTTTCTTTCATTGCAATGCTCTTCACAAAAAGATTTCCAGATGAAGCCTATACTTATGGGTAAGCTAAACTTTTGTGGCCTTTTTGATGTCATACTTGATTTTCTTGAATGAAGTAATTCGAGCAAGAATCAAGATTGAAATTTAATTCTATAAATTTCCAAGGGTATCTTGCACATTAGTTATTATGGGGAGTTACTGCTAGACAATGTGACATGTGATATCCTTATGATTTATTGTATCTAGAAGATATGGAGAATTCGTTATCAATTATCTTTGATCTCCATGCAAGTATGAAGTACGATATTAATATAATTGAATTGCATATTTTTCAAAGAATGAATTTGTTGGAAAAGTGTATGGTCAATTTCTTGACTGGCCAGTATTTGAATAGTCTGTTGGATATTACCTAGATTGTGTGTCACATACTGTGTTGCACATGGTTATTTGAACAAAAGGTTGCTTGTGGACATAATTATATGCATCTTGTTGACAAATTCTGCCCATCACTCTCCCGAGAAGCAATAGGAATTCAGAATAAGTAGAGTTCACTTGATATGAATGTTGATATATGAGCCTCAGCTATCCATGAGCACTGACGATGACGGTCGGTGCTATGGAAAAGTTTTGCGTTGTAAAAATCTATGCTTCTTGAGATGTATTTCTTGTGTAGTGTAGGTTTTTGTTTTTAAGATGAGAATATCTAGATATTATGACTGTCTCAGTCTCAGATACTCTGATCTTTATAGTGGGTGTTTGATTTGCAGAATCCTATAGAACTTGTGCAACAATATGAATGCTTGCTTTCTTAGGTAGAGAGTAGAGCCTATTATGCTTTGGACTTGACACTAATTTTGATTTGCATTCAGGTATAAACGGCTGGAGGTTCTGGCAGCATTCACAAATGCTGTAAGTATCTAACAGTCAGGTTTACAGCATGCTTGCGGTGTGATTCTATGAGTGAGGCGATAAATAATAATATTTGTGGTTCTTCTGGATAGACAGCTCTTTCTGCTTTTCCTTTCGTTTTCTCTTGCTGTTGAAGCCCTGCATGCTTTTGTTCACGATGAGTCGGTGCACAAGTAAGACAAGTCGTAGCATTTTGTTTTCTATATTAAAATATTATGATAAATGATTTGATTGGATGTGGCATCAAAAGGTTGAGAATGAGGTATTTGAGGTTTTGTACAGACACTACCTGATTGTATCAGCAGTAACGAATCTTTTTGTTAACCTTGTGGGAGTATGGTTTTTTCGTGGCTATGCAAGAATCCGGATAGGTATGAAATATTTTAGCAATGATTTTAACTATTAAAGCTTTTGTTTTGTTTGCGAAATCAGAAGAAAACATTGTCTATTTATGATGAGCATTTTAGATAGGTAAAAATAAGTTATGGGTTCTACAGTACTGAGTGTTCAACCGCTACATTCTGTATGGATGTAGCTGGGTTTGTAGGGTTGTCTGGTGGAGACTAGAACATCATGTATTTAACCTTACGTTTGTCTAGAAGGGGGAGGCAGGGAGAAATCACTCTTCCTGATGTGAGTGATACAAATAAATAAGAATGTGCATTACATTGAAAAAGAGAGAGGTGGAATCATAATCTTCGTGATTTCTAATGTGCAGCATACCGAAAGGCCGAGGATATGAATTATCATTCGATTTTTCTCCATGTGCTATCTGATTCCATCCGAAGGTAGGAACTTTTATATTTAGTGAATGACTTGGGGAATTACATGTCCTTGAAATTTCTTTGCAATATTTAGGATGCACATGCTTGCACATGCTTGCAATTTAGGATCTATTTTACAGGATAACTGCATGGATCTTCAAAGTAATTCTAACAGCAGTCCATGAAAAATTGATATTATATAATATGCGAAGAAATATAAAATTTTCATGTGTTTTTATGTTCTATTATATATTAAACACATGAATCTGTTTAAACAATAAAAGAATCCAATTTCATATCGTATATCATCTGATGTTTCATTTTGATAAAATATTAAACCAAGTACTTTCTGGCTTTAACTTGTTGCTGTATTGCACTCATGAATTCACATTTAATTTCTATATTGTATAAATACTTTAAATGAGATCTGGTCTGTGTTTTGTATATATCTTACTTCAGTGCAGGATTGATACTTGCATCGTGGCTGTTAACTCTAGGGTAAGCATCGACTTTCATTGTTTTTTTCTCTTCACAATTTATTCTCTACGGTAAGCAACCTTATTGACATGTAAGCGAGTTCATGTAATTGTTTCTTCACTTGTTTGGTATAATTAAGGTTTGTATGGACGCTGCTTCTTTGTGGTTAATGATTTTGAAGCATGATAGTTTCAAGGACTTCACATGCATGATATACACCAAGTGTAGAAATCAGATAAGACACTATTATTCAGGATTGGGGAGGTATGAAATAGCTTGTTATAACATGGGTTTATCATGTTTTGGCTTGATATACACCAAGTGTAGAAATCAAATAAGACACTATTATTCAGGATTGGTGAGGTATGAAATAGCTTGTTATAACATGGGTTTATCATGTTTTGGCTGTCAAACGACCTCCAGTGCGCGAGACATGTGGCAGATAATAGAACAGAGAGAAGATAGAATAGAAGAAGCAAGAGCAATGAAGATGTGGCTAGTTTTAGATAGAACCAAGTACACGCAATAGGTCATGTTGACCTTCTTGAGGACAGCTAGGGTGAGAATCCCCTTTATATACAACCAAGTATGGAAAAGTTACCATGTTTATTTGCATGGAAAGAATCTAGTCATGCGGATGGGTTGTTGTGATATTGTGATGTAAGATCCAAACTTTGGTTGGTTCCGACTTTAAAAGCAGGTGCAGTGACCTGCCAACAATCAGCTTGATCTTCCTCGTAACAGATACGATACCACCTTCTTTACGCCCTAATAAGTAGGTGAATAAAGATATGTATCTTCATGTTTATCTTGAACATAGGAGTGTGGTCTTGCTTTAATAGTTGTGCACGTTCTTTTGTCAAGGGGTTTATAGAACTAGTCGGGTTATTGACATTGAATCGTGCATGCAACTTATAGGATGCAGAAAAATGGATTTGCAGCATACAATTTTATTCTCCTTTGCTTTCTCTCTTGTTTCTTATTGTCTTCCATCATTCTATCTTGGGCTTGGCTACAACCCTAACATTTTGAATTGGAATGATTCATCAATGACTAAAAGACCTTATATAGTGTTGTTGCATCCATGCATGCTCGCCACCTTTCAGTCATGCATAATCAACACTTGGCATTTATGCAAGCATGCCATTTGGCAATCATACATTAGCTTGTGCGAGTTGGCGACATATCGTAATATTATGTTCATAGCCTAGATTATTGACAAGAAATTGTAATAAATATTGTATATAAAATGATAATAATCTATTGGTTAAAGCTTAGATATATATAATAGGGGTCATGGGTTCAATTCTGTCTGACCTTTTGGTGGTGACATGATTACTGTAGCATTATGTAGGTGTTCATGATGCAAATAACCTATATATCGACCCAAAATCAGGGGAAGCACCACCCTAAAGATCAATTAGACAATCATATGGCAGTGCTTGTGTAGACAATCTGCATTTTGTTTGTCAAATACGTCAAGGAGACCATTGTATTGAGCTGTAAGTGGGACTGTTGTAGAGTCCTGAATGAGTGATTAAAAGGAGGTTGGCACGATGAGGATGATGTATATTTGAGTAACTTCGGCTAACATTGTGCATTGGCCTTGGTGGAGTCAAGTATACAAACGGACATGCCTTTTATAATGGAGCAGTAAATGTCATATCTACCATTGGATCAAGATAGTTAATTGTTGGATCACATGTTGTAGCTATGGTGGGGGTAAAGCTAGCAACCGGAGCAAAACTTGTAGTTACAGCAAGGATGGGCATTGCTGTACCCGTCAAAGTTGCCTGATAATGTAAGTAGGGGCATTACTCTGTAGATGAGAGGAAGTAATTAGGGATTTGTGTTGAGACTTCATGGGCCAAGTTCGTCAATCTATCGTCAGATTGTGTGATTCAGGCCAAGGTAATTTGAGGATAACAGGGTGGTGCAAAGGAGCAATGGAATTGATTGCAATATCTTTTGATGTGATGTGATCGGGATAATTTAAGGGGTTCCTGCTCATTAACCAACACAACTGAAATAGGAATATGCTTTCGCAGGACAGTATGAAGGAAGGATTGTGGAGCCGTAATCTATTTGAGCAAGTATCTTGAAACTAGGGGATAGTTCGGATATACAACTGGAGCCCTGGCAAAGGTCTTGTCTATGTTGTCCAGGTGCACGGCTCTTACCGCTACAGGCCAACCCTGTTTCTGATTGGTTGACTGAATCCATCATCACAAATTCAATAAAAGTTTTTTAATATGACCCTGAATTCCTCATCGAATCTGATTGAGGAGGCTTGTTCATCCCAATGGATGTCACATGCTAATTGCCGAAACAAGGTGACTCAACAATGTGGATATGCTATTTGTGAGAGTGCAAAGGCAAGATAGTCCTTGCATCAAGTTGAGAACCAAATCACTTTCAATCAAATAGTAAGAAGTTCAAGGTTCATCAGTAAGAGTTATTACAAGAGACGGCACTTTGATCCTTGAGGCAAGAGGTGCAGGTGCAAGGTCTAGTCTTCACCACAAATTCAAGAAAAGTTAAAGAAAACAAGGTAGAAAGATAGAGTAAGACAATGCGACCAACATCACCTAATTTGGACTTCTTTCCACGTTAGACAAGGCACCTCTACTTTGTTACCTTGTTGTAACGTCATCCAACCTCATAAGCAAACATATTATGACTTGTTTTCTTCCTTAAGTAGAATTGATCCCTCCTTTTGTAGGCCTCCAAAAAATAACGGTCAAGAGTTAAAATAGGGCATTACTTTTTTCTTCCATCTTGTCGTCATTTTTTCTTTACACAGAAATGCTTTTCTTTTATGCCTATTGCTGTTAATTGCATTTTATCTAGAAAGATTTGTCCTCAAATTACATGTATGGCCTTCCCCAAATTACAATTAATGCTTAAGCCATATCCCAACTCTCTTGGAACTTAATTCGTAAGCTCTTTTATGTTCCATTCTCCAATTTGTATGCCATTGGTGGCATTCACTTTGTCTTTTGGATGTCCCTTCACTTTTGATCCAAAATCACTGACTCATTTAGCTGCCTCCCTTGGCCCCACATGAACCATTTATGGTGAACACCACCCTGTATGAAAAAGTCTCTCTTTTCCATTCACTAGGCTACGGACAAAAGAAGAGACATCAAAAGATGCATAAACAAAATGTGAGTGGCGACACATTTTTTAAACCTCACGCAAATGAAGATAGATGATACATTAACAAAAGATACAGTCAGTGGGAAAAACTTCCCGTGCTGACACACTTTTGACAATTACAATCACCGTCTTTCTCGTTGTCAACAAAAGAAAGAGAGGATTACAATGTGGATATAATAAGTTAAAAAGAAACATAGGAACCAGTTCATTTCTTCCTCTTCTCCAGCTGTTATGTTGCCATCCACTCCTGGAATATAAGTAGTGCCATGAGATACATACTTCTTCATACACCAACCATTGAGGCTATGTGAATGCATTGTGCTATCCAAATTTTTAAGCTGAAAGCTGCCATGAGATACATACGTCTTCATACACCAACCGTTGAGCCTATGTGAATGCATTGCTCTATCCAAATCTTTAAGCTGAAAGTTTTTGTTGTACTTTTTGTGCACCACATAAGGTCCATCCCGCTGGTTATCAAGGTCCTGTCATTGCACATTATCATACCTATTGTTATATCTCAAAGCCAATGCACCTTTGTCGATGTCGAAATTTTGATGTGTCGATGTTGAACTTTTGATGCTTCATATTACTCCTTTCTTTGTATTGCTTGCTGCATATAATGCTCCATAACTTCTTCTCTTCAATATGTAGTAGGTGGTTCCTCATTAAACTGTTCATAAGAGCATTTCCTTCTTCACGTTGTGATGCTTCAATCAATCTATTACTTTTTATTTCAAGCACTATGGGAAAAATGCTTCTTACCCATAGTAAATCCTGTTGATGAGTAACAGAAACATGATACACCCAAAGAGCATCTTCTGTACACCTATCCCATGTTCTCGATTTATCTTGCCCTTGCTTTGTCAAATTCTTCACAATAATCACATTCATTTTGTCCACTGCTCCATTTGGTTGTGGATACTAAGGAGTTGCATATCTGTGCTTAATCTTCAATCTTGTTTATAGACATGCTAACATTTCACTCCTAAAACTTGGACCATGATTTGATACAATTTCCATAGGAACTCCAAGCTTGGTACAAATATTTTTATATACAAATTGGGCTACATGTTTAGCTTTAATAGAAGAGGTTGCCACTACTTCTACCTGTCAGGTCATCTAGTGAATAGCCACTAGAATGAAACCTTTCCATTTCGAGTCTTTGGGAGCGGGTGCACTGAATTGATTCCTCATTTCTTGAAGGGTGCGAAAACCACTATCGATTGTAGAGGACCACTGTTGATGGGTGGCCCCTCCCAAGGGGGTTCGAATGTGCGGAGAGAGGGAGAGAGACACACAGAGAATGAGAGGGAAAATCAAGACAGACACAAGTTGAGGGGTAACTTCAATATATTTCTCCTTCTTTTCATGCCCCATGGGTGGGGGTTTATATAGTACAAGATCAAGACAATACAAAAAGCCAAATGGGGGGTAGTTACACCTACTTACCCCAGTCTCTCACATTTGCACACATGCACACAAAACGCCAAATTGCATGTGTACACACTCTTCCTCACACTCACACATTAACAACATGTTACACATTACACCTTAACCCTCCCGTACACCTATACGGGTAACAACCACTTTATAGACAACTCCACCCCGCCCATTGGCATGCATCACATGATCTACACCATTCATGCACATCCTTGTATATAGTAGGCAAAATAAAACCAATTAGAAAAACCTTTCTTATTATGATATCATGGGCCAAATGTCCACGACAAGCCTTGGCATCTTTCGTAGAATCTCCACAATCTCATCTTTAGTTGGTACCCTTTATAGAACTTCATCTTTGCGTTTATAGTATAAATCTTCTCCAACCAACAGATATTGGGATGCATTTGCCACCAACTGCTTTCTATGCAAGGCTGTGAGTTGAATTGGAATTTCTCCTCCACTAAGAAAGCTTTGTATCCCTTTTAGGGACTCAACATCCTTACATGTTTCTAATACACAAACTACATTCTCCTTTATTGTTTTCATTTGTGATTGCGGTAATGCATTTGGGTCTTTGTTGTTTAACCTTCCACGTGTAACTTAGGAAACCTACTACTCTTTCAGAAAACCTAGGAGGCCCATCACTTCTATATTGAAATTTCTAAGATCATCACTCTGACACTTCCAACTACCAAAAACTTGTTTAATTACCAGTAGAGAGTCTCCTTTGATTATAAGTCTTGTTATCTTTAAGGCTTTACAAAGACAAAGATCAAAACGTAATGTAGCATATGCAGTGCTTCATGTTTAACTGTTTTTCCAATTGAGTCTTTTATGACAAATCCTCCCGCAACTATGGTTGTTGATTTATGACATGCTCCATCAAAGAACAAGGTGAATGCGTTGTCCAAATCTGATTCTGGTAGCACATTCCTTAGCTTTGCTAAGTCTTCCTCATGAATTTTTCTCTATATGTAAGGAGATCAGCTAATTCTGCATGTATAGTCGATGTAATCAAAGTGTACCAATAATAGGGTCCACTTAGCAATCCTTGCTGGCATGCTCACATGTTGAAGTACACATGGGAGCAATGACATGCCGGTGATTATCACAAAGCAATGGGGAAGTTAAAGGTCCTAAATGACCCCCCTATAGTGTGTACATGTGTATAGGCCTATTTATAAAGGCTAAAAGTCACTTATCTCTTTTTCGTTATTTTTGGGCCAAGTTCATTGTGAACTTAGCCAAAACCCTAAATGGGTCATATAAAACATACGTTAATAACTTTTGGATCTCACTTCAAAGGTGAACTCCTCCAACTACTACTCTCTCTC
This sequence comes from Azolla caroliniana, assembly GCF_043228905.1. Taxonomy (NCBI): domain Eukaryota; kingdom Viridiplantae; phylum Streptophyta; class Polypodiopsida; order Salviniales; family Salviniaceae; genus Azolla; species Azolla caroliniana. Next base: position 15,902,042 of record NW_028230440.1, read on the forward strand.
TATCTTTTCTACCATAGCTCCACTATTGCATCTAAAGAGTCTGCGCAGGTGCTGTACAGCAAAGAACAGGTGTTCAAACCTCTTTATTGAGCTATGGTGTAATCCTCCTTAGATATAAAACATAAGTTAATAACTTTTCAATCTCACTTCAAAGGTGAGCTCCTCCAACTATTGCTCTCTCTCTATCTTTTCTACCATAGCTCCATTGTTGCATCTAAAGAGTTTGCACAGGTGCTGTACAACAAAGAACAGGTGTTCAGACCTCTTTATTGTGTAGCTATGGCATCATCCTCCTTAGATGTGAAGAATCTTTTTGAGATTCGACGATTTGAGGGAACAGGTTTCAACTTCTGGAAGGAAAGAATGCAAGGAATTCTTTTTTTGAAGGATTGTGACAGGGTATTGGAGGCAGAAAAACCATAGAACATGTCCGAAGATGCATGGCAGATTTTAAATAAAAAGGTTGTCATATATATTAAGAGGGCTGTTTCTGATGAGATTTTAGTACATCTCAAAGGGTTGGTATTTGCTCCTGAAATATGGGCAAAGCTGAAGGCTACCTATGAAAACAATACACCAGTTAATCAAGTACACCCATAGAATGAACCATACGTATCATACGTGTGTTTGCATTCGAGAATGATTCAATCAAACGTGTATGGTAAATCACCTCGTAATTGGATTGGATTGACAAGTTGGATTGGATTGACTATGATCTATATTATATATTGATTCACTCTCAATCCCAATAAGTAGACTCTAATCCATTGTGAACCACCAACATAAGTATGGTTGCAATATTTGGGATGCTTCTTAAGAATCAAGACATCTCTATCCTCCTCACTTTAGAACATTACAAAAAAATGAGTATGAACTATAGAGATTGAATCAAAATATGTCATTATAAATTATAATCAAATGTTCAACATAAAACGTATATTTGAGAATATGAAGAAAACATGACATAGGCAGTAGTAGCATAACAACTTAGGGGCTCCATACTCAATGAAGAGATCAAGAGAAGCAAGTGGGGAAGGTGGCAGTGCAGCCAACATGGTTAGAGGTAGGATAGATAAGAGAAGTAACTATGCACACAAGAACAAAAGTAAAAGCAAGGAAAGGGGAAATAACAGCAAAGTTAAAAGCAATGATGTAACATGCTATCAGTGTGGCAGGAAAGGCCACAAGAAACTTGATTGCCGCTATTGCAAAGCCAAACTTGAAAGAAAAAAGAATTTTGGAGATAAGAAAAAGGACAAGACTAATGCACATGACGGCAAAAAGGACGAAGAGAAGGCCAATTTGGCCTCTAATGTAGGCATAGTGGAGCTGTCAGATGTTGAGGACATTTTATGTGCTACTTTTTCAGCTGATGATACTTATGCATATGATGCCTCTTTAAATATTCATTCACATGACGTGTGCATCACTAGGAATGATCTTATTGATGCTTTGCGGACTGTCAATGTTGCATTGGCCCAAACATGGATAGTTGACTCTGGTGCTTCATTTCATGTGTCTCCTATCAAGGAGTGTTTTACTACTTTTATTGCAGGCGACCATGGCCATGTATACCTTGGAAACAATCATGCATGTTCCATTGAGGGTATTGGCATTGTGCATTTTTCTACAAATGGCACTAATGAGCTGGTTTTGCATAATGTGCGTTATGTACCAGGGATCAAGAAGAGCTTGCTTTTTGTGGGTCAAATGGATATGCATGGTTATAGCATTCTCTTTGAGAGAGGATCATGGAAAATGACAAAAGGTTCAAGGCACAAAGAAGGGAACTCTTTATTGCTTACATGGAAATGCTATATCGGGCAAATTTATTGCTTTGGCTGAAGTTCACTCCCATATGGAGTTGTGGCATAAGAGACTTGGCCATATGAGCCGAAAGGGTCTCACTAGGCTTTGTAATCTAAAGAAGCTTGATGCTAAAGGCACAAAGCTTGATTTTTGTAATGAATGCCAATATGGTAAGCAAGTGAAGCGTTCCTTTTACTCTGGTGTGTCTTGTAAGTCTTGTGTACTTGATCTTGTTCATTCTGATGTGTGTAGCATGCCCACCAATCTATGTGGGGTGCAATGTATTTTATCTCATTTGTTGATGATTTTTCTAGAAAAATTTGGGTTCAATTGCTTAAATCTAAGGATGAAGTCTTAGCTGCATTTAAGCGTTTTCATGGATTTGTGACCACCCAAATAGGCAGAAAACTGAAATGTTTGCGTACGGACTATGGTGGTGAGTATGCAAGTGCTGAATTCAAGAATTTTTGTGAAATTTTGGGTATTAAGAGGGAGCTTACTGTGCCATACAACCCCTCTTCTGGTGGTGTGGCTGAACGATATAACAGGACACTTTGTGAGAGAGTGAGATGCATGCTGTCCACCACTAATCTCCCTCATGGATTTTGGGGAGAGGCACTCAAAACTGCAGTACATGTATGCAATAGATCCCCTCACACATCCTTGAAGAGGTTTGGTCTGGCAAACTTGCTTCATTTGATCACTTACATGTCTTTGGCTGCGAGGCTTTTGTACATATAAGGCTTGAGCTGAGAAACAAACTTGATGCCAAGTCCATTAAAGGCCTCTTCATGGGATATGGTGAAGAAGGCGAAATGGGCTACAGGATTTGGATACCCCAGCTCAAGAAGGTTATATGCAGCCAGGATGTTGTTTTCAATGAGGCAAGGCTGCTTCCAAACAATTGTGCCTCAAAAGATGACCATAAAAGGGTTAGATTTCAGCATGACCAGCCACCTGTTAGACCCAATTTTGACCATCAGGATGCACCACAAAGGACTGAAAAGATTGATGATCCCGTGGTTTTGGAGCCAGAAGATGGACAGCAAGATGAGGATCCTGAGGGGAATATGCAGCCAAGTAATAATGCTGAAAATGGTGCAGAAAATAATGGACAGCAGCCTAATGATGATTTAGACGTACCGCCTAATGCTGACCCATTGCCTGACAATGTGGATCATTGGGTGAGACGTTCTACTTGTATTAGACGAAATGTGAGTAGATTTGACCCCTTGTTGCACTACATAATCTTGACTGGTGAGGGAGAACCTCCTACATATAAAGAGGCAAAGGCATGTGAGCACAACAATAAGTGGGAGCTTGCTATGCAGGAAGAGATTAAGGCTTTGCATTCAAATAACACTTGGGACTTGGTTAAACTGCCCAAAGGAAGGAAAGCTATTCCTAACAAATGGGTATATAAAATCAAGACTGTTGATGACAAACCCAAGTATAAAGAAGGCTGGTTGCAAAAGGATATGCTCAAACTAAAGGCATAGATTTCCAGGAAGTGTTTTCTCCTGTGGTAAAAATGACCACTTTGCGAGTGCTATTTGCTATAGTGGCTGCACTTGATTTGGAATTAGACCAAATGGATGTACATACAGCTTTTTTGAATGGTGACATTGATGAAGAGCATTACATGAAGCAGCCCGAGGGCTTTGTTATTCTTGGAAAGGAACATTTGGTATATAAGCTCAATAGAAGCTTGTATGGGCTGAAACAAGCTTCTAGACAATGGTACAAAAAGTTTGATGCTTTTATGCTCAAACATGGGTACAAAAGAAGCCATGCTGATCACTGTTTGTATACTAAAATAGATGAAAATGGCAGTCCAATCATTCTTGTACTATATGTAGATGATATTCTCATTGCTGCCAAGAAAAGGAGCATTGTTGATGTCCTTAAAAAGCAGCTGAAATCTGCATTTTCAATGAAAGACCTTGGGGGATCTGAACATGTACTTGGAGTAAGAATTAGGAGACAAAGGGAGCAGCACACATTATATTTATCTCATGAAAAATACATTGACAAGGTGCTGGACAGATTTGGTATGGCTGACGCAAAGCCTCTTGGAGTGCTGTTACAACCATATGATAAAATCTCTAAGGAAGATTGTCCTAAGACACGAGAACCAATAAATTACATGCAAGGTGTACCTTATGCTTTAGCTTGTGGTTCGCTTATGTATGCTATGGTTGCTACTAGACCTGATATTGCCTATGGTTTCAACATTAAGAATTCTTTCTCAACATCAGATTTGACTTTGGTAATAAAGTAGATAGGATGCATAAGCCTACTTTCAGAACCTTGTTGCATGAGAATGGCAACTATAGCATGAGATCCAAAGCTGAGAGAGAAAGAAAGTAGATTTCCTTTTGGGTGGCATAAGAATAGTGGCATTTAGAGAAAAATCAGTTGTAATTGTCCACATAAAGTTGTTGGATTTTGCCATGCCAAGAAGAAGGAAACATGCGACAAGGCAAAAATCTGTGGTGTAATCTTCGGATCTTGCTCATTGCTGTTCTGACCCTATGGGTATGTTGGAAGCATGCTTTAACTCATGGTTAAAGCCATCAAAATTCTCCAGAAATGGTGGTTTTTTCTCTAACAATGGTGCAAACCATGCCACTGCTGTTCTTGTTAACACTGTTCGCAGCATGATGGGCAATAATGACAATTAACATGGAATATGGGTAATATAATTGTATGCGCATCCTTTAGATGCACATGGAATGACCATGCTTGTGAATAAGGAGGAAGTTGAGAGGTGATATATGCTACTCATATTTATGTGACTCAACCGCATTAACTCACTGAAGTAAACTCCTATGATTCACTGAAATAAATTTTAATGGGTCACTGAAACCCATTTTGATGAGCCACACAAAAGATGACTCTCTCGGACAGGGACAGAACCCATCGTTTGTATAAGCTGGGCCAAAAAAACTGAACAAAGCTGATCAAATGCTTGCTCTAAACCAAGCTGAATTATAATGATCTCTTAATTTGTATTTTATGCATAATCTGTCCTCATTTGTATTTTGTGCATAATCTGTTCCAATTTATTTGTATTGTGTATAATCTCCAAAACGGAGGTAATGGAGGTACCTTAGGAATCAATTTAGTAATACCCACTTTCCAAGAATTATGCATATGTCCAGCTCAGATTTCTTGACACAGTGGTCAATAGTGATGGCAACAAATCTGCATGATTTACGAAGAATTCATTAATGGGATCATCCTACCATGGCTTATGCCAAGAACCTGAAGGAAATCTGAACCCACTAGTCTCATCCTCTCCTTTTCTTACTGCCTCGTTTGCCTGGCTTGTCTCTCAATTTATTTGTATAATCCAGATTATACCCTCACAAAGGCATTTATTACTGCAGGGTTAGCAATGCAGAGACATTGTGCTTAGGTTTAGTTGCTGTTGCTGTATTTCTTGTGGTGATGCCACTCTTTAAAGCCACTGCAGGAATTCTATTGCAGATGTCTCCGCAAAGCCTATCAACATCAATGCTTCACAAGTGTCAGAGACAAGTAGGATAGATTTTCACAAATTTCTATATTATGCTAATGTGTCCCATCATTCCTGATTTAACTGAATCTCTCAGGTGATATTGCTGGAACGAGTTTTAGATATGCATGCTCGCTTTTGGGAGATGGTTCCCGGATTTGTAGTAGGCACTATCCTCGTACAGGTACTAATGTATAAAATCTTCCTAGCAGGCATCTTGATTCTGCTAGGTAATGATTACCCACTATCATTTACATCTGATGAACTAAATGGGTAATTCTGGTTAAATGTAGGTAAAAGCAGACACAGATGAGCAAAAGGTGCTTCAACATGTGCATAGCGTATATAATGATATTGGGATAAAAGACCTTACTGTCCAACTTGAGATTCAAGTGTAAGATATTATGAGGAAAACATTCTCAATGCGCTTTAGCTGAAAAGGTCTTCAGATGCCAGTTGTCTGGTATATGTTATCATTGATATAAATCAAGGTGATTTATCTTTGAGATGAGTATGGCAACCCCATTGTTATCAGGTCATGTTTTTACTCTGGACATTTGTAGCTGGCTTGGCATCTCAGTTGTATAGTACCTAAAATATTGTATTCCCTCCCAAATTTGCAAATCTGCAAGTAAAATGTGGCGTCTAGCAAACATAATTTGTGAATGAATACTGGTGCTTCATTTCCTCTGTATCTAATAAAAGAACCTGGTAGTTCCATGCCAATTTTCTGAATTGAGAGATGATTTTATGAAATATTGAACATTTGTCACTACTTTAGATACTTCTATTGCACTTATTATCTTCGTTTTTGGCACTCTTAAATCTTACCAGATATGACGAAGCATGCGTGTCTTTCCATGGGTCTTAAGTAGGGGGATGACGGAGTTTAAAATGGAGATGTTGACCAACAATGAATATGTGGGAACTTTGGCTGAGTATGTAAAGTAACTTTAATCTGATTGATCCACTCAGTGTGTTATTGATTACTTTTACAATAACTACTCTACCGGAATACCTCTAATACTTTACCTGAAGGTGGATGGAAGTTCGAAGTTCAAGGAAAAGAGTGTTGGAAAGTAACAATACTTGACAATGACTCTAGAAAGTAATTATACTTAACAATATGACTTCATTTTTTTGAACGATGATTTTAGTAACCGGGATAGTTTTTTGCAGCAATAGTGAAGTGGAATGTAGGAGATTAATTTGGTTCCGCATGTATATATTTTTGTTTGTGTTTGATCTCATAGAAACTCATTGTTGGTATTTGGAAGTCCTTACGAGTTAGTTTACATGTCATGGATTTGACAAAGATGTCTTGTATGTGTATGGAGACCAAGAGAGTTGAGTTGTACCCAAAAATTGCATGAGCAAGACGGAAACCCCCCTCACTGATGGCCTATCAATGGCTATCTAATTTGAATGAAGTTTTTGGCTTGTGGTTTAGATATTGACTAGGAGTTTATGGCCTTGCTAGAATGGGGACACGTTTTTAGCGTGTGTTTCCTCCACAATGATTTGGGTACATGCTTGTGCCACATTAAACAGAATGAACTCTATTCACACCAAGTGTTGTGACAGGAATGATAAACCAACCAATTGCTTCATGATTGATGTAAGTTCAACATGTCAAACAACTCCCAAATTTGTGAGCTGCATTGGATATTCATAACACTTAAAACATATGTTGAAGTTAACATCTTAATAGAATTGTAACGCCATATGGATAGGTAGATTTTATAATCTTGTCATGATGCATTTAGTGTGCAAGAAGGCCTCATTCACTGAGGAATTTATTGATGCGTCATGAAGCAAATATTTTGGATCCTATTGAAACACAATTTTGCTTTTATGTGTCTTTTGGACTTTTTTGCTTGCTTCTATGTGATTCTAGTTGATGCGAGGAAATTTTTTAAACCTTAATAATGTATTTGGAGACCTTTCTACGGCTAGATCTTAATGGGAAGTCGTCCTATCTCAAGGAGTGTTTCTATCTTTTGTTTTTCGGCTTGGAGAAATTGTTTAAGCAAATGCCTTTGGACATTTTCAAACTCTTTCCAAGTAGACTTATAGAGGGATGTTACAACCCAATACTCCCATCAAATCAAGAAGCATACGTGTCACCATATTGTTCAAAGGTGTTTTGTGAAGACACGACATTTAATTTCTTCACCAATGCATGTGTCCTCAAATGCATAATATGCTCCTTCTCTTGTCTCTAAGTAGTAGATCACACATTTATTCAACTTATGATCTGAGGGAACTTCAATACAAAGATATTTAAAGCTCTCCACACCCTCAAGTAGCTCATTATTGTACATAATGTATGGTTTATCCCTACCTTGGTTTTTCACAAACATAATTTTTGTTTTAGAGATATTGGCACCCAACTTAGTATGCATGCAAAACTCTTCGAATGCCCTCATGCATATCTCCTAAAGTATTTGCACTGATGAGAGAGAGAGAGAGAGAGAGAGAGAAGAAGAAAAAGAAAGTGATGACGTGTCAATAATAGTGTTAAAACATGTTTTTGATGTAACTTTGTACTCCGAACTCCGCTTTTTATGATTTTTGGCTCATTGCAAAGCTCATTCAGAGGGCTTTTGAAGGATTATTTGGAAGTTCAGTTTCATGGACACTAAAAGAAGCTACAAGGAAAATTGTCATCGTCTCATGTTAGTTCTCTCAATCTCTGTTAGGATTTTTGACACGACCATAGGAAGTGAGTTGATGATTGTCGATGGATGTGGTAGTAATGATGGTTATGACAATTACAAAAAACATTATATGCTGCTATTCTTGGTGGGAAAGATGTTATTGGGGATGATTATATGATATTGACAATCGTTGTGGTTTTGTTAAGGCTTTGCTTTCAGATTTTATGGAAAAAATTGATTAACAACTTTTGACAGGTTCTATGATCGTGGTGTTATTTTGTATTTCACTCTTAAACTTCCTTTGATATCATGGATTAAGCAGTGGTTGAATTAATTTATAATGCCTAATTGTGTTGAGGATGTGTATGTGGATCCAAGAGGTTTCTATGATGTAGTTTTTCAATTGTCAGAACACCATACGACTTTGATGACAAAGGTACCAATCTTTTTTGATAGAAGATTAGTGCATGTGATGGAACGAGTTCCGCTAGTGGATTATAAAGATTGATTAAAACAACAATGTCCAATTTGGGTGATTGTTTATTGTAGTAACTCATTCTTTTGGGATTTACTACTAGAATTGATGTCTCAAATAGGTAAAGTTTTGGTTGCTCCTCATGTTAATTTGTTAAACAAATATAATTTTTGCATGTTATGGGATACAAGTTGTAAACTTCCAGGATGGTTGAGTATAGATACATCGCAGAAATAAGTGCGAAATCACACATCGTCCAACCAATTATAATTCAATTCTTCACGAAGGGTGGTGCAACCTCAATTTAATCAAGGATTTTGTTCTCGTGGAGCTAGACAACAAAACCCTATTATTGGTTGAGGGGATGTAGTACACACAAATCCTTATGCAGCTCTTGAACAAGTAGTTAGTACATTCATGAATACACTTGCTCTTAAAGAGCAAGTTCTTACTAAAGGTGTTAAATGAAAGTGGTATCATGGAATGTGCGAGGGGTATCTTCTCATAAGAAATATATATTATGGAAAACTTTATTTGATACAGAATGGGATGTTTTATGTTCAACTCCACATAAAACATCCCATTTTGTATCAAATAAAGTTTTGTAGTGTCATGATTTAGTAAGATCTATGTTACATTTGCGTGGATATTCCACATATTATGCATGGTAGTTATCACATCATTACTCAGGGGTAGTCATGATTAAGCATGATTTTTTGTGTGCACATATAGTCTATAATGATCCATATCGACGTTTTTTGGTGATGAAGGTATTTTGAGAATTTGATATGGTTGGTAGGAATCTATGTACCCGATAATTCTAATCAACACATTGAGTTATGGTCTTCTATATATCCACAATTATTAGTGGGTCGTGCTGGTTTATTAATGGGTGATTTTAATATGTGTGTTGGTGCTTCACAATCTACTTCACGATTCTCATTGATGGATTCTCCTGAGCAAGCAATTTGGGACAAATTAGCATCAAAGGTTTTGAAGTTGGATGTATGACAATGGTTGCATCAAGATGAGGTAACCATTTGAGTTTACATTTTATTCTATAAAATATAAGAAAACATGGAGTAGGTTAGACAGAATGCATGTTATGCATGATGAGTCCTTTTTGCCAGAGATGCTTACTATATCAGTTATGCAAAAGGTTGTGACATCAGATCATTTTCCCATATGTTTTGAGTTTAATAAACATGGGGTACATATGCACAAAACATTGCTTGATCGAGTTCCTTTGAGGTCTAATTCTTCTTTATTATTTCATTCCTTATTTGATGCATATATGCAACAAAATTTTGGCATGTTTCTAGAACAAGTTATTTCAAAAGGATGGCATGCATGGATACAACACTACAAAATATCAGTGATATTCACCGTATGTATGGTATGACTAATTCTAAAAGATGTAAGAAATTGTCAGTTATGCAAGAGGTTGTGACATCAGATCATTTTCCCATATGTTTTGAGTTTAATAAACATGGGTAGATATGTACAAAACATTGCTTGATCGAGTTCCTTTGAGGTTTACTTCTTCTTTATTATTTCACTCCTTATTTGATGCATATATGCAACAAACTTTTGGCTTGTTTTCAAAACAAGTTATTTCAAAAGGATGGCATGCATGGATACAACACTACAAAATATTAGTGATATTCACCGTATGTATGGTATGACTAATTCTAAAAGATGTAAGAAATTGTCAGTTATGCAAGAGGTTGTGACATCGGATCATTTTCCCATATGTTTTGAGTTTAATAAACATAGGTAGATATGTACAAAACATTGCTTGATCGAGTTTCTTTGAGGTTTACTTCTTCTTTATTATTTCACTCCTTATTTGATGCATATATGCAACAAACTTTTGGCTTGTTTTCAAAACAAGTTATTTCAAAAGGATGGCATGCATGGGATACAACACTACAAAACATCGGTGATATTCATTGCATGTATGGTATGACTAATGCTAAAATACGTAAGAAATTGATTGATAAGTTTTCACATATTCTTACGCGATGCAATGTACCATTGATGAATAATCCACACGATGAAGAGCTTTTGGATTTTCAAGTTCAAATATAGGACATTGTGAAGAATTTGTCTTGTCAAAGTTCTCAATAGATAAGACTACGTCAGTTAAAGAAGGAATTTATAGATACAACAAGTTATTTCAAAAGGATGGCATGCATGGGATACAACACAACAAAACATCGGTGATATTCATTGCATGTATGGTATGACTAATGCTAAAAGACGTAAGAAATTGATTGATAAGTTTTCACATATTCTTACGCGATGCAATGTACCATTGATGAATAATCCGCACGATGAAGAGCTTTTGGATTTTCAAGTTCAAATATAGGACATTGTGAAGAATTTGTCTTGTCAAAGTTATCAATAGATAAGACTATGTCAGTTAAAGAAGGAATTAATAGACAATCAATCACAACCTCATATGTTTTTTCAAAGATTAAGACCATCGTACGCTTGTTCAAATGTGGTACAAATTAAGATAGGGTATGAAATCGTTCTAGACCCAATCAAGGTTATTGAGTTATGTATTTCTCATTTTAAGAATTTGATTGGGCTAGAATTGATTATTAATGAGGATGTATTGAAAGCACGACAATAGTTTTATAATGTAATTGGGTGTGTCATGAATACAAATATTTGAAGAAGCTAAGTTGGAAAAGGTATTGTTACACTGTCCAAATGGTAAAAGCCCCGGTTGGGATGATATTACAAATGAAGTTTTTAAGAAGTATGCTTGCATTTGTTAGTAATGATGCCAAATCTTGCGGCTAGTGGTGATATTGTGGGTTTGCATCTTCCTTCTAGTGGACTATTGGTGGCACAAGTATTGGCTGATGATCTTTTATGTTGTTACAAGCCTCAAACGAAAATCTTGAAAGAAGTATGCAAGTTTGGGATAAATTTGCTTTGGCTTTAGGGTTGTATATAAATAGGAGGAAGTTTCGCCTTATTTCTTGTATGGAGAGTGATTTGGAATGTTTGGGATGACGAGGGTCAATGATGACATGAGGATCAATTTATTGACATTTGGATTATCCATTAGGTATTGATGTTGCAAATGTTCAATTGATTGATTGGATTGGTAGTAAATTGAAGGAAAAATTCATGTATCAAAAATCTCAATTATGGCTCTTTCATGTACGACTCAAAGTGGTGCGATACCCATGTTATTATATTTTTTACGGTTACTACCTTGGACTAAGAAAGCATTACAAAACATGTTACAACTTATTCGGTTCATGTTGTGGTGGAAGGGAGAAATGATGGGAGTTACATTGATTTCATGGGACCTTTTGGCTACTCCCGAAATGTTAGGTAGTGCAACAATATTGGATTTAGAAATGCATTTGATGGCTCGTAGATTTGCATTATTACGAGATAATATGTCACCAAGATCAATCATGGATATCTATGATGGAATATTTTATTGAGCATGAAGGATTGGTGCACGGGAAAACAAAGATTCAAGCATCTTGGTGGTCATTACTCAATGGAAGTATTCCTCTAAAGATTCAACATTCTATATGTGGACAACAATTCTTAAGATCATGGCAAGATGCATTATCTCTGTCATGACGACATACATTTTGGCCTTACAAGGATTTGAGCCCAAGACGTCTTGGTCTATATGTTAGACCTTTAACCATTATACTAACATATATAATGTATAGTTATAATAAATGTATTATTAGTTATTACAAGACATTTAGAGTATTCTAGAATATTCTAGGATATTCCATGATTATATTAAATATCATAAATATCTAAAATATTCTAGAACATTCTAGAATACTCTATAAGGACCTATAAATAGGTGTCTATTCATTCATCACAACTCATTCGGTTCAACACCAGTTTGTAGCCCCTTAGCCTACTCTTTGTAATCCTTCCTGTCTTATAATATAAACTCTCTTTCCATTTCTAGTGTTCTTTCTCTCTCTCTCTCTCTCTCTCTCTCTCTCTCTCTCTCTCTACCTTCTATTGTCATCTTATTTTTCTCTCTCCTATTCTCAAGTCACGACAGTTTGAACCGAATCTATCTCTTTTCTTCTTCTCAGGTGATATAGTTGAAGAGTCTGAACCAATTCATGTAGTCCTAGGCAATTTGGCTAGTGTCATCTCATTCAACATCATTAGTAGTCCAGAGCACTCCCTAGTTCTTGGTCTTCCATGGTTTGAGCTACATAACCCAACTATTGATTGGAGAAAAAGAACCATTGAAGAAGTCACAATACAGTCTGAGCCTCTTAAAACTCCAACAAAGGATATGACATTCCAAAAGATTTCGACAATCTCTATACATCAATTATGTGCGGAAGGACGGAAGGAAGACATGTTGGTGTTCGCAGTTTTAACAACTCCCACATCGAGCTCACAAGAATCGGGGGTCCAACTACCGAAGAAATATATAGAATTCTCCAATGTTTTTGATAAGGTGAAGGCCAATAGACTACCGGAGCATCGACCATATGATTGCCCGATTGATTTGCAGCCCGGAAAAGAGCCTCCATGGGGGCCAATTTATATCCTTTCACCCACGGAGTTAGAGGTTCTTCGGGAATATATCGATGAGAACTTGGCGAATGGGTTTATCTAGCATTCAAGATCTCCTGCCGGCGCACCCATATTTTTCATTAAGAAGAAAGATGGTTCTCTTTGTCTGGTCGTGGATTATCGAGGATTGAATAAAGTAACTATTCGAAACCGATATGCTCTACCATTGATTTCGAGCCTTCTGGAACGCCTCAATGGAGCTAAGTATTTCACAAAGTTAGATCTTCGAGGTGCTTACAATCTTGTTCGAATTCGTCTTGGGGATGAATGGAAGACTGCTTTTCGTACTCGCTATGGCCATTTTGAGTATACAGTGATGCCATTTGGTCTCACGAATGCACCAACAGTTTTCCAACATATGGCGAATGACATTTTTCGAGATTTCCTCGATATTTTCGTCATAATTTACCTAGATGATATCTTGATCTACTCAAAAACTCAAGAGGATCATGATATACATGTTCGACAAGCTTTGCAACAGTTGCGTGAATATGGTCTCTATGCAAAATTGGAGAAGTGCAGCTTTGACCAGCGTCAAGTGGAATTTTTGGGGTACATAGTCTCTTCACATGGCATCTCTATGGATCCAGCAAAGGTTCAAACAGTTTTGGATTGGCAAACACCACGGTCTGTGCGAGATGTACAATGTTTTTTAGGGTTCGCAAAATTTTATCGCAAGTTCATCAAAGATTATTCAAAGATCGTATTGCCCCTGACTCAGCTGACATAGAAGAATCAACCATTTGTGTGGAGTATAAATGCAAACTTTGCATTTGAAGGATTAAAGCAAGCATTTACATCCGCACCAATTTTGATGCATGTTGATCCATTGAAGCGCTTTATACTGGAAGCTAATGCATCTGACTTCGCACTAGGAAGCGTATTATCCCAGATTAGCAATGATGGCCAACTGCACCCTGTGGCTTTTCATTCACGGAAATTCGAAGCTGCAGAAATCAACTATGAGATTCACGACAAAGAGCTTCTTGCCATTGTGGATTCTTTTCAACAATGGCGTCATTTTTTGGAGGGTTCGTCTCAACAAATCATTGTCTATAATGATCACAAAAATCTAACGTACTTCCAAAGTGCTCGAGTCTTGAGTCGTCGAGAAGCTCGTTGGGCGCTGTTTTTAACTCGTTTTGATTTCGTAATTCTATATCGCCGTGGGACGCAACAAGGCAAAACAGATGCTTTATCTCGACGTTCATATATGGAACTTCAACCAGGAGAGGCTGCATTTGAAAGTAAGAAGCAAATCCTCTTGGGTCCTGACCGTCTCTCTACTAGTGGCTTTTCATGGTATAGACACACCCGAGGATTCAAGTCTTCTAGACTCCATTCGGGAGCATATTGAGACTGATGAATTCGCCCAAGATATTCTGAACCATATTATCCCAGATTGTGCTTCTTGTTCACAATCTCAAAATCCTCGTCAAGACTACAACCAGTTCAATTGGCATGATGGTTTACTTTTTCGACAAAATCTCTTATATGTGCCTGATGGTCCTTCTCGACTCCAAGTCTTGCAACAATGTCATGATACACCAATGGCTGGACATTTTGGCATCCACAAGACTTTGGCGTTAATTTCTCGAAGGTATTGGTGGCCACAACTTCGCCATTTTGTTACGGATTATGTTCGTAGTTGTGATACATGTTGCCGATCCAAAAACCCTTGACATCATCCATATGGCTTATTACAGCCAATGCCTATTCCTGAGAGTCCATGGAAATCTATTTCATTGGACTTCATTACGGATCTACCACCTTCCAAGGGTTTTGATTCTATTCTCACGGTAGTAGATCGTTTTACCAAGATGGCACATTTTCTTCCCTGCACAAAGGCCATTACGAGCCAAGAGACAACTGAGTTACTCATGCGAGAGGTGTTTCGGCATCATGGTCTTCCTGATGATATTATCAGTGATCGGGGTCCCTAGTTCATCTCAAAATTTTGGCGGCACATGTTCAAACTCTTACATACTTCTTGCAAACTCTCTTCTGGCTACCATCCAGAAACTAACGGACAGAGTGAGTGCACCAACCAAACAGTAGAACAATATCTTCGTTGTTTTGTCAACTATCAACAAGATGATTGGGTTGATCTATTACATTTGGCGGAATTTGCTTACAACAACTCAGAACATTCTTCTACTAGATATTCCCCATTTTTTGCAAACATTGGGTACCATCCTTGTTGGACTATGCTTGAACATCCCGAACTCCTGACAAACCCGGCTGCTGAAGATCGGCTCACCCGACTCCAAGAAGTTCAAGATATCCTTTTGCACCATTTATGTGATGCTCAAAACACTCAAAAGAAGGTTGCCGACCGTCATCGACGTGATTCATCGACTACGTTTCAAGTGGGGGATCGAGTATGGCTTTTACAAGGTCGCATTAAAACAACCCGACCTTGCTGCAAATTGGATTATCAACGTTTTGGCCCATATGTGATATCTGGTAAGATCAATGATGTGGCATTTCGCCTTGATCTTCCCCCTCATATGCATCTTCACCCGGTCTTCCATGTTTCACTTTTGGAGCCGTACACAACCAGCTCTATTCCAGGCCGTCTTACATCTCCCCCACCTCCAATCGAAGTTTCGGATGGCTCCGAATATGAAGTTGCTGCCATTCTCGACTCCAAGATCGTTCGCAACAAACTGTATTATTTGGTTGACTGGCTAGGTTATACACCTAATGATCGAACATGGGAACCTCTTGAGAATCTTGCTAATGCCTTTGAAATGGTTGTTGCATTTCACAACAAATATCCTCATAAGCCGAGTTCGAAATCTTGTCTTCTGACTCGTGAAACTCGTCGTCGAAAAGAGGGGATAATGTCACGACGACATACATTTTGGCCTTACACGGATTCGAGCCCAAGACGTCTTGGTCTATATGTTAGACCTTTAACCATTATACTAACATATATGATGTATAGTTATAATAAATGTATAGTTATAATAAATGTATTATTAATTATTACAAGACATTTAGAGTATTCTAGAACATTCTAGAGTATTCCAGAACAATCTAGAGTATTCTAGAACATTCTAGGATATTCCATGATTATATTAAATATCATAAATATCTAAAATATTCTAGAACATTCTAGAATACTCCATAAGGACCTATAAATAGGTGTCTATTCATTCATCACAACTCCTTCGGTTCAACACCAGTTTGTAGCCCCTTAGCCTACTCTTTGTAATCCTTGCTCTCTTATAATATAAACTCTCTTTCCATTTCTAGTGTTCTCTTTAATGCGAGAACCCAATCCCGACAATGCACAATATTTCAAATGAATAGAAACCTAGAAATGGTAAATGTCGATCCTTCAGACATAGACACCACACGTAGATCAAAGGATCAAGGTGCAGACGCCACGAGCTTTGGCCATCATTTGCTCGAACTCGGTAGTCGGCACCAGATGGTCATATATAATGGTTTAGCCAAGTGGCCAGGTTCGGAAGAGCTCACATGTTTCCCACATGGAGGAGGGGAAAGCACAGTCGATTATCTAATAGGACGCCCTGAAGCCACCCACATGATTAACTCCTTCCGAGTGGCCCCATGTCCTATTGGCGCAGACCATAGTTTCTTATACTTCGAGATAAAATGCGATATCTCTAACGTCACCAACTCTAGTCAACCACGCCATGACATCACAATACATTTCACACATGAGCTCTCTGACATATATGCTCGACATGTTCAAGCCCATCTCTCCTCCCTTGATCCCTCCCTACCTTTAGAGAGCCTTAATACGAAACTCACACACATCCTTCATTCTGCAGCGGTTAGCAGCTTCCCATACACGAAACACTCCAATCAAGGTAAAGTAGGATCTATGCCACAAAATAGATGGTATGATGAGGATTGTAGGTGCTTACATCGACAACTTACAATATCGCAACTCAGTGGTAGTATTACCTCAGTACAAGCTCGTAAAGAAATGCGCAAGATGACACGTCGTAAGAGACGAGCATGGGAGGCATCCCAATATTGGGAACTCTACCACATGCTCATGAGTAACGATTGTGCCACTGCATGGAAGAGATTACGGGAACCAAGACCACAAACACCCATCGAAGATCCCAAAACTTGGCACACTTATACAGAGAGACTTTACCACATCCCAAACCAACCACCCATTCCAATGCCTTCCACACCCCGACCTACTGTGGGGACACTCTTCACGACCTCTAGGGTCACGAAGGTCATAAAGAAATTACAACATAGGAAGTCCATGGACCACACAAGATTGCGAGCAGAACACATCATATACGCGAGAGAGTGCCTAGCTCCCTTACTAACTCTAATCTTCAATTGTGCCCTTGCAGAGGGTTTTCCATCACAATGGACCATGAACACAGTGGCCCCCATACATAAGGGGGGGGACCCCATGGACCCAAATACTTATAGGACCATTATGATAGGTCATACCCTTGCTAAATTATATGGTGCAGTAATGGAGGCAGAGCTTAGCGAGTATATGGAGACCTTAAATCTTCGTGCACCTGAACAGGCCGGCTTTAGACGAGCCTTCTCCACTATTGACCATATCTTCACACTTAGATGCTTAATTGACCAGACTAAGGCTCGCAAGAAGAAACTATATTGTTGTTTTGTGGACTTCCGCAAAGCCTTTGACACGGTCCCTAGAGAGCGGTTGTTTGATAGGCTTAAGAGCTTGAGGATACCAGATGACATGGTTTGGGCCATCTACGCACTATATGAACAAGTGTCCGGGTGTGTTCGATGCCCAGGCGGCATATCCGATAGTTTCACTAGCACTATTGGTGTAAAACAAGGTTGCCCCTTATCTCCGACTCTTTTTGGGATCTACATTGATGAGATCACAGATTTTATTGCTCGTAAGGGAGGCAATGGAGTAGTCCTTGGAGGTACGCAGGTGCGTATCTTGCTCTATGCAGATGACATAGTTTTGCTCTCTGAATCCGAACACGACCTACAAAGGCACCTTAATGCCTTAGATGACTTTTGCACACAACGAGGATTGGTAGTGAATCTAGGGAAAACTAAAGTCCTTATCTTCCACACGTCGGCCCAAGTTAGAGCTAAGTGTCACCTAACTATCTCCCATAGCCCAGTTGAGGTGGTTGGATCATATGTCTATCTCGGAGTCACTTTCAGTGCCCGCTCAGGTAAATTTTCGATGACACAAGCAGCGAAGGATAGACTTACAAGAGGACATGCATCCCTCTCACTCCTCGAGAGACAATGCCACCAAGCATACTTCCAAGAGCCACGAACTAAAGGGTGGCTCTTTGACTCATTAGTGACTCCCTCTCTCATGTATGCATCAGCGGTTTGGGCCCCAGGACTACCATCTTTCATGTGGACGCAATTAGAGAGACCATTGGTGATGATGTTATCACGCCAACTCCGAAGCAAATCGTCGGTCCCACATGACATTATTAGGGCTGAGTTCACTCTACCCCCTATGTTAGTAGAAGCACTTTTTCAACTGGTAGTCTTTATACACAGGATACATAACCAACCACTTGATAGAATATCCCACCAAGCCTTTAAGGCTTCTCGAGCATTGTATGAGTCCGGCTATACTAGCTCATGGTATGGCATGATGGTGAGTTGGCTTCTTGCCAACGGTCTAGACATTACTAACCTCCCCCCCCTTAAGTACGACCACACGAATGATAACACTTTACTCTCTCATGAGGACCGTAATAAAGTAATACGCCAAGAAATATGGCAAATTTATACCCGGTATAAATGGATCACCCCACTAGAGCCACTCCCATCTAAAATGTTGTACTATAAGGAACACTTTATGCACTTCTCTGAGTTAGGTTTTATCACGCGCCCAAAATATCTAGATGTATTCTTACCACATGCACTAAGGGTTGCCATTGGTCAACTTAGAATATCATCTCACCAACTTGAGATTGAGAATGGACGTACTAATGGAGTCCCTAGGGAGGAAAGTATATGTAGGTTATGCCACATAGAGATAGAGGACGAGTACCATTTTACATGCAAATGCCCCACCTATGCCGAGATAAGGGCAAAATACCAAGACATACTTGGTTCCTCTCCCACCCTCCCTAAACTATTAGATACACTAGATATAAAGAAATTAGGTAGATACATCTTAGAATTGAAACACCACAGAGAGAAAAAATTACAAAACGTTGATAATAATGTTGCTAATGTTTACCAACATATAACAAATGAAGTTTTTCAGGAACAGGGGGAGACAATGAATGTCGACACACCTGCACCACTCGGACTTCTCCTTGATGAAGCAGAAAATCAAAGAAGAACCAAACGCCCTCGGATGCCGGGTTTCAAAGCAACTCGACGAGATGTAGAAGCAATAAAGAAAATAAGGGAACGTGAACTACACCGCCTAGAAGCCATGGCTAGGGCACTCTGTGCATCGGGACCATGGGTCACACCCACACCAAAAACTTTTGACCTCACTTCTTTTTGAGAGACTTGGGTGGAAATGAGATTAGGTTTGGTGCAAAGTTTTGTACACTACTAGAACTTTCTTAGCTTAAGCTATTTTCTTTTATTTTTAGTTTTGATGATTGGATAAACACTCATTTTTTGTTGTAACCTATTTGTCTCATGGGCCAAATTTGGCCTTAGAAGACGTTAATATATCTTTCTTTCTTTCTTTCTTTCTTTCTCTGTCTCTCCCCCTCTACCTTCTACTATCATCTTATTTTTCTCTCTCCTATTCTCAAGTCACGACAATCTCTTTTTGGGTGGGGACCATCAAGTGATCGAGAATCTTGTAATTCATTACAAAATGAATTGTTTATTTCTTCTCAATTCAATCGTTTATTTCGATTGGGGGTTGTACATTTGGAAGATGTGGTTGATAATGAATCTCAAAGGTTGTCGGAATTTGAAGATGCCAAGCGATGGTTATGCATTCCCCCAAATTATGGATTCATTTGGGAGAAACTACAAGATATACCATTGTTGCAAGGATCTTTGCCATTGAAAACAAATGTTGCACATTGGGTGGATTGACGGTTACAAGATGGTACACGCTTGTTACAAGTAACTAAAAATATATTGTATCATCATGCAATGTCATCATTATCTTGCCTATCTCCTAAAGCAGAGAAATTGTGGAATGTATGTTAGTCGGATGCAAGATGGTGGAAAATATTATAATGTGGTTGGCATTCCCATCTACCATTTCATGCATAGGGAGAGTCATGATTGGTGGGCTCCCATTAGGTTCGACCTTAAAGAGACGAGGACTAGGGTTAGACACTTGTTTCTTTTGCACCATTCCATTGGAGGATAGTACACATAGGTTCATTAAATTTCCTATAGCGTGTACCATTTGGAAGTACTTATCGGACATTTGACAAGTTTTAACCTGTTGTTGTTTGAGACCTCAACACTGGGTTTTTTCTCAATATGTTCAAAATAGTTCAAATGATGAGATGGAGATATTGTTCCAATTTTTACGTTAGTGGGGACTACAACACAATTAGAATATGCGTAATGCTTTCATGTTTGATAACAGACATGAGGTGAAAGCCTATATACAGAAGCTGAAAGGTATTCTCATGTGGAAATTTTGGATGTTAGAGCATGTTGGGATCATTTCCACAAATGCACATTTAGATTTTTTTAATGGCATTACAGGACGTCCCTCTCCCTACAAAGAAGTGTTGTAATTAAGTGGATTTTACATACAATTAATATTATTGTGTGCTTTTACAAAAAGATAGATAGAAAGATAGATAGATAGATAGATTCTATTAATGTCTTCGGAGGTCAAATATGAACTATGAGACTGATGATTTGACTCTCGATGTTCAAGAACTTTACCAATGAATGTTGCAATCAAGAGTGCACATTGTGTTTATGAGAGAAATTCATGCAAGTATTGGGGTCAGTCGAAGATATGTTGAAAGCATGGTCAAATATGATCAAAGGTAGAGCATTGTATCAAAGTGTGATACTCAAGACTCTCGAACTTGTTTAGGGCAAAGTGTGGATAGCCGGCCACCCTCATCACTTATGCCCCAACGCCCCGTCTCACATCACAATGCATGTGAGCTTAGTCACATGGAAGCAATAGTTCGAATGATAGATAACGGGATGGGCTCTAACATGTATCAATGTGCATGGTTTCCATGTTCCGTGAAGAATATGGTTTTGTAGTTAGGTGCAACATCTGTAGTATAATCTGTGAAGCATGAGCCTCCACATTTGTCAAATGTCATGATACATTGGCGTTGTAAAAATGCCTCATTTATAGAGGAATCTAGTGATGCATCATGAAGCAAGTGTCTTGCATCCCATCTACCAAACCATTTTTCCATATCTTGCATCCCATCAGAACACAAAATTTTGGTTTTCTGCATCGTTTGGATATTTTTGCTTGCTTCCCATGCAATTCGAGGAAGTTGATGTGGAGGACTTTTTTGAACCTTAAGCATGTATTCAACAACCCTTTCCATGGCCATGATTGTTATGTACACATAACGTTGGTGAGGGTAGGTCACTAATATTTACATTAGTGAAGGGTGTGTTCACTAATGTTAAAAGGTTGGCTAATGTGATTGGATAGAAGGAATGATAGGTGCATGCACTATCATGATTTGGGAAACCAATGAATGGAGACCCTTTTAGAAAGGCACATCTATTCAAGGGGCCTAGGAAAAGGTATAAATATGAGGCTTAGCTACCCTCATAAGCACATTACGTCGGAAGGCTGTTGTCTTAGCCACGAGTGGTGCGGGGTAGGCTTTCGTCTCGACGATCGTGTTTATCTCTTCCAAGGTATTAGTCATCCTAATATCCGGCGGTATGGGACGTCGGTGGTAGGTTGGCTATGTCTAGCTCATAGCTCGGGGGTGGTTGGGTGGAACGGGTTCTTCTATTCAATCCATTTTCCTTCTTTTACTTTACTTTGGTCTATTGATTAGTAATAGACTCTTAACAGTGGTATCATAGCATTTACTAACATTTTTTTTTTTGTTGTTTTGATGTTTTTTGCATGTGAACGAGGAGGATCTAACAAGGCTCGTCATGCTCTTCACAGGATCAAAACAACATTCTTAACCTGATATTCTTCTTTCTCGATCTCTCTCTACTTTTCTATGATGGGTTCTTCTTGGTCAAATCAAATTTGTATTATGTTTTATTTTCTTTCTTTCTACTTTCTACCATGCTACGATTTTAATTATGATTGTGCATCAAGCCGAGCGTGTTTTCACTAATCGCACACGCTGTCGTGAAAATCTGTCACTATGTGCGGATTGTGAAGCGGAAACATCGGGGTTCTGAATTGGAAGGATTTGAAGTTTGTACTAGCTTTAGCGAGAAAGTATTTAAGATAGATTGAGAGAGATTGATATGGAGAAAGAGAGATTGAGATAAAGATTAAACGCTTAACTTTAGATTTGAGAGACAAGATACATTAACAATAGGATAACAAGTTTCTTATTTTTCCCCAAAATTTTCATTGTTTTTCTCTTGATTGATTCCTCCACTCTTTTATAGATGCCCCCATTCATATGGTGCATGTGAGGGTGCAAGACATGCACATAATGCATGAAATGCATGTTTGCCATGTCATCATCTAAACTCTCATGTATGAGAATTTACATATAAAATGATCAAAGTAAAACTTTTGAAGTTATGACTTGGCTTAGTGGTAAACCTATTGACTTTCAACTTGGAGGTGCAAGGTTCAAATTCTTAGTTGCACCCCCTTTGTATACAAATTTTCTTTTTACTAGGCTTTTTAGTCTTGTTTTTACAAATGTTTAAGTGCATATTACACATTCACTTGACCTCCAAAGAACTAGACGTTTTGTTCGTTTCACACCGGAAAACTTCAAGATATCGTGCGTCACGATAAATCTACCTATCCGTTCCATCCGATCCGCATCCGTCCGGTCCGGTCCCATCCGGCCCGATCCGCATGCCATCTGGTTCCTTCTAGTCTGCAACCCGAGCCGGTTCCATCCAGTGTGCATACCGATCCGGTTTCGTAGTTGTCCGATCGCTATCCGGTTCTGGTTCCGGTCCCCATCCAGTTCCGGTTCCGTTGCCGTCCGATCACCGGTTCCATCGCCTTCCGTCCGCCGGTCCGGTGCCATCCAAAACCAATGAACTCGGCTACATCCATTCGTCAAGTCATACAACTCAACCTTTCTATGCTCCAAACACATATATATATTATAAAGAGATATTGGTATGCTTATATAATCTGGGATCCTTATTTGTCCTGTCTATGTGGGATATCTCATAGTTTTATTTTTCTCTTCTTCTTCGCAATCTTCATACCCACATAACTTGACACTTAGTTGTTCATCGGGCCGAGCGTGTTTGCCCTAATCGCACACGCTCACCTCATGGCCCTTTTGCATATGATGTTGAGTATGCCACTCTTCCCTTTATTGAGCCATCACTTGGCCGATTCTATGGGATGTTGTGGTCTTAATGAGGTGTAGGTTGCCTACCTATGCCACTCTACTCTCTATTGAGTCATCACTTGGCCGATTCTATAGGATGTTGTGGCCTTGAGGAGGTATATGTCGCTTACCTATGCCACTTTACTCTTTATTGAGCCATCACTTGACCGATTCTAGGGAGATGTGGTGGCCTTGAGGAGGTGCATGTCGACTACCTTAGGGTTTCATACCTTAAGGCATGCTTAATGTTCATACACCTAATTGATTATTAATCTAATTATTTTCTAATTACACAAATTGTCTTTTCACTTTTTGATGATTTTCTCATAATTGTCATTAAATATCCACCCACAATTAACTCTCTTTCTTGCCATTAATTTAAGTTCATCTACATTTTTTACGTACGTTTAATGGTGTAACGATTCATGTAGACTAATTTTTAATATTGAGTGGGCATCATGCCACTTTTTGAACATTTTTTCCAAAGTGTTCTCTAGGTTTGACTCATGTAATCAAGGCTTAGAACTCGATTAAAAACACATGAGTTCCCCTCTTGATGTTTTACTCATAAATTTGAGTACTACATCTTTGCGTAGAACACCACCACCATTTGTATCAATTTGTGGCTTATGTCACAATTGTGCAAATTACAACCACCATATTGGGATGTATATGTGCATACCTCACACCATCCATTTATTTGTGACATGTTTTTTAGTAGGTAGCACATGGGTTTTTTTTACCCTTGTTTTTGTCACTACTTGATTCTTATGGGTAGTGCCTTATTTTATCGTTTTTATCATAACGTTTTCTTGTTACTCACAAGACTAGAATATTACTTGCGAGTGCACTTGTTTTTTCACGTAATACAATTTCTCGACCATATCAATACATGTTGGGTTGACATTCTAATATAAGGCTAACTAGGAAACTACATTGATGTTAGAACCATGGTTGAGCCTCGGGGAGCCGCCATGATTATTCAAGATAGAGATCCAAGAAAGACATCTTAGCTATGTTTCCCCCCCATGGTTCTTAAAACACCATAGTGTTACCATAGTTATCGGATCTCGAATCACATCTCATATGTCTAGAGGGGTAAAGACGTGAGATGCTTTCTTGGTAAAGTTCTTACAATCAAAATTTCAAACATTCATTTTGCTTGTGTATTTTCTGAACCTCATTTATATTGTATACCCACAACTTGCATCATGGAACCAGTTTTGAACGTTGTTAGAGCGATCTCTCCGACCGAGACCTCGCAACTCCAATCCGCATCTCGCACACAAGCTGACATCATTATTGAGCAATTGCTCACTACTACCTTGAATCAATTGGCCGAAATGAGGTAGGCCAATATGGCATTGGAAAAGAAATTCCAAGAATTGACTATTGAGTCCAAGAAAGAAGGTGAACCTTCTTTCGTAGTAACGCCATTCAAGGGAGATAAGAAAGAAAGAACCAAGGAGGCCATTAACACTTGGCTTGGTCTTTGGGAGTCTCACTTTGAACTCCACCCCAAGTCCGATGCTGTAAAAATTGGTTATGTCGGTTCGTGAGTTAGGTGGCCGAGCTGCTGCTTGGTGGCGTGACCTAAGGACTACAAAGAACTTACCCACAAGTTGGGAAGGTTTCATTGATGTTTTTAAGAAACAATTTTGTAGCCACCTTCTCAAACTGAACAAGTTTAACACTTGCCCACGTTGTCGAGTAAGCCATTTACCTCTCTCGAGGATTATGTGCATCATGCTCGAACCCAGATCCAAAAATCGGAGCTTACGAGTGAGAAATGGTTTGTTGCTTGCTTTTTGAATGGTATTCCCAATGGGGATTACCATTAGATTGTCCATAACAAGAACCCCACAATTTTCGAGGAAGCCGTCAACATTAGACTTCAGTACCATATGACTTCCAAGAAAGACCACAATAAACCTGAGTTCGCCAAAACTTCGAATGTCAAGTTCATTGGGAAACGTAAGCAATCCAGTGACACTCTTGACCGCAACTCCAAGAAATCAAACCTCTTTTGTGCATATTGCAAGAAGCGGGGCCACACAAGGATACTTGTCGTTGTCGTGAGAGGAAGTCAATGAACACCCCCCCTCAAAACAAATATACAAGTCACATAGGTGAGTCTTTTGATGTTGTTGAAGTTCATACCAACCACTTACGTTCATGTGAATGCACTTTTCTTTCACATTTACTTGGACCTAATGATTTACTCCGAGCAGTCGGGTATATCAATGGAACACAAGCACATTTCTTGTTTGATTCCGGTAGTTCTCACAATTTTCTTAATGATCACTTTGTGCAGCAAATAGAACTCCACATAAACGCAAGTGATCATATCTATCAAGTTTACATGGAAAATGGAAGCCTTCAATACATCAGTGGCATTGTTTGGCAACTGCCAATTCAAATAGATACCTATTTAGAGAAGCTAGACTTTCATGTTATGGAACTACAATCCGCAGGTGTCATTTTAGGATACTCTTGGTGTTTTAATAAACCCTTCTTTGTCCATTGATTGGGTTAATCACTCAATCACATTTGAACTTAATAATTGTAAACATTTTATTCAATGTTCCAAACTTCCTTCTCGTTCACTTGTGTCTTCTAAATCTTTAAGTGAGTATTCTAGTTCATTAATTTATTTGTGTGTAATTGATCCTACGCTTCAATTTATTATTTTAATATTGATGCCACACAATTACCACATTATGAACAGTGATTACTAGACTCTATTTTAGACGATTTTCAAGACGTGTTTCCTAATGAATTGCCGTTTACTTTACCACCAAAACGTAATGTGGACCATCAAATTGAACTCATCCCCGATGCTGCGCTTGTGAGCATTCCACCTTACCGACTTAATCGATTAGAAGAGGATGAGATCGCTAAACAACTTTTAAGGAATACTTGAGTATGGGCCACATTAGGTATAGTAAATCACCTTGGGGTGTGCTAGTTCTATTAGTTAAGAAGAAGGAAGGTTCATGGCGAATGTGTATCAATTATCGCCGTTTGAATAAAAGGACAATTAAAAATTCATATCCGTTACCTCGTGCTGATGATTTGATTGATCGTTTGCATGAGACCCGATATTTTACGAAAATTGACTTCCGAATAGGTTATCATTAGTTTCGCATTGCCAAGGATGATATTCCTAAAACCGCTTTTCGTACACGCTATGCCCATTATGAGTTTTTAGTCATGCCTTTCGGGTTGACTAATGCTCCAACCACATTCCAACAAGCAATGAATGACATTTTCCGAGATCAAGTTGGTGATTTTGTTGTCGTCTTCTTGGATGATATTTTGATACATAGCTGTACCTTGCAAGATCATGTTCAACATGTTCGATTTGTTTTGCAAAAGTTGCATGGCAACTCTTTCTATGCAAAACATTCAAAATGTGATTTTTTCCAAAACTCTATTGTGTACCTAGGTCATTTAATTACGGAAAATGACGTTGAAATTGAACCTTCTCATATTGAACAACTTGACAAATCATTTGAGACACTCAAAGAGCATGTGTGTCAAGCTTCCATTCTTCTATTACCGGACCCTTCTAAGCCTTTCTCAATCGAATCCAATGCTAGTGATTATGCTATTCGTGCCGTTCTTTATCAAAGTGGTCACCCTATTGCTTTTGAAAGTAAGAAGCTTGATGCTGCTCAATCTCGGTATTCGGTTCAAGAGAAAGAGTTGTTTGCGGCAATACATGCACTTAAAACATGGAGACACTATCTCTATGGAAATAAATTTGTGGTTACAACAAACCATCAATCATTGAAGTATTTTTGTGACCAGCCAGATCTTGTTGGTTGTAAAGGCCATTGGGATGACCTTATGCAAGATTTTGATTTTTCCATACAGTATCGCAAGGGTTCTATGAACACCGTTGCAGATGCTCTTAGTTGCATTAAAGATGTTAACATGCTTAGCTTCATGGAAATAAAATATGATCTTTTAGATCACCTTTGAGGGAAATACCTTGACGACAGTTATTTCTCAAAATACTAGAGGAAAGCCGAATCTGGTTTAGATGCCGTTTCTAGCACCCTATCCTCGAAGGTGACCTTTCACATTAAAAACAGTTTGCTCTACCGTAGTGGAAAGGTCCGTGTTCCAGATTTAGCAAATGTAAAACAGAAAATTCTTCATGAATGTCATGATGCACCATCTGCTGGTCATCTTGGAATACAACGCACACTCGTTGTCATCTCGAGTACTTTTTTCTAGCCTAAGATGTGCTCTAACGTGCATAAATATGTAACTCAATGCTTACAATGTCAGCTTAATAAGTCAGAACGACTTAACGTTGCTGGTCTTTTGCATTCCTTAGATATTCTCGTAAAGAATCGATGGTGATTCTTGTGCAGCGGAATAGATGTGCGTTATGTGCGTATATGTGTGAGTGAAAAAAAGAGGAGAGAAAAGAGAACTCAAGATAGATAAATGAGAGGAAAATAGAATACTCAAGAAGAAGGTGTATATTTCACAAGTAGAATAAGAATTACAAAATGTAGCACAACAAGGAGTCACAATCGACTTAGTATGAAGTGTGAGGAGAGTGCTTTATATATAGTCACCCTCTCTCTTTATTAACTAACTACAACAACCACTCTCTCTCTTGGGGAATGTGAAGACTCATAGTCATGGGGAATATGTAACTCATTAGTATGTGCCATAGAATATGATTCTATGGCACATAGTTAATGTGTAGAGAGTAGTAGTATGACTCTTGACATTTGAGTAATCATAGATTCTCAAAAGGTGTGTTCACACTTTGCACTATCTCGATCTTGATTCTCAACACGCCCCCTCAAGCTCAACTTGGGTCGGTTCCTTTTGATTGATGTTCACTTTGGCTGGTATCCGGTTCGGACGATCTTAGGTGTCCGCTTCGGCTCGTACCCGGTTCAGACGGTATTTGGTGTCCGCTCGTACCCGGTTCAAACAGTATCCAGTGTCCGCTTCGGCTCGTACCTGGTTCAGATGGTATCTGGTTCTGACTTGTACTCCCCCTCAAGCTTGGCAAGTCAGGGATCGTCAATCCGAGATCTGACATGAATTGCCGAAGCTCGTCGTCTCTTAGGGCCTTGGTGAAGACGTCGACTATCTGAAGATTCGTGTTGATGTGTAGAAGATCGACATCTCCGGCCTGAACATGCTCTCGAATGAAGTGGTAGTGCACTTCGATATGCTCGAATCCTTGATGGGAATGCCCAGATCCTTCAAAATCCTCTTGAGCCATCTGACATCACATGCAAGCTACGGTTGCGCCCCTGTATTCTGCCTCTGTACTCGAAAGTGCGCTAGGCTACTTCTTACTACTCCAAGATATTGCTCCACTACCGAGCGAGAAGACAAATCCAGAGGTCGATCGTCGATCAGCTCAATAGCCGATCCAGTCAGCATCCGTGTACCCTTCGAGTCGAATTGGTGTGGCCGATGCGTAGAGGATGCCGTAATCCATTGTGCCGCTCACATATCATAATACTCCCTTAGTGCAATCGAAATGGATATCTCGCAGAGTTTGCATGAATGCTAGATTTGAAGCCGGGTGGTTGTACCATGTACACCTCCTCTTCTAATTCTCTTTGAAGAAAGGCGTTCTTGACGTCCATTTGGTGGAGGTGCCACCCTTTCGCTGCTGCGAGTGCAATCACGGTCCGCATAGTCATCATCTTTGCCAGTGTGGCAAATGTCTCTTCATAGTCGACTCCATGTGTCTGTGCGTATCCTTTTGCTACGACTCGAGCTTTGTAGCGGTTTATGGAGCCGTCAACATTATGTTGGTAGACAGGTCCCTCCGGATGGGAAGGGAGAAGAACAGTGCCGACGAACAAACTCGGCCGAGGCCTGTTGGCCTCGGCCGAAACGGTATGAACCGAATGGGGAGAACCCGACTTCGGAGAGTCGGATGGTGTAGGCCCGGTATGAACCGGATGAGGAGTACCCGACTGCGGAGAGCCGGATGGAGCCCATCGAGGCTACATTTGTAAATAGACGAAAAGTCATATTAGTATAAATATGACTTAGGGCAAACTTTTAGTTTTTTTGGGTGTGTAGTTGTAGTTTGTGTGATTATTCTTCCTTGTTGGTGCAAGAAGAAATCAGAGCACGTAACTGTACAGAGAGAGAGAGAGAGAGAGAGATGAGGTCGTTGCCTCTGTTGTAACCGCCGCCTGTGGCGAAGATCTGAGAGCACGAGGTCGTTGCCTCAGTGATCTCACTGTTGTATATTTCTACATAGCGACAGTTTGCAGCTTGTGGGCTGCCGTGGTTTTTCCCCTATTTTGGGGTTTTCCACATATACCTCCTGTGTACCATTTCTCCTCTTTTGTGTCGCGTTTCATTACCTGTTTTTCTGTGTATGTAACGAATCTCGGTTGTGGCCGAGCGTCGGACAAAAGGAACGTCAAGTTCTCAACAAGTGGTATCAGAGCGAAATCGACACAGAAAATGGATGAATCGTTTGGCGGCATGTTCAAGCTCACCGGCTCCAACTATTCAGTGTGGAAGTCGAAGATGAGGGACATGGTCGTGGTAAAAGACCTCTGGCTGCCGGTTCAGTTCGGGGACAAGAGACCGGACAAAATCGACGCCGCGATATGGGAGGTGATGCACATGAAGACAACGGCGTACATACGGTGCTTCATTGACATGAGCCTGTACAACAACTTCAATGAAGAGAGTAAGGCTCATGAGCTCTGGGAGAAGATCGGCACAATGTTCCAGAACAAAAATGCTGTCAATCAGGCGTCGGTATTCTGGAAGCTTGTAAGACTCCGGTACCAAGATGGCTCCAGCATGGCGGAGCATATGAATGCCTTCCAGGGGCTGATTCACCAGGCAACGTCATTGGAAGTACCTCTTGCCGATGAGGTCCTAGCGCTACTCCTGCTCGGTTCCCTCCCGGATAGCTGGGAGACGTTGGTTGTTACTTTGGGCAACGCCGGGCCGGAAGGAAAACGGTTATCCCTAGCAAGAGTAAAGTCGAGCTTGCTAGATGAGGAGGCTCGTCGGAAAGACAAAGATACGAGCTCCGACTCCAAAGCGCTCCTTACCGAATCGGAACGCGGAAGACATAGAAACCGTAGTCCCCAGAACTGGGAGAAGTCGGGGACACGATCAAAGTCAAGGGGGAGGCCTACTTGCTTCTATTGCGGCAAGCCGGGACACTTCCAAAAGAACTGTCGGCATTTCCGTAAAGACAAGGAAACCGACGGTACCGATTCGAAGCAAACCCCGAACCGGAACGGTACAGACCGGAACGGTAAAGACCGGAGGGGGCCGGACCGGAAGGGAACGACGGCAATTGCGGCAAGTGAAGAGGAGTTGATGCTCATCACCGAGGAGAGTGAGATAAACCATGCCGGCGATGAGATGACCTGGGTGGTAGACTCCGGAGCGTCATTCCACCTTACCCCGGACCAGAAATGCTTCTCATCCTACTCAACCGGTGATCACGGCTGTGTCCGGATGGGGAATGAAGGAACATGCCGAATTGTCGGCATAGGAGACGTGTGGCTGACAACACCAACCGGATGCAAACTGCTGTTGAAAGATGTCCGACACGTTCCGGAAGTTCTTCTGAACCTGATATCAGCCGGTCGGCTAGATGATGAAGGCTACACGGGTAGCATCCGGAACGGTGTCATGAAGTTCAGCAAAGGGAGCCTGATTGTGGCTCGGGCCCGGAAGGTAAACACACTGTACCTGATGAATACCCGGTTATGTCCGGAAGAAGTGAACGTGGCTTCCGACACTGCCGGTGAGCTGTGGCACAAGAGGCTATGTCACATGAGTGAGAAGGGGATGAAGAGGCTTGCAGACGACAACCTCATCCCAGTGAAGAACGTGCATTTAGAGAAGTGCACTGATTGTCTGGCCGGTAAGCAGAACCGGACCTCCTTCCGACCAAGGCCACCGATGAGACGTAATGCACCACTGGAGTTGGTGCATACGGATGTTTGTCAAGTAGACACGAAGTCACATGCCGGAGCGCAGTACTTCGTGACGTTCATAGATGACCACAGCCGGAAGCTGTGGGCCACACCGCTGAAGACAAAGGATCAGGTGTTATCCGTCTTCAAAGAGCTCCACGCGAGAGTGGAAAGAGAAACCGGCCAGAAGCTGAAGGCGGTTCGAGCAGATAACGGAGGTGAGTACCGGGGGCAGTTCGAGGAGTACTGCCGCTCGAAGGGAATCCGGCTCGAATTTACCGTGCCGAAGACGCCGGAACTAAACGGACTGGCCGAGAGGATGAACCGGACCATAATGGAGACGGTCCGGAGTATGCTAGCGCATGCAAAACTACCCAAGAAGTTTTGGGCTGAGGCACTGTCGACGACGACATATGTGATAAACAGATCACCCTCAGTACCCTTGGACGGAGACACGCCACAGAGAGTATGGACCGGTAAGGAAGTGTCCTACCGGCATCTGAGGGTGTTCGGGTGTCTCGCGTACGTGCATGTAGCAAAGGACCGGAGAGGAAAGCTAGATCCAAAGACCCGGCCATGCATATTCCTCGGTTACGGTGACGATGAGTTCGGCTACCAAGTGTGGGACCCGGTCGACAAGAAGGTATTCCGGAGTCGAGATATTATCTTCATGGAGGACAAGATGCTCGCCGATTGGGAGTCGGAGAAGAAGATAATGAACTCCGAGTCGACTGGTAAGGATAGACTCTACAATGAGCAGACCCAACCGGCAAGAGACCGGTTAGCACTCGAGGAACCAGCCGGTTACGGTGAGGATACCGAACCGGCAGAAGAAGAAGTAGAGGAAGCTGAGACCGGAACCGGTCAAGACCCCGAATCGGATTCGGATGAAGAGCAAATGGAGGAACCGATTACCGAAGCCCGAAGACGTAGATATCCTCTCAGAGAGAGAAGGGCGCCCCGGAGATTTCCGGATGCAGAGCATGTCCTGCTAACCGATGAGGGGGAGCCGGAAAGCTTCAAAGAAGCGAAGGTTGACACCCACAGCCGAAAATGGTCAAGTGCCATGCAGGATGAGATGGATTCCCTGCATGAGAACCATACGTACGAATTGGTGGAGCTGCCGAAAGGAAAGCGGGCACTCCGAAACAAGTGGGTATTCAAGTTGAAACCGGGAGATGCCGGCAACCCCCCGAGATACAAAGCCAGGATCGTGGTGAAGGGGTTCCAGCAGAAGAAGGGCGTGGACTTTGACGAAATATTCGGCCCGGTAGTAAAGATGACCTCCATCCGGACGGTGCTGAGTATAGCAGCAAGCATGGATCTCGAGGTAGAGCAGCTGGACGTGAAGACGACATTCCTTCACGGCGACCTCGAAGAGGAGATCTACATGCAGCAACTGGAAGGATTTGTGGAGAAAGGGAAGGAGCACCTGGTATGCCGGTTGAAGAAGAGCCTATACGGACTGAAGCAGGCTCCCCGGCAATGGTATCGGAAGTTCGACTCCTTCATGACCGATCAAGGGTACCACAAGACGCAGGCCGATCACTGCGTGTTTGTGAAGAAGTTCGAAGGAGGGGACTTCCTGATACTCCTCCTGTACGTGGATGACATGTTGATCGTCGGACGAGACCAAGGAAAAATACGGATGCTGAAGAAGGCTCTCAACCGGACCTTCTCAATGAAGGACTTGGGTCCGGCAAGACAGATGTTGGGGATGCACATCATTCGGGACCGGTCAGTGAAGCAACTATGGCTGTCACAGGAGAAGTATGTGACAAAGGTGCTTCACCGGTTCAACATGTCAGATGCAAAACTGGTCGGATCGACACTTCCGGCAAACTGCAAGTTGTCCGGCAAGCAAAGCCCGAAGACAAAAGGAGAGAAGGCAGATATGATGAAGATTCCATATGCCTCTGCCGTCGGGAGCTTGATGTACGCAATGGTTTGTACCCGACCGGACATTGGATACGCAGTCAGAGTGGTGAGCCGGTTCATGAGTAATCCCGGCAAGGAGCATTGGAACGCGGTCAAGTGGATACTCCGGTATTTGAAGGGCACTTCAAATATGTGTCTCCGATTCGGCACCGGAAAACCTCAACTGGACGGTTTCACCGATTCGGACATGTCGGCTGATGTGGATACCAGCCGGTCTACATCCGGGTATGTGATGACATATGCAGGGGGAGCTGTCTCGTGGCAGTCGAGGCTGCAGAAGACGGTTGCATTGTCAACCATAGAGGCGGAGTACATGGCGGCTGTGGAAGCCGGCAAGGAAATATTATGGATGAAGGACTTCATGGGGGAGCTCGGTATCCGGCAAGAGGAATACCGACTCTACTGCGACAGTGAAAGTGCCATCCACCTTACTAAGAATGCGGCCTACCATTCCCGGACAAAGCATATCCAGCGGAGGTATCACTGGATCCGGGAAAGGGTAGATGACCAGGAGTTCACATTGGCGAAGATCCACACGGCCGAGAACGGGTCAGATATGCTGACCAAAGTGCTGACACCCGACAAGCTGGACGCATGGCGGAAGAGGATCGGGCTGGAAAGACACCCCATGCCGGAGTGAAGGGGGAGTTTGTTGGTAGACAGGTCCCTCCGGATGGGAAGGGAGAAGAACAGTGCCGACGAACAAACTCGGCCGAGGCCTGTCGGCCTCGGCCGAAACGGTATGAACCGAATGGGGAGAACCCGACTTCGGAGAGTCGGATGGTGTAGGCCCGGTATGAACCGGATGAGGAGTACCCGACTGCGGAGAGCCGGATGGAGCCCATCGAGGCTACATTTGTAAATAGCCGAAAAGTCATATTAGTATAAATATGACTTAGGGCAAACTTTTAGTTTTTTTGGGTGTGTAATTGTAGTTTGTGTGATTATTCTTCCTTGTTGGTGCAAGAAGAAATTAGAGCACGTAACTGTACAGAGAGAGAGAGAGAGAGAGAGATGAGGTCGTTGCCTCTGTTGTAACCGCCGCCTGTGGCGAAGATCTGAGAGCACGAGGTCGTTGCCTCCGTGATCTCACTGTTGTATATTTCTACATAGCGACAGTTTGCAGCTTGTGGGCTGCCGTGGTTTTTCCCCTATTTTGGGGTTTTCCACGTATACCTCCTGTGTACCATTTCTCCTCTTTTGTGTCGCGTTTCATTACCTATTTTTCTGTGTATGTAAAGAATCTCGGTTGTGGCCGAGCGTCGGACAAAAGGAACGTCAAGTTCTCAACACATTATACTTTACCTTGTAGATCCATTTGCAGCCGATCGCCTTCTTGTGCGGAGAGTGAGGGACAAGATCCCATGTCTTGTTTTTGGAGAGTGCTTGCATCTCCTCATTCATCGCTTCAACCCACCTGGGGTCCTTCGCGGCTTCGGAAAACGTTTCCGGCTCCTGTATTGTCAGTACCTTCATCATAAAGGTGTAATGGTACGCCATATAATCGTTGTAGCCGAATTGGCTTACGGGGTTCCTTTCACGGGTGGATCGACGGAGCTTCTCATTCGCGGATATTAAGGCTTTCTTCGCTCCATTTGTCCGGATGTCAAGTCTTTCGAACTCACTATCAAGGGAGTTAGTCAATTCATTGCCGTTGAAGTGATCATCTTCATACTCTAGCATTTTTGGCTTCCCTTTGTCCAGCTTTGGACTTGGCCGAGATGTGCTTTGATCGCTCGGAGGCTCTTATGGCCCAATAAGCCTTGTCATAATCGGGCTTTCTTCGAACATGTGCGTGAGCCGATCTTCGACTTCTATCTCTATTTTGGTGGATTCCGGGTTGATCAAAATTGGAGTCGAAGTTGTCTCTGGTGCATACTAAGATGCGGACTCGTCGAAAACGATGTCTCGACTTACTCGAGATTTTTGAGTTGAGGGGTTATAGCACTTGTACCCCTTTTGCTCTAGTGAGTATCGTACGAGGATACATTTCTCCAACTTCGGGTCGAGCTTTTGTCGCTTCTCATCAAGGATGTGCACGTACGTAATGGAGCCAAATATTGGAACATGTGATAGGTTCGGCTTCTTTCCGAAAAACTTCTCATGCGGAGTAAGTTCGTGTGCACCCGATGTCATACACCGATTCATGAGGTATACGCCCGTGTTAGCTGTTTCTACCCAATACAACTTCGGCAGGTGCTTTTCGTTCATCATGGCCCGTGTTACTTCGAGGATGTGCCGATTCTTTCATTTGGTCACTCCGTTTTGTTGTGGCGTATGTCGACACAAAAACTCTCGCCGAATTCCTTCTTTACGTAGAAAAGCCGAAAATTCGTCGAAGAAGTACTCCTTGCCTCCATCCGACTGAAGACATCGTACATGTCCGGCTCTCGAAGTTCTCGGAACCATTCTTGATGAGACGTCATATGGTTCGAGGCATCGGAGTCGACGAACCATACGTCTTTTGGACTAGATGCACTATTCGAAGTAGAGGCCGATATAGAATTTGCTCCATGTCTCATTACGAACATTCCACCACGATCGTCATAGTTGGAATTGGTAGTGTAATTGGTTAGTTGTTGACTAGTGGAAGCCGACTCACGCATCTTCTTTCGACACTCTTCTTCGTGGTGGCCGATTGTGACACAATATCCGCATTCGATCGAGGTTTGTCCGCTCAGACAGGAATGGTGGCTCCCCCTTCTTCCGAAGGTTCCTCGATGGCCTCTGTCTTGATGCCAAAATTGCGAGTTGTTTTCGTAAGTCGGGCCTCGTCCACCTCATCCTTGGCCGAATCAGCCTCTTCTTGCACGGCTGCATCCTCTTCCTTCGTCTGAATGCATGTAGAGCATGTGGCCTTCCGATGCGTTGCTCCTTGTTTGAACATGATTGTCTTCGATCAACAACATGGATTGAAGATCGAAGAAGGATGGCAGATTCTCTCATGCTAGTACAGCGGTCCGCATTGTGCCGAATCGTGGTGCAAGGCCGCCGAGGCATATTTGCACCATTTCGTCATCCTCCAGATTGACGCTTATCAAGCCGAGTGCATCACAAAGCTCCTTGATCTTGAAGGTGTAGCTTGTGATAGACATATCCCGTTCTTGGATGTTGTTCAACTCCTGGCGGAGTTGAAGCTTTCTTGAGGTCGTGTTGGCGGCGAAAATCTTTCGTAGATTCTCCCACGCTTCCTTCGGCGTCTCGGCTTCTTGAATGTATCCGAGCATGTGGTCGTGAGCACATGTCGCCAAGCAATACATCACTCGGCTTGCCACTTGCTCCCATGTTGCGTAGTCGGCGGTCGGGTCGGTTTTATTGTTCTCCTTTGATGTAACCCCAATAGCCTTGGTCGACAAGGTACTGTTGCATCTTGTACTCCCAAGATGCAAAGTTGTTTTGATCTAGCTTCTCGCTAGGGCGAGCGCTCCCCATTTGAGTAGTCATTGTTGATTAAGCTTCCTTTCTTCTTTTCCTTCTCTCTCGAACATGAGCTATGTAGTGGTACTACGATAGCGATGAGCCGGTTCTTCTTGAACGTTGGCGTAGACCAAAACACACAATTACGATGAGGCCAGTGGGCTAGATCGAGTTACCAAATCGCTCTGATACATGTAAAGAATCGACGGTGATTCTTGTGCAGTGGAATGGATGTTCCTTATGTGTGTATATGTGTGAGAAAAAAAAAGAGGACAGAAAAGAGAACTCAAGGTAGATAAATGAGAGGAAAATAGAATACTCAAGAAGAAGGTGTATATTTCACAAGTAGAATAAGAATTTCAAAATGTAGCATAACAAGGAGTCACAACCGACTTAGTATGAAGTGCGAGGAGGGTGCTTTATATATAGTCACCCTCTCTCTTTATTAACTAACTACAACAACCACTCTGTCTCTTGGCGAATGTGAAGACTCATAGTCACAGGGAATATGTAACTCATTAGTTATGTGTCATAGAATATGATTCTATGACACATAGTTAATGTGTAGAGAGTAGTGGTGTGACTCTTAACATTTGAGTAATCATAGATTCTCAAAAGGCGTGTTCACACATTGCACTATGTTGAGCTTGATTCTCAACAATTCCCAACAACAAATGGGAAAGTATCTCGATGGATTTTATTGTTAGTTTACCTCGTACACAGAGGGGTCATGATGCCATTTGGGTTGTTGTTGACAGACAAACAAAATTGGTTAGGTTTATTCCTACCAAAACCATGGTAATCGCTCAACAATTGGCTTATCAATTTGTTGATGAGTTATTTCATTTTTATGGATTACCGATGGATATTGTTAGTGATCGATATTCCAAGTTTATTAGTGACTTTTGGACTCAAGTCTTTAAGAAACTAGAAACTACATTGAACATGAGTTCCATAGATCATCCTCAGTATGATGGACAAACTGAACGAGTTAATCAAATTATTGAGGACATGCTTCAAGCTTATGTAGCAAAAACTGCATCTAAGTGGGAGGAATACCTTCCTATCTTAAAATTTACCTATAATAGCTCTAAACAGACATCCATTGGATATAGTCCTTTTATGTTGATGTATGGTTTTCAACCACGTGCCCCACTCGATGTCACGATTCATCGTGATACATTAGATAGTACACACAATTTTTTGCAAGGGGTTGCAACACGCTATGGTGTACAAGAAAAGTACTGTTTTTGGCCACAAAAAACGCGAGTCCTTTCGATAGTGTTAGTACTAAATAATTGAAAAAAAATTGATTTTGGGGAGTGGGAGTGGGGGGAACGCATGAGGAGATGTTCTTTCCATTTTCGGGGCTATTTTCCTCTCACGTGGATTTGAACATGTGTTGTTGCTTCCCTTCAAACCAACTCCTCTCCCTCTATTCCTCTATGTTTCTTTGAGCTCTTCATCTCAGATATCCATGTCAGGTTTCGGGTTGTCCTCCCATCTCAGAGTTTTGTTATGCATGTATATAGTTAGAGTGCGTAAACCCTATCTCAGATATTTGGGTGATTCAACACTAAACATGTTTTAGGGTTTGAGTTGATGATTAAAGATTGATTTGAGGCCTCTTATAACAACCATTAGTGACTTCTTCGAGAACAATTTCAGGCTTCTTCCACCGATTGCAGTTTTCATCTCGCGGTGATTTGAGGCTTATTCCACCGAGTCGAGGAACCTTCCACCGAATCGAGGCAGAATATCACACAGATTTGAGGCTCCCTCCACCGATTTGAGGCATATTATCGCTGAAATACGAGGAATCCTCCATCGATTTGAGGGTTTGTCCAATAATTGGAGGCACAATACCGCATTCATCTTCATCACTTCTTCCACTCATTTGAAAGTATTCCAATACTTGTTTGAGACTTCAGCGATAATTGATTTATTTGGTAAGCACCCCTATTCTTAATCTTGACATTTTCAGAATTCTATAGTCTCATATTTGGAAATCTATTTTTTCATTTTCAATACTAAAATCTATCATTTTCAGAAATCTGTGAATAAAGAAATGATTATTTGTCATTTTTGAAATGTATTTCTAATGTCCAAAACAAATGATTTCTCACTTTGTAGGCCGCATTTATAAACATTTGATTGTGATTTCTTAGTGTAGTCTATATAACATTAACTACTCTCGTAAGACACTTAATTTTTTTGGATAAATCTAGTGACCATGATAGTCCCCAACGAGAGTGAGTTGTTAAGTAACTCATGTATATCCGAAAGGACCAAGAGATAAGTGGTTCTTCACATAGTCCGTTATTTGGTAGAAATAACGAAGAGATTTAGTGAGGAGGATCGTAGGGATATTATATGTAGAGTGTTATACCATCAACGTTTGAATGAATACATGGGGAGAATAAAATTTAGGGACCAATGTGTTTCAGAAGAGATTGTAGAGTCTATGAAATCATCCCTAGACTTAGTGAAAGGTGTAGAGAGCATAGACAAACTTGCTGCAAAGAGGGCAACCCTAGACATGGTTGTTAACGGTGTGAGAAAAAAAAAATAGTGATACTAAAGTTGCCTTTGCCTTGGGTATTCAAAGAAGGAACTTGAGGAAACATCACCGAAATATACACTCAAGCCAATTCAAGTGGGTGGTGTTAGGACGTAGACGACGATGTGATGCCTTGTCTCAAGAGATTATTGAGAAATTGGATTCGTTTTGGGCAAGAAATACGCGTGTCTCACCAAATAAGAAGGACATGTGTAGACAACGAATAAGTCGGGGTAAGTACCAGATTCACCCTAGACAGTTCTTGGAGATAACTGAGCTATTCCATTTTTTTATATCAATTCACATTCCATAATTTTTTGTTTTGACCAAGTGTATATTAATGTTTGCTCTATATTGGCTAATGTAGGCTAAATTGTACATGAACTTTAAAGACCAACATCCAAGCATCACTGTTGGATTTCGCAAGTTCCAAGGTTTGAAACCATATTATGTTAGAAAATTAAATGAGAGGAATACATGTTGTTGTGTGTACCACGTGAAAATGGACATGTTAAGGCGTGGACATGTTGTGTATTGATTTTAAGGGTATACACGGGGAATTATGTGTCTGCACTTGTGAGGTTTGTAGACCAAATGGGGAGGATAATAGGTGTAATGCACGAAACATGACTTATGCATCCGTTTCTGAGTTATGGAGCTCTTGTGTTTGTGAAAAAGAACCATCATTTGAGTGGCATCGTCATACATTCTTTAAGAACATGTAAGGTTTGCCTGCTACCATTATTTTGTAGACAGGAGCTTGATGTGGGAAACAGTCATATTGTGAAATGGAAATATTTAGATTATGTGACTGAAAATATCGGCAAGCGACTTGTTAGTAAGCGTATCAAGGAAGTATATAATGAGACATGTGCTGCTACCCTTGTCTTAGAATTTAAGAAACAACTTGGGGAGTTCATTCCACATAACTTTCGGAGTTATTGACAAAATTCACAGTTCAAGGAATGTATTAATAACTTACCACTGGGTGTCATGGTATTCGTTTTTTATTTTGCAAAAAACTATACATTTAAAGTCAAAATGAGGTTCAATCAATGCATTGGTACAATGATCAATGTACAATACTTGTACATATTCGCTAGGTAATTTTTAATCCATATGTTTAGTACTTATAATACAATGTCTAAGGAAGTAATACTTTTGTGCTCATTATTCACGTGAATCAGTACTACTTGTTGTAATTCTCCTACTTGTTGGGTTCAAAGTTTACATCTTAATATGGTACTCCCTATTGCATTTGTACTAATTGTTTACACACTAATTGTTTTAGTATTCTTGCAAGACAAGTGGGTATTCTCCTATCATGTCCCCTCCAACTTAGTTCTGTTTTCCCTTGTGCATCAATACTATTTTATGTTTTCAGCTAAATAAAAAACTCTTGATAGAAAACACAGTACTATTCAAACGGATGCATGCATACTAATTATGTTTGTAACAATGTTAAGTGTTCTTGATTGATCACATAGTACTATCCTTTCACGTGAATCTGTGCTTATTATCTTTTAATCCATGTAGGTTGTTCTCCATAGACACATTGTACTGTGTTGTGTGTTGTATCTGTACTAAATCAATATTTATTGAATGATGTAAAGTACTCGTTGTTTAAAAAATAGTACAGTTGGTTCTTAAGAGTTTATACTAATTATCTTTTAATCCATGTTGAGTGCTCTCCATGGACACATTGTACTGTATTGGGTGATGTATTTGTACTAAATCAGTATTAATGGATGTAAAGTACTCGTCATCAACAACATAGTACTGTCCAATATTGAAGAGTTTGTACTAATTATCTTTTAATACATGTAGAGTGTCCTCCATGCACATTGTACTATGCTTTGTGTTTTATCCGTACTAAATCAATATTAATGGATGTTAAGTACTCTTGGTTGACAACATAGTACTATTTATCTTTTAATCGGTGCAGAGTGTTCTCCATGGATACATTGTACTGTGCTTTGTTTTGTATTTGTATTAAATCAATATTAATGGATGTATAGTACTCTCGATTGACAACATAGTACTTTCCATTCAAGTAGTCTATACTAATCATCTTTTACTTGTTAGTATTCTTGTTCTTCAACATAGTATTGTGCTTCAACGTAATTTTGTACAAATCCATCAGTACTAATTATGTTTCTGTCGGAGTATTGTTACTAATGTTTGTTGGAAACCTGGGATATAAAAGCAGGTACTTCTCCCTATTCAACAATTGTATGCAATGGAACTACTTCAGGTCTGGACATGGAAAAGGAGCACCTGGTCACTACGTGTGGATCGTGCGGCGGGGTGCTCATGTAACCATGTTTGCCATTTACATGATAACCATGTTGCCAGCTCCGTCTCCGTCGCCGTCTCGCTGTCTCGCCGTCTCCGTCGACGCCTCGCCGGCTCCATCTCCGTCGCCATCGTTCGATCTTCCCATTCATTTCTGGATTGTAGCCAGTCATGAGGGAGAGCTTCATGCCTAGTCATTTGAAGAGCTCCGTTGGTTTGTGTGCATCCAACTCTCCTCGGTCAGCCACTATCTTTCCCACACATCCATATCGGCAAACAACCTCTTCGAGTAGAAATTTGCAAACTGCTGACGTCGTCTTATTTGTCAAGGCCTGTCCTTCTACTTGATTTGTCAAGTCTTCTCTTGCTAGAGCTAAGTACTTCATTTATCCCACTCCCATTGGCATCGAGACCAAATCCACCATCCATTTGAAGTGTATGGTGAGCGGGTATGTTGGCCGTAGCTCATCACGATGACGTATATTCGAATGTACTTGGCAAATTTCGCATGTGGACACGAAATGGAGTACATCATTGTACATGCTTGGCCACCAATACTTCTCCTTCAACTTTTCGAATGTCGCCCATGTTCCTCTATGACCTACCCAAGGATTCTCGTGGAATTCGGTCATCAGCGTCACTTGCTCTTCTTTCTTTACCACCACTCGACGTGGCATTCCTGTCCTTCTTTTTGGGTGTCGCCAAAGGAATCCTAGGAATCCTCCCCTCAAGAAGTATTGGTAAGCTTTCTTCCGGATTCATAGAGCCTCCTCCTTCGTCAATGAAGCATCCGTCGTCATTGTTCTTAAGAATCTGCCGATTAGTAACCACTCTCCTTCGTACTCGTCCTCGTTGAAGGTGTGGAGGGTTAGCGTGCCCTTGTCTTGCGCCAATAGTCGAGCAATCTTGAAGAAGTTGAGGGTGACGTCTTCATCTTCCAAAACCATGTCACCTTCATTCTCAAATCTTGCCGTCACCAGCATGTTAGCTATGGTGTTCTTCTTCCCTGCAATGTGGCGGATCTCTAGCCTTAAATACTTGATATAGGCAATCCACCTTAGCATAGCTAGGTCTGGGGTCGCACATCCTGAGATCATCCCGAGGATTGGGAGACAATTTGTCTCAATTATCACTTCCGACCCGATCAGGTAATCTTTGTCCGTCTTCACTACCGACACAATACCCCAAAGTTCCCTTTTGACTTGGGCGTATCCTCGTTGTCATTCGCTGAGAACCTTTGCTCCAAACCGAATGGCATACTGCGCATTATCTTCTCCTTCTTGGTTGATGACCCACCCGATTCCGGTTGGGCTCGTATCTACAGTCACATAAATTGGCTTCCCTTCGGTATAGTCGGCCTTTCTTAGTGCTGGAGCTTCAAGAAGTAGTTTCTTCAATCTTCGCATCGCGTTTGTGTGCTCGTCTCGCCATTCTAACTTCATTCTTTTCTTTAGCAATCCATATAAAGGCCCGACGACATGAACGTAGTGCGGAATCCAGATATGATCAAACACGCATGCTCCAATGAACCTTCGAACCTTCGTTTGGTTTACGCATTCTTCTTTCATATCCTGGATCTCATTCACCTTGGATGGCGAAGGCTTCCGTCTATATGCTCCGCACAAGTGACCTACCACCAAGATCTCTGGTTTCCTGAATGTGAATTTTTCTCCCGAAAATGTCAAATTCGCATCTTCGAGCCTTTGGAGCACCTTCTCACAATCTTTCATATGATCCACGACGAACTTTCTACACCCTTCCTTATCTTTCGATTCATCTTTCTCCTCATCTGAACATCGTTTTATCAGAATATCATCCAAGAATGGAATCGTGATGTCCGGTATGCAATCCTTCAAGACCTTGTTCATGGCATTCACCATATGAGCCACTGAGTTTGTTGCACCTTGAGGCAAGGTACACATCCACACGAGCCCGATCGGAGTCCTTATGGTTGTAATGTCACGATTGTCGATCGCCAATTGGAATTGGTCGTATCCAAAGTAGAGATCACCAATGGAGTAGATGGACCGCCCCGCAAACGCTTCGGCAAATTCGTCCACGCTCGGACTGATTCCAGCATTCCAAATTGTCACCTTGTTCACGGGTTGAAGATCTTGGATGAATCACAATGATCCATTCTTCTTCGGCACCGTGAACCACCTATTAGAATAAGGAGCATTTGATGGTTCCAGAATTCCCATATTCACCTTCTCCTTTAAGAGCTTGATCAGCTTCGGTAGGTGTGCTCTCGGAACCGGTATTGGTTTCAAATTCCAAGGCACATGCGGCATTGTGAAGATCACCATCGACTCTATCGTCCTTGGATCAGCACATCCGATTTCTTGTGGGAAAAATGCGAAAGCCTTCCCATGTCTCTCGAGCATGTCACAAAACATTCGCTCCTCTTCAAGGAGGAGGAAATCCTCCCTTCCAACTCGTAGCTTTCCTTTCGTCTCTTCGACGAAGACATGACCTATTGCTTTTGGATATCTTAAGCTTGGATTATTAGTGACTTCCTTCATCTTTTGCCAGCTATCTTCCAGTAGCGGAACCGCAACTAGCTTGATCTTCCTATCCACCATTTTATATTTTGTGTTGATGTTAGCTTCCTTCATCTAGACGCTTTGATGATATTCATTGATGATAGCGTACATGTTGATGGAGTTAACCGAAATCACGTGTTGATCGTGAAGATAGCTCAAGTCCACGACATCCTCGATTTTGATGATGGTGTCATTAAATGAGGCTTCTTCCATAAAATGAGTCACGAACTCTTCTTCTTCTATTATTTTTTCTTCTTTCAGTATCTTCTCGAAG
Source organism: Azolla caroliniana (assembly GCF_043228905.1). Lineage (NCBI taxonomy): Eukaryota > Viridiplantae > Streptophyta > Polypodiopsida > Salviniales > Salviniaceae > Azolla > Azolla caroliniana. The sequence goes on from NW_028230440.1 coordinate 15,946,535, forward strand.
ACTTGTATCTGATGCTTGTCCTTCTTGTCGGGTAGTACTAGTTTACATGTGCCACTAGGTGTGACACATGTTGCTTCTCCTCTCAATCCACGCGCTCTACCTTCTTGTGGGGACTTGTGATCGCTTGGACTATTTGTGTCCCATGTTTCAATAGTCCGCTCTAAAAATCGGAGGATTCGCCTCCAAGACTATCTCAAATTCTTTCATGATTAGCTCGCACCGTTAGGAATTGAACAGATCTTTGATTGTCAAGACTCTTGATTCGCGCAAAAGATGCTCCATTATCGAACACCTTGGTCTCTATCCGGGATGATATGATATATGGTTGACCTAGGATGACAAGATGCGAAGCCGATTCTTGTACGAAGAAGTATTGATCCATCTCCACATCCCCAATCGTGACTTTAACATTTGGACAAGCTCCGTAGAAGTCTTCTATCGTCTTTGTTGCCGCTCGAATCTTCCATCTGTGGTTTGTATTAATTGGCCATCTTCCTTTTTTGTAGAAGTCAGTTGACATGAGGTTGATCTCCGAGCCATGGTCGATCAAGGCTACCATGGTCTCTTTCTTCTCCCTGATATTCACTGGCGTCTCCGTTGTCGCTCGTGCCCAATGAGGTCGAGTATAGTGGTTGTCCACCATATCCTCATCGACTTCGTCTCTTGCCATCGTTATGGCATTCACTTTTGCTTTTAGTGGCTTCTCTTCTTCCTCGTCCAATTGTTGCCTCTTTCTCTTCACAAGGTCCACGATCGTGTCATGGAACTCCTTCATAATGCCGAGTAATTCCCTCAAGGACAAAGTCATGTGGCTATCAAGTACGCGTTCCTCGAGAATCTTCTTCAGGTATGTCGTATGCTTTATGTCCGACCTTAGCTTATAGGTAGGCATAGTTCTTGTCTTCCGAGCGGGGTCATCGACACCAACCTTCACGGGCTGAACCGTTTCTTTGACTCGTTTGCTTGGCTCCCCTTTTCGGCTTGATTCTCATTCCTTCATTTGTAAAGCTCGACTCGTTTCCGCATCTTCCTTCTTTTTCGCGTTCCTTGTTTCATGTCTTTTTGATGGGCCTTGCTCTTCTATTCTTTTTCTCTTTTCTTCGACAAACACCTCGTGGTTGTCACACATCACTTCCGCGAGTATGGTGTTGTCATCCACCAGATCCGACCATCCAGTTATACTTTGTACACTTCGTATTGAGAATCAAGCACAACCTAGTCTAGTGTGTGAACACACCCTTCAGAGTGCAAAAGTCACCACTCTTATCTACACATTAACTATGTGTCATAGAATCATATTCTATGACACATAACTAATGCGTTTTCACATTCCCCATGACCCATGAGCTTTGGTAGTTAATGAAGAGAGAGAGTGACTATATAAAGCACTATCCTCCTACTTTGTAGGTAATGAAGAGAGAGAGTGACTATATAAAGCACTATCCTCCTACTTTGTAATAGGTTGATTAATCTCCTTTGTAATATACATCTTCTTGAGTATTCTATTGTTGTTCATATTCATCTATCTTGTGTTTCTCTCTCACTCACACACTCTCTCTCATACACACACACACTCACTCACTCACACACACACACAACACATATCTCTAGTCTATTCCGCTGCACAAGAATCACCATCAATGCTTTACATGGTATCAGAGCGGTTTGGTAGCTCAATCTAGCCCATTCGCGTGTGTTGTGCTCCACGCCGACGTTCAAGAAGAACAGGCTCATCGCTATCGTAGTGCGACTACATATCTCGTATTCAAGAGAGAAGAAGAAGGAAGAAATCTACATCGAACACTGTAAAGAATCAGTGGTGATTCTTGTGTAGCGGAATAGACTAGAGATATGTGTTGTGAGTGTGTGTGTATGAGAGAGAGAGAGAGAGAAATACAAGATAGATAGTTTTAAACAAGAATAGAATACTCAAGACAATGTATATTACAAAGGAGATTAACCGAACTTGTTACAAAGTAGGAGGAGAGTGCTTTATATAGTCACTCTCTCTCTTCATTAACTACCGAAGCTCATGGGGAATGTGAAAGCTCATTAGTTATGTGTCATAGAATATGATTCTCTGACACATAGTTAATGTGTGGATAAGAGTGGTGACTTTTGACCTTTGAGTGCACACTCTCAAGGGTGTGTTCACACACTAGACTAGGTTGAGCTTGATTCTCAACACGCCCCCTCAAGCTCAATTGGTTTTGGTCGAGAGGTGTTGCCACAAACTTGCACTCAGTCATCCCGAACTTGTATAACAAGTTAAGAATGTAGTGCCATTGGGAGATCATAATCTCGGCTGGAGTCCGAATTACCTCAATGCCAAGGAAGTAGTGGAGCTCTTTCATGTCCTTCATCTCGAATTTGTCGGAAAGGAGGGATTTGACCTTGTTGATGTCAATTAGATGCTCACCTCCAATGACTAGATCATCCACATACAGGATGATGACGATCAGACTTTCGGAATCGCTTCTTACATAGAGAGAATTGTCGGATTTTGAAATTCGAAAGCCGATTCGATGAAGATATTGTGTTATCTTTGAGTGCCAAGCACGTGGTGCTTGCTTAAGGCCGTAGAGAGGCTTCTTGAGTTGGCAAATGGATTTTGGATGAATGTTGGATTCGAATCCAGGTGGTTGTACCATGTACACCTCCTCTTCTAATTCTCCTTGAAGAAAATCGTTCTTGACATCCATCTAGTGGAGGTGCCACCCTTTCGCTGCTACAAGCGCTATCAAGGTTCACACGGTTGTCATCTTTGCCACCGGGGCAAAGGTCTCTTCATAGTCGACACCCTGTGTTTGTGTGTAGCCCTTTGCTTCGAGTCGAGCTTTGTAGCGGTTGACGGAACTGTCGGCATTATACTTCACTTTGTATATCCATCTGCAGTTGATTGCCTTCTTGTGCGGTGAGTGAGGGACGAGATCCCATGTCTCATTCTTGTTGAGAGATTGCATCTCCTCGTTCATCGCTTCGACCCATTGAGGATCTTTAGCGGTTTCAACAAAGCTTTCTGGTTCTCGAATTGCTGCCACCTTCATCATAAAGGCATAGTGGTATGCCATATAGTCGTTGTAGCCACCGATTCATACACACACACTCACAACACATATCTCTAGTCTATACCGCTGCACGAGAATCACCGCCGATTCTTTACATGGTATCAGAGCGGTTTGGTAGCTCCATCTAGCCCATCCGCGCGTGTTGAGCTCCACGCCGACGTTCAAGAAGAACCGGCTCATCGCTATCGTAGTGCGACTACATAGCTCGTATTCAAGAGAGAAGAAGAATGAAGAAATCTACATCGAACACCATGAATACTCAAATGGGGAGCGCTCTCCCTAGCGAGAAGTTGGACCGAAACAACTTCACATATTGGGAGTACAAGATGCACCAATACCTTGTCGGCCAAGGCTATTGGGGTTACCTCAAGGGAGCACAAGAAAACTGACCCGACCCGGAAGACGCCGACTACTCAACATGGGAGGAATCGGCAAGTCGAGTAATGTATTGCTTGGCGACATGTGTTCATGACCACATGATCGGTTACATTCGAGAAGTCAAGATGCTGAAGGAAGTGTGGGAAAATCTACGAAAGATTTTCGCCGCCAACACGATCGTAAGGAAGCTTCAACTCTGCCAAGAGTTGAACAACATCCAACAACGGGACATGTCCATCACAAGCTACACCTTGAGGATCAAGGAGCTTTGTGACTTGCTCAGCTCAATAAGCATCAATGTGGATGATGATGAGATGGTGCAAATATGCCTCGGCGGCCTTGCACCACGGTTCGGCTCGATGAGAACCGTCATCCTAGCAAGGGAGAATGCTCCCTCTTTCTTTGATCTTCAATCTATGTTATTGGTGGAAGAGAATCATGTTCGAACAAGGAGCAACGCCTCAGAAGGCCACATGCTCTACATGCATTCGAATGGAGGAAGAGGACGCGGCCGAGCAAGAGGCCGATTCGGCCAAGGACGAGGTGACGGACGAGGTCCGACTTACGACAACAACTCCCAAATTCGGCAACAAGACGGAAGCCATCGAGGAACCTTCAAAAGAAGGGGGAGCTTCCATTCCGGTTTGAGTCGACAAAACTCGATCGAATGCGGTTATTGCGGAAAAATCGGCCACCATGAAGAAGAGTGCCGAAAGAAGAAGCGCAAGTCGGCTTCCACAAGCCGACAACTCACCAATTACGCCACCAACTCCGACTATGAAGATCATGGCGGAATGTTTGTAATGAGACATAGAGAAAATCCTATGTTGGCCTCTACTTCAACTAATGCCTCCAATCTGGAAGATGTATGGTTCGTCGATTCCGGTGCTTCGAATCATATGACGTCCCATCAAGAATGGTTCAAAGACATTCAAGAGCCGGATTGACCCGGTTATGTCGAGACCAGAGACGACACCACTCATCCGATTTGGCATGTCGGCAATGTCCCATTCCGGAAAGAAGGTGAACAAACTTGCATAAAAAATATCTTACATGTACCCACCATAACGAAGAATTTGGTCTCGGTCAGCCAAATTTGTGGACCAAGGGATGCAAGTTCGATTCAACCAAGGTGGTTGCTTCATCGAGAAGGAAGGCCGACTCATCACTCGAAGTCGAAGGGCAGGTAGAATGTTTATCCTTGAGTCAAATGAGGTGAAATCGGCCATGTACGCAAAGGGCCTCAAATCCGACACCGACATAGAGCTATGGCATAAAAGAATTGGCCATATCAATCTCAACAAACTCAAGGAGATGCAATGGAAAGGAGTCGTCATCGGGGTCCCGACCTTCAAAGAGAAAGAGATTGAAGGAGTATTTGAAGCATGCCAATTCTGCAAGCAACATCGGCACCCGTTCCCGAAGGAGAGGAACGTGAGTAAAGGCCTGTTGGACATAGTAGTCTACTCGGATGTGTGGGGACCGGCACAGACGGCTACGTTCGGAGGATGTCAGTACTATGTTACCTTCATCGATGACTTCTCTAGATACACATGGATCTTTCCCATGAGGATGAAGAGCAAAGTGTTTACACACTTCCAAAAATTCAAAAGCGAAGTCGAAAAGACAACTGGGCGTCATGTATGATGTCTTCGGTCAGACGGAGGAAAGGAATACTTCTCTGATTCATTCACGGCATACCTTCGACAAGAAGGAATTCAGCGAGAATTCACTTGCCGACACACACCGCAATAAAACGGTGTAGCCGAATGCAAGAATCGGCACATCCTTGAAGTAGCAAGGGCCATGCTAAATGAGAAGCATATGCCCAAGTCATATTGGGCAGAAGCTGCAAATACCACCGTCTACCTTATGAACTGGTGCATAACATCCACAGTGCATGAGGTCACCCTGCACGAGAAATTGTATGGGAAGAAGCCGGATCTATCCCATGTAAGGATATTCGGATCCATTGCATACATGCACATTCCCGATGAGAAGCGGAAGAAGCTTGACCCAAAATCAGAGAAGTACATCCTCGTGGGGTACTCACTGAAGCAAAAGGGGTACAAGTGCTTCAACCCCTCTACTCGGAAGACTTGTTTAAGTCGGGATGTCGTCTTTGACGAATTGACATCATGGTACAAACCCGAGTCGACTCCTCCCGAACCATCTATGAACGACCTCCACAACACAGAAGACGATGATTAACTAAGGTCAATACTCGAAGACAGTTTGATCCCAACCAGATTGAGCGCACCACTAGAGCCTCCGAGCAACCAAAGCACATCTCGGCCAAGTCCAAAGATGGATAAAGGGAAGGCCAAAATGCCGAAATATGAAGACGATCACATCAACGACAACGAATCGACTCATCCACTCGATAGTGAGTTCAATGGCTTTGATGTGTCTCTTATGAGGTCACCCGAAGTTGAGAAAGCACTCACATCGGAAAATGAGAAACTCTGTCACTCCACCCGAGAGAAGAATCCGGTTAGCCGATTCGGCTACAACGACTATATGGCATACCACTATGCCTTTATGATGAAGGTGGCAGCAGTTCAAGAACCGGAGAGCTTTGCCGAAGCCGCTAAAGATCCGCGATGGGTTGAAGCGATGAACGAGGAGATGCAAGCTCTCGACAAGAATGAGATATGGGATCTCGTTCCTCACTCACCGCACAAAGTTCGACTGCAGATGGATATACAAAGTGAAGTATAATGCCGACGGTTCCGTCAACCGCTACAAAGCTCGACTTGTAGCAAAGGGTTGTGCACAAACACTGGGCGTCGACTATGAAGTGACCTTTGGCCCGGTGGCAAAGATGACAATAGTGTGAACCGTGATAGCGCTTGCAACAGTGAAAGGATGACACCTCCACCAGATGGATGTCAAGAATGCCTTTCTTCAAGGCGAATTAGAAGAGGTGTACATGGTACAACCACCCGTCTTCGAAACCAGCATTCATCCGAAAGACTTCTGCCGACTCAAGAAGCCTCTCTATGGCCTTTAGCATGCACCACGTTCTTGGCACTCGAAGATAACACAATATCTTCATCGAATCGGTTTCCGAATGTCAAAATCCGACAATTCTCTATATGTAAGAAGCGATTCTGAAAGTCAGATCATCATCATCCTATACGTGGATGATCTAGTCATTGGAGGTGAGCATCTAGTTGACATCAACAAGGTCAAATCTCTCCTTTCCAACAAATTCGAGATGACGGATATGAAAGAGCTCCACTACTTCATTGGCATTGAGGTAATTCGGACTCCAGCCGGGATTATGATCTCCCAACGACACTACATTGTCAACTTGTTGTACAAGTTGGAGATTACTGAGTGCAAGTCTGTGGCAACACCTCTCGACTGAAACCTCAAACTAGATGTCAATTCTGGCACCACAGAGTGTGAACCGACTTAGTACCGACAACTGATCGGTAGCCTTATCTACCTCACGATCACTCGACCAGACTTGAGCTATCCGGTCAGCCTTCTTAGCCAGTTCATGCAAACGCCACGAGATATCCATTTGGATTGTGCTAAGAGAGTGCTACGATACGTGAGCGGAACGATGGAATATGACATTCTCTATAAGTTGGCCACGCCAATTTAACTCGAGCGGTACACAGATGCTAACTGGGCAGGCTACAAAGCCGACTGACGATCAATCTCTGGTTTCTTCTTCTCCCTTGGAAGTGGAGCCATCTCTTGGAGTAGCAAGAAGCGACCAACCGTCGCTCGTTCGAGCACAGAGGCCGAATATAGGGGTGCAGTGGTGGCTGTATGTGAAGCCGTATGGCTTAAGAGGATATTGAAGGATTTGGGCGTTCCCATCAAAGATCCAATTTCCCTTTACTGCGACAACATGAGCAATATTTATTTGGCTCGAAACCCGGTGTTCCATGCATGCACGAAGCATATCGAAGTGCACTATCACTTTATTCGAGAGCATGTTCAGGTTGGCGATGTCAACCTTCAACATAACACTACGAATCTCCAGACAGTCGACATCTTCACCAAAGCCCTAGGAGCCGACAAACTTCGGCCATTCCTATCAGACATTGGATTGACGGTTCCTGTCTTGCCAAGCTTGAGGGGGAGTACAAGCGAAAACCAGATACCGTCCAAACCGGATACGAGCCGAAGCGGACATCAACCGAAGTAGCCGACCGAAGTAGAGCTTGAGGGGGCGTGTTGAGAATCAAGCTCAACCTAGTCTAGTGTGTGAACACACCCTTGAGAGTGTGAACTCAAAGATCAAAAGTCACCACTCTTATCTACACATTAACTATGTGTCATAGAATCATATTCTATGACACATTACTAATGTGTTTTCACATTCCCCATGACTCATGACCTTCGGTAGTTAATGAAGAGAGAGAGTGACTATATAAAGCACTCTCCTCCTACTTTGAAATAAGTCGATTAATCTCCTTTGTAATATACATCTTCTTGAGTATTCTATTGTTGTTCAAATTCATCTATCTTGTGTTTCTCTCTTACTCACTCTCTCTCTCTCATACACACACACACACACAACACATATCTCTAGTCTATTCCACTGCACAAGAATCACCATCGATTCTTTACACTTCGATCCGCAAGCTCCACCTCGTTGGAAGTGACTTTTCCCTTCTTCTCATACTCGAGAGCGGTAGACCAAAACTTTGTTCCCACTTTCACTGCTTCAGTTTTGTCTTTCCCAACTCTTATTCCGGCCAACGCAGCATAGTGCATCGCATCCACATGAGTTGCCTCGGCATCCTCCATAGCTTTCTTCATCCCCCCTCTTTTGAAATTCACTCGCAGGGGTCTTCTAGTCTCACTCGAACAGATCATGTTGCCATCCATGTATACGATATTTTGTCGAATGGCATCTCGAAGGCTCGCGCAATCCCTTCTTATGTGGTCCATGCTATCGCACCACATGCATCTAAAGGGTTCTTTTCCTTTGGGGCCCCGACGATTCATGTTGACTAGCATGACCATCTCGAACTTCTTCGCTAGTTCTTCGATGATGTTTTCATCAATCTTCTTTTCTTCTGGGCTACTTTGTTTAGGTGGCTTAACTACTTTCGGTTGTCTTGTTTTCTCCGTGACAGTTGATCTCACCAAGTCAGTTTCATCAACCCACTAATGATGCTTGTCGAGCCTATTGCACGCAAGCCCATTTTCTTGGGTATCATCTTCAAGAAGAGTCCCCAATTCTCGTCTATCCTTCATGTCCACAACTTTCAAGAAGTACAAAGTCTTGTCCTCCTCAAGTAGCACTTGGTCCGTGGCGGGGAGATGAAGAAACATTTGGTTGAACTCGTTGTACACCCTAGAAGCACTCATCCTCTTATTCTTCTTTTCTATCCACTTCATCAAGGCATGTCGAGTCATCCTCGACAAATATTCCGTTGCGAACTCCGCTAATATCGCTTTCTCGAACTCCGACCATGTTGTCTTCCCTTCTTGAAGCTCGATGACGCGCCTTTGGATGTTGTTGGCGACCACTCTCTTGAAACTTGTGATATGACGTGCTTCAGACACATCCCTCTAACTCATCTCCCTTTTGTATGCATCAAGGAACTTCGTAATGTTCCTTCCATCAAATTGACCCTCAAGCTCTAGGATATGGTTGACGGTCTTCTCCACGCTCGCATCGTTGTCTCGAGATCTTATCATTTGTTCGATAATTAGCATCATCCTTTCGAACTCTCCCGCTTGATTGCTTGAGGATGACATCTCCAAGTATCAGTCAATCCTTGACTTGATCCTTCTTACCGCCTCTTTCATGTCGGGTTCACCACTTAATTATGTTGTGAAGATCCGTGACTACGTGCGGATCGTGAGGCGGAACCGCCGGGGTCTTGGATTAGAAGGATTCGAAGTTTGCACTAACTTTAGCGAGAAAGTATTTAAGATAGATTGAAAGAGAGAGATATTGAGATAAGATAGAACGCTTGACTTTAGATTGAGAGACAAGATTAATACATCACAAAAATGGGATAAAGAATTATCTTCCACTTAATTTCTTGATTAATACATAGCTGGTTTTTCCTGTCCATGCACTCTTTTATAGATGCCCCAATGCACATGATGCCTGTGAGGGTGCAAGACATGCATGAGAAGCATGGTTAAACATGATAACCATGTCACTCATTCAATCTCTCATGTATGAGAATTTATATATAAAATGATCAAAGTAAACTTTTTGAAGATATGACTTGGCTTAGTGGTAAGCCTATTGTCTTTCAACTTAAAGGTGCAAGGTTCAAGCCTTGCCCACATCCCTTTTAAAACACAAAATACTACTAGGCTTTTGGTCTTGTATTTACACTGAAAATCTTCAAAACACCATGCACCGCGATCAACCAACCGATCTGCCTGTCTAGTGCCATCTGTCCCGACTGGTTCAATCCAATCCCGGTTCGATCCTGTGTGTCGCCATCCGGTCCCGGTGTCGGTCGTCGTCGCACTGTCTCCGTCCGGTTCTGGTCGGCCAAAATATTTACAAGTAGTTAGGCCACACCCATTCATCCAGTTAGTTTAGCTCAAGTCACCTTGAACATTCTATGATCCACTCATAGACACAAAGTTATAGATTTTGGCCCTGCTTATATACTCCAGGATCCTTATTTATCTTGTCTATGTGAGATATCTTGTAGTTTTGTTTTTTCTCTTCTTCTTCGCAAATTTCATAACCACATAACTTGCCACTTAGTTGTCAGTTTCTTATGTGGTAAAGTGTATTTGAAATCTCTTGAAGACCTCCATCGTTTTGTACCAAGATATTAAACTAGTATCTTCACTATTATTGTTTTATTTTGTGTGTGAAGAACCACACTCGATTTTGTACATTCCATCCAATTTTCACACCGTTGGTGAAAATCTTTACGGCAGCGTTGATGAGGTCGATAGGACTAAATCATATGGTTGTAAAACCGTGAAAGGCACGCGCAACACCCATTGTGTATTAGGGTTTAGCCGGAAGGACACAACACAATTGTTACTCTGTACTTTATCATGCTTTTGTTCCATGTGTATAGATGAAGCTTGGGATGAATGCATCAACCTATCAATCATGGAGCCCTGGAAGCTACAGAAGCTTGAGCCTGAACAAAAGATGATATTGAAGAGGATGCACATTCAAACAATATTGTATACTACAACCAACGTGAAGACTTGGCAGTTTTATTGGAAGATGGAGATAATTTTGCAATGCTGAAATCTCCTCAGAATGAAGATTTAGAAGACTACTACATTGTGGTGTGCAAGCAAGGGAAGACATTATTGAAAGAAGTGGTGAGGGATGGCTGGGGCAACATGTTCAACGTTAGTGAGTCTGTAGTGAATGGAACCTATTATGCAAAGTTGCCGCAGTGCAAGAACACATATGCATTACTAAAAGATGCACCCACCGTAATAATCTACATTCCTGCCATTATTACGATTGAGTTCAATATGACTCAAGAAAAGCACAAGGTTAAGGGATACAACACTGTCTGCAAGGTCCCCCAAGAGGTTCATGAGCACATATTGGGGGAGATCTCTCTGTTTAATGCTTGAAAGTTGGGCCCTATTAATACATTGTAGTTGGCAGCTGAAAAACATCCTCTTGTAGTTCATTTGACATTCATATTACTGGGCTGTAGCAGTTTATATAAGACTACTATGTATTAGTGAACATTTGACATTCATATTAGTGGGCTCTTAGTTTATATATATCATATTAGGCTGTAGCAATACTCATGGTGAACTCCTCCTAGCTGGTGATAGTCACCTCATTCTTAAGACCATCGTGCTCCCCTTCCTGGGTGGTCTTTATTGCCCTATCCTCATGGGTGATGCTAGTATGCTCGTTCTTAGTACAATCAGGCTCCTGTATGTAGGTTGTGGTAGTACTCATGGTCAACTCCTCCTGGATGGTGGTTGTCACCTCATTCTTAAAACCACCATGCTCCCCTTCTTGGGTGGTCTTTATCACCCTGTCCTCATGAGTGATGCTAGTATGCTCGTTCTCATTACAATTAGGCTCCTGTTTGTGGGTTGTAGCAGTACTCATGGTCAACTCCTCCTGTATAGTGGCTGTCATCTCATTCTTAGGACCATCGTGCTCCACTTCTTGGGTGGTCTTTATTGCCCGGTCCTCATGGGTGATTTTACTTTGCTCGTTCTTAGTACAATCAGGCTTCTCTTCAGTACTAGTGTGGAAGATGTGCTTCCAGAGTCCGCCTCTATGCAAATGATAGTCCCAAAATCTGACTCTTCACTTGTGCTCCATATAGTTCCCGATTCGTTTGATTGCAGTTGGGAATTTGACTACTCTTGTAAACCTAAATAATGGCATCCCAGAGAATATCAGTATCAACTCACATACTCAAAAGTTTGCAAACATACTAGTAACTATAAACATAGGAGGTTAATAACCACATTTTTACCTATTGTTACATTGTCATACTATACAATCATAGACAACTCATTGCAAGTGGTAGGGTCAGTCACCTTCTCCACAACATCTAAGCGTTCATCAGATTTAGGGATGGTGCCAATCGCAGGTTGGGGGTCATTGTCAATAGAACCACTCATAATAGTATCTATATAATGCACCAAAAGCACCACTATAATAGGGTTGTTATGATCTAAATAATTGTTTTCTTAGAGGCCTTATTGACGTTGTCGTGCCTTTCAGCTCCGGATCGTTGTGTGAGTCGGGTGGGAACCACTGAGGTTTTGGACTAGGAGAAAGAAGAATACAATATAAGGCTAGTTATGAATAGGTAGAAAGAGAAGTAAGAAATAAAAACTTATGAATCCCACGTGTTTAGTTTATTTAATCAATGTTTAGATTGTCAGAAAGAGAATTTTTATGATAAACTCGTGAATCCCACGAATATATTAGATTGATCAGTCCTTGTAAAAAAATCAACAACATCATACATTTTTCTCTCCTCCTTATATAAGGATGGAAGAGGCTAAGCATAGCTTCATGCTTTTTCTAAAGTGTTCATGCACACTAAATGTGCATGAGTTGCTTTTTACACTGCTTTTATTTCCTAAATATAGTGCTCATGCTCGCTAGATGTACACAAGTAATTTTTTATTGGTGTACATTTTTCTTATAAATAAAGTATTCACGCATTCTAAAAATGCATGACTTACCTTTTAATAAGCGTAGGCGTAAATAAAGGTCTTATATGTATTAAATCTATATTTAGAACACTTACGATAAGTTAGTACAATGGTAAGGTTGGGGTTTTTCTACGTTGAGGTATAGGGTTTGAATCCTGCCCTATGCATGTAACAATCTTTTCTACTATTTATAAATTTGTTTCTTCATCCGGTGAGAGTCTCTCACCGGCCTTCTTTATCCGGCTTTGGCCGGTTCTGCTTGATCCGGTTCTTACCGGGTCCTCCTTGCTGGTTCCTCCTTCATCCGGTTCTCACCGGTTCTCCTGATCGGGTCCTCCTTATCGGGTCCTCCTTCATCCGGTTCTCACCGGTTCTCCTTACCGGTTCCTCCTTGTCCCATTCGGAGGAACCAAAATGCAATTTTCACATAGTGTGCGAATTACAGTACGACACTCGCCCCCTCCAAACCCACACATCCTCTGGTATATGCCGATGTTCCCGATGCTCATTATTCGCCTTCATCCGTAGCACTCTCCGATTCTCCCCTTATGTCGACTACGAGTTGAAGTCCACTTTCTTGTTGTCGGCATGTTGCTTCCCCTATGTCTTCCGGTCTTCCTTCTAGTTGTCGTATCCGGACCGCTAGTAGTTCTTCCCGGCTCATCTCTTCCGTCCACGGTAGCATTGTCCATCTCGCGATCGCGGTTTCCGTCGGCATTACCGGTGCTTGTCTGGTCATAAGTTCTGTCGGCATATAACCGGTTACGGAGGTATGCGTCGTCCGATCCTCCCATAGTGCATTCGGGAGCATCTGCGGCCAATCCTTCACCCTTCCGTCGCATGCTTTGGCAAGTGCTTTGACGATCGGAGTATGTCCTCATTCGATTTTCCTGTTGGCCTCCGGATTGTATGTCGTTGTTAGTGTTAACTGAACTCCATGTTTGGTGAAGAATTCCCTAACTTTATCAGAGTCGAGTTCTCCTTGATCCGCAATCACTTGTCCTACGCACCCGTACTTGCAAAACACCTCCTCCAAAAGAAATTGGCATACCGCTGTCGTAGTGTATTTCGTACACTACGTGAAAAAGTAAAAATAATATAACCGATTTAATTACATATAAATAAATAAAATAAGAATATCAAAATATTTATCCCGTGCATAGGGCAAGATTCGAACCTTGTACCTCCATGTAACCAAACCTCAACTTTACCATTATGCTACCTTATCTTTAGTGTTCTATAAATAGATTTAATAACTATAAGTGCTTTATTTGCACCTACCTTTATTAAAAGGTAAATCGTGCATTTTTAGAGTGCGTGAATATTTTATAGAAAAACGCAAGCAACTAAAAAGTGACTCATGCACATCTAGCGTGCATGAGCACTATATTTAGCAAATAAAAGCAAGGATTAGAAAAGCATCACATGCACATTTAGTGTGCATGAACATATTAGAAAAAAAGCATGTAGCTATGCTTAGTCTCTCCCATCACTACATAAGGATGGGGAGCACAATGTAATAGGTGTGTGAAATATTTGGGAAATTGGATATATTTCCTAAAACACCAATTAATAAAATATACTCGTGGGATTCACGAAGTTTAAGATAATCTATCTCTTTCAATCTAAATTCATATTCTTACATAAATATTGATTAATGTAATACTTGTGGGATTCACAAGATTAGCCTCAAATTCTTCCTCCTCCTAGTCCAAAACCCCGGTGGTTCCCACCCGACTCACGCAACGATCCGGAGCCGAAAGGCACGACACAAGTTGGTGAACCCGACGTGAAGGCGGGTGGCAAGGAGATGGAGAATCAACAAGAGGCAATGAGCATAACGATGATGATGATGTTCGAGTGGATGCTACAAGAACAACGAGCGATGTCGGAGATGAAGGCGGCAGTAGAGCGGCTTCTGCGACGAAACGGGGAATTCAACGGTAAGGGTGTGTCACGCTACCTACGTGAATATAAGGCGGAGATGATGCAATATCGGATACCGGAAGGATTGCAAGTGATATCCTTTAGTCGGGTGGCCTCGGACGAACTACAAGAGAGAATCCACAAGATACAACAACAAAACTCGACATGGGAGTCCTTTGAAGAAGCTTTACGGGAGGCATATGACTATGAGAGATGGACGGGACGAGATCGACGAGAATTCGACGAATGGGTGGCGTCGGAGAAGACTCACCGAAGTGCAACGCAAGCGTTCCTAGAGTTCGAGCATCGTTTTGCTCGACTCTCGGAGCGGGAACGAAGATTGGTGGGAGGAGATAAAGTCTTAATGTTCGTAAGATCGATCGATCGGAAAGAAAGGATGGACATTGGGATCGAACTCGAAGATGATGACGGTGCGAACGGCCTTACCGAGGATTGGGCTAAAGTCGAAAGGGTATGCCGAAGACATGATGAAAGGAAGCTGAGAATCTCGTCAACAACGACATGGCCCATGAAGGATGGTCGATTGAGGAAAAACGATGAAGCCAATATGAAGGCCGAAATACAACATGATGGTACCACGGGAGAAAGAGTGGAACAAGACACCCACTCGTCTTGTGAAAGAACGATGGCGAAGGATAAGGCCGATAATTCAAGTGTAGAAGAAGATTTCGGGATACAAGTGCCCGAGACATCGGGTCAAAAAGGGGTAAGCATAATAGATGTTTGCATAATTGATGCAGATAAAGAGTGTGAAGCGGATGTGATTAAGGAGGTAGCCACAAAAGACGAAATCGAATCGGAGGTGGCTATGGACGAATCAATGGCGGATTGCCATATCGAGACTTCCCCACCACTGATTCTAGAGACTCCGGCGGTTGCGTTCGAAAGGCAACGTGAGACCGAAGAGACGGAAGGTGGCGGAGAGAAAACAAAGGTCGAAGTCGATGCATACGACGGAGAGATAGCCGAGAATATGGCTATGGGTGAAACAATGGAGGATGATAATACCGAGGATTCCTACCCACTAATTCTAGGGACTTCGGCAGTTGTGTCCGAGAACCAACGTGAGACCGGAGAGACGGGAGGTGGCAGCAAGAAAGGTAAAGTCGGAAGCCGGTTTGGATGGAAGGTGATCCGGACGGGATTCCGATCCGAAAGAAAGCCGAACCGGGTAAAAGAGGATTCGACCAAAAGTCGACCCGAAAGAAAGCCGAACCGAAAGGAAGAGAATTCGGCTGAAAGACGACACAAACGAAAGCCGAACCGGGCGAATGAGGATTCGGCCGAAAGACGACCCGAAAGAAAGCCGACCCGAAAAGGGGTCGACTCGGTCAAAACCGATCGACTGAGTCTGACTTGGCCGAACGCGAATATGGATGGAAGCCGACCTAGCCGAAAGCCGATCGGACGAGACCGATCCGGAAAGAAGCTAATCCGACTCAATCGGAGGTTGGACCGGTCAAGGCTGGTGAAAACGAGGAAAAGAAAGCCAACTGAAACCGAAACCGATAGATCGAAACCGGGCCGGAAGGAGACCGACTCAATCGAAACCGAACAACCGATTCCGATTCGGCCGAATACGAATCCGATCGGAAGCCGATCAAACCGAAAGTCAATCGGACGAGAGCGATCCGGAAAAAATTCAAGGTTGATGAAGACAAGAAAGAGCCCAGTAAAAGACACTACCACGAATGAACAAAGAATATGGTGGATCGGATGGCGACAATGGTTCGGGTGGAAAGAATGGGTCTACTCAAAATGGAGAGACAAAGTTGACATAGCGGGACAAACGGAGGATGAAGGGGAGACAACGAGCATCGGCAACTTCGGCACATACCGGAGGATGTGCGGGTTTGGAGGGGGCGAGTGTCGTAGTGTATTTCGTACACTACGTGAAAAAGTAAAAATAATATAAACGATTTAATTACATATAAATAAATAAAATAAGAATATCAAAATATTTATCACGTGCATAGGGCAGGATTTGAACCCTGTACCTCCACGTAGCCAAACCTCAACTTTACCATTATGCTACCTTATCTTTAGTGTTCTACAAGTAGATTTAATAACTATAAGTGCTTTATTTGCGCCTACCTTTATTAAAAGGTAAACCATGCATTTTTAAAGTGCGTGAATATTTTATAGAAAAACGCAAGCAACTAAAAAGTGACTCATGCACATCTAGCGTGCATGAGCACTATATTTAGCAAATAAAAGCAAGGATTAGAAAAGCATCACATGCACATTTAGTGTGCATGAACATATTAGAAAAAAAAGCATGTAGCTATGCTTAATCTCTCCCATCACTACATAAGGATGGGGAGCACAATGTAATTGTGTGTGAAATATTTGGGAAATTGGATATATTTCCTAAAACACCAATTAATAAAATATACTCGTGGGATTCACGAAGTTTAAGATAATCTATCTCTTTCAATCTAAATTCATATTCTTACATAAATATTGATTAATGTAATACTTGTGGGATTCACAAGGTTTGATCTCTTTTCTCAATCTACTCTAATCTATTCTAAATTATTTCAATTTATTACTACGATTTAGATAAACTAAAACAATTATACTTGTGGGATTCACAAGTTTCTATATCTCTTTCTTATAATCTATTCATATTCATAACTAGATTAGCCTCAAATTCTTCCTCCTCCTAGTCCAAAACCTCGGTGGTTCCCACCTGACTCACGCAACGATCCGGAGCCGAAAGGCACGACACCGCAGAACATGTTTTCCTTCGTAGCGCCTGACCTTCTACTTGATTTATGAGATCTTCCCGAGCTAACACCAAGTACTTCTTTTGTCCAATCCCGGTTGGCATGGCGACAATGTTGACCATCCATTTGAAGTTGATTCTCGGTGAGAATGTCGGATGTAACTCATCTCGGTGTCGAACTCCGGAGTAGATTTGATACTTCTCGTAGCTTTCTGTGAACTTTGCTATATCTTTGTACATATTCTTCCACCAATATTTTTGTTTGATTTTCACAAAAGTTGCCCATGTCCCTCGATGTCCAACCCAATCGGATTCGTGAAACTCGGACATTATCCGGTTTCGTTGCTCTTTCGTCCCGACTACCCGAAGTGGCATGCCATCCGGTGTTTTCGGCTCCCTCCATATTAATCCATTTTTCAAGAAGAACTTTTGGACTTGCCTCTTCTTCCTTCAGATCTCGGCTCTCTTCTCTTTGTTGTCCGGTGATTCCTCAATCTCTTGTAGCACCTTACCGATCATCAAGCTTTCTCCCTCGTATTCTTCTTATCAGAATTCTCGGATTACGTTTACTTGGCATATGTGCTCCAAAGCAAAGTAGTCTTCGGAAACTTCTTCATTATCAGATTCGGCTATGTCGTCTCCGAACCGAGCCCTTGATAGCATATCCGCTACCACATTGTCTTTTTCGGAGATGTGTCGTACGTCCGGGTTATGCGACTTAACATATGCAATCCATCTTAGCATAACCACATCCGGTATCGTGCAACACCGCATCATCCCGAGTATCGGAAGACAATGCATTTTGATTTCTACCTCAGCTCCGATCAAATAATCTCGATCCGATTTGATTGCCGACACGACTCCCCATAATTCTCTTTTGACTTGTGCATATCCGCATTACCTTTCGTTGAGAATCTTTGCCCTGAATCGGATCAGATATCGCAACCCATCCGAGTCAGCTTGATTGATGACCCATCCGATCCCGGTTGGACTTGTATCAACCGTTACTATGATTGGTCACTCATAGCTCGGATTCTTAAGTGCTTCAACCCTCCGTAGTGTTTTCTTGAGCTTCTTCATGGCTTTGGTGTGTTCCAGTTTCCATTCAAACTTCTTCCCCTTCCGCAATAAGTGATAGAGTGGGTCCGCAATATGTGCATAGTGCGGAATCCATATGTGAAAAAATGCACAAGCTCCAAGAAACCTTCGGATTTCGGATTGTGACTCGCATACTTCTTTCATAGCTTGAATCTCATCGATCTTGGTTGGTGACGGTCTTCGGCCGTAGGGCCCACATAGATTTCCGACTACCAATATTTCTTCTTGTCCGAATGCCGATTTCTCTCCGGAAAGTGTTAGGTGCACATCTTCTAACTTTATAGCACTTTCTCGCAATCGCGAATATGGTCGACTACAAATTGTCGGCATCCGTGATCATCCATAGTCTCATCTTTTTCTTCCACTGCGCATCCTTTCATTGGAATGTCATCTAGGAACGACATCGTTATCTCCGGAATGCAATCTCGAAGCACCTTGTTCATTGCATTCATCATATGTGCGACCGAGTTCGTTGCGCCTTGTGGTAGTGTCCACATACGAACTAATCCTATCGGGGTTTGCATGATAGTGATGTCTCGGTTCTCCAAGGCTAGTTGGAATTGGTCATACCCAGAGTATAGGTCTCCGATGGAGTATATCGCGCGTCCGACAAATGCTTCCGCAAATTCGTCCACTATTAGACTGACTCCGGAGTTTCGGATCGTGACCTTGTTCACCAGTTGCAAGTCTTGAATAAACCGGAGTGACCCATTCTTCTTCGGAACCGTAAACCATCGATTTGAGTACGGAGCGTTTGATGACTCTAGAATCGCCATCGCCACCTTCTCCTTGAGCAAGTCGATGATTTTGGGAATATGTGCCCGCGGCACCGGAATCGGCTTTAGGTTCCATGACACATGGGCAATCGTGAAGATCACCATCGACTCCACTATCTTCGGATCAACGCACCCTATCTCCTTCGATGTGAATGCAAATGCTTTCCCATGTTGTTCCAACATCCCACAGAATCGTTCTTCTTCATTTTGTAAAAGTAAACCACCTCCACCGATCCGAAGTTTCTTCTGTCTCCCGAGACTTCGTTCCTCTTTTGTTCACTATCGGCAAGTAGCGGTCCTGCGGCCGGTTTCACTTTCTTCTCCACGGTCATGTATTTTGTACTTACCATTGCTTCTTCTTTGCGGAGCGCATCCAGCCCCATTTTCGCAATGATCTCGTACATCTCGACTGATTCCACCGGAACTACCCAGTCTCCCTGGCTATTTTCTTTTGCAAGCTCTTCAAGCCGTTGTAGCGTGCTCCCATAGAACACTTCTTCGACTACTCCCACGATTTCTTTGTCTTCTTGCATTATTGATGCCAACCGTAACTTATCTTCACTTTTCGGTATTCTTTCTTCATTCCTCCGGTTACGGCTGTGTACGTAGATGCCCCATTAGGACCGATTCATACTAGTTTTGCTCCGAGAGTTTTCTTCCTGTGTGGAGTATCAGGGCTTCTTGGGCTATCACTTCCCCACTTCGCAACAGTCCGCTCTAAAAATCCATCTTTTTTTGGGACAAGAGCTCCCCCTTGTTCCTTTCATGATTTGCAGGGACAGTTAGGAATTGGACGGATTTCCCTCCGCTTTGACTCCGAATTCTTGCGAAAGCCGCACCACTATCGAGCACCTTCATCTCCATCCGTGATGCCGTGATAAAGGGTTGCCCGAGGATCACGGAGTGTGAGACCTCATCTTGCACAAAGAAATTTTGGTCTATCTCCACATCTCTGATCTTCACCGTCACATCCGGACAAGCCGCAAATAGGTCTTTTGTTGCTTTAGTGGTTGCCCGGATCTTCCATCCATGATTAGTATTAATAGGCCACTTCCCCTTCTGGTAGAACTCCTTGGACATCAAGTTGATCTCCGATCCGTGATCAATCAATGCTAGCATAGGCTCTTTGATGTTGCCGATTCGGACCGGAGTCTCCATAGTTGCACGTGTCCAATGTGGCCTTGTGTAGTGGGAGTTCGGAATTTCGTCCTCCAATTCGGTGTAATTCATTAAAACGGTATTTGCATTCACCCTTGCAGCATTTTCCTCCATACTTTGTCTTTTTCTCTTCAGGAGATCCACAAGAAGATCGTGGAACTCCTTCTTCGCTATTCCGAGTAATTCCCGAAGCGAAAATTCTACCCAACTATTGAGGATTCTCTCCTCGAACACCTTTTTCAAGTCCGGTTGTTGTTCTATGTCCGAGGCGAGCTTGAATGCCAGAATCTTCTTTTCTTTTCCCTTCCCTCCGGAGTTCCAGCTTTCCGGTGTCTTCGATGGTCCGCCCGCATCATCCGTGCGCCGTCATTTCTCGTCTATATACACTTCATGCAATTGACATTAGGCGTACACACTATTCTTATCGATGGGGCACTCCCATCCCGTAGCTTCACGAATGCCTTCCGCGGTGCTTCGGACCTCATTGGAGTCGGTTTTCTCAGGGTTTTCTAGCACATCTGGCCAAAAAGACGCCTTTGCTCCCGATGACTCACCGACACTTATTCCCGCGGTTGTTGCATAATTACCTTTCGCCGCTATTTCCTCCTCTAGGACCTTCTTCATGCCACCTTTCCGGATGTTTGGTGGGAGTGGCTTCCAAGAGTCCATCGAATGAATCTGATTTCCCTCGTAGTAGATAAGATCTTGTCGTAACGCCTCCTTGTGCTCGTCGCAATCCCTCCGATCATGTTTGGTATTATCACACCATATACACCGACGGTCCATATACTTGGAACTTGTGGGACAGTCATCCGACTTCTTCACCATCGCGATTTTTAGATTCTCCATATCCTTCAGTAGCTGCTCCACCATGGTTCCGTCGATTCCCTTCTCGGTCGTAGTCTCACGAGCCCACAGTTGATGGTCTTCCAGTCTGGATCTTGGTTTCGGAATCGGTTCCGAAACCCTCTTTTCTTCATTAGCAAGCTCTTGCCCCCTCTTCGTGTATCGCGCGACGATATTCCGCAGGCTTTCCCATGTTTCGGTGAGGCCACTCTTAATGGTCGTATCCTCCAAAAGCACTCCAAGATCTTTCCGGTCCCGGATGTCCACGACTCTTAGGAACATGATCACTTTGTTCGGTGCGAGGATAACTTGATCAATCTCTCGCAGACAACTTCCCAAACCGACTTTCGAATGACAAAAACACATCCAGGACCTTCATCCCCTTATCTGGTGTTTCCACCCAATCTTCGAATCCCCTCCTCATTGCCTTGGAGGAGTCCTCAATGGCGAACGTGGTCTTTAGCGCCTCTTCAAATGCCTCCCATGTCGGATTTTGCTGCCGTATCCCATGGATACTCCCTTGAAGCCCGTCAGTCGCCACCCGATTGAAGGATGTCACTTGCAGTCCTTCCGAAATCCCGCACTGTAGCATTTCCACCTTGTAATCTCGCAAATACCGCGACACATCTTTCCCATTGAATTGCCTGTTCCGTTGTACGACCCGCTCTACTACCGCCACATTGTTCTTGTAGCATCCACTCGAACATCGCCCTCATGTTGTTAGCCTCTGGTTAAATTTCCATCTCCTTGCCACCCGGTTTCACGTCGGGTGTGTCGTGCCTTTCAGCTCCGGATCGTTGCGTGAGTCGGGTGGGAACCATTGAGGTTTTGGACTAGGAGAAAGAAGAATACAATATAAGGCTAGTTATGAATAGGTAGAAAGAGAAGTAAGAAATAAAAACTTATGAATCCCATGTGTTTAGTGTATTTAACCAATGTCTAGATTGTAAGAAAGAGAATTTTTATAGTAAAATCGTGAATACCACGAATATATTAGATTGATCAATCCTTGTAAAAAAATCAACGACATCATACATCTTTCTCTCCTCATATAAGGATGGAAGAGGCTAAGCATAGCTTCATGCTTTTTCTAAAGTATTCATGCACACTAAATGTGCATGAGTTGCTTTTCACACTATGTTTTTATTTCCTAAATATAGTGCTCATGCTCGCTAGATGAGCACGAGTAATTTTTTATTGGTGTACATTTTTCTTATAAATAAAGTATTCACACATTCTAAAAATGCATGATTTACCTTTTAATAAGGGTAGGCGTAAATAAAGCTCTTATATATATTAAATCTATATTTAGAACACTTAGGATAAGTTAGTACAATGGTAAGGTTGGGGTTTGTCTACGTTGAGGTACAGGGTTTGAATCTTGCCCTATGCATGTAACAATCTACTATTTATAAATTTATTTCTTCATTCTGTGAGAGACTCTCACCGGCCTTGTTTATCCGGCTCTTGCCGGTTTTGCTTGATCGGTTCTTACCGGGTCTCCTTACCGGGTCCTCCTTCATCCGGTTCTCCTTAGCGGCTCCTCCTTACTGTTTCCTCCTTCATCCGGTTCTCATCGGTTCTCCTTACCAGGTCCTCCTTACCGGTTCCTCCTTACCGGTTCCTCCTTGTCCCATCCGGAGAAACCAAAATGCAATTTTCACGTAGTGTGCGAATTACACTACGACAACGAGTACCCCGGAGTATGATAAATTTTTCTTCATGATCAGACTTTGGACTCATATCTCCCTCTCCTAAGATCATTTCATCTTCAGATTGTAACAAAAGTACATGATATTAGTCAATGCATTAGGTTGACAACTGTCCAGATAGGTGAGAACATATATGACTCACCATTGCATTCAACTTTGCCTTTCTTGCCCTTTCCATACAACTTCCTTGTAGCATTCCTTTTCTTAATGGGCTCTTTTTTAAAGACATCAGGCATTCAAGATACACACAAATGAGAAATAAGATTTGAAACCACAATTTGTGTTACCTAGATTGTTGTGATGTTGACCAAAGCTTGGGGAATTTGTTTGCAGAAGCATATGTTCGACTGCTCCAATGGCCCTTCTCATACATGCATCTTCATCATAAAACTCATAGGTTACTGGTAATGAAGGTCCTTGAACCTTGGAATGTGCAACAGATACTAAGGGTTTAGGCACAAGAGTTGGTTGTTCCATTACCTTCCCTGGCGTGGAGTTGCTTGACATGACAACATTCATTGCAAGAAATAAAAAAACCTTCAACATTAGTACCTTGCTATAAAATATACAATGTAGGTCACATCTTTAGTCCGTTTGAGCGTAATTGATGCACCCACCACCAAGAGCTGCAATATTAAATCATCAGGCTACACCTAGTTCCCATATTACACAACTAGTACTAATCGTGAACAATGTACTACTCACCTAGTTCCCAAATTACACAACTAGTACTAATCGTGAACAATGTACTACTCACCTAGTTCCCAAATTACACAACTAGTACTAATAGTGAACAATGTACTACAAGTATAGTGTGTACTACACTAGTACTGGGCAAGTTGTAATATAGATTGGACTAACATCTAATCCAACAAATACATCTAAACATCTTCCTACTTTAGTACTAAAGTGGTATTTTGCACACAAGTAATACTAATCGTGATATGTGTTCTACACACCTTGTTCCCAAATTATATAACTAGTACTAATCGTGAAACATTTTTTACACACCTTGTTCCCAAATTACATAACTAGTACTAATCGTGAATAATGTACTACACACCTAATTCCCAAATTACACAAATAGTAATAATAGTGAACAATGTACTACAAGTATAGTGTGTACTGCACTAGTATTGAGCAAGTTGTAATATAGATTGGACAAACAAATTATCCAACAAATACATCTAAACAACTTTCTTCTTTAGTAGTAAAGTGGTATTTTGCACACAAGTAATACTAATTGTGATATGTGTTCTACACACCTAATTTCCAAATTACACGAATAGTACTAATTGTTAACAATGTTCTACAGACCATGTTCTCAAATTACATAACTAGTACCAATCCTGAACAATGTACTACACACCTTGTTCCCAAAATACTGAAATTATAGTACTAATTGTGGAAAAGTTCCATACAACTACCCATACTAATTATATATTAAGACTTGAAAACCATTCTTGATTGACATCAGAGTACTACACACCTATCGGGATGTAATGAATGCACTAGTACTAACCCACATAAATAGGGTTCCACATATTAGTTGTTGGAGAGACACTAATACTAATCCATTGTTTTCCTAATTTGAAATATGAATTGTGTGTGGCCTACACAAGTTCTAAACCAAATGTAAATTGACATCATATAATACAAACAATAGAATAGTAGAGCCACATACCGTACAAATGTACTTTTAAACCCCAAGCATACTACCATTTAGCAACAACTATACTTTTACAGTCCATACATGTATTTGTTTTTTCTCAAAATGGTAATTAGCACATAGCACATGATATGTGTGCAAGCACGGTGTAATCACAACATCCATAGCCTCAAGCTTGAATCTGAGGCCACAAAATATACACCTGGTAGTAAAAATAAATAACTTATAAAGCGAATATCGTGATATAGCTATACTTGTAATGGTACTTTCCATACCACGTGGGTGCTCAATTGTAGATGGACCGAGAGTTTCAAAACCTTTCTGTTTTAAATCCTGCATCAATCACGCAAGGTTCTCGGAATGTAGCTTTAAAGCTGACAACTTATTATCTAGTTTGCAATGTGCACTTCTGCAAGTATCAAGGTCTCTCATTTGTGTTCAACTCTTTCTTCAACTCCTCTTTCAACACCTCACTTTTTGAATTTTTGTTTGTCGATGCAATCCATTCGTATGTAGTCTTTATTGAAGAGAATTGCTTTTCTACCTGTATCTCAGCTGATTTAACTGCTTCCAAATCAGCAAGCAGTGCTTGTATTATTGATCTCATGGATGCTATGCAACTGGCCATCATTTGTTCATGCTTTTCAGTCATTGTGGCCCTAATTTTTGCAGATTCAACTTGGTGGACAAGTGTCCTAGACGGAATATCGACATGAGAGGTTCCCGATGACTTCAAGCTAGTGTTGGTACTGGAGGACCCTCTATAATGTTCTGATCGGAGACAACTAAAATCTTCCCAATCTACGTCGATGCCACCCTAAACTTCACATGCAGATGCACGTGCAAAAATAGTACTCGTCTCATTGTTACAGATTTGTTTAGTATCATAAACATGTTCATGTATCTTGTCTTCAATAAGTTCATATATTCCTTCTTCAACCCACTTATATGGAATCCTCACCTTGTATCGGGATGTGATGACCCCCTGGTTTTTATCAACCACTCTCTTAGCACTTCATAAACTTCAGGTCATGTACAAGCCTCTTCTTGGATAGAGGACAAAAACTCATCCATGTCAAACACACACAAAATCAAAATAGTCAGACATGAAACATAGAAAATACGAAAACATACCAGTTGGACATGTAGCATAGAGAATATGAAAAATCAAACCCTAAATCGTAAATGCAGCACAGAGAAAAGCTGGAGGTCGTACCAGTTGCAGATGGAACGATGCGAGCCAAGGTCGAGGCAGAGGTACCACACCGTGTTGATGTTTTCACCTTGGGAGCACACCAAGCCGAGGAAACCACCTACGAGCATACACAGAGTTTAGAGAATGTAGGGAAATAGCAAGAACAACGAGCATACAGGGGAAACAACAACCGTTGCGTATACAGAGTTCAAAGAACGTAGGGAAACAACAAGAACAACGAGCACAAAGGGGAAACAAGAATCTCTGCATATACAAACTTCAGATATCATAGGGAAACAACAAGAACAACGAGCACAAAGGGAATACAGCAAGAACAACGCGGGGATATAGGGAATCAAAGGTGGAGTGAGAGAGAGAAAGAGAGAGATAGGTAATATGTGCAATTGATAGAAACTTTTTGTCACTGTCCAACCGACAACTATGAGACAGAAGAGAGAGAGAGAGAGAGAGAGAGAGAGAGAGAGACTAACAGACTGACCAAGTGACACGTTCGAGATCTTCTCTAGGTTTGCTTTCGTATAACTCTACCTAGGAGAATGAAGTTATAGTTAATGTATTAAATATAGCCTTGGGACACTTCGATTGTGACCTATAATATCCTTGTACATTCGTATTGAATTTGTTATTTGGATTCGAACCTCATTCAATGGATGATGATCCACCATTTTCTGCAGTAATTGTTTTATTTTCAATTTTTTATGTTTATTATCTTCCCCGATTTAGTACTGAATTTTTGGCCAAAAGTTGGTACACCGTAGCATGCTTCCACCCCAGGACATGAACCACATGTTGCATATTGCCAAAGAAAATGTCAAGACAACTTAAGATTGTGCTCGATTTTATGCGTATCAAGAGAAATGTCCTCATGCATTTACTATTGGTCAAAAGGTTTTTTTGCGTGTCCCTACTGACTCTACGTCATTGTCTACGGGCAAGTGCGCTAAATTAACCCCACGATATTGTGGCCCATTTGAAATCCTTAAGAAATTTGGGTCATCTACTTATCACCTTGCCTTACCTCGTAATGTTGGTATTCATCCTGTTTTTCACGTCAATCGTCTAAAACCATTTTTAGGCTCTGGTGATAACACCATCACAATCCAAGATCTTGTAACATTAGAGGATTTTTCTTACAAACTTCATGCTCCTAAATGAATTCTTGATTCTCGTACTAAACATTTATGTTCTAAAGAGATTTGGCTATTCAAGATCAAATGGATGGATAAACCTATTGATGATGCCACATGGGAACACACGCATGCTCTTAAGGCACAATTTCCTCACTTTATATTGCAAGAGTGCAATCTTTTAAAGTAGGGGAGTATGTTATGTACGTATAACGTTGGTGAGGGTAGGTCACTAATATTTACATTAGTGAAGGGTATGTTCACTAATGTTAAAAAGGGGGCTAATGTGATTGGATAGAAGGAATGATAGGTGCATGCACTATCATGATTTTGGCAACCAATGAATGGAGACCCTTTTAGAAAGGCACATCCATTCAAGTGGCCTAGGAAAAGGTATAAATATGAGGCTTAGCTACCATCATAAGCACATTACGTCGGAAGGTTGTTGTCTTAGACACTAGTGGTGTGGGGTAGGCTTTCATCTCGACAATCGTGTTTATCTCTTCCAAGGTATTAGTCATCCTAATATCCGGCGGAATGGGACGTCAGTGGTAGGTTGGCTATGTCTAGATCATAGCTCGGGGGGTGGTCGGCTTGAACGGGTTCTTCTATCCAATCTATTTTCCTTATTTTACTTTACTTTGTTCTATTGATTAGTAATAGACTCTTAACAATGATCTCAATGGGAAGTGATCCTGTCTCAAGGAGAAGGGTGTAGGGCGTTTGTTTCTTAACTTGTAGAAACTTGGTAAGAAAATGTTTTAGGACATTTTCAAACTCTTTCCAAGTAAATTTAGCAATGCTACCGCCCCATACTTCCACCCCATAGAGAAGAACCGGTGTCACCAAAGTGTCAAAAAGATACTCCATGATTGCATGTGTTCTCAAATGTATAGTATGCTCGCTTACATACCTCTAAGCGATGCGTAGCACATTCATTCCATCTATGATTTGAAGGAACTTAAACGCCAAGATATTTGAAGCTTTTCACACATTGAAGTGGCTCATTGTTGTACATAATGCATGGTTTATCTGTTTTTTTTTGGCTCTTCACAAGCATAATCTTTGTTTTAGATCTATTGACACTTAATTTAGTATGCATGCAAATGTTTTACAATGCCTTCATAAGCTTTTGTGCATCTCCTAAAGTATATGCAAAAAGCACGACATTATCCGCATACAACAAAAGCATAATGACAACATTCCTAGTGGCAAGTTCTTCAACACATTCTTCCTTTACAACCTTGGTAACCATTTCATCCAATTCATCAATGCATAGAACAAATGGTGTTGGTGAGAGTGGGCATCCTTTCTTAACACCAATAGTACTATTGAAAAAATCTGAAAGTCTATCTCTCATACGCACACAACATATAACCTTTTCATATATTCAGGAAATTGCAAGCATATATTCACTTAGTACCTCAAGTTCTTCCATTTACCTCCAAAGATGCTCATGAGGTACCATATCAAAAGCTTTCTTGAAGTCTACAAAGCAACAATATAAACCTTTACCTCTACGACGACTTTCCTCCATTAATACTCGAAGGGTGACAAGGTGATCAATGGTGCTATGGTGTTTTCGAAAGCCAGCTTGTCCATAAGCTCTCTTACCTTTTTTTCAGCCCATACACTTATCTTTGATTCCATTATACATTCAAATAGTTTTGCCATTAACAAGCCAACCATGATGGTTCGATAGTTATTTACATTATTTATATCTCCACCTTTAGGTAAAGGTTTGATCCAATTTATAATCCAATCATACGGCATACCATGTTGTAATACATCATTAAACGTATCGCTTATCCATACATGTGCTTCCTTTCCCATCCATTTGAGCATTTTAGCCTTTATACATTGAAGATCGTTTGCCTTTCGAGAGGCCAATTTCTTAAGTCCTAAGCATATCTTCAAATGTAAAGAAGGGAGACATATGTTACCATAACACATCATCTTTCTGACAAGAGATAACTCATATAAATTCTTACAATGCATAAACAAGTCGTGAAGAGCTAAATCACCATAACTCTCAACACGTTTCCCCATTAAATTTCCCCAAAATTTAACACATGCATGTGCTTTCTCTTGCGTTTGGAGAAATTATTGAGTAACTTCCCATATTCTTCTCTTTCTTTGAATAAACCTTTAATACTCATGCAAATGCTTTTGGTAATTTTCTTTATCCTTAACTACAACCAAAACCATAAGACACTTTCGAGCTTCACGACATTCTTTATCAAACCATTTTTTCTTTTCTTGGTGCATTTCCAAGATGTGTGGTTGGTTGAAAAACATTTTTTTTTACATGAGAGAATGGCTTTCTTAAAAGCTTCCCATTGGCATTCTAGTGTGGCACCATGTTGTATCTTTGTCATTTGTAGCATATCCTCAACCATCTTGGAATACATGGGCATTCACTTAAGGTTCATGCTCAAGTGCGGTTGTTTATTATCTTCAATGGTCTTCTCAAAATCAAACCTATGCATAGATTTGAGATCAATACATAAAGCCCTATGATTGGATTCTGGTGTCCATTCACCAAGTGAGAATTTATGTATACGATCCAAAATACCTTCGAAAAGTAGCACATAGTCAATCACACTATTTCCGTTGTGTTTTCTACATATAAAACCATTAGTGTTGGGCCATAAAGAAACACCATTTGCAATAAGCAATTAAGTACTATTACACATTTGTAGGAGTAGCTTCCCAAATTGGTCTGGATATTTTTCATCGCTAGAAGAGCGGCTATACATTTGGATATCCTCTTGCACCCTTGAGATACGTGGCATGAAAGATTCTTGTACATCAAGTTGGAAACTTCTTGTACGAGCATTCAGGTCACCAAAGACAATAACTTCCCCTTTGGATTTGAAAGAAGCAATATCATCTTGTTGAGAATCAAGGTCAACCTAGACTAGAGTGTGAACACACCTTTGAGAATCTATGAGCACTCAAAGATCAAACGTTACCACTACTCTCTACACATTAACTTTGTGTCATAGAATCATATTCTATGACACATAGCTAATGAGTTTCCACATTCCCCATGATTGATGAGCTTCAGTAGTTAATGAAGAGAGAGGGTGACTATATAAAGCACCCTTCTCCTACTTTGTAATGTGTCGGTTAATCTCCTTTGTAATATACAATTTTCTTGAGTATTCTATTTTCATCTATCTTGTGTTTCTCTCCTCTCCTCTCCTTCTCTCTCTCTCTCTCTCTCTCTCTCTCTCTCTCTCTCTCTCTCTCACACACACACACACACACACACACACACACACACACACACACACATAACACTAATCTTTAACCTATGGCAGAGCACATGAATCCCTTCCACGGGTTAATACACCAAACCACCTCATTGGAAGTACCTCTCGCGGATGAGGTACTTGCACTACTCCTGCTCAGTTCCGTCCCGGATAGTTGGGAGACGTTAGTTGTCACATTGGACAACGCCAGGCGGGAAGGAAACAATTGTCCCTAGCAAGAGCAAAGTTGAGCTTGCTAGATGAAGAAGCGCGTCGGAAAGACAAGGAAGTGATTTCTAACTCCAAAGCACTGATTACCGAATCAGAAGCACGAGGAAAACAGCGGAACCGGAGTCCCCAGAACCGGGAATAGTCGGGGACGAGGTCAAATTCAAGGGGGGGGGGTACTTGCTTCTATTGTGGGAAGCCAAGGAACTTCCAGAAAAACTGTTGGCATTTCCGGAAAGAGAAAGGAACCGACAGTGCCAATTTGAAGAAGGGTCTGGACCGGAAAGTCCTGGACCGGAAGGGAACATTAGCGATTGTGACAAGAAAAGAGGAACTGATGCTCATCAACGAGGAGAGAGAGTTAAACCTTGTCAATGATGAGACAATGTGGGTTGTCAATTCCAGAGCGTCGTTCGACTTGACACCGGACCGGAAATGCTACTCATCCTACACAATTGGAGATCACGGTTGTGTTCGGATGGGGAATGGAGGCACCTACCGAATCGTCAGCATAGGAAATGTGTGGTTGACGACATCAACCGGGTGCAAGCTACTGTTGAAGGATGTCGGACACGTTCCGAAGGTTCGGTTGAACCTGATATCAGCCGGTCGGCTAGATGATGAAGGGTACATGGGTAGCATCCGGAGCGGAGTTATGAAATTCAACAAAGGAAGCCTGATTGTGGCTCGGGCCTGGAAGATCAACACATTGAACTTGATGAATGGACGGATATGCCGGGAAGATATGAATGTAGGATGCGACAGTGCCGGCGAGTTGTGGCACAAGAGACCGTGTCACATGAGCCAGAAGGGGATAAGAAGACTTGCCAAAGATAACCTCATTCCGGAGGTGAAAGATGTGCATCTTGAGAAGTTCACCGACTGCTTGGCGGGCAAGCAAAATCGAACCTCCTTCCGGTCAAGACCACTGATGAGACGGAATGCACCACTAGAGCTAGTGCATACCGATGAGTGTCAAGTGGACATGAAGTCACATGTCAGATCGCAGTACTTCGTGACGTTCATAGATGACCACACCCGGAATCTGTGGGTCTCACCGTTGAAGACGAAGGATTAGGTTTTGTCTGTCGTCAAGGAACTCCAAGCGAGAGTGGAAAGAGAAACCGACCGGAAGTTGAAAACGGTTCGAGCAGATAATGGAGGAGAGTACCGGGAGCAATTCGAGCAGCACTGTCGATTGAAGGGAATCCGACTCGAATTCACCATGCCGAAGACGCCAGAACTAAACAGGTTGGCCGAACGGATGAACCAAACCATGATGGAGAGAGTCCGGAGCATGCTGGCACATGCAAAGCTACCCAGGACGTTTTGGGTAGAGGCGTTGATGACGGCGACGTATATGATAAACAGATCGCCCTCAACACCCTTGGAAGGAGACTCACTGCATAAAGTATGGACCGGTAAAGATGTATCTTACCGGCATCTAAAGGTGTTTGGCTATCTTGCATATGTGTATGTCGCAAAGGACAAGAGAGCAAAGTTAGATCCGAAGACCCAGCCATGCATATTCCTTGGATACGACGATGATGAGTTCAGTTACCGGGTGTGGAATCTGGTCGAGAAGAAGGTCTTTTAGAGTCGGGACATAGTCTTCATGGAAGACATGACCATTGCCGATTGGGAGTCAGAGAAGAAGGTGATGAACCCCAGATTATCCAATGAAAACCGGCTTGAGGGCATAAGGACTTACCCGGTTGAAAACTGGATGTTAGCCGATAACTGGATGAAACTCGACGAACCGGACGGATTCGAACAAGAAACCGAACCGACCGAAGAAGAAGAAGAAGAAGACACTAGAACCTGACAATATCCTAAATCAGATTCGGATGAAGAACAAACGGAGGAACCGATAGTCAGAAACCAAGGACGAAGGTACCCTCTCAGAGAGAGAAGAGCCCCCCGGAGATTTCCGGATGCAGAGCACGTATTGCTAACCGATGAGGGGGGGCCAGAAAGCTTCGAAGAAGCAAAGAAAGACACCCACAACTGCAAGTGGTTGAGTGCCATCCAAGACGAGATGGATTCCCTACATGAGAACGACAAATATGAATTGACGGAGCTACCGAAAGGAAAGAGAGCACTCCGAAATAAGTGGGTGTACAAGCTGAAACCGGGAGACGCCGGAAATCCACCGAGATACAAGGCCCGTATCGTGGTGAAGGGTTTTCAACAGAAGAAAAGTGTGGATTTCGATGAGATCTTTGCCCTGGTAGTAAAGATGACATCCATCCGGGCGGTATTGAGCATAACGGCAAGCATGAACCTTGAGGTAGAGAAACTGCACTTCGAGATGGCATTCTTACATGGGGACCTCGAAGAAGAGATCTACATGCATCAACCGGAAGGATTTGAGAAGAAAGGGAAGGAGCACCTGGTGTGCTGGTTGAAGAAGAGGTTATACGGATTAAAGCAAGCACCCTGAAAATGGTACCGGAACTTCAACTCCTTCATGATCGATCAAGGGTACCACAAGACGCAAGCAGACCACTGCGTGTTTGTGAAGAAATTTGACAAAGGAGAGTTTCTGATAGTGCTCCTGTACGTGGACGACATGTTGATCATCAAACGAGACCATGTCAAGATACGAATGTTGAAGAAGGCCCTAAACCGGACCTTCTCAATGAAAGACATAGGTTCATCAACCCAAATCTTAGGGATGCACATCATCCGGAACCGGAAGAAGCATCTATTGTGGTTGTCACAAGAAAAGTACGTGGCAAAGGTGCTTCAGCAGTTCAACATGTCGGATGCAAAACCAGTCGGATCGACACTCCTGGTAAACTGCAAGCTATCCGGAAAGCAAAGCCCAAAGACAAAGGCAGAGAAGAGAGACATGATGAAGATACATATGCATCTGTTGTCAGAAGTCTAATGTATGCAATGGTCTGCACCTATCTGGATATTACATATGTTGTCGGAGTAGTCATCCGGTTCATGAGCAATTCAGGAAGAGAGCACTTGAACACGGTCAAGTGGATACTTCTGTATTTGAAAGGCACCTCGAGTATGTGCCTCCGGTATGGCTCCAGTAAACTCCAACTTGATGGATTGATGGATTCAGATATGTCAGCAGATGCAAATACCAGTCGGTCTACATCTGGATATGTCATGACTTATGTAGGGGGAGCTGTATCATGGCAGTCGAGGCTGTAGAAGTCCGTTGCACTATCAACAACGGAAGTGGAGTATATGGCAACTAAAGAAGTCCATTGCACTATTAACAATGGATGGGGAGTATATGGCAAGGAAATAATATGGATGAAGGACTTCATCGGAGATCTAGGGATCCGGCCGGAGGAATTCCGGTCGTACTACAACAGTCAAAGTTCCATCCACCTTGCAAAGAATGCAGGCCTACCATTCCTGGACAAAGCACATCCAGCAGAGGTACTACTGGATCCGGGAGAGAGTAGAAGATCAAGACTTCGTGCTGACGAAGATCCACACGAAAGAGAACGGATCAGATATGCTGACCAAGGTGCTGTCAGTTGACAAACTGGACACGTGTCGGAAACGGGCCGGATTAACGAGAAATCCCATGCTGGAGTGAAGGGGAAGTTTGTCGGGAATTCAGTCCCTCCAGATGGGATCTGGAGGAGCCGGATCAGACAAGGTGGATGAAGGAACCGAATTCGGAAGGGTTTCGAATGAGACTCGGAAACCGGATCAAGTGAATCTAGATGGATCCGGTGCAAACCGGATCCAAGACCATATGTGTAAATATGTTTCATAGTGAGCCCATCGAGGTTATATTTGTAGATAGCCCTAAAGTCATATAAGTATAAATATGACTTAGGGCAATCACTTTATGTGTGAGAGAGGAGAGTATTATTATTGTTGTACAGAGATAAAGAGAGACACAAAACGAGGTTTCTGTTCTAACCGCCGTCTGGCGAAGATCGTGAGCACGAGGTCGTTACCTCTGTGTTTCCACTTTGAATTTCCTCTCATGTAGTGATAGTTCGGAGTCCGTGGGCTCCCATGGTTTTGTCGATTAGGGTTTCCACCTAAACATCATGTGTTCTCTATCGTTGTTTGTGTGTGTACGTGTGTTCATTCCCTACTTCCCATTCCTATGTTTGATTCTCATCAAAGTGATTCCAGACTCGGTTGTGGCCGAGCAATATTCCACGCTATTCCTACAAGAAGTACGTCATTTCCATCAACCATCGATCCAGGAAATTCTTGTCTTCTTTCATCCCAGTTGTTGCAATCCACAAATTCTCGGCGTCCGGAAAATTGTGATGTTTGGGTAATGCGCCATTGCCATTATCGATCCTACTTAAATAATCCACGACGACGTGTTGTGTTCCTGGTCGATGTTGGATGTCAAATTCAAACTCCTACAAGAGCAGCATCCATCTGTCTAGTTTTCCAGTTAAGGACTCTTTCGTGACCAGATATAGTAATGTGGTGTGGTTCACATGAAACGTGAATTTTCGACCTAATAAATAATGTCGGAATTTATTTATGTTGTAGATCCTTCCTAGAGCTTCGCGCTCCGTCATCGAATAGTTATGCTTTGCATTTGATAGTTTGCGGCTCGAATAGTACACCGACCGGTACCAGCTGGGCTTAGTGAGTTGCATAAGTGTGTTGCCTATTGCTATGTCGGAGGCATCTACAAATACATGGAATGGTTTTGACCAGTCCGAAGCCTGTACCACGGGAGCTTGTGTCAGCATTACTTTTAGTGCGTCGTATGCCTTATCCTCCGTTCCCGTCCATGTATATGGTGTACAGTGGACCATGGTGTGTAAGGGCATTGCAAAATCCGCCAAAAAGGGAAGCATACGGCTGTGCCAATGGCTTTGCCCCAAGAAACGACTAAGGGCCTTTGCATTACTGGGGGTTTTTGTTTCGATAATGGCCTTCATTTTGCTAGGATCCACTGCAATACCATCCTTGCTCACGATATGCCCAAGAAGGGTTCTGCTTGTGACACCAAATGCGCACGTAGTTGGGTTAAGGCTGAGGTGCAAAGTACGACAGCCTTCCAAACATAGCCTTAGATGACCCAAGTGATCCCCTCGTGTCCCATACACCACAAAGTCGTTGAGAAAGACTTGCATGAATGCAAGGATAAAGTCGTCAAAGATCTCCGCAATGGTGCCTTGGAATGTAGCGGGGGTTGTCTTTAGTCCGAACATAATGAGCACAGCTACAAAAACTCCCCATTCTGTTACAAAAGAGGTCTTCTCTTGGTCCTCCAGGTGCATGCGTACCTGGTTATACTCCCTAAATCCATCAAAAAAACTATACATGTCGTGGCTTGCAACTTCGTCTAGTACACTATCCGTAAATGGCACGGGAAATGCGTCAGTGATGGTGACTACGTTCAATTTACGATAATCGACGCATACCCGTATTTTACCGTTTTTCTTTGGTACGAGCACGATTGGGCTAAGCCATGTTGCTTGTTTAACTGATCTAATGAGCCCAACTTTTAAGAGCTTGTCAATTTCCTCTTTTACGCGTGGCACGTAGTTTGGGTTCATGCGATAACATCTTTGCTGAATGGGTTTAGAATCCGCAGCCAAGTTAATTTTGTGTTGATAGAATTTGGGGTCTAGCCCTTTCATGTCTTCATGCGACCATGCGAAGACATCTTTAAATTCCAGTAGCAGCTTGGTCATGGCCATTTTTTCACTTGGCATCCGGTCCTTTGCGATCAATAGTAGCCTCGGAGCTTCAACGGACCCTACATTAATATCCCCCAAAACTGACGTTGTGACCCTTTGCGAGATTTCCATCTTGTGCTCGAATTCCTCACGTGCTCTAGATTGAGGATCTGGATTGTACTCGTCCTCTTTCAGTGCACTCGTAGGGCCGTACTTACTAGTGGTCTCGAGGAGGTCTATTTTGAACAACAGTATTATCCGTGGATTTGCGGCAAGGTACGCTTTGAGCTCCATATCCTCCAACCCTTCCAACATGTTGATTTCTTTTGCGTAAAGTGGCATTATGGCTTTCGTAGGTGTGGATGTCTCCTGCGTAGGTACGCGGACCTTGCCTTGCCCTCGTCAGAAACTTATGCAGTTGTGCTGCCAATTTTGCTTGATACTACCAAACTGTAGCCATGGTCTGCCCAACAAGATCAGATACGCCCCTGGGGCATCCAAAGACAACACAACTGCGGAAATCTCAAAGTTATGCCCACCAACTACAACCCCTAGTTTTCGAATCAACCCTTGTGGTTTGACAGAACCAGTGTCTACCATCTGGAGCCAGAATGGGCATGCCTCCCAATCGGTAATGCTGAGGTGGTTACATGTCGCTTTACTAATCACATTTACCCCGGATCCACCGTGGACGATGCATCCCGTGATTTCCTGCCCTTGCAATACCACCCTAATCGCTGGGTTGTGGTGATCCACCACTGTTGGGCATGAGCTCGACTCAGTGTAATTAGCTGAAATCTCCAGTCCGATGGTGCCTCGTATGTGATTTTCCACGGTCTATCAGAATCATAGAACAAGTCGTAATAACTTGTCCATGGTCAACGAAATTTTGTAGTCTGCTAGTGCTTGCCATATCGGATCTGGCGTTAATGTCGTGCTTTAATTTGCGCGGTGGTGGTTGCGGAGTCTTGTTGCATTCGTTCCGCATTAGCTTCGTTGGCTTTCTCCACTCAGGCTTGTGCCACTTTGCGTACTATGTCATCTTGTTTTGTCCACTCCGTGTTTTTTGCCTAACTGCGGGTTGTGACCTACTGGACGTACGTCGTGATCGTATTCACAGCTGACCCTTTCCTGTCCTGGGCATTGCTTTGCATATTGGCCTAGCTATTGACCCACAAAACAGTGCACGCAGGACTCTCCTTTGTCCAAGACCGGAGCTGTGGTCTCTACCAATGTTGTCTGTTATTCTGGGGTTCCCTGAAATTGTTTGTTGTTGCGGGGCTTCTGGCGATACTCCCGATGATTCTCTTGGCGTTGTTCATCCTCAGAGCTTTCCTCATTATGACGTTGGTTCTGTGATTGGCGAGTATAGTTGTAGGCATGGGGCCCTGCCTGTTCACCGCGATTATTGGTAGGGTGTTGGTTATCATAGCATCACCCTCCCCAATTATAACGTTCGTTGCTCTGATCCTCCTCTTCTTCCTGCTCCTCTTTGTCGGAATAAGGGTCATTATTGCGACGGCGACGATACGGCCTTTTTGTACGCTGAGTCCACTCCGTGTGCCAATATCGCTCTTCCTGTTGGCCTTGGTCATTGTCGGGGGACTGCCTCTGTGGTTCTATATGGCGAACTACCGGTGTGGGCCTGTTCAACATGTTATACTCGCACTGGTTCACCGTATGCGCTCGCAAATGACAGATGGCGTAGTGTATCCGCATGTTACACTCTATGGCAGAGTGCCCTGAGTTCAAACAAATCGTGCATTGAATGGCTTGGTGAAAATGACAGTCTTTGTCCCTGGGTAATGTGTGTCTTTGCGGCATAGACATTCCATCGTCCTCCTCTTCTAGCTCAAGTTGCAATGCCCGTTCTATGACTGTATTTGTCGTCTAGCCCGTTAGATTTTGCGTATTTAACATTGTTCAGAGGGGTCGACGTAATGCTGCCAAAAATGTTTCTTTGGCGTCATCCTCCGTCGAACCACGTGTTAGCTATCGACGTAAACTTTGGAACCGCAAGTTGAAGTCAACCACATACTCTTGCGGCATCTGTTTGATTGTACAAAACTAACCGATGATCTCACATTGGGGAATACTTTGCTGACAGAATCATAAGAAAGAGGATTGGAGTTAGTCAAAGACTACGAATGCCGAGATGTTGAGTTGGGAATGTTAGGGCGCAACTCGCCAATCGAGGGGTAGTCCAAACTCGGCGATTTTTTATGAATGTGCTTCCATTTTTGGAAGCCGCTGCGACATATGATTCGCGTTCCACACGTTGAGGAATGACTGAACTTGTCCCTCGACGTCAGTATCTCTGCTGAAATGAGGATATGAGAAAGACATTCTTGTTGATAGACTAGCGTCTAAGGGGGCACTGCCAGCTCAATGTGGGGTTGTTTGAGTAGTGGTACTTTCACTATATTGGTCTTGTAGAGATGAACCCTCTTGCCTAGTGACGCTATGTGCGGTAAACGTCGATTTGAGCGTATACTTTGATAGAGAAGGAATGTCGTCGCCAAGGCGTGGTCTTCGCGTTACTCGTTCTTCTATCTTCCAGGTGAAGGACCTGGTTTATGGTCGATCTTGTCGAGTCGGTTCTCAGTTGCGTCGGCAGCTAGACATCCATTCCCTTCTGCTCGGCTGTGCGGATTCACAAATCACCGGGCGTGCCAAAAGTGTTACCAATTAGCAACACGGTCTACCCTCGGTCCTTTGGGGTAGGCTCAAGGTGATCGTGGTACAGAGAATGGATTCTTGTACTATGCAGAGCTATAATGTATCATAAGGATAGTGTGTCACTTACTGTCCATGAAGGCAGATCGTGATTGGAGACGGCTACAACCGAGCTCCTTCCCATCGTGCATATACGAACACAAACAACCTTCAGACAATTACACTACGTATCGACACAGAGACAAAGATCAGAGAAGATAGTAACTATATTAGAGAACGTATGCTCAAAACTGCGCTAGCTTGTACAATGTTCCTATGCCCTTTATATACACAGGGCATAGTCGATTACGCTTCCTACGTTACAAGCATTCTTTTAACGCTCCTACTATATTAATATGCTTCTTGTTCTTTTCTTTTTCACTTTTCCCACTAGTCCGCTTTTGGCGGACAACAAATATCAACCTCCAGAGCAAAGGTGTTGCCGCACGAGCTCTAGTTTGGGCAAAATCCGAATTTGGCACATCTTAGGGTGTTCGGTAGTATTGCATATGTGCATATACCAGACGAGAGACAAATGAAGCTGAATGCGAAGGACGAGAAGTGTATTCTCGTTGGCTATTTGCACAAGCAAAAGGGGTAGAAGTATTACAACCCTTGGAGAAAGCAAGTGCGGGTAAGCCACAAACATATCGTCTTTGACGAATCAGCGTTGTGGTATTCCCTTCCGTCTCTGACCCCTAAAGACTTCGAGTTGATTGCCGGAGAGGACACTAATGAGGTTGACTCTTTTAATGAGGAAGATATCAGAACTCTAATAGAGAGTCTGATCTAATTTCAGCTAAGTGGGCCGAATTGGAGACTGAGTCGGAATGAACAAATGGATAAGGAGCCGACAAGTAGTGGAGACTTGGTCGTGTAGTCCCCGCGCCAAAAACCGAGGGAAGGCTTATGCGTAAAGAGAAGAGAAAGATGAAAATGCCAGAATATGGCACCGAGGCCGGTGCTTCGGATTGGACTGAATCCAACACGGCTAGGAGGAAAGATGGACCTTCAGAGATGAAGTTGGAGTTGGCCAAGACAACCATGAAATCGACGACGCAGAAGTTGCACCAATCAACCTGCCATAAGAGCCCTGTAATTCGGTACAGGTACAATGATTATATGGTGCATCATTAAGAGCATATGGGAAACGTGGCAGAAGTGAGTGAGCTAGAGAGCTACATAGAGGCGGCCAAAGACGCGAATTGGCGTGCCGCTATGGAGGAAGAGATCTGCGCCTTAACAGAAAACGAGACATGGGACCTAGTTGATGCCCCCAAGGGTATAAAGTTGATCAGATGAAAATGGGTGTACAAGGTAAAGTACAATACCAACGGCTCCGTGAACTGGTACAAGGCCTAACTAGTGGTCAAGGGCTACCGGCAGCAACACGACATTGATTACGATCAGACATTTGCACCAGTCGCAAAGATGACAACTGTCTGTGTCTTGTTAGTGGTAGTTGCGGCAAAAGCATGGTATCTACACCAAATGGATGTCAAGAACGCGTTCCTACAATGAGAGATTGAGGAACAGGTGTATATGGTGCAGCCTCTCGGATTTTAGTCCAGATTGAACATGTCGGCCATCTACCGACTAAAGAAATCCCTCTATGGACTCAAGCATGCCCTGCATGCTTGGAACGCGAAGATGACGCGGAGGTTGCGTAGGATGGGGTTTGCTCCGTCGAAGTTGGACTCTTCATTTTTCATCCAGTAGGGTCGAAATGGGCTGGTAAGCATTTTGTTATATGTAGATGAATTAGTCATCATCAGTGCCGACCTGGAGGAAATCGGTTGTGTCAAGTCTTAGTTAGCCACGTCATTCGACATGAAGGATCTGGGGGACGTTCATTACTTCCTCAGGATCCAAGTGATCCCCACCCAGAAGGCATACTCATTAGTAAACATCAATATGTTTTGAGTATGCTCCTCAAGTTTGGTATGACTGATTGTAAATCTGCCTCGACTACTCTGGATCAAAACATGAAGCTCCACCAAGGTTCGGGAATCGTGTGTGACACGACACGGTTTCGACAGATTGTCAGAAGCCTCATCTACTTGACCATCACCCGAATGGACCTAAGCTATCCAATTGGCTTGATTAGTCAATTTATTTTGTAGCCGACTCTCGAACACCTTCAATGCGCATATAGGATCATGAGATGCGTCAATGACATTAGGTCGGCTACACAAATGCCAACTAGGTCGGAAATGTTGGTGATCGTCGATCGACTTCTGGATATACTTTCTCCTTGGGAAATGCAGCGATTGTGTTTATCTTGGGATGGACTTTTGCGGCAAACACAAGGTTTCCCTTTCTGGAACACGTCTCCAAAGGTGTGGTCGGAGAGATGGATTAATGTTTCATCACTCATATGACTTATCCTGTTACCTTCCCGAATACATAGATCATATCTGACAATGCATTATACGCATAAGATTAGGAAAATAAGTATAGACGGCAAGTACACAAGATAAACAATTTAGAATTATATTATTCGCTCATTACTCACTTGCTAATGCATACAATCCGGATCCTTTATATAGTATCCGGTCTAGGTACAAAACGGTGCATTCACCGGTTATCCAAATACAAAACGGTGCGGATCCGATCGGTACATCTATCCGGATCCGTCCCTTCCTAATATATTTTCTCTATTATCTATTATCCGGCCTCCAGTTCATAGCTCCTGATCATACTCTCTTCCTTGGCAAACGCATGGCATGCCTGTGGGACAATGCATTGCATGTCGAACCCATGAGTCGTTCACCGCATCCTCCAATAGCTTCGTCGTTGTTTCCGGCAGCACCTTCTCCTGCAGTGCCAGGGCCTCTGTTTTGTCTTTCACTTCCGTGAAGGCTTCCTTAAGTATGTTACGTTGTCAGTCGCATTCTTTATCGAGATCTTTATGCTCATGGTACAATTTTCCAAAGTCCTCAGTTTTTTTTCTTTGAGGTGCCAGT
Source organism: Azolla caroliniana (assembly GCF_043228905.1). Classification (NCBI taxonomy): domain Eukaryota; kingdom Viridiplantae; phylum Streptophyta; class Polypodiopsida; order Salviniales; family Salviniaceae; genus Azolla; species Azolla caroliniana. Next base: position 15,988,186 of record NW_028230440.1, read on the forward strand.
TTCCTTGTGCTCGCAACCAATCATCCATGTCCTTCTCTATTTGGAGTTCTTCTTTCAACTGTTCAATCTTTGTCTCTGCCATCCTCCAGAGCTTGTCCTTGTCTAGCTGAAGTGTGTCCTTATCCTCTTTCAGTTGGTCCAGGTTCCCTTGCATTCGCTGGAGTCCTTCTTCCATTCTCCTCTTCTTTTCCTCGGCCGATTTCCATTTCTGCTTTTCCTTTAATGCCGCTTGCACGACCAACTCATCCTACAAGGCTTCAAACTCTTTCTCCCATTCTCTTTCTTTTTCCGTTGTTTTGTTCACAACCGGTTCCTTCCTTGGACCCTCCTCCGGAATTGTGTCGGGTACCATTAACTCTAGCTCAGTTGTGTTGTCTTGGCCTAAATTTGCCTATATGGCCAATAACTCTTTGGCCCATTGCCACTCTTCCTCTAGTGTTTGAATATGGCTCCGAGCCTCCGACAATTGTTCGGTCATCGTTGTTATCTGCTCTATCTGTGTAGGCCCACATATCCATTCCCCGCGTTCTACTTCCACTTGTGATGCCACCCCGGTGACCTATTGTCCCAACCATTCCAGTAGTTGGCAACAAAATTGTGTTTATCTTGGGTTGGACTTTAGCTGCAAACACAAGGTATCCTTTTCCAGAATACGTCCCCAAAGGTGTGGTTGAAGAGATGGATTAACTTTCCTCACTCATATAACTTATCCGGTTACCTTCCAGAATACATAAATCATATTCGACAATGCATTATACACGTAAGATTAGTAAAATAAGTAGAGACATCAAGTACACAAGATAAAACAATTCAGAATTATATTACTTGCTCATTGCTCGCTTGCTAATACATACAATTCAGATTCTTTATATAGGTATCCGGTCTAGGTACAAAATGGTGCATTCACCGGCTATCCGAATACAAAATTGTGCGGATCCGGATTCGTCGCTTTCTAGTTTATATTTTATCTATTATCTATTATCCAACTTCTAGTTCACACCTCTAGATCATACTCTTCTTTGGCCAACATATTACACGGAGCAGCAATAAGCCGTCGACAGTAGCACTGTCAAGTACTAAGGCCGAATACCGAAGAGTGGTTGTCACGACATGCGAAACCATATGGCTCAAGAGGCTCTTGAAGGATCTACGTGTGGAGGTGTCTAAACCGACATTGATATATGGCGACATCCTCAGCAGAATCCAAGTTGAGAAAAACCCCATTTTCCACGCCCGGACGAACCACATTGAGGTGCACTATCATTTTGTCCGTGAGCGCGTTCTCTCTGGTGAGATGGAACTCACCAAACCTCTCGGCCTAGAAAAGTTACGGAAATTCTAGGTGCACTTGGCTTGCAACACTTAGACATGTTGAACTTGAGGGGGAGAAGTCGGAAAGCAAGGGCAAGAGGAAGAGAGATGATGTCCAGAGAGACGAATTGGATGTGGAATTCAATTTTAGAATGGTTGAAGAAGCCATAGATAGATGTAGGGGGAGCGGCCAAAAGAAAGAGCTAGAGCTAGAGCCAACCAAACAAGGGGGAAGTAGAGCCGAGAAAGCCAAGGTAGGTTGTAGAGCCAACCGACTTGAAGATAAAGGCCAGGACCAAGACATGGTCATATGTGGTCAAGGGTTGAAGGAAGACAAATAGGAGATAGCTAATTCGGGCAAGAGTAGGAACATATTAGAGATAGCCGGTTTGATCAAAAGTTATATAATTCGGAAGAGCCAAATGGTGTGAAGGCCAACGGACAACGAGGTTGCCAAAACTAATGCTGAAATGGAGGAATCGACAGGTCAAGGGGCGCCAATGCCGCAATGGCGAGGGAGCTAACAAGGGCCTGAACAACACACAATCCGACCGAGCAAGTCGAGGTGCACAAACCCATACGAGTCAAGGAGCATTGGACCGCAGTGGTCGTGGGATGTGGGAGAGGATCACATGTAGAGCACGATCTAGGCGAGAGGATGCTAGGAGGAGTCGGTTGCAAGGACCGGCTAAATCTGACACAATGGACTGACCTTAAGTTGAGTTTGAGAGGGAGTGTTGAGCGAGGAGGCTCAGCATGGGCTGGATTGGTTGGATGAACCGGTATGTCAGACCGGAATTGATGTGGTTTGTCCACTTACCGGACCAGATACCGGATCGCTGAAGAAGCCGGCTACCGGATCTGGATGTGCGATACGGATGTCGGATACGAACCAGATGACAAAGCAACTGAGGATGTCGTTTGGAACATCATGCATGCCGAGTGGACCTATTTTATTAAATAAGTTCAATGTAGGAAATTAGTGTTAGATGCTCTTAAGTGAGCATTAAAGTACTGGTAGTAGTTGTGTCAGTCCACTATCAAGGCTTGTATAAAAATGCTCATTGAGCACGGTGTATGTAGAGAGAAATTTTTTCTAATAGAAGTTTTGTTGTCTGCTTTCCTCTATCTCTCTCACTGAGTATCTCCATTCCCTACGTATACCTAACTGTTGCCTTCCGGATAACGGATTGTGTTCTATGTTTCGCATAAGCTTCCGCACGTATTCTTTTACAGTGAGTGACAAACTATTGTGTCAAAGCATCGAAGGATGCTTGGGGAAATCTGAAGATCTTCGTCGCAACCACCACATCCAGAAAGCTATAGCTTAGAGAGGAGTTGAGCAATGTCCGACAAAGAGACATGTTGGTGGCTGATTACACCTCCAGAATCAAGGAGATTGTAGGACTCGCTCAAGTCTATCAACGTGATTGTTGAAGAAGATGAGATGGTGCAAGTCTGTCTTGGAAGTTTGGTGCAAAAGTTTGGATCATTCCAAATGGCGGTCTACATGAGAGAGAATATACCATCCTTTTTCGAGCTGCATTGAATGCTTCTCATTGAAAAGAACCACACATGTGCGTCAATGAGCATGCATGCAGACATCAAGATGTTGTACACGAAGTGGGTCAGCCAAATGGTCATGGTGGACAAGGCGGTCGACAGAAGGAGAACCAAAGGCATAATGGACATGCCGCTGACATTCAAGGCAGTGCTAGAGGCAAGCAAGGGAAGGCCACAACAAATTGTTGGTACTGTGGCCGGAAGCATGCCAATTTAGGCAGAATTGGATCGAGTCGGGCTGATGCAGATAGGCGTCACAGATCAGACTTTACTGAAGGCTCAAGGGGAGCCAAAACGAGTCGAATCATATGACAAACCATGTCGAATAGTTCTCGAGCTTGGAAAAATTAGAATAGTCGAGCGTTGTCAAGACCGGCAACAACAATGTGCACCCCATCAAACACGTGGGTGATGTACCGCTCAGTCATGTCGGATAGATGGGCCTGATGCAGAACGTGTTGCATGTCCCTTCAATTGTGAAGAACTTGATATCTGTCAAACAAATTGTCAATCAGGGTATACGTGTCTCATTTAATCACCATGGCTACTTCATCAAGGATGAGTGCCCGTTGATCGCGTGTGGGCGTAGAGATGGGAGGATGTTTATCCTCGAAACCAATGATGTTGGTGTTGCTATATTTGTGAAAGGACAAAAGGTCAAATCCAACATTGACCTATAGCACAAGCGGATCAACCACATCAACTATAAGAACCTTCAAGAACTACTGCAGTTCAAACAAGTAGTTTCTAGACTACCCAAGTTCAGTGCCTCGAAGGCCCAGATATGTGAAACTTGCCAGCTCAGGAAGCAACATAGGCTTCCATTCCCCGATGAGAAGAATCGAAGTCGGAATCGCCTCGATCTAATCCACACATATGTATGGGGACTAGTAAGTTGTGTGAGCATGGACAGAAGCCGATAATTCGTCTCCTTCATTGATGATTTTAGTTGACACACTTGGGTCTATCGAGAAGAAGAGGGAAGTCTTCTTATGTTTCCAGGATTTAAAGAACCTTGTTGAAAGGGAAACTGAAAAGAAAGATCAAGTGTCTAAGATCAAATGGCGGAAAGGAATACTTTTCTGGACAGTTGACGAGCTATCTGTAGAAAAAGGGGATCCGAAGGGAGTTCTCCTGCACATAAATGCCAGATCAAAACTATTGTCTCTATCGACTGACACAATGACTCGAACGTCCTACTTTCTAAGTCATTATGTCAAGAAGATTGTGGTTGGAGATACGTTGTTTGTCAACACTAATTACTTACTGAAATCTTTGCGTAAACAACGGTGACTTAAAACTTGACTACAATGATTAGAACATAAATTCTGGAATGACTGTTAGTTATATAATATAATCTGTGTAATAGATAAATGTATCCAAACATCGCCTATTCGGCAAGAACCTACAGTTACACTAATTATCCAATTTTTAACTATTCTATTTTCTACTTGGCAAAAATATGACATTTGACATCTATCATTTCCCACTTCTCCGACTCTAACTCCTCTTGTCGACCTTTCGGGGAGCCGACCGGCTAACACATGGCACACCCGTGGGACAGTGCCTTACACGGTCAAACCCCACACTCAATCTTGGTTGTCCTCTTCGGCCTTGTGAGCTTCTTGCTCATCATCGTTTGTGCCATTCTCCTCTACTTCATCTGCTTCATCTGCATCATCATCGTCATTTAGGATATCCGGCAGGGTAGGTTATTCTTCATCCTGATCCGCAACGTCGCCCAGAACTGGTTGACTTTCTTCTTGTTGTGATTGCTCCGTTGTCAGCCTCCGACTCCAGTCTTTGGTTTGCCTAACTTATGCGTACAGTGTTGCCTGACTCCCACCCATCAACACTTGGCGTGCCCTACAAGCAACCTCGCTTGAAGAAGAAATCGATGAATCATAGGATACAGAAGTTCCCACCCCATCAAGATCTGTGATTAATTCCATTGCAACTAACATGCCTAATGATGGTGATTGTAGAGATGGAAATGGAGACGGTGATGGTGATGATGATGAGGTGGATGACAGTAGGGTAAAAGTATGCAAGTGGAAACACTATTATAGCTAATTAGGTACTAAAATGGCCACAACTAATTAGCTATTTGTTTAGTTAGTTTTTTGTGGGCAAATCATAAGGATGGTTTACGAAATTTTATGTTTTATTAGTTAAATACATGTCATTTAAGTTATGAGAATACTCAAATATTTGAACTTTGGTTTTTGACGTAGTGGAACTTGGGGAATAGTGCCATCATCTAAGGTCAACTTGAATGTCATCAAATTCCTGATAATTTTGAGTTCGAGTTCGAACTCCAAACAGATGGAGTACTCTGAGCATGAACGCAAACGAAGCTCCCGCAGTAGCACAAAAATTCTAAGATCGACATTGCACCTTCAAAGCTACAACACACGACCAAGTAGATCTTCGTCCAAGTATGTATCAGTTACATATTAAAAAATCTATTTTTTTTCCTTTCTGATAACTGTCTATAACTTTGGTGCCTATTCATCTTTCCCAAAAATTGAATAGGGCGAAGTCGTTGGAGTCCCAAACAAGGATGTCTCGAAGATCGGGGTGTAGTAGTAGGTGTGTTTTTTATTGACAAAATGGCGTATTATGGTTGATTTCTGCCTTTAGTGATGATTAGGGTTTGTGTTTTCCTTAAGTGCTTTAGGGTTTTTAATTACAAATTTCAGATTACATGTTTATGGTTACAATTTTCTAATTACAAATTAGTCATACAAATTGTCATGACAAATTCTGATTAGGGTTTTTGATTTTTTAAGTGGTTGATTTCTGATACATGTTGAAAAGGACAGATTACAAATTTCAAATTACTATCTCAAAATGTTGTAATTTTGCACCAAATTCACATTAAAAATTCTGTTTTGGCACCAATTCTGATTACTGATTTTCTATTTCAGGTGGCTCATTCCTCCCTATCCTAGAGTGTTGAATTTCGCAAAATTTTGCGAGACAAAGGAGGACTTTCACAACATATATGGTCTGTCGCTCGAGGGTATTGACCCTGTTGTTCTAATAGATAGATTGATTAGTGATGTAGACTGGATGTCAGTATATAAAGTGGCTAGAGTGAAAGGCAAGCTCAAGCTCAAGCATGTACGACTACACTTGTACGACGACTGCATGAGACTACACCAGAAAGTACATCAAGAGATCCCGGTCAACAACGAGTTGTCCGTTTCATTTGCTAGAGCTTTTGCATACGAGTATTGCAAAACAACGAAGGAATCTTGTGACCCTGAAATGTATAGGGTAGTTGGGCAATTTATGGTGAGGCATCGGTAGAAAGATGTCGGAAGATGGGGAACTTGCAACAAAAAATGGCAAGATTTTGGAGCATGGCAATTGATGATGCAACTACCGATGATACAGGTGAGGCATTAATTAGCTATATACTAAAAAATGTTCATGAAGCCTATGAGACATTGGAGTTTTTTAAGGCTAATTTAGAGAAAGCAACATTGGTTGTTGCGATGGAGAGCAAAGTCACTTTGGCAGTTACAACAATCAGAAATAAGATTCAGGTACCTACTGTTTTGCTAGTATGTAATATGTTATAAATAACTTGTGCATGAAAATGTGCTAGTAAGGCATTATTTGGAACAGGTTGCTCAATATGAGCTTGAAATTGAGGGGTCGTTGAATCCCCAACGGAAAATTCAATTGTAGATAGAGATCCATGTTCTTTCAATGAACATGGACCTTCTAGGTGTAAATATTGTCGTTGATTACAATTTGGACAAGCTACAACTAAGTTGATGATTATTGTTTCTTGTTGTTGTATCTTCCTCATTAAGGAATAATCAATTGGTAAATTTCTCGGTTGCGTTGAAGGAACAATACTCCCGTCAAGAATAGGTAGTTAGTTGCCTTAAGAAGTAGCTACATTTTGTGGAGGGGATGGTAAGGAGCAGACAAGAATTGGACCTGAACATTCTTGCTCCCTTACCAAATGAAGGAGAACGGGGAAACGATATATTGATTGTTCAAGCATGTTGCATCGCTTGCGGATTATGTGTAGAAGACAAATCTGCTACTCTGTTAGTTCACCTACAACCATGTCAGCACACTTACCATATCGTTTGTTTTTCAATATGTCTGTCGGATTGTTGCATTCTATTTGGGGGATTGAAGTACAACTCTCCTAGATGACTGGAGAAAACAGGTAAAATTGCTGCTTATGACCATAGTGTAGTTAATTAGTTACATCTTTCCTAATTAGGTAAAGATGGTTATGGGCAACAACAATACACAAAAATATTCCGCAATACACAAGATTATACACAACAATACACAAGATAATCAATAGACAGAATAGTCATTGAAATCCAAGAACGAACAATGGCGGTAATCGAGGGTCGAATATTGGCGACAGTGGAGGAGTGAACTCCGTTTGATCTAACAGTTTTGGCAATCCAAGACCGAACAATGGCGGCAACTAAGTGTAGAATGATGGTAATGGAGGAATGAACTTCGTCAAATCGAACAATGGCAAATGATGCTTGGAACGCATAGTGACGACAACTGAGAGTGGAATGGCAGTAGTGGAGACGAAGTTAACTCCGTTGGATCAAAAAGTGATAGCAATATACGACTTTCACAGTAGCAGCAATTGAGTGTAGAGTGGCGGCAATGGAGGAGTGAACTTGGTAGATAATGCTTTGACTAAACAGTGGCGGCAACTGAGTGTAGAATGGCGGCAATGGAAGAGTCAACTCCATCGAATCAAACAGTGACAGATAATACTTGGACTACACAGTGTCAGTAACTGAGTGTAGAATGGCAGCAATGGAAGAGTGGACTCAATAGGGTTTAGCAACAATGGTAGTAATCTATGCCAAAATACTCAACCATAGATGGCCCACGTGATGTGGCAAAAGATCATGCATAATGAACCTAAGAATTCGGTATACAATTTATGGTGCACATATCAATTTATGTTGCACGTTTATGATGCTCATTTATATAATTAAAACTCTCTACTTTTTTCAATGGTAGTTTTTTAAATAGCTAATTTATCAATAGTAACTTTTTGCAAAAATGACTATTTATCAACGGTAGCTTTTTGCATAGCTAATTAGCTATCTCAAGTAGATAGCTACATGCTTTCACCCATTAATGATCATATTGTTGTAGATGGGAAGAATGAAATTAATGGCGATGGTGAGGAGGAGGAGGTTGGGGCGTTGAATATAATGCCATGTAGTCATACAATTTCGCGACCTACAAAAGGAGATTCTTCTCACATCAAGCTGTGGGTGGACATGGAAAAAGCCACAGGAGAACTAGAGGATGTTATGCAGCTGCCCAATTCCTCCATCATCCCCATAAAGACGATCATGATCTTCAACCTCATAATTTCAACGGGAGCGATCATCAGAATGCCATCCCTGATCTTGGAAGAATTCCTCAGTATGATGATTCATCCCATCATCATCACGCAGATCATGCTTCTAGTTGTTCAGCTATTGAATCTAATTAGAAGAAGGAATGGAAGGTCTCCATAGCTCACACAGATCCCATCCAACCAGTTCATGGATAGTTAATTACCATATCTTCATTGTGTTCTCAACGCCATCCATTACAGCCTGCAACTAAAGATTCTGGGGTTAAGAAGAAGACCATAGCTCTCACTATGAATTGCGATTGCAGCTACAGGCACGGTGGCCATGGCTATGGCCACGCCTATGATGCTGAAGCTTCCTTCTTCTGGCTACGAAAATCAGAAACAGGTGAAAGAATGGGACTCTGTTGAAGAAGAAGAAGATGATCGATATCCATAGGAGGACGAAGGTATAGGAACCGTGGCGACTTGTTGGCCATGGTAATAGACCTGTGACTCGCTGTCTATGTATTGAAAGCTCGCTCTGTTAGGGTTATGTACAGACGGATATGGAGAGGAGACCGGTTCTCCAAAGATTTACATTGAAGCCTTCGATCGTTACATCTTGGACATGGATGGTTGTTTGGTTCAACGCAGTGAATGGAAGAAGAACTAGTGCTGAAGCCAGACATGGCATCGGAATTAGGGTTGTTATTTCTCTGGATAGAACTTCTTCAACATAGACAGCAAGATTCAACGAATGAATGTGAGAATGAAGTTGCAAAGAAATCAATTAATTAGCGAATTAGGGTTATGGTTATGATCTTGGCTCTACCATCTGGTTGCGGAGAATGGAAGGAGAAGCTGCAAAGAAAAGACATTCACTAGAGATGGAGGGTTAGGGTCAGGATTGAACTAAGGATGAAACAAAAGAAGAAAAGAAAGAAAACAGAAAAGAGAGAAGAAAGGGGGCATAATGAAAATTTCAAAAACATGAGGGCATACAACCAAGGGCAGATAATCAAATTTCAAAAGCTCAAGGACATCGAAAGAATTCAAAAACTCGAGGGCACGCTATAAATCCCAATATATCAAAGGGCATTGACAAAATTTTATAAACTCGCAACTCACATTAAAATAAAGAAAAACACATACACATACATACAACATCATTGTAAGACCGAAAAAAGAGCACCGAAGTTTTTATGTTCACGGATGTGCCGACCGATCGAGCGGTTCGTGTCGTTGAAATATAAGTTCGTGTTACGCGTGCTCCGGTCGATGGAGTTCCGACCAACACGATGGGAGGAGACTAAGGGAATTCCGGTCGATTAAGTTCCGGTCCAAGGACCGTTCTTCGTGTTCATTAAAGACATGTGGGTTCAGCCGTGCAAGGCACTGTCCCACGGGCGTGGCATAGTGTTATCCGTGGGATTGTAAGTGTATGAGTATATAAGTGGGATGGTACGTGGATAGATAAGTGTAAAGTCTTTGTATTAAAACTAATGTTGTAAGTGTCCAAGTGTGCATAAGAGTGAGTGTGAGTATATTAATATGTGTAAACACATGCACATTTATGTGAATGTGTGCAAAAATGGAATAGTAAAAGTGGGTCTAGGTTGTTAGAAGGTTATGTAACTAACCAACAAGTCTCATTTGATGTTCTTGGATTATGATCCTCATGTAATGTGCCTATATAACCGTAGCATAGGGGACATGAATGATAGTTGTAGTTTTTGCCTCTCAATAATTGTGTGTGTGTGTGTCTCTCTCTCTCTCTTCCTCACGCTCAACCCCTTGAGGGGGGGGAAGGGGACGGCTCCATCCCCCACCCATCAACAAGAACGGTGTGGCCGAGAGACGAAACCGGACAATGCTAGAAACGAACGAAGTTGGAACCGCTATGTTTGCGAAAGGGCAAAAGGTCGAGTCGGATATCGATCTATGGCACAAGCGGTTCGGCCATGTCAACTTCCCCCGGCTTTGAGAAATGCAGACAAAGAATATAGTTTTCAAGTTGCCAAAACTCAGTGGTCGAAACGGCCAATGTTGTGAAGCCTGCCAGTTAGGGAAGCAGCACCAACTTCCATTCCCCAACAAGAGAAATGGGAGCTAGAACCAGCTCAATTTGATCTATTCGGATGTGTGGGGATCGGCACAAAACGTGAGCATCGGAGGAAGCCATTATTACTTTGTAACCTTCATCGATGCTTACACTTGGAACACTTGGGCATGATTGATCGCGAAGAAGAGCGAAGTCATCACCTGCTTCCTAAAGGTGAAGAGCCTTGCCGAATGGGAAACCAACAAAAAGATCAAGTGCCTAAGGTCCAATGGTGGAAAAGAGTACTTTTCTGACCAGTTCTCGAGTTATCTACAGAAGGAAGGAATTCGGTGAGAATTCTCTTGCAGATACACACCAGAGCAGAATGTTGTGGCCGAGCGGAACAATCAGACAATAGAGGAGGTGGCATGAGCGATGCTTGATGATAAGCATTTGCCGAAGTGCTATTGGGCCAAAGTGGTCCGGACAGCCGTCTACATGCAAAATCGGGCATCTGCAAATGGAGGAGTGTCACCACATGAGCTGTATTCCGGGAAGAAACCGAATCTGGGACACTTGAGGGTGTTCGGCAACATGCCTACGTGCATGTGTCGAATGAGAAACGGAGGAAGCTAGACGCGAAAGTTGAGATGTGCATCCTTGTCGGCTACTCAGATGAGCAAAAGGGTTATAAGTGTTATAACCCGGAACGAAAGAGGTTCGAGTAAGACGACATGTCATTTTCAATGAGTCGGCTTCATGGTACTTGCCGTCATCTCTGAACCTTGACAACTTCATTCCGAATCCTGAAGATGATGCCAATGAGGCCAAAATGTGTCTGGATGAAGAAATTAGAGCTCTAGAATAGAGTCTAATCTCATTCCGGCTAAGCGGGCTAAATGAGGGACTGAGTCGGAACAACCAATCGAATGAGGAGTAGACGAGTAGTGGAGACTCGGTCGTGTTGTCCCCACGAAAGGAACCGATGAGACGGCTCACGCGGAAAGAAAAGGGGAAGAAGAAGATGCTGGAATACAATACCGATAAGGACGTGTCGGATGGGAGCGAATCTAACTCCGGAAATCCTGGAGATGGACCACTGGAGAAGAGGTCAGACTCGACCAAAAGTGCAATCAAATCGGTCGAGCAGAAATTGTGGCAATCTACCCGCCAAAAGAACCTCGTAGCTCGATACAGATACAATGAATACATGGCGTATCACTGCATGCACATGATGAAAGTGGCGAGGTGCGTGAGCCAGAGAGCTACGCAAAAGCAACAAAGGACACGAATTGGTGCGCCGCAATGGAGGAAGGGATGAGAGCACTAATGGAGAATGAAACATGGGACCTCGTTGATGCACCGAAGGGTGTGAAGCCGATCAGATGCAAGTGGGTGTACAAGGTCAAGTACAACGCCAGTGGCTCGCTCAACCAGTACAAGGCCCGATTAGCTATCGCTGGTGCAGACCAAGAAGAAATTGGTCGCATCAAGTCCCAACTACGACATCGTTTGAGATGAAGGACTTGGGGAATCTTCACTACTTCCTCAAGATCGAAATGATCCATAGCCCCGACTGCATATTGTTATCTCAGCGACATTATGTTTTGAATATGTTGTACAAGTTCGGCATGACCAATTATCATCCGTTCTCAACTCCCCTTGACCGGAATCAGAAGTTATGTGCCGACTCTAGACTGGCCTACAACGAGAAACGGTTCCGACAAATTGTCAGAAGCCTAATATATCTTACTATCACCCGACTCGACACCACCTATCTAGTCGAGGTGAAAAGTTTGTTCATGCAAAGACCAACCGTCGAGCACCTTTAGTGCGCACATCGACTACTGGGATATGTGTGCGGCACTGAGGATTGCGGACTACTATACTGACATGGTGTAACCAAATAGTTAGTCGGTTATATAAATGTCGATTGGGCTAGTGATTCGTTAGATTGTCGATCAACATCCGGCTTTATGTTTTCCCTTGGTAGTGCATCTATTGCATGGAGCATCAAGAAGCAGCTGACATTGGCTCTGTCAAGCATTGAAGCTGAGTACCGAGGCGCTATCGTCACAACCTGTAAAGCCTCTAGTTTTGGTGGCTGTTGTAGGACCTCCGGATTGAAGTACCAACTCCAATTCTGATCTACTGTGACAACATAAGTAGCATCCAACTGGCCAAGAACCCTGTATTCCATGCTCGGACGAAGCACATATAAGTGCATTATCACTTTGTCCACGAAGTAGGTTCTGAACAGTGAAGTGAAACTCCAGTATGTTCGAACGGATCGGCAAGTTGCCGACAACTTCACCAAGCCGACATGTTGTAGAACTTTTCAGAGATGCTTGGTCTACAACATCTCAACATGCCGCACTTGAGGGGGAGAATCGGAACAGGAATAGGGAGAACAAGTAAAGGAACCGGAGAAGCAACCAGTAAGAAGGAGGAAAAGACCGAAACAGGGGGAGACTAGAAGAAAAAGGGAGCCGAGTCGACTGAAGACGTCGGCACATACAATAAACTCGGAACCAGTAGCTCCGACATCAGAGCCAAGAAGGACAGAGCCGACCGGAAGAAGAAGGCCAAGACCTTGCCACGGTTTGATGTGGTCAAGGGCCTAAAGGAGGACGAATTGGAAATAGTCAATTCAGACAAGAGTAAGTGTAGGGGATCACTTATGAGCATTCAAGTATTGACGGTACTTGTGTAAGTCCTTCGAGCACATTCAATGCACAAAGTGTTTATTATTTTGAATTGAGTTTTGAGTCTCTCCCATATATTCTTTGTGCATTTGAAGCTTTCCATTAAACCTACGTATTGTCTGTTGTTGTCCGGTTGAGCCAGTTGTGTCTGAAGAGAAAGCAATTGTTAACTCACAAGAAGAATACGCTGAGAATACACAACTCAGAACACACACAACAACAGTGTACATAGATTTTACGTGGAAACCCGAAATGGGGAAAACAACGGGAACAGAGCTTCACTATACAGTGGATATAAAAAACAAAGAAGATTACAACACTCTTTGTGGGGTGTACCAACCTCACAAGGCTCTTGCTGCCTGTTATTTCACACACCCAGCTATGGCATCGGTCTCTCACTCTTCTTCCACTCATGATTCACAATAGCACTCTAACTCTCACTTTCTATTTACTCACTACATACTCTCGTTTTCCCTAGGTGTATTTATACTCATACATCATATGGGCTATTTACAAGTGTAGCCCCTACTACACATTGTTACTGTTATTATTCTAGTCATAATAATAATAATCGGCAGTTAATCAACCAACTCTCTACTATCAACTCTTCGACTCTCGGTACTCGATCTGAACAGTCGGCTCCTCGTCTTTGATTGTCAGCTTTTCTTAGCCGAATAGTCGGCTCCTCCCACTAGAGGGACATATTCCCAACAAACTACCCCTTCACTCCTGTGGGAGGGAATCAATTAGTCCTGTTTTCTGTCGATAGACTCTGAGTCTGTCCGTTCGTAGGTTCTTCGTGAGCTTGTCAGATCCATTTTCTTTAGTGTGTATCTTCACGACGGTAAACTCTACTTCTTTGACTTTCTCCCTCAAGAAGTGATACCTTCTCTATATATGCTTGGTCCGGGAGTGGTACGCGGCATTCTTTGCTAGATGTTTGGCAGTCTAGCTATCACAATGAAGCAATAACTCCCTTTGCTTCACCCCTAACTCGCTGAGAAAGTTTCTCATCCAAATCAGCTCTTCTTCGGCCTCTACCGATGCCAAGTACTCTGCCTCTGTGGTCGACTTGGCCACAAACTTCTGCAGTCCTAACTGCCACAACACTGGTCCCCCTGCATAGGTCATGACGTACCTTGACGTGGATCGGCTTGAGTCTACATCCCCCGACATGTCCGAGTTGGTAAACCCTTCAAGCATGGGTTCTCTGACACCATACCTTAGGCATACCCCCGAGGTGTCTTTTAAGTACCTGAGTATCCACTTCACCGTTGCCCAGTGTTCTCTACCTGGATTACTCATATATCGGCTTACAACTCCTACAACAAATGTTATGTCTGGTCTCGTGCAGACCATAGCATACATTAGACTGCTAAGGGCTGAGGCATATGGTACTTTCCTTATCTCAGGCTTTTCTTTCTCCCCTCTCAGGCATTGCTTACATTTCATTTGCAGTTGATCAGCAACGTAGAGCCGACTGGCTTTGCCTCTGACATGTTGAATCTTTCCATGATCTTCATCACGTATTTCTCTTTTGACAACCACAACGTTTTCTTAGTTTTGTCCCGAACTATGTGCATCCCTAACATTTGTTTTGTCGGTCCAAGATCTTTCATGGCAAACAATTTTCTTAGAGATTTCTTCAAGCTTATGATCTTCATTGTATCTTGACCAACTATCAACATGTCATCTACATATAACAAGAGAATCAAGGAGTCACCTTCGTCATACCTTTTGACAAACACATAGTGATTAGCCTGTGTTTTCTAGAACCTATGTTCCACCATGAAGGACTTGAACTTCTTATACCATTGGCGTGGAGCTTGTTTTAACGCATACAAGCTTTTCTTCAGTCGACACACCAGATTCTCTTTCCTTTTCTCCACAAAGCCTTCGGGTTGCTCCATGTAGATTTCTTCATCCAGCTCCCCATGCAAGAATGTTGTCTTGACATCCAACGTTTGATCTCCAAATCCATGTTGGCAGCTATGCTTAGAACAATCCTTATGAATGTCATCTTTACTACTGGAGAGAATATCTTGTCGAAGTCGACACCCTTTTTCTGTTGGAACCCCTTCACCACTATGCGGGCTTTATACCTAGGCGCATTGTCGACTTCTCCAATCTTCACCTTGTCGACCCATTTATTCTTGAGTGCTCTCTTACCTTTCGGTAATTCTACCAGGTGGTAGGTGTAGTTTTCATGCAAGGAGTCCATCTCATCTTGCATTGCACTCAACCATTTTTCTCTCTGCTTGTCAACAATGGCTTCGTCTTAACACTCTGGTTCACCTTCATCAGTCAAGACGATGTATTGATTGGCATATGTTGGTGCTCTTCTCTCTCTGAGTGGGTATCTCCTTCCACTCGTTGTTGACTCCAATTCGGATGTCTCTACCGACTGTTCTCTTGGCTCGGGTTCATCTATGTCGATCGGTTGTTGGATGTCAATTGACTCTGATTCATATTCATCGATCAACTTCAAAAGTTCCGTCGACTGAGACCCATAGGTCGGTTGCTCTGAGTCTACTAACTCGAATTTGGTTGTGCCGACTGGCTATCTCTGATTAGCCGAATGTGTCGGTTCAGCTAGTCTTAAGTCGACAGTAGTCGAGGTTAACTGGGAAGTCAATTCCGACTTCTATAGATTCTAGTCCTTTATCGTCTTGTTTTCCAAGAAGACCATGTCCCGACTTCTCACTACCTTCTTGTTGACTAAGTCCCATAGCCTGTAGCTGAACTCATCTTCCAAATATCCCATAAATATGCATAGTTTCAACTTACTGTCGAGCTTCGACCTCTAATCCTTTGGCACTTGCATATACGCTAAACATCCAAACACCCTTAGGTTTTTGTAGGTGACATCCTTTCCTGTCCACACCATCTTTGGGACATCACCTTTTAGTGTTACTGAGGGGAACTTGTTGATCAGGTACACCGTTGTGTACATTGCCTCAGCCCAATTTTGGCCATCTAGCATGCGACAACATGCTCCTTACTCTCTCCATGATTGTTCGATTCATCCTCTCTACAAGCCCATTCAACTGAGGGGTCTTCGTCACAATGTATTCGATTTGAATACCTTGGGCCTTGTAGTATTCCTCAAACTACCCTCTATATTCACCACCATTGTCGATTCGGACAACTTTCAACTTTCGACTTGACTCGTTCAGCTCTTGCATGGAACTCCTTGAAGAACGATAGTGCCTAATCTTTTGACTTTAGTACGAAAGCCCACAACTTCCGACTATAGTCATCGATGAAAGTCACAAAGTACTATCTGCCTCGATGTGACGGAGCATCCATATAACACACATCCATGTGTACTAGTTCCAGTGGCACTTCTCTTCTTCTTGGTGGTCTTGAGTGGAATGCTGCTCTATTCTGCTTTCCAACCAAGCAGTCAATGCACTTCTCTAGGGGCACTCCCTTTACCTCTAGTAGAAGTTTCTAGTCGGCTAACAGATGCAAACCCTTCTCACTCATGTGGCCTAGCCTCCTATACCATATCTATCCTACCACGTCAACTGCCATTCACTTCCGACTTGCACAGTCGGGCTTGCATCACATACAATGTGCCTTCTTTCTATGGTCGGGCCACTATAAGATTTCCTTAGCAGAACTTCCACTTGCCATTCCGAAAGCTACCACGGTATCCTTCATCATCCATCTTTCCAGCCCGATATCAAATTCAATCTGATATCAGGGACATGTCGAACATCCTTCAGAGTCAGTCGACACCCTATCGACATCGTCAAACAGACACTTCTGACTCTGGCTATCTTGCACTCCCCTATGTCACCCATATTTACATTGTCATAAAGACAACATTTTGGCTTATCAAGAATCAAACCCATGACTTCTTGGTCTATGTGTTGAACCCTATCAAGAATCAAACCCACGACTTCTTGTTCTATGTGTTGAACCCTTCACCATTGTAATAACATATTTGTTGTGTGATTATAATAATTTTATTTTTAGTTATTACGAGATATTTAGAATATTCTAGAACATCCTTTAATATTTCATGATTATATTTCTTATCATAAAAATCTAAAATATTCTAGACATTCTAGAATATTCCATAAGGATCTATAAATAAGTGTCCATACATTCAGTTCAACTCATTCAGTTCAAACTGTCGAGACTTGTGGGTAGGAGATAGAGCGAGAGCGAGAGTGATAGTGAAAGAGAGAGGGCATTGACCCAAAACATCATCTTGAATAAGCTCCCGAACCTAGTAGCTATAGGAGTCATCGATGGTCACCCTATAACATTAGGTGATATAGTCGAAGAGTCCAAACCAATTCGTGTAGTCCTAGGTAATTTGGCTAGTATCATCTCATTCACCATCATTAGTAGTCCAAAGCAGTCTCTAGTTCTTGGTCTTCCTTGGTTTGAGTTACATAACCCAACTATTGATTGGAGAAAAGAACGATTGAAGAGGTCACAGTACAGTCTGAGTCTCTTGAAACTCCAACAAAGGATCTAGGATCCCATACGATTTCAACAATCTCTATACATCAGTTATGAGAGGATGGAAGGAAGAAGACATGATGGTGTTTGCGGTTTTAGCAACTCCCTCATCTAGCTCACAAGAATTGTCCAATTACCAAAGAAGTACATAGAATTCTCCGATGTGTTCGATAAGGTGAAAGCTAATAGACTACCAGAGCATCGACCATATGATTGCTCGATTGATTTGCAGCCAGGAAGACAGCCTCCATGGGGGCCAATTTATAACCTTTCGCCCACGGAGTTAGAGGTTCTTCGAGAATATATTGATGAGAACCTGGCAAATGATTATCGGGGCTTGAATAAAGTGACTATTAGAAACCGATATGCTCTACCATTGATCTCAAGCCTTCTAGAACGCCTCAGTGGAGCAAAGTATTTCACGAAGTTAGATCTTCGAGGTTCCTACAACCTTGTTCGAATTCGTCCTAGGGATGAATGGAAGACCGCGTTCCGCACTCGCTATGGTCATTTTGAGTATACAATGATGACATTTGGTCTCATGAATGCACCAACAGTTTTCCAACATATGGCGAATGACATTTTTCGAGACTTCCTCGATATCTTCATCATAGTTTACCTGGATGATATATTGATCTACTCAAAAACTCAAGAGGAGCATGAGATACATGTTCGCCAAGTTTTGCAACGGTTACGGGAGTATGGTCTCTATGCAAAATTGGAGAAGTGTAGTTTCAACCAGTGTCAAGTGGAATTTTTGGGGTACATAGTCTCTTCAAATGGCATCTCTATGGTTCCATCAAATGTTCAAACAATTTTGGATTGGAAAACACCACAGTCTGTGCGAGATGTACAATGTTTTTTGGGGTTCGCAAACTTTTATTGCAAGTTCATCAAAGATTATTCAGAGATTGTATTGCCCCTCACTCAACTATCGCGCAAAAATCAACCATTTGTATGGGGTATAGATGTGAACTCTACATTTGAGGGTTTAATGCAAGCATTTACATCTGCACCAATTTTAATGCATGTCGATCCAATGAGGCGCTTTTAAATACTTGAAGCTGATGCATCTCATTTCACACTCGGAAGCCTAGTATCTCAAATTGGCGAAGATGGCAAACTGCACCCTGTGGCTTTTCACTCACGGAAATTTGAAGCCATAGAAATCAACTATGAGATTCACGACAAAGAGCTTCTTGCCATTGTGGATTCTTTTCAACAGATTATTGTTTACAATGATCACAAAAATCTAACATACTTCCAAAGTGCTCGAGTCTTGAATCGTCGACAAACTTGTTGGGCGCAGTTCTTAACTCGTTTTGATTTTGTAATTCTATATTGCCTTGGGATGCAACAAGGAAAAGCAGATGCTTTATCTCGACATTCGTATATGGAACTTCAACCAGGAGAGGACGCATTTGAAAGTCAAAAGAAAATCCACTTAGGCCCTGATCGTCTATGAGTAATGGCAATACATACTATCAACATACCAGGAGATTCAAGGCTTCTTGATTCCATTCAGGTGAAGATTGTGGGCGATGCATTCGCCCAAGAGGTTTTGAGTCATATTATCCCAAATCATGCTTCCAGCTCCCAATCTCAAAATCCTCGTCTAGACTACACCCAGTTCAATTGGCATGATGGTTTGCTTTTTCGACAAACTCTCTTGTATGTGCCTGACGGTCCTTCTCGACTCAAAGTCGTGCAACAATGTCATGACACGCCAATGGCTGGACATTTCGGCATCCACAAGACTTTTGATTTCTTGCCGATATTGGTGGCCATGGCTTCGCCATTTTGTTACGGATTATGTTCGTAGTTGTGATACATGTTGCCGATAAAAAAAGCCTCAACATCATCCATATGGCCTATTACAGCCGATGCCTATTCCGGAGAGCCCATGGAAATCTATTTCCATGGACTTTATTACGGATCTTCCACTTCCAAGGGATTTGATTCTATTCTCACGGTAATCAATTGTTTTATGAAGATGGCGCATTTCCTTCCATGCACGAAGACCATTACTAGTCAAGAGACAACTGATTTACTCATGCGGGAGGTGTTTTGCCATCATCGTCTTCCGGATGATATTATCAGTGATCAGGGTCCCCAATTCATCTCGAAATTTTGGCGGCACATGTTCAAACTCCTACATGCTTCTTGTAAACTGTCTTCCCGCTACCATCTAAAGACTAATGGGCAGAGTGAGCGCACCAACCAAATAGTCGAACAATATCTACGTTGTTTTGTCAACTATCAACAAGATGATTGGGTGGATTTATTACATTTGGCGGAATTTGCTTACAACAACTCCAAACATTCTTCCACTGGATATTCCCCATTTGTTGCTACCATTGGGTACCATCCTCATTGGACGATGCTTGAACATCCCGAACTCCTGAAAAACCCAGCTACTAAAGATCGGCTCACTCGACTCCAAGAAGTTGAGGATATACTTTTGCATCACTTATGTGATGCCCAAAACACTCAAAAGAAGATTGTTGATCGTCATCGGTGTGATTCATCGACTATGTTTCATGTAGGAGATCATGTATGGCTCTTACAAGGTAGCATTAAAACCACCCGACCTTGTTACAAATTGGATTATCAACGTTTCGGCTCATATGTGATCTCTGGTAAGATCAATGATGTGACATTTTGTCTTGATCTCCCTCCTCATATGTGTCTTCACCCAGTCTTCCATGTTTCACTTTTGGAGTCCTACACAACCAGCTCTATTCCGGGTCGTCTTACACCTCCCCCACCTCCAATCAAAGTTTCCAATGGCTCTGAATATGAGGTTGTTGCCATTCTCGATTCCAAGATCATCCGCAACAAACTATATTATTTGGTTGATTGGTTAGGTTATACACCTAATGATCGAACATGGGAGCCTGTCGTGCATCTTGCTAATGCCTCCGACATGGTTGTTGCATTTCACAACAATATCCCCATAAACCAAGTCCGAACTCTTGTCTTCCGATTCGTGGAAATCATCATCGAAAGGGGGGATAGTGTCATAAAGACAACATTTTGGCTTATCAAGAATCGAACCCATGACTTCTTGGTCTATGTGTTGAATCCTATCACGAATCGAACCCACAACTTCTTGGTCTATGTGTTGAACCCTTAACTATTGTAATAACATATTTGTTGTGTGATTATAATAATTATATTTTTAGTTATTATGAGATATTTAGAATATTCTAAAACATTCTACATTATTCTAGAACATCCTTTAATATTTCATGATTATATTTCTTATCATAAAAATCTAAAATATTCTAGACATTCTAGAATACTCCATAAGGATCTATAAATAAGTGTCCATACATTCATTTCAACTCATTCAGTTCAACACCAGTCTTTAGCCCTTAGCCTACTCATTGTAATCTTGTTTCATCATAATATAATCTCATTTCTATTTCAAGTCTTATATATATATATATATATATATATATCTCACTCTCTCTCTCATGCACACACACACACCCTCTCTCGTTCGCTCTCACTCTATCTCCTACCTACGAGTCTCGACATACATAACCATGATTACCTCCTATGTAAGTTGAGAAATACCCTGTCGATGGAGTTACATAACCATGATTACCTCATCAAAGATGTTTTGTTGAGGGCGTTCTTCCTCTCATATAGACATGACAGCTTTTGCCACATCTCGTAAGCATTCATGTCATTCGCCACATGTTGAAGGACACTTAAATCGACGCACTGTCGAATGGTGGCCACAGCCTTTCTGTTAAGAAGTTTCCATTCCGACTCTAATACCCCCGTGAGTATTTTTTTTTCTGTCGATGGGCTCGTACAAGCCTTTAACTATGAGAAGGTCCTCCATCTTTATCTTCTAGTCTGCATAGTTCTGTGAGTTTAGAACTATCATACCTGGGAAGCCACTCACACCTCCTTCCATGCGTGAACCTCAAGCTCTAACACCAGTTTGAAGACAAAGCAATCGTTAACTCATGTCAAGAAGAATACGCTGAGAATACGCAACTTAGAACACACACAACAATAGTGTACACAGATTTGACGTGGAATCCCTAATCGGGGAAAACCACGGGAACAGAGCTTCACTATATAGTGGATATACAAAACAGAGAAGATTACACTCTCTATGGGGTGTATCAGCCTCACAAGGTTCTTGGTGCCTGTTGTTTCATACACCCAACTATGGCGTCGATCTCTCACTCTTCTTCCACTTGCGATTCAGAACAACACTATAACTCTCACTTTTTGTTTACTCACTACATACTCTCGTTTGCCCTAGGTGTATTTATACTCATACATCATATGGGTTATTTACAAGTGTAGCCCCTACTACACATCGTTACTATTATTATGAGAGATGAAGTCTAAAAAACCTAATCGGATGTGGAATTCGACTTCGGGACGGCTAAAGAAGACGAGGACAGATGTAGGGTGAGTGGCCAAAAGAATGAGCCGTACCCAACCGAACAAGGGGAAGGTAGAGCTGAGAAAGCCAACGCAACCGACTTGAAGATGTGGTCAAGGGCCTGGAAGAAGACAAATCGGAGACAATCAATTTGGTTGAGAAGAGTGCTTCGGACAAGCCGAATCACATGGAGATTCGACGGATCTAGGGGCAATGAAGTAAGAGAGGCAAGAAGAAGGCCGACGAAGGCCTTAGTAGCAGACAAGCCGACCGAGCAAGTAGAGGAGGGAAGGACTGGACAAGTCGAGGAGGGCGAGCTAGGAGGTGTGAAGCCAAGAGATGATGGGGTGGTGGACCAGCTAGAGTTGACAGAGAACCTCAAGTTGAGCTTGAGGGGGAGTGTTGAGCGAGCGAGCTCAACTTGGGCCGGATCGGCTGAAGAAGCCGAGAGTTGGATTGGTGAGTAGCCGACATGCCGTTAGGACCGACATTCCTCAAAGGAATAATTTTGGGAGTCAGTGTCAGATGTTCATTTAATGAGAAATCAGGTACTTGTCAATACTTTTCAACCCATTGTGACGACTTGTATTTAAACTGCTCAGTAAGCACATTATATGTATAGAGTACTCTTATTTTGAATTAAGTTCTATTGTTGTCTGCTCTATCTCTGTCAGTCTCTCTTCTCTGTGTTTCAACATGGCAGTACACCATGGCAGTTTATATCATCAAATTTCAACAGCCTTTAGACGTTCATATATTTGGTCTTAGGATAACAATACATCATTGTACATAAAACGTTGTAAGCTTCTAGGTAGATAACTTCAAGTTGTAGCCTTCAGGTGTTTTTTCTTAATACTATTGAAGGAAATCTTTCAAGGAAAAAAAAATTACATCTCATTTTTCTAACAAGGGGGGAAGGAGGGACCGGAAAAGAGAAAATACTTAAGTGAGGGTAGGATATTGGGGTTAATCATGTGCGAAACCAAAGCATTGAAAGCTATTTTTACTCCAATAAGAAATAGAAAGAATAGTAGATATAGAAAAAAATAGTTGGAAGGGGGGTGGGGGAGAAACAAAAAGAAAACAATGACAAAGAAGAAGAGAAAAACAATTCTCTAAATGCAAGAATGATGTGTGTTCACTAATTTTCAAAAAGAGAGAACAAATCATTTGTGTAAATAAAATGGTGCTATGGCAATTGAATCTAATATTAAGGATGTGGGTGTTGTCATTTGCATTGGACACCAAAACTACCAAGCTTAGGTTTTGCACATAAATATATGTAAACACAACCATCTATGACACAGTAGTAACTGCCTTATTGCACTTCGAGAGGCAAAAATAGCCATGAGCATGTTCACGTGCCACAACCACAACCACATCTTCTACACAATTTATGGGAACAACAACATCAAATGTTTGTCTTCCCTAGTTAAGAATCCTTGCCCGCATATTTCACACCTTTCTAACAAATTCTCGCAACATGACCAAGTGGCATCATGTGCTCACCCATCCTAGTACAAGGGAGCCTATATAAATGCATATTGTGGGTCATTAAAAGGGCAAGAATTTAGGTAGAACTAATTGACAGAAAAAGAAGATGTAGAAGATGACACCGCGGTCTACCTACAAGGGGACTTGGAAAATCGACAAAAGCTAGAAACTAGTCTAGACATATTTTGCAAGAGATCCAATGCCATGATCAAGTGGCAGAAATCCTGTGCAATATGGCTTTCTCATGAAGCACATCCTGCGTGGCACCCCCATCCCGCTTTCAAGTGGATCAATCAAGGAGCGAGCACCAAATATTTGGGTTTCCAAATTGGGTTCAACGTACCTTCGGAGACTGTGATTGCACTAGTTGATACATTGGAGTTCAAAAAAACTCTTGCTAGCGGGGAGCATCATAGTGGCAAACCAGGTATTACTCGCAACAACATGGTACAACCTATCATGTTGGACAATCTCCAAGGAAAGTATTCACCAAATTCAACGATTGGTATGCAACTACATTTGGTCTGGTAAGGAAGATCATGCAACTCGGGCCAAGGTGGCATGGTCGATACTCACATCACCTAAGTCGAGAGGAGGATTGAGTCTTATTGATCCCCTCTCACAATCAAAAGCCCTACTCGCCAAATTTGTGGTGGAAGGACTCCAACCAAGGAATGATTGCTAAGAAATGCTATTGCAGTTACGTTTCACTTACTTTAAGCCAAAAAAAGGGGCCAATTGGGCCCCCCAGACTAGATGGATTCTAAACATGGATCTCAAACCTCGTTTCTCCCGCCAATTGGAGGATAGATTCAGTGCATCCATGTGGACGACGTGGTGTGACATTAGACGAGGGCTCAAGTGCAATCAACCTAACTCTGAACTTGCTTGACTCAGTCAACGTATCCTATGGAACCCATGTATCCGAGATGAATCTAATCAACTAATTGGATCAACTAAGGGGTTGTCATGCGGATACATTGCGGAAGGTTCAAGAAAAACTATAGAATGCGGGAGACGGTTTATATGTCATTGCCAATACAAGACCAAGCCAACATACTCCATGGAATCAGGGGCGGATGGGCTATGAGATTTGAAATCATTAACTCTCTACTGATTAGGGAAATTGCGAATCAAAGGATGACAATGGAGAAATGGATAGGCTACGAGGAGGAGGGCTCTTTGATCCCAAGAGGTGGGAAATACCAGACATGATTGCAAGCTTTGAATTGCGAGACAATGAGACACCAACACAGAATAAGGCAATTCGAGTACTAGCGTATATTGGGCATAAATTGATTGTAGATCCTGATTCGATCAAGATCACGAAAACACATGGCTACGTAAGGTTAGTTGGGACCCTTTGCAATGGACATGGCATGACCCTTACGCTCGGCAAGGAAGCAAACCCATCCCTTTCTTTCAATTCACAACTAGATTGGGTCACCATAATCTAGTTGCTCAAACCGCTCGGGAGCCGGCTGCTGCAAAGGTCTGGCACACATATCATGTTCCTCACACAATTATCACCAAGTTTTGGTAGAAAATCTGGAAACAACAACACGCGAAGCGAATCACCACTTTCCAAAGGCTATTAATACACAGGTTGGTGCATGGCAGTGTGGGAACCTTAGCTCTTCTAATTGTGCAACGTGCCTAAATGCAGTAGGATCAATCTAACATGCTCTATGGGACTGCCCAGAGTCCCATCGAATATGGCGGGAGTTTGTCGCTTACTGCAATTATGCTAGGTACAAGGCTTAATCAAGTGGGGAAATGTATGTTGGCTATCATGGTAGGCCCTAGTTGACAGATACGAGCATCAAGAGGAGGGGATGACTTTGGCGATAAAAGCAGAAGAGGTTTATTTCTCCACCATCGACAATTTCCACTCAACTCGTATCAATGCCAAATCTCAAGTTGTGTTGGAATTGGTCAGCCCAATAACTCTTTGGATTCTATGGAAACAATGGTGTAGGCAGTTCTTCTCCAATCAAACCGCACAACCAATAGTGTTAATGCAAGAGATATGGAGTGAAGTTGTACTCACTCTAAAGAGCCAGCCTCAAGGGCGACTCCGATGGAGTTGAAAGACAACGACTAGCCTTCATCCAGCAATGGTCTTCCTCCCCCTTTATGGAGTCGGTGGGCATCCATATAAGATGTACCTATCACGTCCCTACAAGGATTTGTATATAATAATCTCATCTTTAAAAAATTTATAACTAATGGAAGGAGTTTGTTTTTGGAAAAATAAAAAAGAAGAAGAAGTAGATGATCAGGTTTATGAAGAAAGGAAGGAAAGGAAGATTAAAGTAGAAAAAGGAGAGAGCTCATTAATTACATTTACATATTTGGATAATAAAAATTATATTATATTTTGTTAATTCTATGCACAGCATGTGGCGAGTTTTGTGAAACAAACAATGGATCTTAATCTAAAGGTGATGAGTTCAAGACCTGTTTATACAAATTTACTTTTAAATTATATTTTTGCTTTATTTAATCTTGAATACCTCCAATCCACTATCAAATAGAGGTTGACATGTGTTTGTGAGGCATGTGACCATCTCACACCAAAAGTGAAGGCGAAGTGCATGTGTGAATAGTAAGAAGTTGTTGTAACGTAAAGGTTGTGAATTTGAGACCTATCTCTACACTTGTTTTCCTAAATTATATGTTGTCTAATTTAAATCTTGAATACAACCAATCAAATTGCATTATATAGGTCTGGTGCACGTGTTTGTGAAGCATATGACCATCACCCCCCTAAGAACGGGAAGATTGGGTATGAATAATCAAAAGTCATTATTAGCTAAAGGTCATCAGTTTGAGACGTATCACTACAAATTTAGATTTTCGCTACTTTTAATGTTGAATACCTCCACCTGCTTGCAATATGTAGGCCCATCACCAGTTCATGACGTGTAGGATCATCTCACCCCAATTGTGAAGGGGGAGTATGAGTGTGAACAGTAAAAAGTTCATAGGATATATCGGGTAGCTATTAAAATCAACAATTCTATGCATTCAAGGAACCTTAGTGAAAGAGTTATCATTGGTTCTTCAAATCAAGTGAATGAATCATAGATCACCAATTTGTTGGAGCCTGTGAATATAGCTATGTTGTATCATCCTATTATTGTAATCATATTTCAACACTATACATAAATCTTTCATTTCTCAATCATACCTTTGTGTACATGATTGCCAATGGAAACACTATTCTCCACCCTATACATAAATAATAATCATGATGTGGGAATGTGAATGCATTGTGTTTGTAATGGATGAAGAATGACATTCATCAACCTATATCGGTAATAACTCGGATGTCCTAGTGGAAACACATATAATGGCATGATTTCCATAAAGAGGCAATGACAAAAAAAAAAAATTCCCCCAAAAAACTCCTTCCATTAGTTATAAAATTTTACAGATGAGAGTGTTATATACAAATCCCTCTAGGGACATGATAGTTCTATCTTATGTGGATGCCCACTGACTCAAGAAACGGAGACAAAATATAAGCAAGGATTCTTAACTAGGGAAGACAATGACAAATTTTAGTAATAAATACAAAACTTAAGGATAAAACATTCTGAGACGAAACTTAAACGTGGCATGTTAATTTATGTCGAACATCATTTTGAAGTTGAGACGAAATGTTCATGTTTCAAGCGCACAAATATATTTGTGGATTTACGAATGGATCTATAGGGTGAGGAAACCCCCATATAAGGGTGTTTTCTTTTTCTTTTTTTCCCCAAAAAACTATTCTTCAACCCATATAAGGGTGTTTACATATAATCATTTAATTTTATCTCACAATTCATGGGGATCATTATATGTGTCCAATGCCAACTTCACATTGGATGGTCGTATTAGTTGTAATTGAGTGGAAAAGGTTTAGGTAACACATAAAACAAATAGAATTGCTCAATGCAAGTCCAAATCATGAGATGGAAGGAAATGTACTCATTTGTATTTAATGAAGACATTTTGCAATTACACTCATGTTGGTTTTTGGTGTTCAATTTAAAGTATGTTATAGAAGATAAACTTTTAGCTTCTTATGTTGTTAATTGCCATAATACGCTTTGCAGTATATTCATCATTCCATTTCTTTCATGAAAAAATATGGAGCATTACTTAAGTAAAAATTGGAAGCTACTTGTGGTTGTAGGAGGGTGAAAATCATGTGAATTACAAATACAAAACCTAATAAACTTATTTAAAATGATGGATTTTTCATTAATACGTTCAACTCATATGAAATATATCGATACACACTTGTCCAAGTATTTTTAGAAAATATAGATTACAACGGAATATGATACCTTTCATTGTTATGTACGTTTATGTATATACACACAAATAAAAGAAATGTGCATATATGTATTTATATATAAAATATACAGACATACATATTGACCCACAATATTAACTCTTGACATAGAAAGCATAGACAGAATAGTATTTGGAGGCATGTGTATCACCTTCTTTCACATCTTTAGTTGAGGGAGGCAAACCACGTCTAGTTTTGACACGTTGAACATAAGTAACGACACCAAGAGGCTCCCTTTATATAGCAACAAAATATCATTAAGTAGTTGTTTCTTTTCTATAATTCTAACACATCTTTAAGTAGCTAGCTTTTGTATAATTTATGTTAATTTAGTTATTAGTCTTATTCTCTTGATTTTAATCTAGAGGCATAATGGTTTTCTATATTGCATAAATTTCAGGTTCTTAGTAAGACAATATGCATTATTTTCCCAAAAAAGGAGCTACATTCCCATTAGTTAGAAGAGATTTTTATAGAAAGACTATACAAGTATATAAGTAAGGGAATCACTCGACGATCGAGTTCAAGAATATGAGACTACATATCCTCTCTTACTTTCTACTTAATGTAAGTATGTATCTATAGCTATAAACTAGTGGCAATAATCACCAGGCAACATGAGCCCAATCTTCCGGCCTTGAATGGAGGGAGGGTGCAAGGGGAGTAGGAAAAAACCAGCGTGGGGTGGGGGTTGGTAGTTCCACCTCGTGTCGTTTCTTCCTTGCGTCACCATCGGTGTGTTCTATCGGGATTAGCTCCCTTCTAATCGTGAGAAAGACCGACTGTGGAATAGACAATATCATGAAAGACAAAAACACAATAAATACACAATACACAGTGTTTAAAGTGAAAACCCTAAACAGGGAAAACCATGGGAGAATAGATCTTCACTATATAATGGATATACAAGACGCTGAGATTACAATACTCTTGCCACATAGTGTAGCAGCCTCACAGGGCTTTTGATGTCGAAGCTCACTCAGTTATGGCGTCATTTCCTCTCTCTCTCATTCACGCTCTCTTCACTGTCACACTACACTACATAGGCTCACACACTATTATGTTCAACTCTCGAATCTATATGTTTGCCCTAAGTGTATTTATATTTATACACTATATGGGGGCTATTTACAAATGACCACTACTACTATCATTCCTATTATGACAATAAGACTTAATAAATCGACTGGTCGACTCTAGTGTCGACTGTCCAATCGACCCGACTAGTCAGCCTTATCTTCGACCATTCGGTCGGCCCGACTAGTTGGTCGTGTCTTTAACTTGGACTCTCCTACTGTTGACCCCCTCATTCGTCTCTCCATGTCTTTGACTGTCGCCACTCGGCCCGACCAGTCACCAACATGCATAGGAGGTACATATTCCTAACAAACTCCCCCTTCACTCCTATGGGTCGAGTCGGCTAGTCATGTCCTTTGTCGACAGACTTTGAGTCTATCCATCAGTAGGTTCTTTGTAAACATGTTGGATCCATTGTTGTCAGTATGGATCTTGACAAGGGTAAACTCTCCTTCCTCCAGTTTCTCCCACAACCAGTGATACCTTCTCTATGTGTTTGGTTCGGGAGTGGTACGTGGCATTCTTTGCTACGTATATGGCACTCTGGTTGTCACAATGAAGCAAGAACTCCCTTTACTTCATCCCCAACTCACTGAGAAAATTTCTCATCCTGATTAGGTCTTTGCCGGCCTCTACCGTTGCCATGTACTCTGCCTCAGTGGTTGGCAAGGGCAAAGACTTCTACGGTCGTGACTGTCACAACATTGCTCCTACTACGTAGGTGATCACATACCCGAAAGTGGATCGACTTGAGTTTGCATCCCCCAACATGTCTGAGTCGGTAAACCCCTCGAGCATGGGTTTTCTGACACCATACCTAAGACACACACATGAGGTGCCTTTTAAGTACTTGAGTATCTATTTTACAGCTGCACAATGTTCTCTGCTTGGATTACTCATGTATCGGCTTACTGCTCCCACAACAAATGCTATGTCTAGTCTCGTGCAGATCATAGCATACATTAAACTGTCGACGGATGAGACGCACGGTACTTTCTTCATCTCAGCCTTTTCTTTCTCCCCTCTCGGGCATTTTTGGCATTCATCTTGTAGTTGGTCGGAAACACAAAGCCAATCGGCTTTGCCTCCGACATGTTGAATCTATCTAGGATCTTCGTCACGTATTTCTCTTGTGGCATCCACAACACTTTGTTAGTTCTATCTCGAACTATGTGCATCCCTAAGATCTATTTTGCCGGTTCAAGATCTTTGATGGCAAACGACTTGCCTAATGCTTTCTTCAAGCTCACAATCTTCTTCGTGTCTTGTCCGACTATCAATATGTCATCCACCTTTCGGTAGTTCTACCAGTTCATAGGTGTAGTTCTCATGCAAGGAATCCATCTCATCTTGCATTGCACTTAGTCATTTCTCCTTGTGCTTGTTGGCCATGACTTCTTCATAGCACTCAGGTTCACCTTCATCAGTCAAGAGAATGTATTGACTGGGATTTCAATAGTTTAGCATGGGAGAGCATGCTCCTTACTCTCTCCATGGTTGTTCGATTCATCCTCTCTGCAAGCCCGTTCAACTCCACAGTCTTTGGTACAATGTATTTGATTCAAATACCTTGGGCCTTGCAGTATTCCTCGAACTACCCTTTATATTCGCCACCATTGTCGGTTTGGACAGCCTTCAACTTCCGACCCGGCTCCCATTCAGTTCTTGCTTGGAACTTCGTAAACATTGACAATACTTGATCCTTCAACTTGAGTACGAGGCCCATGTCTTCCAACTATAGTCGTCAATAAATGTTACGAAGTATTGTCCACCTCGATGTGACAGAGCATCTACATAGCACACATCTGTGGGCACTAGTTCCAGTGCAACTTCTTTTCTTCTTGGTGGTCTTTGTGTGGAATGCCGCTTGGTTCTGCTTTCTAACTAAGCAATCGACACACTTCTCCAAATGAATTTCTTTCACTTTTGGGAGAAGTTCTTGGTTTTCCAAGATGTGCATTCCTTTTTCACTCATGTCACTGAGCCTCTTATGCCATAACTCTCCATTCGAGTCGGCTACCACATTCACTTCCGACTTGCACAGTCAAGCATGCATCATATACAGTGCACCCTCTTTTTGTGTTCGTGCCACTATGAGGTTTCCACGGTAGAATTTCCACATGTTGTTTCGGAAGCTACCACTGTAGGCTTTGCCATCGAATCTTCCAGTCGATATCAGATTCAATCTGATATTGGGGACATGTCGAACCTCCGTCAACATCAGTCGACAACTAGTCAACATCATCAAGCAAATGCTTCCAATGCTAGCTATCCTGCATTCTCCATTATCTACCATCTTTACATAGCCATGATCCCTGACTATGTAAGTTGAAAAAACTTCTCTTGACGGAGTTATGTGGAATGATGCACTTGAGTCGATTACCCAAGTGCACTCTTCACTTGCAAGATTTGTGCTTGCCTGCTCACAAATGAACATGATCTCCTCCACACTTGTAGCTACGACCGATGTGCCCTTTTCATTAGGAATCTTCCTAGGTTCAACATTATTGCCGACACTCTTGTTCTTCTTGAGGTGTCGGCAACCCTTCTGAAAGTGTCCAAGCTTTCCACAATAGAAGCATGTTAGCTTACCTTTGGACTTGGATCTAGCATGGAACTTTTCTCTCCTTGGTGGACTCCTTTGCCGGTATGTTGAGTCAGGTTTGACTCCGATTGGACGAGGACAGTCTTGTCCATCCTTCTCGTCTCCTCGTTCAATATGATTGTCTTTACCGCTTGTAGAGACAAGTTTTCTTCTTGACTACCTCGTGTCACCACCAGGTTCTCCCAATTGTCTGGCAAGGTACACAATAGCAGGATGGCCTACGTTGCATCTTCAAGGGGAAACTTAGTTGTCACAAGTTGGTTCACATACCCCATCAATGTGCTTATGTGTTCGACTATGCTTTCCCCATACCTGTATTTCAGTTTCACAATCTTTCTCATCAAAGATGTTTTGTTGAGAGCTTTCTTCCTCTCATATAAGCCTAACAGCTTCTGCCACATCTCGTAGGCATTTGTGTCGTTCACCACATGTTGAAGGACAGTCACATCGACACACTATCGGATGGTGGTCACCACCTTTCTATTAAGAAGTTTCCATTCCGACTCTAATACCCCCTGGGTATTTCTGCTCTATCGATTGGCTCGTACCGGTCTTTGACTATGAGGAGGACCTCCATCTTTATATACCATTGCATAGTTTTGAGAGTTTAGAACTATCATGCCTGGGAAGCCACTCACACCTCCTTCCATCTTCCCCTCGATGCTCTAATACTAGTTTGTTGGGATTATCTCCCTTCTAATTGTGAGAAAGACCGATTGTGGAATAGACAATATCGCGGAAAGACAAAAACGCAGCAAATACACAATACACAGTGTTTAACGTGGAAACCCTAAACGGGGAAAACCACGGGAGAACAAATCTTCACTATATAGTGGATATCCAAGATGACGAGATTATAACACTCTTGCCATAGAGTGTAGCAACCTCATAGGGCTCTTGACGTCTAAGCTCACTCCGCTATGGCGTCGTTTCCTCTCGCTCTCACTCACGCTCTCTTCACTATCGGACTACACTACAGAGGCTCACACACTATTCTGTTCAACTCTCTAATCTACATGTTTGCCCTAAGTATATTTATACTTAAATACACTATATGGGCTATTTACAAATGTAGTCACTACTATTGTCACTCCTATTATAACAATAATAGTTAATTAGTCGACTGGTCAATTAGTCGACTCCAATATGGACTGTCCAATCGGCCTGACTAGTAGCGATCGACAACGACTTGGCTCAAACCTAAACGGTTTGGCTTAGCTGGCTTGAAATTGGCTTAGCGGCTTAGCGGCTCGGCTCGGCTCGGTTTAGGCTTGAACTTGCCTTAACGGTTTGAGCTCAGCTCGGCTTGGCTTGAGCCTCGCCAAACTGGCTCATGCCAACTAAACCATTTAAGCCATTTATAAACTTTAGAGAGAGGGGGAGAGAGAGAGAGAGTGAGGGAGGGAGAACTACACAGACGAGGAGAGAGAGAGAGAGAGGGAGGGAGACAACATATAAGGAGAGAGAGAGAGAGAGAGAGAGTGAGGGAGACTAAACAGACGATGGGAGAGAGAGAGAGTGAGGGAGGGAGAACTACACAAACGAGGAGAGAGAGATAGAGGGAGGGAGACAACATATAAGGAGAGAGAGAGAGAGAGAGAGAGGAACTACATAGAGGGGAGAGAGAGAGAGAGAGACTACACAGAGGGGGGAGAGAGAGAGAGAGGGAGAGAGTCGAGACCACAGATGTGAGAGAGAGAGAGAGGAACTACATAGAGGGGAGAGAGAGAGAGAGACTACACAGAGGGGGGAGAGAGAGAGAGAGGGAGAGAGTCGAGACCACAGACATGAGAGAGAGTGGGAGGGAGAGCTTGTACAATGTATAGTATATAGTGGATCATCTGAGAGAGAGGGGGGGAGGTAGGGAGAGTGAGAGTGAGAGGGAGGTTTCTAAGGTGAACCACGCATCTAACCTGCGGGCGGACGCGTGGGGCAGAAGGCTCATAGTACCCGCCAAACCGGTTTCCTAACCGTTTACCAAGCCGGTTCACAAACCGGTTTAGCATAAACCGGTTTGTGAACCGGCTCGGCTCAGGTTTGAGATCTCGTAAACGGTTTAGGCTTAGCCGGTTTGGCCTGATCCAAGCCAAACCGGCTAAGCCTAAACCGAACTGTTGTTGATCCCTACTGACTAGTCGGCTTTATCTTTGACCATTCGGTCGGGCCAACTAGTTGGTTATGTCTTCGACTTGGACTCTCCTACTGTCAACCCCCTCAGTCGATGCTCCATGTCTTCGACTGTTGGCACTCGGCTTGACTAGTCGGCAACACGCATAGGAGGGACATATTCCTAACATTTTCCTCCATTTATGTTTATTGCAAGAATCATATCATTAAGCATCATATAGGCAACTTTAATAACTCAAGTTTGCCAAGTGATCATAAAACGATTATGCAAAATGTATACTCTTTGTTTCATAGGGAGGCCTCTTATGGAAAGTTTAATCTCTTAAGGAATTGTCATTTTATAAAGTTTAGTCAGAAGTTCGAAAAAGTGTGCCAAGGTTTTCATAATATATGTTACAAGACAAACATGACAATAGTCGTGTCAAGATTTGAACTCTTGATCTCTTATATATAGTCAAGTGTTGTGTTCTAACCAACACATCCAAATATATGGTCATGTTTTATGTATCTTAGCATATATATTATTAGTAGATTATCTATTTCAAGTTCTAGGAGTTTTTAGAAAGTTTTAGAACTAGAAGGTTCTAGAGGGTTCTAGAATATTCTCCCAAATATTCTAATGCATGTACTTCGACTCACAGTATAAATACTTGTAATCTCCTTGGTCCCTTTCAAGGGATTCAACACCAGTCATTGACACATCAATCTAGTATTCTCGTTTCGCCCCATCTTCTCTCCTTGATTTACAGCTCTGTCTTTATGCTCTTGTATTATTCCTAGCGTCTTAAGTTCCTTATCTTGTCGCTCCCAACTTCCCGAGTTTCTATCCCCATCACGTTGAGTTCCACGTTCGTAACCTTATCGATCGTAGCCTCGTCATCTATGCTTTGTCGTAGTCTAGAGTTGGTGTGTCCGTGACAGTATATTTGTTTCTTAAGGAGACATCTTATGGAAAGTTTAATTTCTTAGTATTATCATTCTATAAATTAATAAAAACTATGAACAATTGTGCAAGATTCCGTAACTATTGGAGCGGAATACTTAGGAGATTTGTAGGTAGAAAATTTTGGAACTATCTCAATAAGCTTGAAAGCCTTAAAATCATGGTTGAGTATGTTTTATATGTATGTTTCCGCTATTTAAAAGTCATAATTTGCTTTGGTGGAGACAAATGTCAAAGGGGTTTAAGAATTTATGACGCGATGACTTTTATTATTAAATGAAACATGACCTTAAGATATGTGTATGTTGTGAAGGATTAATTATCCTAAAACCTACATAATTCCAACTCGAACTCCCGTCCAAAAACTACAGATGGGATTCCAGCCCAAGCTCCGGGTATAAAACTACGTAAGTGATTGCAACTCAAATTCTAGCCAACAAACCATATCGGGGACCCTAACTCAAATCATAATTGAGTACATTTTTTAATATTGATGTGTATGAAATATAACCATTGGTTTAGCATAAAGAAATATTCAATGGGGTCTGGAAGATGTTGCTTATTAGAGTGTCTAATTATTTCGAAATGTCATCATCCCTTGCCGACTCATTTGTGTTGTTAATATGACAATGCATATATTGTTGATTTTGTAGGAATGTGTGGCTTTCCAAATGAATCCCTTGGTCTTGTCTCAACTCCTCTCTATACAAATTGTTTCTAGCAATAATTTACTCATGGTTTGTAGTTATGATTCTTGTCAACTAATTCCAAACATTCTTTTGGTGGTTTGTTTTTTTACCTCATGAACTTGGGGCATGGACATCTTTTAAGTTTGGGTTAGACATTGATCTGTACAAACATTCTTGAACTATTGGTAATATTTTGAACTTGGGCAATATTTTGATGAATCATCTTCAAATTTATATAGGTTTTTAAGCTTTTTCCTTGAAATAGCCAATGGTTTGGTTTGAGCTTAACGAAGTTCTATAAACCATGGCTTAATGACTTATTAAACAATCTGGTTTGGCATAATTTAGGTTTGAAAACTAATAAATGGTTCGGTTTGGGTTTGAGGCTCAATAGTTTGGTTTGAGCGTTTATTGGCTTAATGGTATGACTTAATGACTTGACAATTTAAGGTGAGGAAGTTTTTCTAATATTGATTAAATAGGAATTTCACTTTATAAAGCTTTAGTTAAGAGCTATAGCCAATTGATTACTATAATAAGTTAGCATTTTAGGTTCAATATTTTCTCTTTTCTCAATTTACGGTTTAGGGTTTGGACATTCTAGACTCGTACTCTCCTTATTCAGGTTTATCACATTGATTTTTTTGTATTTTTTAAAAACTTCAAGATTAGATGAATTTGAATGTTTTTTATGCTCTACATTTGGGCAACGGTTGAAACTTTGAATCATTTGAGAAATTAGGTGTTTTATCAATATAGATTATCTAATTGATTTCTTACTCAAAAGTGTAAAGGATTTAAGTGATTTGTTCAAAACATGATTTAAGTGTTTGTTAATAAATAAATAAATCTTTGAAAAATTGAGTGTTTAATCATTGATAATTTAAACAAATGAATTTTGCAGTTTAACACGTTAACAATTTAAAAAATCTCTTGAATTGTTTGATTTGAGCTTGAAAATCCCTCTAGAATTTCAATTACTTTAAACAACTTGGTTTGAAATGGTTTTAGACTCCCAAATCGAACCAACCAAACCCAACCATTAATGATTGACAGGTTTTTTCCTTAAACTATCCCTTTGCATTTGTTAGGTCTCCTATAATTTGCAATTTGAATGTAAACACGGTGCACAAATAATCTCTATTGCGTTTTACTCCACATTGAGGTTACCCATCACTAATATAATGCATTGCTAAAACAAACTTTGCATTATGCGTACTAGTAAATTGCAAAGTAGACAGTAGACATAACACTCGACATTGAGGATGTGTGGTTCACTTGTCCACGTAAATCGTTTCTCCCGTGCAAAGTAGACATACATATAGACATAATGCCCGACATTAAGGATGTGGGGTTCATTGTAAATCATTTTTCCTTAATAGTCAACCAGTGTTTTTTGTCATTGCGCCCTATTTGGGGTGCGCACAATCGATAAAGATAAGCAAGTTGGGGCACAAGGGTACTACTTTGTCTCCGTTGGGCGAGGTTTAGTTTTTCTCGACCGAAGGTGTCATATGACGCAAATGCAAGAAATAAGAGAATGAAGGAGTAGTGCAAGAGACAAGAGAGAGAGAGAG
The DNA here is from genome assembly GCF_043228905.1 of Azolla caroliniana. Taxonomy (NCBI): domain Eukaryota; kingdom Viridiplantae; phylum Streptophyta; class Polypodiopsida; order Salviniales; family Salviniaceae; genus Azolla; species Azolla caroliniana. The sequence goes on from NW_028230440.1 coordinate 16,024,915, forward strand.
AGAGAGAGAGACTTACGTGTCACCGCTATGGCTCACAGCCTGGAGGAGGTTCCAAGTAATGCTATCGGAGTCGACGGAGACGGCCACGAGGCCTTGGGCAGTGACCTGGCTGCCGAGAGCATGCCACGTGGGCTGGGCCCCGGGCACGGGGAAGAAGTGGTGGCCCACGAGGACATCGTGCGCCACATCAGCGTACAGCTTGGCGGTAGCGTTCACCAGGAGCCACGCGCTGCCGTTGAAGCCGTAGTGCTGGTGGCCCTCTGCGCTGTATGCCACGTGGAGGCGGTTGCCAGCTGGCACCGAGATATTGGCTGGGATCTGCACGCCGTCGAGCAGCTCGGCCCCTGACGTTGACGTGGCACTGGCCGTGGCTGCTACGTGGATCATCATCGTGCAGGCCGCCACTACAACACATATCATTGCAAACCCCTTCATAATTCAATCGATCCCGATCCGATCTGATCCCGATATATATCTATAGTATTTTCTAGTCTCTCTGTGCCTAATTTTTTCTGTTCTAATCACTCTGCTGTGCCTTGTTTCTCTTTGCAGTTGGAACTGGTTTGGCCCTTCGGTGGATGGATGCGGTCTGTGTATGTGTTATGTGTATATGGATAAATGTGGAGGAGGAGGATCCTTAGATCTATTGTTTGTTTGAACGTTCCTTTTATGAACATGTATTTATTAAGTTATAGTCTCTGTCTCTGTCTCTCTGTGTAGAGACGTTCACTCCTCCTTAACCTTCTTCGATCCATCAGGTTCCTCTGACTCACCAGGTTGAATGGAATTACTCTCTCTCCGTCTCTTTCTCTCCAGACATCTTCTCGATGACTAAGTCCCCCTCTTAAGATATATATGTACATATACATATATACATTATACATATTTATATACACATAGAAAGCCCACTGTCGCATGAGGATGGAATTGGTCAATGTGTCACTAACTAACACGCTCTTTACCCGATATTATTTGCATATGTTGTTCAATGTGTCACTAACACACTCGCTTTTGATCCCGTTATAATTAACTTCTCAACACCTTCCCTATTCAATGACACATGCATAGTACCCAAGTTTTGCATTCCTTTGTGTAGGATTGTCTTCATCCAATGTCACTTCTTTGATCTCGTTTCCCACCTAATTAAATTAGGTCCCCCGTCATATCGATGCAATATTCGTGGTTTATTATATTGTTCGACAAATATTGACATGTGCCACCCTTTTCTATATTGACGACATGATATGTCTATTATACGATGCACACAATTATAGAATCGAGTCAATTCAGAACTTTGTTTTTGTAGATAATCTATTACGTTATCAACTGAAACTCTCAAACTTAACTTAGGTAAATTTTCTTTTGCTAAGGTAAAGGCATGAAAGTAGTCCATCATTAAATTCATCTAGGAAAAGAACAACAATAAAACAAAAAATTACTCACTCTCTTGTTCAAACCATTGTCATTCTGTCTATTAAAACCATTTAATGAATAAAAACATTGTTAGCAAATATCTTATCGTAATATTTTATTTTTGCGAGAATAATATAATCATTTACATGAAGGTATGCACATTTTTGTAACTTCTAAGAAACTCTATTTGACTATCAAACAAATATAACAAACAATATATATAGAAATTACAAACATGTACCACTTTCTCTTTTTTATCATTTTTCATATAATAATGGCTTTCATTACGAAAGAAAAAACTCGACCATGACTAACGTACTACAAAGTAAAGAACCCTTCTATCTAGGGATCGAAAGACTATTACGTCTCCAAACTCAATGCCACCTTATACACCATTTCAAATGGAGAACAAGGTGATATGTGACCTTCCAGAGTTCTCTCTCTTCATGGTTGAGATTTCATGACTTCTCTAGCAATCTCAATTGCCACAAAAGAAGTCCTTTTAACTTTAGAACGTTTTTTTCTCACCCCAACTTGCGAATTAAAATTGAAGGCATTCTACATATTCCAATTGAACCATAGCCCCCAATACCTCAAGAACTCAAAAATAATTTGGAAATGAGGCATTGGTTCATTGTTCTCCATATGTGCAAAAACCCAACTGAACGAAGATAGCTCTACTCCAGTTAGAGATATTCTTCGCATATGTTGTTCAATGTGTCACTAACACGCTCCTTACCCGATATTCTTCGCATATGTTGTTCAATGTGTCACTAACACACTCGCTTTTGATCCCGTTCTAATTAACTTCTCTATACCTTCCTTGTTCAATGACACATGCATTGTACCCAAGTTTTGCATTGCTTTGTGTAGCATTGTCTTCATCCAATGTCACTTCTTTGATCTCGTTTCCCACCTAATTAAATTAGGTCCCCCGTCTTATCGATGCAGTATTCGTGGTTTATTATTTGTTCGATAAATATTGACATGTGCTACCCTTTTCTAGATTGACGACATGATATGTCTATTATACGGTGCACACGATTATAGAATCGAGTCAATTCAGAACTTTTGTTTTTGTAGATAATCTATTACGTAGTCAACTGAAACTCTCAAATTTAACTTAGGTAAATTTTCTTTTGCTAAGGTAAAGGCATAATAGGAAAGTAGTCCATCATTAAATTCAGCTAGGAAAAGAACAATAAAACAAAAAATTACTCAATCTCTTGTTCAAATCATTGTCATTGTGTCTATTAAAACCATTTAATGAATAAAAACATTGTTAGCAATATCTTATCGTAATATTTTATTTTTGCGAAAATAATATAATCATTTACATGAAGAGATGCACATTTTGTAACTTCCAAGAAACTATATTTGACAATCAAACAAATATAACGAACAATATATATAGAAATTACAAACATGTACCACTTTCTCTTTTTTATCATTTTTCATAAATAATGGCTTTCATTATGAAAGGAAAAACTCCACCATGACTAACTTACTACAAAGTAAAGAACCCTTCTATCTAGGGATCGAAAGGCTACTACGATTCCAAACTCAATGCCACCCTATACACCAATTCAAATGGAGAACAAGGTGATATGTGACCTTCCAGAGTTCTCTCTCTTCATGGTTGAGATTTCATGGCTTCTCTAGCACTGTCAATTGCCACAGAAGAAGCCCTTTTAACTTTAGAACGTTTTTTTCTCACCCCAACTTGTGAATCAAAAGTGAAGGCATTTTGCATATTCCAATTGAACCATAGCCCTCAATACCTCAAGAACTCAAAAATAATTTGGAAATGAGGCATTGGTTCATTGTTCTCCATATGTGCAAAAACCCAACTGAACGAAGATAGTCGTACTCCAGTTAGAGATATCCACATTGAACTGATACACCTCCAAACCATCCTTGCCATCGGGCATGAAAGAAATCATTGCCTACTATGTTCCAATTTCATCAAACAAAAGAAACATGATCCTTTAGTAATGTTTCTTGTTTTTAAAAGCATCCCCCAATGGTAAAGCTCCAATCATAACTCTCCAAATAAATACCTTAGCTTGTAGCATTAATCGAGAACACCAACTTTCCTTGATCACATGAAACCACCAAGTAATGGACTTACAAAACCCCCATATTTTTATAACCCTTTCTTCCAACCACTTATGTTTGTATATCAACTTGTCATAAGCAACATTTGTCGAGATCATACTACATAGTTAATCTCTTATTTCCAACAAACCTCCAATCAAGCTCTTGAGATCGCCCATCTAAATCAAGAATTGGCTCATACGAAGATAGTATTTCGTGTAACTTATCCCAAATAAAGGTATAACCTTTTGGAATACGAAATGTTGATACCGCGTCCTTGTATTCAGCTTCAGTGCTCGATAGTGCTATGGTCGGTTGCTTCTTGCTACTCCAAGAGATGGCTCCACGTCTGAGAGAGAAGAAGGACCCTGAAGTCGAGTGTAAGTCGGCTTTGTAGCCAACCCAATCAACATTTGTGTACCCTTTGAGTCGAATCGTCATTGTTAACCTATAAAGAATGTCATAATCCATAGTGCCACTCGCGTATCATAATACTCACTTAGCACAATTTAGATGAATGTTAGTTGGCGATTGCATGAATTGGCTAAGGAGACCAATCGGATAATTGAGGTCTAGTCGGGTGATAGTGAGGTAGATTAAGATTCCTACTAGTTGCTGATAACGTGTCGGCTCACACTCTCATTGAATATGTTATGCAGAAGAATATGTGAGGACCTACAAGGTGATTTGAAGCAAATAACGTGTACAAGACAAAGATTCAGTAGAATGTGCACAATATAAAGGAAAGTAAGAAGCAAGAGAACTCAAATGAAGCTCTAATGAAACTTGTTATCCTCTTCTGTAATTCTCTCTCTCTACAATTTTACATTTGGGCTTATATATACTCAAGCCCTAACTTGAGGGAGTGTTCACACTTAAGGATACAACTCTGTGGTGCTAGAGTAGGCATCTAGCTTCATATTTCGATCAAGAGGGGTTGTTATTCAACTACATCCCAATCAGTATCCAACTGATGCTACTCGTGTGGGATTAGTGGGACAACATTAGCATGGTTTACACCACTTCTCGAGAAGAAATCACCGTTGTTGGAGGATTTTGAGGCATTTGTTAAGGAGTTTTAAGCTAGTTTCGGAGACACCGACAACACTAGGATAGCGATAAACAAGATTTGAAGGCTCAAACAAGGAGATTGTCCCGTGTCGGCTTATGCAGCTGATTTCCGTTTCTTGGCCTTCGATATCCCTTGGGATGAGGTGGCCTTAATGGATCAAATCCGTCAAGGTTTGTGTAATGATGTCAAAGACCCGCTCCTTACTTTCCCTGAAGATCCGAAGTCACTTACAGATGCCATTAGTCGAGCCGTGCGATGTGATAATCACGTATTTGAGTGACGTTCTGAATGCCAACAAATGTTACGCCGTCAACCAAAACAGATTTACACTTCCGTAGTCGCAACACCTCCACTAGATTCCAGACCCATTACAAGAGATGGCCCAACTCTGATGGAAATAGAGTCAACACAACGTCATGGGCCTTTGTCATATGTTGAGAAGCAACGACATCGAGTGCATCACTTATGCTTGTATTGTGGCGGTCCAGGACATATAGCTGTAAATTGTCCGCATAAACCTAGATGTCAAGTATACCAAGTAACTACACTAACAACACTACTTCGAGTTCAATTGTTACTTCTAATAACATAAGTAAGCTTTATAGTCCATGCCATGAGAATAGATTTGATGTCTTGAGCCAATTAGAGGATGTGTTAAAAGAGTAAGTCCGGCCAAAATAGGAGCCATTTGGTTGGACCATCCTAGCTATGTACAGTTTGTTCCTAGTCGTGGTTCCATTTCATCAAATCAAGTGAGTAGAGTTTTTTCTGCATAAGTCAAGCTTACCATATCTACATGTCATCAAGTCCTAGCCTCTACCCTCTTAGATTCTGGAGCCAACTCTTGTTTCATGGATCGTGAATTTGCATTGTCACAAAACATTCTCTTGAATAAGTTCCCAAGCCCAGTAGCCGTAGGAGTCATTGATGGCTGTTCCATAGCATGAGGAGATATAGTCGAGGAGTCTGAGCCAATTCGGATAGTTCTTGGCGGTTTGGCAAGCATAATCTCTTTCAACATTATTCGCAGTTCGGAACACCCAATAGTTCTAGGTCTCCCTTGGTTTGAACTCCATCACCCGAAGATTGATTGGATGAAAAGAACAATTGAGGAGACCAGGGAAAAAAGCACAAACCCCACATCCCTCAAATTTCCAACATGTGATACTAGATTCCCTGAGTTATCGACCATCTCTCTACGACAGTTGTGTGAGGAAGGGTGGAACGAGGCCATGTTCGTCTTCGCAATAGTAGTAACTCCATCATCCACTTTACATGAAGCAGACATTAAACTATTAGAGAAATACAAAGAGTTCTCAGATGTCTTTGATATGGTGAAGACCAATACATTGTCGGAGCATCGGCCATACGACTGCCCTTTCGATTTACAACTAGGGAAAGAACCTCCATGGGGCCCAATTTATAATCTCTCCCCTGTAGAGCTAGAGACTTTCCGGGAATATATCGATGAGAATCTGGCAAACGGATTCATTCGGCATTCTAGATCCCTGTTGGTGCACCTATTTTCCTCGTTAAGAAAAAGAATGGGACTGTTCGGTTTGTCATGGATTATCGAGGGCTAAACAAAGTGACTATCCGGAATAGATATGCTCTACTGTTAATCTCGAATATTTTGGAACGTCTTAGTGGAGCAAAATATTTCACGAAGTTGGACCTTCGCGGTGCATATAATCTAGTTCGGATTCGTTAGGGGGATGAATGGAAGACTGCTTTTCACACTCGCTATGGACATTTTGAGTATACTATGATGCCATTTGGCCTCACGAATGCACTTGCAGTTTTCCAACATATGGCGAATGATATTTTTCGAGACTTTCTCAATATCTTCACTATAGTTTACTTGGATGATATTTTAATCTACTCAAAGACCCAAGAGGAGCATGATGAACATGTTCGTCAAGTACTACGTCGACTCTGAGAATATGGTCTCTACGCAAAATTAGAAAAGTGTAGTTTCGACTAGAATCAAGTGGAATTTTTGTGGTATGTTGTATCATCAAATGGTATTGCTATGGACCCCATGAAGGTGCAAGCAATTTTAGAGTGGCCGATGCCCCTTTCAATGCGCGATGTGTAATGTTTTCTCGGGTTTGCAAATTTTTATCAAAAATTTATTAAAGATTATTCCAAGGTCGTGCTTCCCCTCACTCAACTCACACACAAAAATCAGCCATTTATATGGAGTTCCGATGCAACCGAGGCATTCGAAAGCTTAAAACGAGTGTTTACAATGACACCTATCTTAGCACATGTTGACCCAACAAAATGCTTCATCCTTGAAGCCGATGCATCCAATTTTGCACTAGGGAGTCTCCTATTACAGACTGGAGATGATGGACAACTACACCCTGTCGCCTTTCATTCCCGAAAGTTTGAAGCTATAAAGATCAACTACGAGATCCATGACAAAGAACTTCTTGCAATTGTGGATTCTTTTCAGCAATGGTGAAATTTTCTAGAAGGTTCTTCTCAGTAGATCATTGTTTACAATGATCATAAGAACCTGACATATTTCCAAAATGCTCGTGTCTTGAGTCGGTGACAAGGCCGGTGGGCGTAATTTTTTACTCACTTTGACTTTGTCATCATATATTGCCCCGGGATGCAGCAAGGCAAAGCAGATGCTCTTTCTCGACGCTCTTATATGGAACTTCGTCCAGGGGAAATGTTGTCCGCCGGAATAGTAACCGACGGACAAAAGCATAGGAATAAGAAATAATATAAGATCATAACGCATGTAACGGTTCACGCAGGAAGCGTGAACGACTAAATAGACCCTGCGTATATAAAGGGCAGAAAACCTCTGATAGAGGTGCGTGTAATTTTGGGGAATGTAAGAGACATCTCATAATAGAATTCTATCTTCTCTGATTCTCTATGTATAGCTACGGCTAATCCACTGTATGTATCTTGAAGACCTAAGCGTGTAAGAACGTAAGTGTAACCTTTACTGAGGATTCAGTTGTAGCCGTCTCCCTTATACGCTGATAGGTTACAGGGAACAATCCCCTACGAATTACGCTTAGACGCCCATTCGTTGTTCCACACCCACTTGAAGGTCTAGGTCGAACGACTGACTGTGGACCGTGTTCATAATCGGCAACACTTTTGGCACGCCTGGTGATCTGTGTCTTCTCATAGACGAACAATGACGAATGAATGTTTAGCCGCAGATGCCCCAAAGAACCAACACGACAAGACCGGCCAATAACAAGGTTCATCACACGCCAGGCAGAAGAACGCGCACAGCAAAAGCTGCGCCTCAGCAACCTTAGTACTACCTACCGTGAGTACAAAGGTGATTCTTCGCCCTCCAAATACCTCGATGAGATGCGGAGACTACGCTCACTATAGCCACCCGGTGGTCTTTCTCGTCCCTCCGTAGCCCCCACCATGGCCTTTTCCTACCCCCGCTTTAACGGCGAAACCGACGCCGCAATGCATATTCGCATGTTCCTGAATGTCTGGAATGCGAACCACATGGCGCAAAGCCTTTTGGAGGCGGTAGCACACCAGTCAAAAATGACGGAGTTCGGCTTAATATTAGATGGGCGAGCGCATTTTGGCATTCACAGATGGATTTACCAGCAATAACAACATTCGATCAGCTGCAGTCCGCGTTCTTGCGATTCTTCCATCGGAGGGTTCCACAACGCGAAATCCTCAGACAATTTTATACGATTAAGCAACTACGGATAGAGACGATAGCGGACTTCAGCTTACGTTTCCAAAATTTACGACGGAAACTGGAACGGAGCCCCGCGGAAGACGAGGCTCGGGAAACATTTCTAGCAGCTTTACGCCGGCCCATCCGGGCAACAGTCAACAACAATAGCGTGAAAGGGGAAACGACGGATATGGTAATTGAACGGGCGTTGCAGCTCAAGTTGGATGACGTGGAGGAAAGGTTTTCTATGTCCTCACGTCAAGCGTTACCTCAGGATGAGGAACGCCAGTTTCGTCAAGCAATCTAGTGCACGATTTGCTTGAACTCGGGGCATTCCATAGTGGACTACAATATGCGAATCCACTGCCCAATTTGCCATTCGAAGGCTCACACAGTCGAGCAATGCGAGTACAATAAGTTAAACAGAGCCACTCCCACTGTCCGCAGCAAGGATACACAACGTCAACCACACCGGACTGAACAAAGGAAGCAAGAAGACCAACCCCGGTATAAGGATCGCAACCCACGGGAGGACCGGTACCACCAGAATCGCCGAAATCACAACGATTCCGAGGAGGATGAACCAGAGGACGAGGATTATCGTGGACATCCGAGTTACGCCAAAGGGGGTCAGCGCTACGAGAATCAACGGCCGACAAACAAACGGGGCGGCTTCAATGGTTATCGTTGTAAGCCAAAGCAATATCGGGATCACGGGCGTTACGACGAAAGCTCGGGAGATGAGCGGCACCAAGAACAACGACAGGACCAATAGCAGCCACTGTGTACATTCCAACAAACGAGGCCAGACCGCGAGGACCAAGTAGCACCAGGGGAGCGGCACACACCATTAGGAGCCGAGAAGGGTGAATCAAGCATCCATTGTTTTATTTGTCAGCAACCTAGACATTATGCCACACAATGCCCAGCACGCAAGGGAAAGGGGCCCGTTGTCAATACGATTACGGTACAGGTGCAGCAAGTCATGACACGCCAGCAAACAAAAACGGTTGATTGGGCTGTGCAAGACGAGGTATGCCGACAAGCCCAAGCGTGGGTGGAAAAAGCAAACGCGACAAATACAAAACGTATGCGGAAGGAGTCCGCGAACACAATGGAGCGAGTAGAGGACGAAAGACCGGTCCCAGACCCCATTTGGCAGGCGTTAGCGGGCTGTGAGATAACGTTAACCATGGAGAAACTGCTGCAGCTAGTCCCATGCTTCCGCCAGACCATGGAAGAACGGGTGACAGGCATACCCGGGGTGAATATCGCTACAAACCTTACAGACGTTAGCAATGGACCGCCGGTAGTGGATCAACACAACACGGCTATTACATTAATATTACACGGACAGGAAATTCCTTGATGTGTAATCGACGACGGCTCATGCGTCAATGTAATTAGCGCGAAAACCTGCGAGCAGTTAGGCATTTCAGAATGGGTGGCTTGCCCATTCTGGATCCGAATGGCAGATACTCGCTCAATGCGACCATTAGGGTGAATTCACAAAATCGGCATTATCGTGGGTGGACACCGATTCGACATCTCGGTGGTCGTCCTCGCCTTGGACACCCCAAGGGCGTACCTAGTGCTTCTGGGCAGACTATGGCTTTGGGTAGCAATATCAAGCAGAGTTGGCAACACAAGTGTATTAGATTCCGACATGGACGCACCAAGGTTTGCGTACCTACGGAAGGAAGCATGCCACAACCGAAGGGTATAACACCATTATACGCAGAAGATATAAATATGCTAGTTGGGGTGGAGGATGCAGAATTAGAGGTATACCTAGACAAGCACCCTCGGATTATTCCGCTGTTTGAAATAGACATCATCGCAACCGCGGTAGAATATCCACGACCATTATTCTCCACGACGAGCCTTACGAACCAAACCCAGAGTCCATATTGGAACTCAATAGAGCACGAGCGGCATTCGAAAGGGAAATGGAGATTTCATGACAAGTCACCGCTTCTGCCCTCAAAGAAGTAAATATGGGTACGGAATTGGAGCCTCGTTTCCTCTCCATCGCAAAGGAATTAAGGCTGGACCAACAAAAAACGATGATCGCACTACTCACGGAATATAAGGATGTGTTCGCTTGGGCTCACAAGGACATGAAGGGGTTAGATCCCATGTTCTATCAGCAGAGCACAGGCGGCATTCAAAAGGGAAATGGAGATTTCACGACGAGTCACCGATTCCGCCCTCGAAGAAGTAAATATGGGTATGGAATCGGAGCCTCGTTTCCTCTCCATCGCAAAGGAATTAAGGCCGGACCAGCAAAAAACGATGATCGCACTACTCACGGAATATAAGGATGTGTTCGCTTGGGCTCACGAGGACATGAAGGGGTTAGATCCCATGTTCTATCAGCATAAGATCAATTTAGCAACCGACGCGAAACCCGTCCAGCAGTGCCGCTACCGCATGAACCCGAACTACGCGACCCACGTGAAAGAAGAAATTGACAAGCTCCTGAAGGCGGGGTTCATACGACTAGTTAAACAAGCGACATGGTTAAGCCCGATAGTGGTCATTCCAAAGAAAAACGGCAAAATACGGGTATATGTAGATTACTGAAAATTAAACGCCGTCACTATTATGGACGCATTTCCCTTACCCTTCACCGATAGCGTACTGGACGTCGTCACAGGCCATGAGATGTACAGTTTTTTAGATGGCTTCAGTGGCTATAACCAGGTACGCATGCATCTCAAGGACCAAGAAAAGACGGCATTTGTCCCAGACTGGGGAGTATATGTGGCAGTCGTCATGATGTTCGGGCTAAAGACGGCGCCGGCAACATTTCAACGGACAATTACGGAGATCTTTGGGGAATACATTCCGGCGTTCATGCAAGTTTTTTTAGACAACTTTGCGGTATATGGGAGAACAATAGACCATTTTTCGCACTTACAACTGTGCCTGGAACGTTGTCACACCGCACGCTTAAGCCTGAACCCCGTGAAATGTGCTTTCGGCGTGACCAGCGGGACTCTCTTGGGCCATATAGTGAGCAAGGAGGGAATAGCGGTTGATCCAAACAAAATCTCTGCGATTACGTAAGCCAACACTCTAACAAACGCCAAATCACTCAGCTGGTTTTTGGGACAAATACGGTGACATAGTCGGATGATACGGTATTTGGCGGACTTCGCCACGCCGTTACACGCTGTCGTACATCGAACTCCTTTCCAATGGACTGCAACGGAGGATAAGGCCTACGAGGCACTTAAGATAATGCTCACACAGGCTCCCGTCGTACAACCACCAGTTTGGACGAAGCCATTCCACGTGTTTGTCGACGCCTCGGACATAGCAATAGGAAGTGCACTAATGCAGCTCACCGAACCAAGCTGGTATCGGCCAGTGTACTACGCTAGTCGCAAATTATCAACAGCAAAGTGTAACTACTCCACAAAAGAGCGGGAGGCACTAGGGATGATCTATAACATCAATAAATTTCGGCACAATTTATTAGGAAGGAAATTCACGTTCCACATGGATCATTCGGCCCTACTATATTTGGTGGAGAAACAAGCCCTGACAGGGAAATTGGCGCGGTGGATGCTGCTGTTGCAGGAATTCGAGTTTGTAATCCAACACCGACTAGGGACGCAACACGCAATGGCGGATTTTTTGAGCAGACTCGAGAATGGAGAAACAATACAGAAAGATGACGACGATTTTCCGGACGCCGATATCCTGATGGTAGCGACACTAGCAGAAAGAACGGAATTGACCCTTCCGGACCTGTGGCTTATGGAAATGACGTACTTTTTGACTACGGGACTGCCTCCACCATAATTACGCACGGACGAGAAGAAACGACTAGCCGTCTGAAGCCGTCACTTCTACCTTGTCGAAGGTGTTTTATATCACAAAGGAAGTGACGGCATTTGGCGACGTGGGGTATGGCAGGATGAGAAGGAAACAGTTTTACGGGAGGCACATTGCGGCACGGCAGGCGACCATTACGCGGGCGATGTCACAACTCGGAAAGTATGGCAGGCGGGCATATGGTGGACAACAACGCAGAAGGACGCATCCGTGTATTGTAGAACATGTGATTTGTGTCAACGGATGGGACAACCTGTTGAGGCCTCAAGGATGCCACACCAATCCGTATTACCGCTAGACCCCTTCCAAAAGTGGGGATTGGATTTTGTGGGGCCCTTCACACCGGCAGCAGCCCGTACGGGCAATAAATACATATTGGTAGCCACGGATTATTGCACAAAATGGGTAGAAGCAAAGGCACTACATGAAAATACGGCGGTCGTCACAGCCAGATTCCTTTATGAGCACATCTGGTGCCGGTTCGAATGTCTGATTGAGCTTATCAGTGACTAGGGGAGCCACTTTCTCAATACGGTTGTTTGAGAATTAACACATCATTACGCCGTAGTCCATAAGAAGAGTACACCATATTATCCGCACGCGAATGGATTAGCAGAATCCACCAACAAGACGTTGCAGACCATTTTGAAGAAAATCGTCAATGAAAATAGAACGGATTGGGTGTGTTATGGGCGTACAGAACCAGCTACAAAACAAACATATAGTTAACACCATTTCGACTAGCGTTTGGGCTGGAGGCTGTGATGCCGATCAAATTTCAGGTACCTAGTTTGCGAATTCAGGTACAGAACCAACTATCAGAAGCCAAGTCGGAGGAGGTACGGCTCCACCAACTCCTCGAACTAGGGGAAAAACGCATCCACATCATGGCTATGTTGGAATAGGAACAACCACGGCGCAAAGCATTTGTGGATCGACATCGGAACGCAAGGGAAAAGGAGTTCGCAGTGGGTCGAGCAGTGCTGGTTTTCCAAACTCGCATGGGCCATATGCCGGGGAAGTTACGATTCCGCTGGACCGGCCCATACTGGATAATTGGAGCGGAACAAGGCACGTTCCAACTAGGTACGTTGGCCGGGGAAGTAGTCCCGCAAAAGGTGAATGGGGTTCGGCTCAAACCTTACCTGGGCCCTACGCCACCAAACCCATTCACCGTCGAACAGAACAGAGCCAGAGAACCCGCACCGTAAATAAGCGGCGGCCCCACTTGTACCATAATGTAAAAATAGGTTGTAGATAACCGTTACAAAAAAAAAAAGAAAAAAAAAGAAAAAAGGAGAAGATAGCGACTATTAAAACGACTAAAAAGGAGAACCCGCGGAACCACGATGGCTCACCGCCCAATGAACCCTAAGCCACAAAAAGAAGGAAACAGAAGATTTTCTACACAAAACAGACACTCATCTTCTAGCTATCAGCGCTTCCATCGCTCCTCCCCCTCACCTTCTCCTCCATCCTATCACACAGCTACAGCCGGATGGTGCAAGCCCGGTGTGAACCAGATGAGGAGTACTCGGCTACGGAGAGCCGGATGATGCAGGCCCGGTGTGGACCGGATGAGGAGTACTCGGCTACGGATAGCCGGATGACGCAGACCCGGTGCGAACCGGAGGAAGAGACATATTCGTAAATATGTTTCTGAGAGCCCATCGAGGCTACATTTGTAAATAGCCGAAAAGTCATATTAGTATAAATATGACTTAGGGCAAACTTTTAGAGTGTTGTTGCTGTTATTTCTCGTTGGTGCAAGAAGAAGAGAGAGCGCGTAACTATACAGAGAGAGAGAGAGAGAGAGAATGAGGTTGTTGCCTCTGTTGTAACCGCCGCCTGTGGCGAAGATTGTGAGCACGAGGTCGTTGCCTCCGTGAACTCACTATTTGTACATTCTTGCATAGTGACAGTTTGCAGCCTGTGGGCTTCCGTGGTTTTTCCCCTAGTTTGGGGTTTTCCACGTAAACCTCCTGTGTAATATCTTCCTCTTCTCTGTGTCGTGTTTTATTTCCCGTTTTCTGTGTATCATTCTAAGCTCGGTTGTGGCCGAGCGTTGCGCATAAGGAACGTTGAGTTCTCGTCACAACCGGCACATTCCATGGAGGCAGCCCTAGAGCCAGACACCGAAACACGGCAGGATAGCCCTAGACCGAAACAACGTAGATTGGACAGGAAAGATGGGCGGGGGTTGGTCAAAAACGTTTTCACGACGACAGAAACACCGACCGAAGGCGATGGCTCCATAGCTACGGAACCCAATACTACCTTTGAAATCATCCGGGAGCCACGGCCAATCATTACGACCTAGTCCCAAAGAGGGAAAGCCGTATTGACAATGGAAAGCAAGGTTTTGGCATATCCGGATATCCCGGATACAACCCATGAATTCAAGCGCCCTCTTACAGTTCGACACTTCTTTTGAGCTCATGGAGTTCCTGGCAACACAACAAGTAAAAGCCACCCAACGAATGGCCGAAGAGCATGCGGAATGCCAGATGATTGAGCGCGCCCTAACACAAACCACGGAGAGCGACGATGAGGACCGGTTAGCCAGGGTCGGCAGACAGAGGAACGCAGGGGTACGCCGAGTGGGGATGGAGACACCCCCATTAAACACGGCCCTAGTCGAAGTCTATTGGGAACTGGCAAAGGTCAGCACAGGCGCCAAGGAGATGGCCATACAAAATAAGAATGTCTGGAAGAAGGTGAAACTGACCCAAGTCGAACTACAAAAAGCCAACGAACGCATCGCGGAGTTGGAAGCTCACGCGGCTACGGCGCAACACGCAACTCCGCCACCAAACCAAGCCATCGACGCTTTAAAGGAAGAAATTGAGGCTCAGACCGCCATCTCCTCAAAAGCGAAAAGGGCCGTCCAACTAGCAGAATCAGAAATTGACCGCCTTCGAGTGGAACTACGCCAATCCTCAGACAGAGAAAAGGAGATACGGGTTAACGGCTGGAAGGCAATAAAAATCCTTGAAGAGAAACTCGCTACGGAGGTAGCTCAGCACATTCGTACAAAAGACAACAACGCCCAATTACGGGAGGACACGAAGATATCGGAGGTGGCAATCGCGGGACTCCGGACCTTATTAGAGAAAAAGAAGGTATGGTTCGACGAGCAGTTGGTGGTCGAACAAGACAGAAGGCATCAGCTCGAAATCCGCCTAAACAATGAAATGGGGAAATTTGAAGAACAACATGCAAAGGAATCCCAACTGTGGGCGGGCCTGAAGTCCACGTACGAGGAAGCGGCGACGGTTAAACAACAAGAAATCGCAAATCTCCAGAAGTCGATGGAAGACGCTGTCGGGGTAGTTGTGGTTCGTGCGGCGAAGTCGCGGGGACTAAGGTTAAGGGGAGTTGAAGAAACTTAAGTTTAATAAGGCTTGTATGGTGATGATAGAATGGTTAAGGATAGTAAGATGAAGAGTTACAAGTAATGTGTGTGTGTGTGTGTGTGTGAGAGAGAGAGAGAGAGAGAGAGATGAGCATAGATAAAAGATAGAGACAATGTATGATTCAAGAAAGAAGATTGAGACAAAGTATGATTCTAGAAAGAAGATTGAGACAAAGTATGATTCAAAGAACAAGAGTATATGATATAAACATGATGTATATTAAAAATATAATATTTTACCAACTTTACAATCCTTGATCGCAAGATGAATCTTTTCAATACCAACCCTTGATTTGAACCCTCGACCTCAACTTCGAAACGAGAGGTTCTCCACCCAATGAACTAGTCTTCTTCAATTAATTGTATTATTTTTTTACTCTCTCTTGATTCCTTGATTCCCTTTTGTTTTCCCTTTCCTCTCTTTTTATAAGTATTTCCATGCATATGGTAATGTCATGCATGTAATGCATGAGTTACATCTGATGCATGATCGCCATTTGGCGCACATGCATTGCATGTGATGCATGATAGCCATCATGCTCATTTGAGCTCCCATGTATTGGGATAAGTATAATGATGGATATAACCCTAAAACAAATAACCTAGCTTAGTGGTGTATGGTTTGTGCTTGATATACAAGGTTGAGGGTTCAAGTCCCTCAATTTTACTTAATACAATATATAGCTTCATTCTTATATCATGAAGCACATTTATTGTACACTTTTACAAATAAATAGCCTAGCCTAGTGGTATGTACATTGTACATCGTATATAAGGATGTGGGTTCAAGTCTCTTAAATATTATTAAATACAACATTTAAGCTCATTTTTATATCGTGAAGCACATTCTTCACGACACCCACCCCCTCTGAACTTGCACATTGGTTGTGCAGAGTTCATCCAACACTTCTTCCGATTCTTTTAGTTCTTCTACTTCTTCATAAAATTCAGGCTCTAATGACTCCCTCCTTTTAAATATTTTAATCCTTTTTCCTGCAATTGGGATACGAATTTCTGTCCCATTTAATTCATTGAGGAAATATGTGGCTTTATCTGTTATTTTCCTAACTTCATAAGGTCCAAACCATCTTTTTGCAAACTTCCGAATAGTACTGTATTGATTATCTAGGCTATTATCATATACTAATACCCAATCTCCCTCTTGCACCTTTCTTGGTCGTATTCTTTTCATCTTGTCAAATCTGTCCTTATTCTTGATTCTTGCCTCTTTCAATCTAGTAGCTGCTTTTTCTATGTCTTCTATCCTTGATTGAAGTTGTCGTATTCGAACCGCAAGTAAATCTTCCCTACTCATTTCTGATTCCCAAGGCAACACAACCCATGTAGTTATCTTTTCTTCAATTGGCATTATTGGCTTCTGTCCTGTGATTAATTCTGCAGGCATATATCCAGTAACAGTGCTGTGAGTTGTCCTATCAGCCCACAGTGCATAGGGTAAGGTTTTTGGCCAATCACTAACCCGTCCTCTACATGCCTTTGCCAAAGCTTTGACTATTGGCCCATGTCCCCTTTCTACCTTTCCATTAGCTTCTGGATTGTACGCCGTTGTCAAAGAAAGCCGAATTCCTATTTTGTCGAAAAAATCTTGAGCTTCCGCAGAATTGAGTTCTCCCCTATCTGCCACTATCTTCCCGATACATCCATATCTACAAACAATGTCCTCCAAGATGAATTGACATACTCCTAATGTCCCTTTTGTTCTCAATGAACGACCTTCCACTTGATTTGTTAGATCTTCTCTAGCAAGAACCAAGTATCTCTTTTGTCCTACTCCAAGTGGCATTGTTACCAAATCTATCATCCACTTGTAATGCACCCCCGGTGAGTATGTTGGGTGTAATTCATCACAAAATTTTACATTTGAATAATATTGACAAGTGGGACAAGTTTCCACATACTTTTTTATTTGCTCATAGTATCGAGGCCACCAAAATCGTTCTTTAATCTTACTGAAAGTGGCCCACACTCCTCGATGACCAACCCATTCTTTGTCATGCAGCTCTTTGATTATCTCCTTTCTTTGCCCTTCAGAACCTATTACTCTTTGCGGGTTTCCAGTCTTGGTTTTCGGATGTCGCCATAGATATCCTTCATACAGGAAGAACTTATGGGCTTTCTTGCGAAACTGTGCGAACTCTTTTCCAGATCGACCTTTGTACTTGTTAGGGGTTTGTAGGTATTTCCCTATTTCCTTGAATTCATCTTCATACTCCTCTTCTAGAAACTGCATTCCTCCTTCCCGAGTAATGCTTGTGGTAAGGACTGTTTGTTCTTTGTTCTCATTGTCCGAGTCTGGAATCTCCTCTTCCTCATACCTTGCTCTTGATAACATATCTGCTACTGCATTTCTATTCCCAGAGATATGTCGAACTTCAGGGTTGATTGATCTAATATAGATACACCATCTTAACATGGCTTGATCTGGAATATCACAATTAGCTATGATACCCAGAATAGGCAAACAATCAGTTTCTATTATTACTTCAGCACCAATTAAGTAATCTCTGTCTGTCTTTACAGCTGTTACTATCCCCCATAGCTCTCTTTTCACCTGTGCATATTTTCTTTGTCGACCACTAAGAACCTTTGCCCCGAATCGGACTGGATACCTTTCTTCCCTATCTTGTTGGCTTATCACCCATCCAATTCCAATGGGACTAGAGTCTACTGTGAGATATATGGGCCGGGTGTAGTCTGGTTGCTTTAATGGTGGAGCTTGTGCCAAGTAGTACTTCAATTTCTTCATTGCCTCTGAATGCTCTTCACTCCATTCAAATGTCTCTCCTTTTCTTAGGAGTCTATATAAAGGTTCAGATAAATGGGCATAATGCGGAATCCATTTACAGTAAAAAACACATACCCCCAGAAACCTTCGTACTTCTGAGATGGATGTACATTCCTCTTGCATATTTTGAATTGCATTGACCTTGGTTGGGGATGGCTTTCTCCCATACGGGCCACACATATGACCAACTATTAATATCTCTTTTGCCCCAAATATTGACTTCGCCCCTGATAAGGTCAAATGCACTTCTTCCATCCTTGATAGCACCTTCTCACAATCCTTGATATGATCAGCAACGAATTGACGGCAACCACTTTCGTCCAATTCCTCGTTCTTCTCTTCCTCCTTGCATCCCTTAATTGGAACATCATCTAGAAAAGGCATTGTAATATGAGGAATAAAATCACGAAGTACCTTGTTCATTCCATTCATCATATGCGCCACTGAGTTGGTCGCTCCTTGCGGCAAGGTGCACATCCGTACTAACCCTATAGGTGTCTTGATAGAAGTTATATCTCGACTTTTGATAGCAAGTTGAAATTGATCATATCCGGAATAAAGGTCTCCCATTGAATATATAGCTCTTCCTGCAAACATCTCAGCAAACTCATCCACAATTGGCCCTACTCCCGAGTTTCGGATTGTTACCTTATTCACGGGTTGCATATCTTGGATAAATCGGAGTCGCCCATCTTTCTTTAACACAGTGAACCATCGACTCGAGTAAGGAGCGTTCGATGGTTCCAAGATACCCATCCTTATCTTTTCTTTCAAAAGTTCTAATAGTTGAGGGATTCTAGCCCTAGGCATGGGTATTGGCTTAAAGTTCCATGGAATATGAGGGATAGTGAATATAACCATGGGCTCCACAATTTCTGGATCCACACACCCTATTTCCTCCGGTTGGAATGCAAACGCCTTTCCATGCCTTTTTAACATCTCCCTGAACTGCTTTTCTTCAGCGGGTAATAGGAAGTCACCCCCTCCTATTTTCATCCCTTGTATTGTTTCCGGAGTAAACACATGTCCTACCTTTCGTGGGTCTCTGATCATTGGCTCTGTGGCTGCTTCTTTGATTGCCTTTTCACTATCCCCTGGAAGTGGAGCAGCAATAGGACGAACCTTCTTCTCCACTGTCTTGTATTTTGTTAGTACATGTGCTTCATGATCCTTTCGAGCAACTTCTTCAATGACCTCATACATCTTGATTGAATGGACAGGAACTTGGATTTCGTTGTCTTCTTCCATTGCTTCCAAATGAGTTATTGTATCTTCAAAACTTAATTCTTCAAACATATCCTGAATTTCTTCATCATCATCTATTAATCCAGAACACTTAAAGTACTCGAAAGCATTTTGTATTTTATTATTATTTACTTTTAGTATAAAAGTAGCACCATTAGATGAGATTGTACAAGGAATATCTTTATTTACATTATTATTTATGGGGTTTTCTTTTATGCTCGGGCTATCACAGCCCCTACCTGTAAAAGCCCTATCTAAAAATCCTGGGAAAACTCTTCATCCATCTCTTGAATTGGATGTTCCCTCAAGCATTCTTTGTTTCTTTCATGGTTGGGCCTCACGGTTAAGAATTGGACAGTCTTTCTTCCATCTTGACTCTTGATTCTCGCGAAAGCCGAACCATCATCAATAACCTTTGTTTCCATCCTCACTGCGGTGATGTAGGGCTGGCCAAGGATGACGGGGTAGGTTGATCGATCCTGCACAAAGAAATTTTGATTCACCGAGACATCACCAATTGTTACCTTCACACTAGGACATGCTCCGAATAGATCCTCCGTAGTTTCTGTGGCAGCTCTTATTTTCCACCCATGATTCTTGTCGATCGGCCATCGTCCTCGAGCGTAAAATTCCGATGACATCATGTTAATCTCTGATCCATGATCAATCAAAGCAATACATGGAATTTGCTGCTCCCCAATTTTTGCAGGTGCCTCCGTTGTTGCTCGAGCCCAATGGTCCCTTGTATAGTGACTCCTATCCCCTTCATGGACGCCAACATCATTCTGGTTTTTTACACTTGCAGCATTGATGGTGCCACCATACAAATCTTGGAGTGTTGCTGCACACCCTCCCGTAATTTCCTCCGTCACCTGTCTCTTCCTTCTTTAATATTAGTAGCTTGTAGAAACAATATGACTTTATCTGGCACTATTATATTTCTATCTCTAACATTTAGTTGCTCAAATCTTTCAGAAAACTCTTTTAATACTTCCAAAACACTTAAATGTTTATTAGACTCTACCCAATCCATGAAAGCTCGCCTTGTCATCCTTGACATATCGTTGAGGTTGTATTCATTGAGTAATGCCCTTTCGAATGTTGTCCATGTCTGATTCTCCCTTTGGAGCTCTTGGATCCTCTCTTGTAGCCCAATCGCAGCGACTCGACTAAAGCTATTAATTTTTGTAGCTTCGTCGACACCGCGTTTAAGCATTTCTTCATTATAAATCTTCAAAAATCTTGTTAAATTTATACCTTCGAAGATTCCTACTCGTGCGAGAATATTGTCGACGGCTTTGTCGATGCTTGCCATCATCCCTTGTTCCCACATCACTCGTTCCATCATCGTACACATAAGCCTCATTTGCTCCTCCATTTCTCCTCGTCGTCGCCTTCACATCGGGTTCACCAAATGTGTCGGGGTAGTTGTGGTTCGTGCGGCGAAGTCGCGGGGACTAAGGTTAAGGGGAGTTGAAGAAACTTAAGTTTAATAAGGCTTGTATGGTGATGATAGAATGGTTAAGGATAGTAAGATGAAGAGTTACAAGTAATGTGTGTGTGTGTGTGTGTGTGTGTGTGAGAGAGAGAGAGAGAGAGAGACGAGCATAGATAAAAGATAGAGACAATGTATGATTCAAGAAAGAAGATTGAGACAAAGTATGATTCTAGAAAGAAGATTGAGACAAAGTATGATTCAAAGAACAAGAGTATATGATATAAACATGATGTATATTAAAAATATAATATTTTACCAACTTTACAATCCTTGATCGCAAGATGAATCTTTTCAATACCAACCCTTGATTTGAACCCTCGACCTCAACTTCGAAACGAGAGGTTCTCCACCCAATGAACTAGTCTTCTTCAATTGATTGTATTATTTTTTTACTCTCTCTTGATTCCTTGATTCCCTTTTGTTTTCCTTTCCTCTCTTTTTATAAGTATTTCCATGCATATGGTAATGTCATGCATGTAATGCATGAGTTACATCTGATGCATGATCGCCATTTGGCACACATGCATTGCATGTGATGCATGATAGCCATCATGCTCATTTGAGCTCCCATGTATTGGGATAAGTATAATGATGGATATAACCCTAAAACAAATAACCTAGCTTAGTGGTGTATGGTTTGTGCTTGATATACAAGGTTGAGGGTTCAAGTCCCTCAATTTTACTTAATACAATATATAGCTTCATTCTTATATCATGAAGCACATTTATTGTACACTTTTACAAATAAATAGCCTAGCCTAGTGGTATGTACATTGTACATCGTATATAAGGATGTGGGTTCAAGTCTCTTAAATATTATTAAATACAACATTTAAGCTCATTTTTATATCGTGAAGCACATTCTTCACGACAACGCACGCAACTGTTGCCAGGCCATCACAGATAACGTGCGTATCCTTCTCCAAACAAATCGGGAGAGGTTCACAGCGCAATTGAAAACGGCGTTGGACTAAGGATGGATGGCATGGGCAACCCAAGCAGCGGAATTGCACGCGTATCGTGCAGACTGGGAGAACCGGCGAAGACAGTCGGGGTTTCTATAAACTAAATGAGGAGAGCATTGCGGCCGTACGAGAGGACCTAGCGCAAGACTATCGTGCGCTAGCGGACCAACACTCCGAAGAACTCACGCAGCTCTTAGATGATTTTGGTGAAAGTTAGGAGGAGCTATTTCACCAAATCACACAAGTCGACAACACGCGCACAAACGAGGAATCCAGCGCGACGCCAATTCCGAGCACGGCCGAAGAAGAGGAACCTTAGGCCCAATCACTAGAAATGATAACGATGGAGAACAGCAGGGACCGACGAGCGGAGTTCCCCATAGGACCAGACAACGAAACCACTGCACAAAAAGAGGTTCATCCGCATGAGCCCACACTATCATCAGACCGCACGGAGAACGGTGCGGGCCAGGCGGAATCTCCGCCCCACTCCCAGGAATGTACAAAAACGGCCGACACCAAGGAGGACGTAACAATGGAGGCAGAGCCGCAGCCGACTGCAAGCACGACAACGGCAGAGCCCAACCCACTAACTCAAGAAGGGCCCACCGTACCCAGACCGCCCACACACGGCGACTGCGACTCCGGGAGAGACCAGCCCGACCAAACAAGGGAGCCACACCACGATGCACCTACGGGCCCTACGTCACCTCCGGACACGGACACCGCAGCAGAGCCGAACATCCGGGCCATTTTGGAAGAGGATTAAATGGGATGGGTCCGACGTGCCAAGGCACTGTCCCACAGGCGTGCCAGGTGTTGTCCATCGGAATAGTAACCGACGGACAAAAGCGTAGGAATAAGAAATAATATAAGATCATAACGCATGTAACGGTTCACGCAGGAAGCATGAACGGCTAAATAGACCCTGCGTATATATAGGGCAGAAAACCTTTGATAGAGGTGCGTGTAATTTTGGGGAATGTAAGAGACGTCTCATAATAGAATTCTATCTTCTCTGATTCTCTGTGTATAGCTACGGCTAATCCACTGTGTGTATATTGAAGACCTAAGCGTGTAAGAACGTAAGTGTAACCTTTGCTGAGGATTCGGTTGTAGCCGTCTCCCTTATACGCTGATAGGTTACAAGGAACAATCCCCTACGCATTACGCTTAGACGCCCATTTGTTGTTCCACACCCACTTGAAGGTCTAGGTTGAAGGACTGACCGCGGACCGTGTTCCTAATCGGCAACATGAAAGTGCATTTAAGCATCAAAAACAAATCCTTTTGGGTCCTAATCGCCTACAATTAATGGTAGTTAATGCCATAACAACTCTTGAAGTTTCCACTAGACTTCTTGATTCCATTTGAGATCATATGGCCACTGATGAATTCACCAAGGATGTTTTGGATCATATCGTCCCCGATCGTGCTTCTTGTTCACAGTCGAAAAACCCTCGTAATGACTATCTTCCGTTCTATTGACATAGTGGTTTTTTGTTTCGACAAAATCTATTCTATGTTCTTGATGGTCCCCCACAACTACAAGTTTTACAACATTGCCATGACCCACCAATGATTGGTCATTTTGGACTTCGCAAAACTCTAGAATTAATTTCTCGACACTATTGGTGGCCTTGCCTTCGTCATTTTGTTGGGGAGTATGTTCGCAGATGTGATACATGTTGTCGCTCAAAGAGTCCTCGGCATCAATCCTATGGCTTACTGCAACCACTTCCCATTCCGGAAAATCCTTGGAAGCCTATATCCTTGGATATCATTACCGATCTCCCAGTTTCAAAAGGTTTTGATGCATATCTCATAGTGGTTGATCAATTTACCAAAATTGCACATTTCTTACCATGTATGAAGTCTATTACCAATCAAGAGGTGGTCGATCTCATTATGCAGGAGGTATTTAGGCATCATGGTCTTCCGGATGATATTATTAGTGATCGTGGTCCACAATTCATCTCAAAGTTTTGGAAGCACATGTTCAAACTTCTCCGCGTTTCAGTTAAACTTTCTTCAGGCTATCATCCCGAGACTAATGGCCAAACTGAGTGTACCAACCAAACTTTGGAGCAATATTTGCGTTGTTTCATCAACTACCAACAAGATGATTGGGTTGATTTTTTGCACTTGGTTGAATTCGCTTACAACAACTCAGCCCATTCTTCTACAGGATATTCTCCATTTTTCTCAAATACGGTGTCGTGAAGAAAACCGCCCACAAGGGGAATCGGAGGAACAAGGCGTGGGGGGGGAAACGGCTCTACACGCACACGCGCGCCAAGAAGTACCTAAGGACGAAGTAGGTACATACGAGGATCCTAGGTGGGTAGATTCGGTTGGTATGCAGTTAATGCCAAACGGCCTCTTGACGGGCTATAAAAGGAAGAGGGAGAATAGAAGTGAGACATCTCGCGCAGAGAGGACGAAGTGCTGCCGAACCGATTTCGAAGCTCCTCTCTCACTCCTGCTCTCTCTGTCTTCTGCTCCATCGCGTACCTGTGCAGGTTTCGAGGAGGCTTGCGCTGTTCCGTGGAACGCCCGAGTGCGTCCTGCAGCACCTCTGACCTGTTTTCCCCTTTCCGTGCGTCGCGACATACAGGGGTCGGCATCTGTTCGCCGCCCTGTTCGTTTCCGTTAGTATCTATTTCGTGCCCCACCGTGGGTTGTAACACTTTAGCTGTTATTTTCTTGCATTCATAAGTACATATCTTCCGTGGTTGCGTCCATCTGTGTCGGCGTTTATTTGTGATCTCTGTTTGTTGGGCCGTGTCCCTGTGCAATCTTCGGTTCTGTGTAATCGGGTCTCTCCTTCTCCTCTCTCTCTCTTGCTCTTCGGTCCAAGACCCCCGTGGTCCCTCCTCCTTTCGGCACGCAAGGGCGTAGCAACCCCGACATCTTGGTGAACCCGACGTGAAAGAGGCGGCAGAAGAGCAGGAAATGAGAGGGTCGGATCTCGCAGAGGCCATGGCTTCGGCCGTGGATCGGATTGTAAACGCGCGCGAGAGCACCGGTGCCCTCGACAGAGCTATTGAGGCGGTCGTCGGCACGATCGGCCGGTTCGATGGGAAGGATGCCACGAAGTATTTGGCGTCCTACGGTGCAGAGATGCTGATGCGGGACATTCCGGAAGAAAGGCGTCTTGCCGGATTTCCCCGAGTGGCGATGCCGAGCATCCACGCGGAGGTGCTCGAGGTGCGGATGGAGAGCCGTACCTGGGAGGAGTTCGAAGGTCGGCTCCTAGAGAAATACGGGCTGGACGACGCGCTCCGGCTTTCGAAGCGAAGGTTCATGGAATGGGTGGAGTCCCCGGGGAAGGGAAGGAACGCGTCGGCGCTCCTCCGGGAGTTCGAGGAAAACTTTGCGCGCCTTTCGGCGCTTGACCGAACCATCCTGGACACGAGCCGGGTCTTGCTGTTTGTCAAGTCGGTCGACGAGCGGGATCGGGAGCAAGTGGGCTTCTTGCTGGAAACCGAAGACGGGCTCACTACGGACTGGGCGGCTGTCAGGAAGGTCTGTGGCCGTTTCGACAAACGGCGAGAATGGGCGGATAACGGTGCAACCGGGTCGGGCTCGGTCGCAGCAAGGAAGCTCGATCCAGCGCCACAGGTGCGAAAGGAAGAGACCCGAGAGTGGTTGGATACCGGTTCGGCTTCGACCGGCGTAGTCAGAGGCTCAACCGGAGGAGCGGCGCTGGAGGAATTGACAAAGGCGATAAAGGACCTCCAAATCGCGCAGGCCCGAAGGGAAGGAGGCGAACCGGCTCGTGACCGACGGCCGGCGGCAGGAAACAGGTGCATGTGGTGCGATGAAGTCGGCCACATTCGGAAGGACTGCGGCGACTTCGCGGAGGCGCTGAGGAACAGGGTGGTGTACCTGTGGGAAGGACGGGTGCATGCCAGCGACACCCGAAGGGCCCTGAGCCGAAACGACGGAAAAGGCGGTATGAAAAGGGTGATGGAAGAGGCGGCGGCCCGACACGCGGAAACCGTCCACTACTCGGCGTCAGCCGGCATTCGAGTCGGGGGCGGCGAGGCCCGAAGGGAAAGCGAAGCCGGATTCTGGCCGACGATGCTGGGAGGCCTTGCCGGTGCAGGGCTTAAAAGGGAGGAATCGGACCGTGCGGAGAAACGGGTACGGGAGATGACCGGGTGGAGCGACCCGGTCGAGGAGAAGACGGGCTTCGTGGAAGCCGCTTGCCGGAACTACGAGGCTCTGGTAGAAGAGAAGCGGGTGGGGAAACCCGGGACGACCGGGCCCTCACAACGATACGAGACCCGGTCCGGGCCGCGACGGGACGAAGCCGGCGGGGCCGGTACGCGAGATAAACCCCAGAGGGGCGGGTACCGTCTGGGGACGGAGATAGAAAGAACCACGGACTTACGAAAGGTCCTGGAGGAACGGATCCTCGACAGCAAGGTGGAGCTGTCGTTACGGGAGGTGCTGGGAATCGCCAAGAAGGAGTTCCACGACTCCATCGTGGACTTGGTGAAACGGAAGAGGCTGTCGACGGAGACAGAACCGGAAAGACCGGTGGAAGTGCGGACGACGCACCTAGACGACATGGCGCTGGGAGACGAGTGGGCGGAAAGCCACTATTCGAGACCACACTGGGCCCGAGCGACCACGGAAACCCCGGTGAAGATCGGCGATGTCCAGGAACCGGTGATAGCTTTGGTGGACCACGGATCGGAGATCAATTTGATGTCCATGGACTTCTATAAGAAGGGCAAATGGCCGATCAACACCAAGCACGGGTGGAAAATAAGGGCAGCAACGCGCGCCACCGAGGAACTGCACGGGGCCTGTCCGAATGTGCGGGTCAAGATTGGCGACGTCGAGATTGACCAACACTTCTTCGTGCAGGAGACGTCTTCGCACCCGGTCATTCTGGGAGAACCGTACATTACGGCGGCGCGGATGGAGACCAAAGTGCTGGACAATGGTTCGGCCTACGCGAGGGTCAAAAGCCAAGACGGGCGCCATTCGGTCCAGTTTCTGACGGTAAGGCCGAACCACGAACGAAACCGTGATTCCCTCGGTTCTGAAAACCGAGAGGATTTTTAGAGAGGACTGCCAAGGCGTGGGGCCGCGACAGTCCGGACACCCCGGGAAAACCCCACACCTGTACGATAAAACCGAAGAAACCTTGTACCATAGGTAGGGAATTTTTGTTCTCCGACAGCGGAGCGTGCACGACAGTCGGCATCGGCGGCCGAGAGAAGAGAAAGGCGGAGGGGAGACTTCGAGCGTGCGGAGTTCTCGGCCCTGACGAGGAAATCGACGGAGCCGTGGAGGCGGTCTCATTCGACGACACCTTGGGAATGCTGGGAAAGGTAGTCGAAGAAGGCCTTAACGAAGACCGGACGATACCGGTGTGTTCCGAGGAGATGTACGAAGTCATCGCGGACTTCGGTCGAGGGCTCGAGTCAGTTCGGACGGCCCACGTGAGCACCAAGTACAAGACTGTGGACCGGAAGGTAAGGCCAGTCGCGGCACCCTTACCGGAGGACAGCGCGTCGAGAATCAAAGGGGTTGCATCGGACCCTAGTCTACGAGATCCGGCCTGCATAGGACACACCTTTACCGACGAGACGCTCCGAGAGCTCAAAATCGGTGGGGGCGGGTTCCTACTGCCGGCGGAGGAAGACCGGTTTCGGAGAATGCTCGGAAGGCACGGGAAAGCCTTCGCATTCTCGCCGGAGGAAATCGGGTGCGTTGACCCGACGATCGTGGAGCCGATGGTGATATTCACGGTACCGCATGTACCATGGAATCTCAAGCCGATCCCGGTTCCGAGAGCTCACATCCCGAAGTTGATGGAGCTGCTGAGGCAGAAAGTTGATATGGGAATTCTCGAGCCGTCGAGCGCCCCATATTCGAATCGATGGTTTACCGTACCGAAGAAAAACGGTTCGTTGCGCTTCATCCAGGACCTGCAGCCGGTCAATCGAGTGACGATTCGGAACGGAGGGATCGGACCGACCATAGACGAGTTCGCGGAGGCCTTCGCCGGAAGGTCAATTTACTCGGTCGGGGATCTATACTCAGGGTACGACCAGTTCCAGCTAGCCGTGGAGAGCAGAGACATTACGACGATGCGAACTCCCCTCGGCCTAGTTCGGATGTGTACACTGCCGCAAGGGGGGACCAACTCGGTGGCCCACATGGTGAATGCGATGAACAAGGTTCTGAGGGACTGTATCCCGGACATCACCATGCCGTTTCTGGACGACATCCCGGTCAAGGGATGCCCGGTGGAAGAAAGGGACGAGACGATCGGGCCGGACGGATGCCGGCGATTCGTGGCGACGCACATCGACGACTGCGAGAAGGTGCTGCAAAGGCTAGAGGATGCGAGACTCACCTTCTCCGGGGAGAAGTCGGCCTTCGGGCAGTCAGAAATCATGGTGGTCGGACACCTGTGCGGACCATATGGCCGGAAACCGTCTCCGGCAAAGGTAGAAGCCATCTCCGCGATGAAGCCCGACTGCAGCTCGGTCACGGAAGTACGGAGATTCCTGGGGGCATGCGCGTTCTACCACATATGGATCCCGCATTACGCACACGTCGCGGAGCCACTGTACGGGTTGCTGAAAAAGGGGCGAAGGTTCGAATGGCTAGACGAGCATGCGGAATCGGTCCGGAGGCTGAAAGAGGCCCTTGCAGCGGCACCGGCACTCCGGAAGGCGGCATACGGGAAGGGTACCCCGGTATTCATAACGGTGGATACCAGCCCGACCGGGATCGGATGGGTCATGAACCAGGAAGACGAGGACGGCAATCGGTTTCCGATCCGATTCGGCGCGAAAGTCCTCAGTGAACGGCAGCGAGGATACGCCCAGGTTAAACGCGAACTCTGGGGTATTGTTTCGGCGGTTAAGGCCGACAAAGACTACCTGATAGGGACAGAAGTGATCATCGAGACGGATTGCCTGCCGATTCTCGGTATGGTTTCCGGATGCGCGACTCCGGACCTGGCGATGCTCAGGTGGATAGCGTACATCAAGTCCCTGGACCCGGAAATACGACACATTTCCGGGAAAGACAACGCCATGGCCGACATGCTTTCGAGGGCGAGGTTCGACGACGAGGGCGGCATGGTTTCGGAAGACGAAGAAGTCGGCGTGGATTTCTTCGAGGCGGCATACATAACAACCGACGGGATGGGCACTCCGGCGCTTAACGAGTTCGACGCGAGCAAGTACGACGGGGAGTGGCTGCAGATCGGCGGGTTTTTGAAGACAATGACGCCCGATGCGTCATGGACGAAGGACGAGGCCAACCGGATCCGGAAGAAAGCATATCGATTCTTTCTCCGAGATGGGCATTTGTGGAAGCACCCGAAGAAGAGGAACGGCGTCCCGCTCCGGGTGGTGGCGATGAAGGAAGAACAGGAGGAGCTACTGGCGGCCTACCACGACAGCCCTTGGGCTGGACACCGTGGAACGTGGGCGACATTTGAGAAGCTGAAGGGGAAGTACTGGTGGCCGGGATTGTACCGGGACGTGCATCGGTTCGTGTCAACTTGCGAGAGTTGTCAGATGCACTCGATAGTCCGACACCGGGACGGGCTTCACCCTACGTACCCTCCGACTATCCACTTCAAATGGATGGTAGATCTGGTGACGATGCCGATGGGGGTAGGACAGATGCGGTATCTGGTCCTAGCACGGGAAGACCTGATGAACCAGGTGGAAGGCCGAGCCCTTCAGAACAAGACGACCGCGGCCGTGTGTCGGTTCCTGATCGAGGACGTGATATGCCGGTACGGGTGCGTCGGGAAAATCGTGGCTGACCGAGGGGAGTTGGACGCCGAGGAAGCCGCGGAGCTGTTCGACCGGCTGGGGGTCAAGCTCTCGCTCACCACTGCGTACAATCCGGAGGCGAATGGGAAGGTGGAGCGCGGACACGGACCGATCGTCAAGGCGTTGGTTCGGGCATGCGGAGGCCGAATCGGTGACTGGCCGCGGCTCCTACCTTATGCTTTGTGGGCAGACCGGACCACGCACAGTTCGGTAACCGGGTACATGCCGACAGAGCTCATGTTCGGCCAGAAGCCGATCATGCCGATTGAACGGACGATCTCCTCGTGGGCAACGGTCGACTGGAGGGACGAGATGAGCCGGGAGGAGTTGTTGGCCGCGCGTATACGACAGCTCGAGCGGAGACCGGAGGACGTGGCACTGGCTACGGAGAAGCTCCGGGTGGCGAGGACAAAGAACAAAGCCCGGTTCGACCGAACGCACCGGCTACGACCGAAGAGAATCGACGAAGGTGACTGGGTGCTCGTCTACGACAGCAGCCTCGACAACCAGCACCGAGCAACGCGGAAGTTCGCACGGAGATGGTTCGGGCCGTACACGGTACAGAGCGCCAACGACAACGGGACGTATCATCTGGCGGAACTCGACGGTACGAGAATAGCGATACCCGTGGCCGGGAAGAGGATCAAAGCTTTCAAGAAGCGGCACGACGACGAACCCGACCCGATTCTCCTGGACAGCAGCGACGACCGATCCGAGGCCGAGGAAGGGCCGGCAGGCGAAGAGTAAAGACGGGCCGGTTTTCTCCGTGCCAACTTAATTTGGCGCATGCCGGTGGATGCGCGGTTAGGTGGGGGCGGATGTCGTGAAGAAAACCGCCCACAAGGGGAATCGGAGGAACAAGGCGTGGGGGGGGAAACGGCTCTACACGCACACGCGCGCCAAGAAGTACCTAAGGACGAAGTAGGTACATACGAGGATCCTAGGTGGGTAGATTCGGTTGGTATGCAGTTAATGCCAAACGGCCTCTTGACGGGCTATAAAAGGAAGAGGGAGAATAGAAGTGAGACATCTCGCGCAGAGAGGACGAAGTGCTGCCGAACCGATTTCGAAGCTCCTCTCTCACTCCTGCTCTCTCTGTCTTCTGCTCCATCGCGTACCTGTGCAGGTTTCGAGGAGGCTTGCGCTGTTCCGTGGAACGCCCGAGTGCGTCCTGCAGCACCTCCGACCTGTTTTCCCCTTTCCGTGCGTCGCGACATACAGGGGTCGGCATCTGTTCGCCGCCCTGTTCGTTTCCGTTAGTATCTATTTCGTGCCCCACCGTGGGTTGTAACACTTTAGCTGTTATTTTCTTGCATTCATAAGTACATATCTTCCGTGGTTGCGTCCATCTGTGTCGGCGTTTATTTGTGATCTCTGTTTGTTGGGCCGTGTCCCTGTGCAATCTTCGGTTCTGTGTAATCGGGTCTCTCCTTCTCCTCTCTCTCTCTTGCTCTTCGGTCCAAGACCCCCGTGGTCCCTCCTCCTTTCGGCACGCAAGGGCGTAGCAACCCCGACAACGGGATCTCATCCTCGGTGGACAATGAATGCGCATCTAGACGTTCTTGCCAACCCTGTTGTTGAGGATCTTCTTAGTCGCCTCCAAGAAATTCACGCTACCATTCTCCACAATTTGCATGATGCTCAAGTTACAAACAAGAGGCTTGCGGATCGACATCACCTAGACTCCTCCAAAAAGTTCTGAGTTGGGGATCATGTATGGCTTCTCCAACACAACATCAAGACCACTCGACCTTGCAGTAAATTGGATTACCAACATTTTGGCCCTTATATGATCACTGGTAAGATAAGTGATGTTGCACTTATTCTTGGCACCCCTCCGCCACTTGTTGAGTTCTTGGACGGACCTGAATTTGAGGTTGCTGCCATTCTCGATTCTAAAATCGTGCGCAACAAGTTGTATTACTTGGTCAATTGGTTAGGCTATACCCCAATGATTGAACTTGAGAACCTGCCGCAAAATCTTTCCAATGCCGCAGACATGGTCACTGCATTTCATCCCCAATATCCTCATAAACCAGGTCCTAGTACAAACCCTACGACCCGTGAGACGTGTCATCACAGAACGGGGATAGTGTAATGATGACACTCACATCATGCCTCAAAAAGATTTGAACCCATGACCTTGTTATACGCATATCAAATCCTTAACCATTGTATTAATATTTTTACATGTATGGTTTTTAGAATATATAATCTCATATCATAGGAATATTCTATATTACTCTACATTCTAGAATGACCTAGAATATTCTAGAGTGTTCTATACACTAGAACCTTCTAGATTACTCTACATTCTAGTATGACCTAGAATATTCTAGAGTGTTCTATATTACTTATAAATAGGGATCTATCAGTCATCCCAAAACTAAATTGGTTCAACGCCATTCTATAGCACTCTGTTGCTTACTCCTTGTAATCCATTTTACTCTGCAATAAAATATTTCCCTTTCAATTCTCTCTCTTTCTTTGTCTTATCACTATACTTCTCTCTCTCTCTCTCTCTCTCTCTCTCTCTCTCTCTCTCTCTCTCTCTCTCTCTCTCTCTTGTGTCTTGACACGAGCCGCTTCGACAAAGCTTTTTGGCTCTCGAACGACTGCCACTTTCATCATGAAGGCATAATGGTGTGCCATGTATTCATTGTAACTGAATTGGGTGACTGGATTCTTTGGTCTAGAAAACCCACGATGTTTTTCATGTGTTGATGCAAATGCCTTCTTTACCCCAGGTTTCCGCATAATGGTCACATCAAACTCATTATCGGTTGAGTGTGCCAAACCAGTCGCATCACTCTCGTCGGAGTGGTCGACCTCATATCGGGCATCGTAGCTTTTCCTTTGTCTAATTCGGCACATGGTAGAGATGTGCTTTGATTGCTTGGAGTCTCCTCTGGTCCACTCAGCATAGTTGAAATTCAACTTTCACTTGTTATTGGCCTTGGACGAATGTCTTCCACCGATTTGGTGTCCAACTCTTAGTCAATTAGTTCAGATGGATACGAGTCGAGTTCATAACATGATGCTGATTCATCAAAGACAACATCCCAACTCACACAAACCTTTAAGGTAGAGGGGTTGAAGCACTTGTACCCTTTTTGCTCAAGAGAGTAACCCACAAGGATGCATTTTTTCGATTTTGGATCGAGCTGTTGCCTTTTCTCATCATGAATGTGCACGAATGCAATAGAGTCGAATATCCTTAAGTGAGATAGGTCTGGCTTCCTTCCATAGTATTTCTCATGTGGAGTGACTTCATGTATGCCGGGTGATGTGCATCAATTCATCAAGTAGACAGTCATACAAGCTGCTTTGGCCCAATATGACTTTGACATATGCTTCTCGTTCATCATGGCACATGCTACTTGAAGTATATGTCGATTCTTCATTTCGGCTAGTTCATTTCGTTGTGGTGTGTGCTGACACGTAAACTCTCGTTGTATTCCTTCTTTTTGGAGGTATGCAGTGAAGGCATTAGAGAAGTACTCTTTTCCCCTGTCTGACCAAAGACACTAAACATGGAGACTCATTTCTTTTTCTACTCGTTCTTGAACTTTTGGAAGTGTGAGAACACTTTTGGAAGATCCAAGTGTCCAAGGAGTAGTCTTCAATGAAGGTTACATAGTAGCAACATCCATCAAATGTTGTCATTTGTGCCGGTCCCTAAACATCTGAGTGGATCATTACATCCAAGAGTCCTTTACTCATGTTTTTTTTCTTTTGGAAATGGGTGTCGATGTTGTCTGCCAAATTTGCATGCCTCACATACTCCATCGATTCCCTTTTCTTTGAAGGTTGGGAGTCCGATGACAACTCCTTTTGATTGCAATCCCTTGAGTTTTTGGAGATTGATGTGGCGGATTCTCTTGTGCCACAACTCTATATCCGTGTCCACTTTGCGAATGAACATTTGGCCTTCTCTTCGTTCTTTAGCGATGAGTTGACCCTTCTTTTCGATGAAGCAACCTGTATTGTTAAATCGAACTTCCATGCCTTGCTCCACGATTTGGCTGACCGAGACCAAATTTTTCATTATGGTCAAAACATGCAGAACATTCTTAATGCAAGTCTTCTTACCTTTTTTCCCAAATGGGACATTGCCGACATGCCGAATGGGATTACCAATATAAAATACACCTAGTTACCAATATATTTTTTGATAACCACATATCTAAATGCCTTTACATATAAAATATACATGCACACATAGTTTCCAATCCTAGAAGGGGTCAATGAACCTTTTTACAATTGATGACTCGCAAAATTATGAATGAACATTAAACATCATATGCAAATTCCTAGAAATGCTTCACCAAGTACCAAATAAATTGAAACTACAATGTGTAAAAAGATTAATAAAAATACACCTAATTACCAATAATTTTTTTGATAACCACCTATTTAAAACGCCCTTACATATCAAATATACATGCACATTGTTTCCAATCCTAGAAGGGATCAATGACCCTCTTTACAATTGATGACTCGCAAAATTATGAATGAACATTAACATCATATGCAAATTCCTAGAAATGCTTCATCAAGTACAACATAAATTGAAAACACAATGTGTAAAGTGCAAAGTAATGCACACACAACTACGAAACATTACCCAAAAACACAGAGGTATAACGTATATAAGCCACATATAAATTTATTTTTATATTTTATTGAGACATATGAAGAATATAAAGTGATAAAAAAGAATGTAATTTACAAAAAAAGCAATCTTAAACTTGTCATATATATCTCAAATAGCAGACATGGAACAATCCAAATACATATTAATAATGAAATTACTAACAAATTAACATTATGTTTAGTTTCATGGATAGACTCATAAGAAGCCAAAACATTATTTTTTCTCAAACACATTGATCAAACAAATGACAACATATTTTATATTTCCATTTGAAATGTAAGATGGTATAGACATAAGATATCATTCATGCACATATTCTCACCAAATCAAAATAAAATAAAATCAATCATTTTGTTATTTCAATTTCTACTTAAAAAACTTATTACAATAAAGATTACCCTCATAAAGACTTGTTATAATGCCATGCACTATTTTTTTATTTCCATAAATCTTAGCCACATCTAGAAATATATATTCATGGACCCCTAGAAGGAATTTAGTGCCTTCCGTTCAACTCTCTTTGTAGTGCTTAATGATGGTCCACCTAAATTTTTAGAAACAATGTTGTGTAATCTTGGTCCACCCCACATTTTAATCATGACAAAAATTGCCTTAAATTTGTCTTTAAATCATTGTTCATGTTTCTTTCGAGTAAGCTTTTGTGCAACATCTATCTGAAGAAATCCTATAATGCATACTTTCCACCAAATTTTCCAGCTTTATGAGCCTCAATAATGTTATTACAAAATCTTCGAACATTCTTTTGTTCCACATTCTCAAGAGATGCTTCCTTGAGAGTCATTACCTTTACTGATAACATTGCAACTTTGCAAACTAGCCACTATATTTTTCTATGAGCGTGATGGATGGTTTGCTTAGAACTATAAATTTCCTTTCTTGTCCCTTCTTGAGTAAGATAATCTACTCCCTCCCCAGTTCCTTGATTACCTCTTTTGACTTTAGCCTTATGCTCCCTATACACCCTCCTCATACGGAAATCATTACATTTTGGAATTTCATAACATTTTTCGCATGCAAGATAATAAAAGGGTTCTTCAATCTTTGATACTCTTTTACAATCAAAATGGTGTAAAAATCCATCAATAACACACTCTTGCATCTCATACATCACAACAACTTCGGTGTAAGGCTCAGAGAACCATAAGGCTTCATGATTTTGATCGATGAGAAACGATTTTACATGTATTTCTTCATCATTTATTATTAGGGTGTTATGCCAATATCTCCAACACAATAGTGACAAACCAAAATAATGTGGAGTAGAGAACTCGCATTCTAGACTAGACAAAGTCTGCAAGGTTGACACAAGAAATGTGTTCAAGGTTTGTTGATTTGAAGGCAAAGCTTCTTGTTTTCGTGGACGACATGGAAATCCACTCATTATTGGTGTACAAGCATGTCGAACCATCTCCATTGCCTTTTGATGGGTCTTGGATTGTATGTTGTAAAAGAATATGAACGTGTGCGTACAACACAGAGCATAGTTCGGAAGTATGACAGTTCGGTAAAACATAGAAAACACAGAGATGGAGATGGAAAGAGAGAGAGAGAGAGAGAGAGAGAGAGAGAGCAGAATAGTAAAAAGTCAGGTTCAAAATAATGACTCTCTGTCTGTACATACTTCGTGCTCAGTGAGCACCTTTTATACAAGCCCTAACTACACTTACTCCCAAAACTATTCCTTATGAGGAATATCATTCTTACGGCCTCTCGGTGTCTGCACCGTTACGGCCATGTTGTGCATAACTATTTTACGCACCCGATTACGCACCGAATATTGAGCTTGTCTCTCAACACTCCCCCTGAAGCTCAACTTGAGGTCGCATCCACTCTTCCGGATCTTGGCTCCGGCCTCTTCTGGCTTCACGCCTCGCTCACACTCCTCGACCCGTTCGATTCCGCGCGCTTCGATACTTCCGATCGGCTTGTCTACTCATGTGGCCCTTCTCAGCTTCCTTGCTGCCGCGGTGTTGGCACCTCTTCCGCTGCCCTTTTCTCCGCATGACCTTCAATCGATTCGTAATGCCGGAATCGAACCTTTCGATTGAATCGAACCCTTCCGATTCAATTACATTTTCACCCGAATTGGCTGTCTCCAATTCGTCTTTTGTTTTTAGGCCTTTGACAATATCAGACCAGGTCTTGGTCTTGGTCTTATCTCCCCTTGATTCGGTTGTCCTCGGCTCTTTCCTGTGATTATGTCCCTTTCTCTCTTCTTCGGCTTCTTCAGCCGGTCCGAAATCGAATTCTTCATCCGACTCTGCATCACGGTCACTTCCGTCATGATGATCACCTCCACTCCTTTCACTCTCTTGTTCCTGTCTCAACGTGTTGAGGTGACGCAACCCCAGCTCACCTGAGAAATGCCGCAACTTGTCGAGACCAAGAGGTTTGGTGAAGATGTCGGCAATCTGCCGACCCGTTGTCGCGTTGTTACGCGCATGCGTGTGGAAGGGGCGGGACCACGGGGGTCTCAGACGAGGGAGAAAGGGAGTTCAGGAAACCGACTCCGGACACGTACCAGATGCTACCGAACACGAGAGAGAGAGAGAGAGAGAGAGAGAGAGAGAGAGAGAGAGATTGCGCGCAACACCGACTCTTATGTGCAGAAACCAAAAGGGGTAGAAACA
Organism: Azolla caroliniana; assembly: GCF_043228905.1. NCBI lineage: Eukaryota > Viridiplantae > Streptophyta > Polypodiopsida > Salviniales > Salviniaceae > Azolla > Azolla caroliniana. The sequence goes on from NW_028230440.1 coordinate 16,062,091, forward strand.
CTCGACACCATCAGAGACGCAAAAGTGCACAACCAAACATATATATCTATTACAAGAGAATATTACAACCCCGGCTCCGAGCAGGACCAAGGTAGGTTACAATAGCAGTCTACTATCAAGCCGCCGATTGGGGAGCTTACGGGCTTGTCGCGCCAAGCGGGGTCTTGCACAGGAGACCGAGCAGAAGCAAACCCTAAACAAACACGAACTCTCAACCCTCATGACGAGGAAGAAGAAGAAGAAACTTACCAAGTTAAAACCGCCTAACCCTAATCTAATGGTATACCCCCTAACACAAAAATGGGCAACCCTTCTACAAGGGACCATCCCTTCCTTTCATAGAACAAGGAGAGAGATGCATTACAATGTGGGATAAATCCCGATTTACATGGGATTCTTTGTCCCGACTTGACTCCTACTCAGCGCCATAAAGGCACCCCTATTATTCACACGTTTACACAAGGGTGAGTACACATGATGCACTCCGTCGATTCTCCCAATATTCTCTAATTCCGCCTAGGGACAGTTTTCTCCACGACATCCGCCCCCACCTAACCGCGCATCCACCGGTATGCGCCAAACTAAACTCTTGCCAGAGAAGACCGACCCGCGCTTACCCTTCGTCCTCCGGATAGCCATTCGCTCCGAACCGGTCGTCCTCGCTATCCAAGTTGTTATTGTTGGCCCCTTGCTCGACCGTATGCACGCTCCGCTTGAGGAACACCCGTCGTGGCCCGCTTGCGTCAGTCGATCGTCCGTGTGATCCCGGTTGTCGTCCCTTGTGGTCGCCCATCACCTTCGTCCCCTCACCGCCACCTTCCTTCTCCTTGGACTTACGTTGCCACGTCGGCTCGGACTGCCAAGGCCTCCGGAACCGATGTGGAGGATCCCTCTCCGGCCTTCTACCCGATATCTCCTGATCCGGCAACCATCCGTCGTGCGCGTACTTTCTTTTCGACACCTCCTTGTCCGGCACCGTCTGTACCGAACATTCTCTCGTACTCGTGCTTTGCTTTGGCCCTCAATTGCCACACGCATGTCTTCTGTTCCGCTTTCGGGTGTGCCCTTTCCGGCTCGGCACACTGCTCCTTAACCGGGTGTCCCCGATAGCTCACTGGAAGATCACCCTTGTCGCGTCCTAGCCCGCATGGCCTCCTTCTTTCACGTAACGCCTTGGTTGGTCGGTGCCCCTACTGTTGCCGCCTTTGTCCCCTTGCCGCCACCTTCCATTACCCTCGGTCTCACATTGCCATGTCGGCCGAACAACCGGGGTCTCCGGGCAGGTGTGAAGAATCCTTCTCAGGCCTCCGTTTTGTTAGGTCACCAACTCATGTACGAAGCGTGTCTGATCTTTGTCTTGCCGACCTTGCCTGTCGGGTCCGTGTTCGGTTCGTGGACGCCTCGCCGGCCTCATTCCTCCTTTCGCTCTGCTTTCTGTCGTCCGATCACGTTCACCTGCCGCCATCGTCCCTTCCTATAGGACTCATGCCGGCACTCAGGCCGACCGTCGGATCGGTGTGAGGATCTTCGTGGGACCTCCCCTTCTGCCTTCGATTGCCCGCCTTGCAGCCGCCACAGTTCCTTACTCTATGTCTCACGTGGGCTCTCGGGCCAACCGCCGGAGTCTCTTGAACCGGTGTGTGTAAGGTCGCAGCTAACCGCTTGCAGTTTTCCCGACCTTCGTGTTGGCATCTTCTGCTGGTCACGTTCACCTGCCGCCACCGATCTCTGCTATAGGACTCACGTCGGCACTCGGGCCGACCGCCGGATCAATGAGAGGAACTTCGTGGGACCTCCCCTTCTGCCTTTGGTTGCCCGCCTTGCCGCCGCCACCATTCCTTACTCTAGGTCTCACATGGACTCTCGGGCCAACCGCCAGAGTCTCTTGAACCGATGTGTGTAAGGTCACAGCTAACCGCTTGCCGTTTTCCAGACCTTCGTGTCGGCATCTTTTGCTGGTCACGTTCACCTACCGCCACCGATCTCTCCTATAGGACTCGCGTCGGCACTCGGGCCGACCGTCGGATCGGTGGGAGGATCTTCGTGGGACCTCCCCTTCTGCCTTCGGTTGCCCGCCTTGCCGCCGCCACCGTTCCTTACTCTAGGTCTCACATGGGCTCCCGGGCTGACCGTCAGAGTCTCTTGAACCGGTGTGTGTAAGGTCGCAGCTAACCACTTGCCGTTTTCCCGACCTTCGCGTCAACATCTTTTGCTGGTCACGTTCACCTGCCGCCACCGATCTCTCCTATAGGACTCACGTCGGCACTCAGGCTGACCGCCCGATCGGTGTGATGATCTCCGTAGACCGCCCATCTACCATCTCTGTCCAATCACGTTCACCTGCCGCCACCGTCCCTTCCTATAGGACTCACACCGGCACTTGGGCCGACCGCTGGCTCGGTGTGAGGATCTTCGTGGGACCTCCCCTTCTGCCTTCATTGCCTTCGTCCCCTCGCCGCCACCGTTCATCACTCTCGGGCCGACTGCCGGAGTCTCTAGAACCAGTGTGAAGGATCCTCGTCAGGCTCGTTCCACACCCTCTATCATCTTCTTCCCGATTCCCGACCTTTGGCCAATCGGTTTTTCTCCCCATGTAAAAGAGGGCGGCTCATTCCGCACCCTCATGCCGATTCTGGCCCCGGTCGAACAATGCACGACCGGATCGCGCTACACCCGAATCGGAGCGCCGCGCGGTTCTATCCCCGGTCGGGTCGTTTCTTGGTTGCTTCGTCGACCTCTTCGCGGGCCATTTCCCATCCATCTTCACTGGCATCATGCCAGGACTCCTCGATACCGTCATCCATCTCCTCGGTCTCACATGAGTGTAAGGGCCCGAATGCCGAGTTCTCCGGATTTGGTCCCGAGGGCTCTTGTTCGTTCCTTTCCCCGTATCATCTTGCCGGTGATTCTCGGTCTCACGCCACCACCTTCCTCCTCTTGGGACTCATGTGGGCACTCGGGCCCGACTGCCATCGTCTCGGGAGCAAGTGTGGGGAGACGCGAAGAATCGCCTATTCGTTTTACGCCCTTGTCTGTAACTGGCTCCTCGTGGTCGGTGGTCGTCTTCTTACCGATCGCGCAAGCCCTACCTAGGCTTGCTTCTCCTATGTCTGGAGTTTCGGGATGACGTTCCCGAAACCGCCGGTTCCAACGTTCCAATTCTACGATCGGTATCTCGGCCTCGTCCACGGCCGTTCTATCTCCACAAGTCGAGAGGGCATTTTGTTTCGCACCCTCTCTCATGGGATCGTCGTACAGATCTCCTGCCATCCTGTGGGGCAAGTCTGCCTCCCCGGCGTCGGCTCGCGGTCTCGATCTTTCCTCTTCCTCGAGCATTGCCTCGAGAGCCGCGTACGCCTCCGCAATCCTGGCCCCAAAGTCGAGCCTTGCCGACTCTCTTTTCCGTTCGGCCTCTTCCCGCTGTGATGGCGCACCGTCGCGCGCCTTCCTCCTGGCCTTCTCGGTCCGCTCGTCATCTAGCCGTTGGCATACCCTCCGACCTTCGACCAATCCTCCGTAAGGCCATTCGCTCTGTCCTCGTCTTCGAGCTCAATCCCGATGGCCTCCCGTTCTACTCGGTTGATCGACCTGACAAACAACACGACATTGTCCACCCCCACCAAACCTTGTTCCCACTCCGGGAGCCGAGCAAGCCGCCACTCAAACTCTCGGAACGCCTTCATTACACCCCGGTGGGTCTTCGCCGATGCAACCCACTGGTCGAAGTCGTGGCATCCCCGACTGTTCCTCCGTCCTCCATATGCTTGCAGGAGTGTCTCTTCAAAGGCCTCCCACGAACTATGAGCTTCTCGGAGCTCCTTCACTTCCGCATGCATACGGATAGCGACGGCCTGACAGAAGAATTCCAACCTCAACGCCTCGTCCACGTCTCGCTCCTCCATTTCCACGTTGTAGGCTTCCAAGTAGAATGGGACCTTGTCCCCGTTTAAACGACCGACTCTTTCGACCACTCACTCAAACGCTTGATGCGCCAACTCTCGTCTTGTTGTTGCTCATCCAAACTCCCTCACCGCTTCGACAAAAAGTTGCACGAAGTCATCTTCTTCCAACTCCATTCTCCCTTGCCTCCCTTTACGTCGGGTTCACCAAATATGTCGCGTTGTTATGTGTGTGCGTGTGGAAGGGGTGGGACCACGGGGGTCTCGAACGAGGGAGAAAGTTAGTTCAGGAAACCGACTCCGGACACATACCAGAGGCTACCGAACACGAGAGAGAGAGAAAGAGAGATTGCGCGCAACACCGACTCTTATGTGCCGAAACCAAAAGGGGTAAAAACACCCGACACCATCAGAGACGCAGAAGTGCACAACCAAACATATATATCTATTACAAGAGAAGATTACAACCCTGGCTCCGAGCCGAACCAAGGTAGGTTACAACAGCAGTCTGCTACCAAGCCGCCGACGGGGAGCTCATGAGCTTGTCATGCCAAGCGGGGTCTTGCACAGGAGATCGAGTAGAAGCAAACCCTAAACAAACACGAACTCTCAACCCTCATGACGAGGAAGAAGAAGAAGAAACTTACCAAGTTAAAACCGCCTAACCCTAATCTAATGGTATACCCCCTAACACAAAAATGGGCAACCCTTCTACAAGGGACCATCCCTTCCTTTTATAGAACAAGGAGAGAGATGCGTTATAATGTGGGATAAATCCCGATTTACATGGGATTCTTTGTCCCGACTTGACTCCTACTCGGTGCCATAAAGGCACGTTTACACAAGGGTGAGTACACCTGATGCACTCTGTCGATTCTCCCGATATTCTTTGATTCCGCCTAGGGACGGTTTTCTCCACGATACCGTCGGAACATACGCTAGTTTGACTTCACCTTAAAGGACCCGCTCATGGACAAAATGGTAGTGCACCTTAATGTGCTTGGTCCGAGCGTGGAACACAGGGTTTTTTGCAAGATAGATACTGCTAAGGTTTTTGCAATAGATCGGCGTCGAATCAGACACCTCCACATGCAGATCTCGTAATAGCCGTTTTAGCCAAATGACTTCGCACATAGTGACAATCGCCCCTCGATATTCGGCCTCCGTGCTTGACAATGCTACTGTCAACTGCTTTTTACTCCTCCATGTGATCGCCACACTTCCTAATGAGAAGGCGTATCTGGATGTGGATCTACGATCATTGGCGTTTCCCGGCCCAATCGGCATCCATGTAGCCAACTAACTGTTCGACTACGCCTGCTCAATATAACAAGGTCATGTCTTTCGTGCCGCTGACATATCACAATATCCTTTGAGGGCACTGAAAGTGTTTGGCCATAGGCTTCGACATAAACTAACTGATCAAGCCGACCGGGTAACTGAGATCCGGTCGAGTAATCGTCAAGTAAATGAGGATTACGACAATCTATCAGAACTGTGTCGGGTCGCACGCCTTTCCCGAATCTCGGCGAACCTTTACGTTTCTATCCAGAGGGGTCGAGATGGGCTTACAGTTTTCCATCCCAAACTTGAAGAGCATATTCAACACGTAATGATGTTGGCTCATCAATATGCCTTCGGGGGCGCGGATCACTTTGATCCCAAGGCAGTAATGAAGGTCTCCAAGATCCTTCATTTTGAATGATGTCGCAAGCTGAGACTTTACACGACGGATTTTGTCCAGGTTGGCACCGGCGATGACTAAATCATCAACATACAGTAGAAGGCTAACCGATCCATGGTGACCTTGTTGAACAAATAGTTAAGAATCTGATTTCAACGTTGTAAACCCCATCTTACGCAACCGTTGCATAATCTTTGCATTCCAGGCTCGCGGGGCTTGCTTAAGTCTGTAGAGTGACTTCTTCAATCGACAAACTACCAAAGTGTTTTGTTCGGATAGAAATCCGAGGGGCTATACCATGTACACCTGTTCCTCAAGATCACCTTCCAGGAACGCGTTCTTTACATCCATTTGATGTAAGAGCCATCCCTTCGCTGCCGCTACGGTGAGCAAAACACACACGGCAGTTGTTGTCCGCCGAAATAGTAACCGACGGCCAAAAGCGTAGGAATAAGAAACTATATAAGCATAACATATGTAACGGTTCACGCGGGAAGCGTGAACGGCTAATTAGACCTTGCATATATAAAGGGTAGAAAACCTCTTATGGAGGTGCGTGTAAATTTTGGGAAATGTAAAAGAACGCTTGATAATAGAATACTATCTTCTCTGAGTTTCTGTGTATAGTTGCGGCTAATTCGGTGTGTGTGTCTCGGATACGTAAGCGTAGTAGTACGTAAGTGTAACCTTTGATAAGGATTCGGTTGTAGCCGTCTTCCCTTACACGTGAAGGAATTACAGAGGTTCTCTCCTTACGCAGTACGCTTGAGCTCTGTTCGTTGTTCCACACCCACCTTGGGGTCTAGGTCGAAGGACTAACCACGGACCGTGTTCCTAAGAGGCAACACTTTTGGCACGCTTGGTGATCTGTGTTTCCTCACAGACGAGCAACAACGAATGGATGTTTAGCCGCAGACAACCTAGAGAACCAACAAGACAAGACCGGTCAATAACAAGGTCAGTCACACGCCAGACAGAAGAACGCGCCCGGCAAAAGCCGCGCATCGGCGACCTCAGTACTACCTGCCAGGAGTGCAAAGGGGATTCCTTGCTCCCCAAATACCTCGATGAGACGAGGGGACTATGCTCACCGCAACCACCTGGTGACCTTTTCTGATCCGTCGTAGCTCCCACAATGGCCTTTGCCTACCCCCGATTTAACGGCGAAACCGACGCCGCAACTCATATTCGCATGTTCTTGAACGTTTGGAATGCGAACCACATGGCGCAGAATCTCTCCGAGACGTTGGCACACTAGTCGAAAATGACGGAGTTCGGATTAACATTAGATGGGCGTACGACGTTCTGGCATTCATAGATGGACTTACCAGCCATAACAACCTTCGATCAGCTAGAGTCCGCCTTCTTGCGATTCTTCCACCGAAGGGTTCCACAAAGCGAGATTCTTGGGCAGTTTTATACAATTAAGCAACTACCGATCGAGATGATAGCAGACTTCAGCTTACATTTTCAAAATTTACGACGGAAACTGGATCGAAGCCCCGCGGAGGAGGAGGCTCGGGAGACATTCCTGGCAGTGTTACGCCGGCCTATCCGGGCCACGCTCAACAACAATAGCGTGAAAGGGGAAACGACGAATATGGTGATTGAACGAGCATTACAGCTCGAGTTGGATGACGAGGAGGAGAGGTTTTCGATGTCATCCTTACGACAAGCGTTACCTCAGGATGAGGAAGGCCAATTTCGTCAAGCAATCCAGTGCACGATTTGCTTGAACTCGGAGCAATATGCGAATCCACTGCCCAATCTGCCACTCGAAGGTTCACACAGTCGACCAATGCGAGTACAATATGTTAAACAGAGCCACTCCTGCGGTCCGTAGCATGGACACACAGCGTCAACCACACCGGGCGAAACAAAGGAGGCAAAAGACCGACCCCGGTATAAGGATCGCAACACACGGGAGGACCGATACAACCGGAATCGCCAGAATCGCCAGAATCACAACGAGTTCGAGGAGGACGACCCGGAGGACGACCCGGAGTTACGCCAAAGGGGGTCGGCGATACGAACATCAACGCCCGACAAACAAACGGGGCGGTTTCAATGGCTATCGGGGTAAGCCTCGACAATGTAGGGATCACCAGCGTTACGACGAAAGCTTGGGGAATGAGAGGCACCAGGAACAACGACGGGACCAACAGCATCCACCGTGTACGTTCCGACAAACGAGGCCGGACCGCGAAGAGCAAGTAGCGCCCGGAGAGCGGCACACTCCACTTGGGGCTGAGAAGGGAGAATCAAGCATCCATTGTTTAATTTGTCAGCAACCCGGACACTATGCCACACAATGCCCAACACGCAAGGGAAAGGGGCTCGCCGTCAACACGATTACGGCAGAGGTGCAACAAGTCACAACACGCCAGCAAACGAAAACAGCGGATTGGGCTACGTAGGACGAGGTACGACGACAAGCCCAAGCCTAGGTGGAAAAAGCAAACGCGACCAATACGGAACGTATGAGGCAGGAGTCCGCGAACACAATGGAGCGAACAGAGAACGAAAAACCGGAGCCGGACCCCATTTGGCAGGTGTTAGCAGGCTGTGAAATCACATTAACAATGGAAAAACTGGTACAGCTAGTTCCACGTTTCCAATAGACCATGCAAGCACAGGTGGCGGGCATGACCGGAGCGAGCATTGCCACAAACCTCATAGACGTCAGCGAGGGACCACTAGTGGTGGATCAACACAACCCGGCCATTATAGTAATATTGCACGGACAGGAAGTTCCTGGATGCATAATCGACGGCGGCTCAGGCGTCAATGTGATTAGCACGAAAACTTGCGAACAGTTGGGCATTTTCGAATGGGAGGCGTGTCCATTCTGGCTTCGCATGGCAGATACCCGATCAGTGCGACCGTTAGGGCTAATTCGCAAAATAGGCATCATCGTGGGTGGACACCGCTTCGACATATCGGCGGTCGTCCTCGCTTTGGACGCCCCAGGAGCATACCCAGTGCTTCTGGGTAGACCATGGCTTCGGACAGCAAATATCAAGCAGAGCTAGCAACACGAGTGTATCAGTTTCCGGCATGGACGCACCAAGGTTCGTGTACCTACGGAAGGCAACACGCCACAACCTAAGGGTATAACACCGTTATATGCAGAAGACATGAATATGCTGGCTGGGGTGGAGGATGCCGAATTAGAAGCGTACCTTGACGAACATCCTCAGATTATTCCGCTGTTCGAAATAGATGTCATCGCAACTGCGGCAGAATATACTACGACCATTGTTCCGAATGAAGAGCCGTACGAACCAAACCCAGAGTCCATATTGGAACTCAGCAAAGCACGGGCGGCCTTCGAAAGGGAAATGGAGATTTCACGACGATTCACCGCTTCCGCTCTCGACGAAGTGAATGTGGGTACGGGATCAGAACCCCGGTTCCTCTCCATAGCAAAAGAATTGAGGCCGGACCAGAGAACCACAATGATCACACTACTCACGGAATATAAAGATGTGTTCGTGTGGGCTCACGAGGACATGAAGGGGTTAGATCCCAAGTTCTATCAGCATAAGATCAATTTAGCAACGGACGCGAAACCTGTCCAGCAACGCCGCTACCGCATGAACCCCAATTACGCGACCGTGTAAAAGAAGAAATTGACAACCTGCTGAGGACGGGGTTCATACGGCCAGTTAAACAAGCGACATGGCTTAGCCCGATAGTGGTTGGCCCAAAGAAAAACGGCAAAATACGGGTATGCGTGGATTACCGAAAATTAAACGTCGTAACCATTACGGACGCATTTCCCTTACCCTTCATCGATAGCGTGCTGGACGCCGTCGCAGGCCATGAGATGTACAGTTTCTTAGATGGTTTCAGTGGCTATAACCAAGTACGCATGCACCCCGAGGACCAGGAGAAGACGGCATTTGTCACGGACTGGGGAGTATATGTGGCGGTCGTCATGATGTTCCGGCTAAAGACAGTGCCGGCAACATTTCAACGAACGATTACGGAGATCTTTGGGGAATACATTCCGGCGTTCATGCAAGTCTTTTTAGACGATTTTGCAATATATGGGCGAACAAAAGACCATTTCTCGCACTTACGTCTGTGCCTGGAACGTTGCCGCACCGCACACTTAAGCTTGAATCCCGCGAAATGTGCTTTCGGCGTGACCAACGGGACTCTCCTAGGCCACATTGTTAGCAAAGAAGGAATAGCGGTCGACCCAAACAAGATCTCCGCTATTACGCAAGCTAAAACCCCGATAAATGCCAAATCACTTAGCCGATTTCTGGGCCAAATACGGTGGCATAGTCGGATGATACGGTATTTGGCGGACTTCGCCACGCCACTACACGCTGCCGTACATCGGACTCCTTTCCAATGGACTGCAACAGAGGATAAGGCCTATGAGGCACTTAAGGTAATGCTCACACAAACCCCCGTCGTACAACCTCCAGTTTAGGTGAAGCCATTCCACGTGTTCGTCGACGCCTCAGACATAGCAATAGGAAGTGCGCTAATGCAACTCACCGAACCAAACTGGTATCGGCCACTATACTACGCAAATCGTAAATTGTCAACAGCAGAGCGTAACTATTCCACAACAGAGCGGGAGGCGCTAGGGATGATCTATACCATCAATAAATTCCGACATTATTTACTAGGACGGAAATTCACGTTGCACATGGATCATTCGGCATTATTGTATTTGGTGGAGAAACAAGCCCTGACAGGGAAATTGGCGCGGTGGATGCTGCTGCTCCAGGAATTCGAGTTTGTAATTCAGCTCCGGCCAGGGACGCAACACGTAGTGCAGATTTTTTGAGCAGACTTGAGATTGGAGAAACAATACAGAAAGACGACGACGATTTTCCGGACGCCAACATCTGGCGAGTAGCGACGATTGCAAAAAAAACAGAATCCACCTTTCCGGATCGATGGCTTATGGAAATGATGTCGCGTTATTACGCGCGTGCGTGGAGAAAGGCGGGGCCACGGGGGTCTTGGACTAGGGAGTGTTGGAGCGTAGGAAGTCGGGCTTCACCGTTCCCGGGGCATCTCAGAAGCACACCAGAAGCAACCGAGGGGAGAGAGAGAGAGAGAGAGCGCTTAACACCGACTCACGCACACACACACATGCTGACCCGCCTCGCGCCCTCATGTACAGGAAATGCAGGAAAGGGGAAACACCCGACACAAACATAGACGCGAATATATACAGACAGACGCAAACATATATATATGTATAAACAGAAGAATACATTCCCGGCTTCGAGCCGGACTGAGGTAGGTTACAGTAGTCGTCTGCTGCCAAGCCGCCGTCGGGGAGCTCTCAGCTCGTCGCGCCGAGCGGGGTCTTGCACAAGAGGCCGAACCAAAGCAAACCCTAAGCGAAACACGAAGAAGGAGAAGAAGAAGAACCTAACTCTAAACCTAACGGTATACCCTCTATTGCAAAAAGGGCAACCCCTCCACATAGGGCGATCCCTTCCTTTTATAGAACAAGGAGAGGGATGCGTTACAATGTGGGACAAATCCCGACTTTCATGGGATCGTCTGTCCCGACTTGACTAATCCTCGGCGCCATAAAGGTGCCCTCGATATTCACACTAAATGTACATGGGTGCGTACACACGCTGCACCCCGCCGATGTAGCCAATGTTTCCCGGTTTTCGCCTGTGGCCAAAATTCTTCACGACATCCGCCCCCACCTAACTGCACGTCCACCGGTCCGTGCCAATCTTGTTGAAGGGTGAGAGATTTCGGCCGGTGAGAAACCGGTCTCCCGTGATCCGCATCTCGGCTTACTGCTGGTTTGATCCGTCAGCTTCGAGTCTTCCTTCGCGCTCGCCTCCCCATAGGCTCATTCGACCCGTCGATGGGTCCTCTACCGCGATCTCTGTAGTGCGCGTTCTTCTGTTGGCCCTTGTTCGGCCGTATGAACGCCCCGCTTCCTGCCGTATGCCCGATGTCCTCCGCTTGAGGCATGCCCGTGGTGGCCCGCTTGGCCTCCGTTGTCCAATCGTGATGTCCCGATGGTGTTTCGCGTCGCCTTCGTCCTTCTGCCGCCACCTTCCTTCTCCATGGTCTTACATCGCCGTGTCGGCTCGAACCGCCATGGTCTCCGGAACGGTGTGGAGGATCCCTTTCCGACGTTCTCCGCGCTCGCCTTCCTGCTCCGGCACCCCCCCCCCGTGTGCCACATACCCTCGTCCGTTGTTTGGCACCGCCTGTGCCGCGCTCCGGTTCATTGCACGTCTTGTCGGCCCCTTTCCGGCTAGATCGTGCATCGCCGCTCACCCGTATACCGGTGTTCTTTGCATCTGAGGAACACCCCATAGTAGCCCGCTTGGCCCTTCCCGTCTTCGTGCTGCTGCAATAGGTTATGAGTCTTCTGCTTGCCGTCGTCCCCTCGCCCCCACCAGCTTCTCATCCCGGCTTGCCGTGTCAGTCTTCGTTTCTTCGACGAAGCTACCAGGATCTACGAAGCGAGTGTGTAGGATCCTCCTTCGGCCTCTCTTGCCATCCCCTGACTCCAACCCTGTGCAGTCCACTAGGCACTTGTCACGTCGTTCCCGGCACCTCCCTTGTGCCGTCTTCCGCTTCCTTTGTTCGGCACCGCCCGTGCCGAACACCGTCTCGTAGTCACGCTTCAATCGGGCCCGCGATGGCCACTTGCGAGACTCTTGTTCTGTCCAAAGTGTGCCTTTCCGGCCTGACACACCTCTCCGTGTTTGCCCTTACCGGCTTCTTCCGAAACCTCGTGTCGTCGGGTCCCGTTCCCTACCGCCATCGTCCTTCTCCCTCGGTCTCACGTTGCCACGTTGGCCGAACTGCCGGTGCCTCCGGATCGGTGTGAGGGTCCCATAGGACCGGACTCCGTTTCTATGCTTGCCGAAATTCGGGTGTCTTTTGTTTGAGTCCCTCTCGGACTCTCCTCGTGTCTTCCGCGTAGCCGGGTCCCGTTTCCCGCCGCCACCTTCCTTCTCCCTTGGTCTTACGTTGCCACGATGGCAGAACACCGGAGTCTCCGAAACCGGTGTGGGGATCCCGTAGGACCGGACTTCCTTACGCCCATTGTCTTCGTCACCTCGCCGCCACCGTCAGTATCTTGGTCTTACGTCGACCACGTTGCCGACTGCCGAAGTCTCTAGATTCGGTGTGAAGGATCCTCCGTAGACCGCCCATCCGTAGCCCTTGCCTTCATCACCTCGCCGCCACCGTCAGTATCTTGGTCTTACGTCGACCGTGTTGCCAACTGCCGAAGTCTCTAGAACCGGTGTGAAGGATCCTCAGTGGCCCGCTGTTTTGGCTTTCCGACCCTATCCCGGGTCGTCCTTTTTCGCATGCCGCGAGGGCGGTTTACTCCACACCCTCTCTCGTGGTACCGACGTACCGTCTCCTCGGCCTCTTCGTAGGCCTGCTCTCTTCCTCCCTTCCGGAATGGTCATCCGGGAGTCCACTCCGCCCGGTTCTCGTCCGGGTCTGTTCGTCCTTCTCCAGATTGCCGAGTCCCATTCTCCTATCGCCACCGATCTCCCTTATAGGACTCACGCCGGCACTCGGGCCTGCAACCGGATCGGTGTAAGGAATCCCATAGGACCGGCTTTCATTCTCTTTCCAAATCTCGACCTTCGCCCGGTCGGTCTTTCTCCCCATGTAAAAGAGGGCGGCTCGTCTCGCACCCCCTTCCGTATCGGCACCTTCATGCTGAATCCGGCCCCGATCGAACGATCCACGACCGGATCACGCTCCACCCGTATCGAAATGCTGATCCCCTCATGCCGTGTCCGTCCTCGGCCTGCGAGGAAGCCGTTTCCCATCCTTCTTCGCTGGCATCATGCCAGGACTCCTCGGTACCACCATCCATCTCCTCGGTCTTACATGGGCATACGGGCCAAATTGCCGAGTTCTCCGGAATCGGGTCCGTGGGCTTTCGTCCGCTCCTTCCCCGTATCGTCTCGCTGGTGATTCTCGGTCTATCGCCGTCGCCTTCCTCCACTTGGGACTCAAGTGTGGGAAGACACAAGGAATCGCCCATCCGTTCTTCGCCCTTGTCCGTAGCCACCGACTCTTCGTGGTCGGCGGTCGTCTTCTTACCGATCGCGCAAGCCCCGTCTGGGCTTGCTTCTCCAATGACCGGGATCTCGGGCTGACACGCCCGAAACCGCTAGTCCCAATGATCCGGTTCTGCGAACTGTATCTCGGCCTCGTCCCTGGCCGTTCTATCTCTGCAAGTCGAGAGGGCGTTTCATTCCGCACCCTCTCCCGTGATATCGTTGTACTGATCTCCCGCCGTCGCGTGGGGCAAGTCCGTCTCCTCGGTCTCAGCTTCTGGCCTCGATCCTCCCTCTTCCTCGAGCATCGCTTTGAGCGTTGTGTATGCCTCCGCAATCCTGGCCCCAACGCCGACCCTTGCCGACTCTCTTTGCCGTTCGGCCTCTTCCCGCTATGATGGCACGCCGTCGCGTACCTTCCTCTTAGACTTCTCGGCTCGCTCGTTGTCTAGCCGTTGGCACACCCTTCCGACCTTCGCCCAGTCCTCCGTAAGCCCATTCGCTCCATCATCGTCTTCGAGCTCAACCCTGATGGCTTCCCGTTCCGCTCGGTCGATCGACCTGACAAACAAAACGACTTTGTCTGCCCCCACCAAACCTTGTTCCCGCTCTAGGAGCCGAGCAAGTCGTCGCTCGAACTCCCAGAACGCCTTCGTCGCACCTCGATGGGTCTTTGCCGATGCTACCCACTGGTCGAAGTCGTTTCGTCCCCGGCTCTTCCGCCATCCTCCGTATGCCTTCAGGAGCGCCTCTTCGAAGGCCTCCCACGAACTATGAGCCTCACAGAGCTCCTTTATTTTCGCATGCATCCGGACAGCTACGACTCGGCAGAAGAACTCCAGCCTCAACGCCTCGTCTACGCCACGCTCCTCCATTTCCGCGTTGTAGGCTTCCAAGTAAGATGGGACTTCGTCCCCGTTGAAACGGCCGACTCTTTCGACCACTCGCTCAACCGCTTCTTGCGCTGCCGACTCCAACACCACTTCGGCCACCATCTCCGCAAGGTCGTCGTCTTCCGACTCCATCCTCCCTTGCCGCCTTTCACGTCGGGTTCACCAATTATGTCGCGTTATTACGCGCGTGCGTGGAGAAAGGCGGGGCCACGGGGGTCTTAGACTAGGGAGTGTTGGAGCGTAGGAAGTCGGGCTTCACCGTTCCCGGGGCATCTCAGAAGCACACCGGAAGCAACCGAGGGGAAAGAGAGAGAGCGCGCTTAACACCGACTCACACACACACACATGCTGACCCGCCTCGCGCCCTCATGTACAGGAAACGTAGGAAAGGGGAAACACCCGACACGAACATAGACGCGAATATACACAGACAGACGCAAACATATATATATATGTATAAACAGAAGAATACATTCCCGACTTCGAGCTGGACTGAGGTAGGTTACAATAGTCGTCTGCTGCCAAGCCGCCGTCGGGGAGCTCTCAGCTCGTCGAGCCGAGCGGGGTCTTGCACAGGAGGCCGAACCAAAGCAAACCCTAAGCGAAACACGAAGAAGGAGAAGAAGAAGAACCTAACTCTAAACCTAACGGTATACCCTATATTGCAAAAAGGGCGATCCCTTCCTTTTATAGAACAAGGAGAGGGATGCGTTACAATGTGGGACAAATCCCGACTTTCATGGGATCGTCTGTCCCGACTTGACTACTCTTCGGCGCCATAAAGGCGCCCTCGATATTCACACTAAATGTACATGGGTGCGTACACACGCTGCACCCCGCCGATGTAGCCAATGTTTCCCGGTTTTCGCCTCTGGCCGAAATTCTTCACGACAACGTACTTTTTAACTACAGGACTACCTCCACCACAATTATGCACAGACGAGAAGAAACGACTAGCCATCCGAAGCCGTCACTTCTGCCTGGTCGAAGGGAATTTATATCACAAAGGAAGTGACGGCATTTGGCAACGTGGAGTCCGTCAAGATGAAAAAGAAGCAGTTTTACGGGAGGCACACTGCGGCACGGCCAGCGGCCATTACGCGGGCAACGTGACAGCTCGTAAAGTATGGCAGGTGGGCTTATGGTGGCCAACAATGCAGAAGGACGCATCCGAGTATTGTAGAAAGTGTGATTTGTGCCAGCGGATGGGTCAGCCCGCGGAGGACGAAAGGATGCCACACCAGCCCGTATTACCACTGGACCCCTTCCAAAAGTGGGGATTGGATTTTGTGGGGCCCTTCACACCAGCAGCGGCCCGTACGAGCAACAAATACATATTGGTAGCCACAGATTACTGTACCAAATGGGTAGAAGCAAAGGCACTACGGGAAAATACGGCGGCCGTCACAGCCAAATTTCTGTACGAGCACATCTGGTGCCGGTTCGGGTGCCCGATTGAGCTCATCAATGACCAGGGGAGCCACTTCCTCAATACGGTGGTTCGGGAACTAACACAGCATTACGCAGTAGTCCACAAGAAGAGCACGCCATACTACCCGCAGGCGAATGGATTAACGGAATCCACGAACAAAACTTTACAGACCATTTTGAAGAAAACCGTCAATGAAAATAGAACGGACTGGGATACCAAACTCTAGAGTGCGTTATGCGCGTACAGAACTAGTTACAAAACAAGCATACAGTCAACACCGTTCCGACTAGCGTTTGGACTAGAGGTTGTGATGCCGGTCGAATTTCGGGTACCTAGTTTGCGCATTCAGGTACGGAACCGATTATCAGAAGCCAAGTCGGAGGAGGAACGGCTCTACCAACTTCTCGAACTAGGGGAAAAACGCGTCCACAGCATGGCTGTGTTGGAAGAGGAACAACGACGGCATAAAGCGTTTGTCGATCGACATCGCAGCGCAAGGGAAAAGGAGTTCGCCGTGGGCTAAGCGGTGCTAGTTTTTCAAACACGCATGGGCCAGATGCCGAGGAAGCTACGTTTCCGCTAGACCGGCCCATACTGGATAATTGGAGCGGAACAGGGCACGTTCCAACTAGGAACGCTGGCTGGAGAAATAGTACGGCAAAAAGTGAACGGGTTTCGGCTCATACCTTACCTGGGCCCTACGCCACCTAACCCATTCACCGCCGAACGAGACAAAGCCGGAGAACCCGCAGCGTAAAATGGACAGTCCCATTTGTACTATAATGTAAAAATAGGTTGTAAATAACCGTTACGAAAAAAAAAGAAAAAAAGAGAGAGAAGATAGCGACTATTAAAACGACTAAAGGCATGCACAAACTCCTAGTTCAAGAACACGCGGCATCACGATGGCTCACTGCCCAAGGAACCCTAAGCCACAAAAAGAAGAAAACAGAAGATTTTCTACACAAAGCAGAAACCCATCGTCTAGCTATCAGCGCTCCCATCGCTCCTCCTCACCTTCTTCCCCATCCTATCTCAGAGCTCCAACTCACCACTACTAACCGTCTCCTCTCCACGAACCTACTCTGGCGATGCCGATCTTCATCTCTACTGCCCTACGCTGATGGCTCGTGCAGAAGCGCCTGGATGGTTACATTCGGGTCGCAGAAGCACCTTCACACCCGAACGCCATGGACATCGCCAAGCGGCTTAACATCGACACGGTCACCAACTCTTCCATTTGGAAGAAGTTAGACTTATCCTCACTAGACGAAAGACATTTTGAAATACCTCCTATAGAGGCGCTGCAACGGTATTTTGGCCCATATTCATCCTCTGCCAAGGCCTATAGAACAAAACAGATTCCGGATCCCTTCTTCCGTGAAGTTGCCAAGTTCCTACTGGAAACCGGTTGCGTCCATGTCAACGCATACGGGATGCCTAAGCAGAAGGCGGGCATCATTATCGACACCTTTGAAGGGCGTACAATCGACTAGGGAGTCATCACAGGGCCGGCGTTAAGGGAAGGCTTGCATGCGTACCAAGCAGGCAAAAAGCTCAGGCCAATCATCCAACAATACCTTACGGTACTGTTTCCACCCCGAGGCCTGCCAGCACCGTAGCCTAGCCAACCCACGGCCCCGCCCCGCTCCGCGAAACGTAGGTTAGCGGAGTTAGCGGCCCTAGAGTGGGAAGAGGAACCCCAACCGGCCCAACCGGCCCAACCGGGCCCAAGGACAACACCTCCTACCAACCAGCCGGACACACGGGCGACACAGAAGGAACAACCGAGACGCCCCATGGAAGCAGCCCCAGAACCAGACACCGAAGCACGGCGGGAAAGCCCTAGACCAAAAGGGCGCAGATTGGACAGGAAAGATGGGCGGGGGTTGGTAAAAAACGCCCCAACGGCTCCGGAGGCACCAATCGAAGGCGAAGGCTCCGCAACAGCAGAGGCGAATATGTAATCACTGACTATATCAATGATGTTACTTTTCCAGATCGTGTTCTTCCTCCTCCACCTCCACAAAAAATTGCATTATTTTGTGGATTGGTTGGTTAAATTTTATTATCAATATTTGAATATGCCAAGTTCTAGTACGTGCATTGTGACTCGTGGAACTCATCATGATCACCAAGTGTCATGCTTGCATGAATGCCAAATGGCGATCATGCATACCTAGAAGTTGGTGAGCATGCATATGTCCAAATCATGCTATATAAGCATGTGTTCAAGTATTGATGAACCGTTCCAATTCGCCACCAATCTTCAACATATTCTTGTTGGTTCATCAACATTAGAGGACATCTGTTTATATAGCATAGTTAGAACACATGCATTCTTGTCACCTTGCAACCATGCATGATGATGACTTGACATTCGCGCAAGCATGCCATTTTGGAAGGCATGCCTAACGTGGTGACATTCTATAAATATGATATATCTTAATGGTTAAAGTTATATCCATTCTTCTAAGAAGCCATGTATTCAAAACTCTACCATGACTATGGTGTTTTGAATATATATTTATGGGTGTCTATAATACATCATAATCAACCACAAGTGATCTTTCATTGACCTTTTCTCAAAAACCATAGGTGCCTTTGCCAATAATGTAGATTGATGTTCAAATTATCAAAAAACTATATCACAAAAACCTCTTGGACCCATATGTACATATTCAACACAATTAGGCACTACAGTTGTGTTCAACCATCATGTCTACCAGACCTAGATGTCTTAGACCAAGAATTGTTTAAAAATAGATAATCAATACTCGACTCTTGCAACAACTCCTACATGAAGGTAAGTTCACTAAGTAATACCCACAAGCCCCCATCAAGGATGAGAATTGACCCTAGAAGTTTGCTGTCCATGGTTTTACTTAGCACATGGAAATGTTCGATCATCTTGTAGTGTGTTAGCCTCAAGGTTACCATTAATAATTGTGCACAATGAATCATCAAAATTCTTGATCAAGGTTGAGACAAGTTCCACAAAGTGATAGCAATTGAAGGCCACTAGAATTGCACATCAATTTTCTGCTATCCATTTCAATTGAACATGTTGGATGATTGGAAAAGGTTGTGCTTAGTGAGGTTTTACACTATCATTTGTGTATGAATAGCCTTGATGCAAAGAGGGAATGCAATGAAGTTGAAGTCATTCTACAAACCTTTGGGCCTACATATGTTCCTCTTAATCTGCACGTGTAAAAATAACCAGTGTCATACCACATGTTGTCACGTTAACACTAACCTTCATGTGATTAGGAGCCTTAACTTAGATCAAGCATATACAGGAAACTTTGAACACATTCTTGTTTCTTGTACCTGCGAAGGGCATAATAAGATAATTTCCCAATCACAAACAGATGGAAATGCAGACACAATTAATTGATTGCAGTGATGAAACGATACTTCAATGCCAATCCGAATCCTACACATGAATCCATGCAAAAGTTTCATACTAAATTTAGACTAGTTCATTGACTTAAACGTAGCATTAGAAATTGCAACAATGCTAATGGCAGAGCATGAAAACCCAAACTAATTAAGGATACAATCATTGGTGCCTGACCCATGGTTTACAAGTCAAGGACCCAGAACAGGGATATTGGGGGTGGACGGCAATCAACTCCCCATCGCCATTTAAGAGGTTCAATCAGATAAGAGTACAAAGTAGCAACAGTTAAGGAGCCTTAAAAGACTATAAAAATGTTGCTAACAAAGGGAAAGGTTTTATGTTAGAATTTCCCTTCATTTTGCAAACTAGTCATGCAAAAAGAGTGTGTAATGGGCTTGCTACCAGCAGCACACACTAGCTCTCCATTATTTTCCATTACGAGGTGAGGCTAGGTAGCTCAAGCCTCCCAAAAGGGATTCTAAAAAACATTTAGTAAAATAAAAGAGGAATTACTGAATTCTAACTATGTCTTGTGATTTCATGCCTCGACATGATACAGACTTCCAACGCCTAATAATTAGCGTGTGCATGATTAATGTCATGTGTATGTATATATAAATACATGTTTTGGGTGATGAATTATAGTTTAATAATTGAGACCCTTGCCTGTTGTGGCCACTGCCCTTTACCATTCTCAAGGAATGGCATTGTCATCACATCTGAGAAGGTGCCACCATACATGCCTTTAGCTAGCCTTCCTGGATTAATACATAATGTGCTCTTGCTGCTCTTTCCATTCGCTTGAGAATCAACAGCTGAGGTCGAGGAGTCCTCCCCGTGTGTTAGCACCTGCAGAGCACAAAATTTTACTACATTATTATATGTGAATCTATGTATTATACACATTGTACATTGTCTAGCTACTAACAACATAGAACCCTACACTATACAGAATGGGGTCCAGTAACCCCAAACTCTTTTGGACAAACATTTACATACATGAGAAATGAAATTTGACTCATCAAATTAACTTAGAGTTAGTAAACTCATTTACACATGAGTGCATATGACAATCTGGAACCAAATCATAAACCTTGTCATGTCAAAACCGTCACAGCATCATTAAGATACAAAACAAGCATTGCTGACTTACCTTGACGAATGGTGAAAGGTCAGAAGGTGTGATCAGAATATCTGGTTGGCAAGGTAATGATAACGAATCGGCTGAAAGAGAGAGATCAAGAGGAACTCCAGCAGCTGCCGGAAATAGGGGGTAGAAGCTGCTCATACAACAGAGGATAAAAATTAGAATATGTGAAACATGTATCTGACATATGTTGATTACAGAAAGCGGATTTTACCTTTAGAATGACAAAGAAACATACATAAGCTCACATTTTACAGTATGTATCAAAAAAGCACACATACCCCTCTTGAAAAGAGTACACATCAGTTCTTTCATGGGCATTTTACACTTCATAATTATTTCACTGAATGAAAAGCTCTTGTTTCACATTAATAAGCTTGAGAATATCAAATTCGTGAACAAAAATACTAACCTGTGTTGAGAAATCATGTGAGAAGCTAGCCTTCCAAGCCTATCCGTCGATGCACCCATGGGAACTCGAGCTGCTTCTTCACTGCTCAAGTGTCGTAACACATCCACCGTACAACACCCAATTGTCAACTGTTTTCCACCATTGTCTTATCATTAATTGTGTACATGCTCATCTTCAGGGGATTGTAATGTCATACTACCCATATCATGTTGGTACATAATGTAAACTAGCAAACTTTATACCTTATTTATAGAGAAGAGGCCAGGATTTCCCAACATTGAGATCTGATAAAAAGAAACAGCATATAATGCATTGCTTGAATTCATGTTCAAGCATGTTCAAGTCATATGATTTAGAATTCAACAAAATTGAAATTGAAATGTATACCAGATGGTCAGCATCTGTAAAGTTGGCCCCATTCAATGGTGGCTAAAAATAAAATAGACAGTGAATCGATCAATACTTTCCGAGTCTTTTCTTTTTTTAAATAGTGGAAATAGAGAAGAAATCCACCTGAGGAAAGATAAAATCATGGTGTGCATCTCTTGTTGATGGAATCAATATCACTCTGGCACCACTTCCCATCTCTTCACAATAATCTTTAATCTGTTTAACAAGCCATTAGCTGCTTCTAAATGCTATTATGATACCTTTGTCATTATAATGAGCACACTTGATGCAAGCTCATAAGTTCACAAAAAACAAGTTTATGCTATGTGACCTTCTGTGGCCGTGTTATGAAGCCATCGTACCCTTATTTCAACTTCTTCTTGAAATATCTGATGGAAGGTTCTATCAACAGTTCCAAGCTTGATTTGAGGGTGTTCAGAATCAACAAATGGGCCCATCTAGATACCAAAAAGAAGATTATTAGGTTAACTTTCTGCTTAAACTTTAGATAACATGTCAACTTCACATACTAAACATGCATTCGGAAGGGAGCTGTACAAACCAGAAGAATGAGATTTGGTTGTTTTTTTCTCGCATAGTTTATCAGCTCAACCAGGGGCTCATATTCAAGGTTGTCACTTGTTGTGAAAGGTCCTGCTGCAACTATCTTTTTGTTCATCAAAAGAGAACATGATATAAGAAAATGATTGAATTTGGACTAAATAAAGCTTTGGTTTTTAGCAACGATACACAGCTAACATCTTTCTTGGTAACATAGCTCTCATAGAGAAACAGCATGCTTCAAACATACAAAACTCATTGAAATAACTCTTTCCAATCCAGCTCTAGACATTTCACCAAGACATTCACCAAGTAAGCAATGATCATTCTATGCCCAGATTGTGAGAATGAGAATGGATAGTGACAGTGACATGTGCTAAAGATCAACATGATTATCATTGCCTTTGCAAAATAAGAGTACACTACCATTTCTTACAAACATTCCAAGAAAACATTAGAATGCCTTATAAAAGGCAATGGTAATATAGAAAACATGAAACAAAACAAAAATACAAATTTTCTGGAGCATACCATAGACATTGGCAAATCCTTTGAACTGCTATCAGTACTAGTCGGCATACTCGTTTCAATCATTTGGCGTTTGGCTTGAGGAGCCTCAGCTCCCAAGAGGTCATCATTCACATGCATTGGGATAGAATCCACTATGCGTGTCACAACCAAACAATGACCACTTGGGTTATGACCTTCTACTCCAATAATCTGCTTTATTCATAGCATGCCCATTATGTCTCTACTAGGTCTTCAATATATTGATAGTATAATAAGAGGTTGCATTATGGCACTTACCTGACCAGGAAAGAGTGAAAATCGCTCCAAACCATTGAGATCAAGCCTTACTCGATGCCCACTCGAATATTCAGCACTGAAAATTAAAATAAGCAAACTGATACCCTCAGATTACTTGCTCTAGAATGCATATAACTTATAAATTAGCATCACACTAACCCCCCTTGAAGAAGAACAGATTTGTCATTCAGATGGCCCTCTCCATCACAACACACCATTCCTACCACAAAGGTTCTATCCTGCAGTCAAATTCACGAAGAAAGCTATTAGATTCATAAGCATACATGATAAAATGGAATTCAATTGTCTACCTGTGATGCAATAAAGACTTGGTTATGCACTGGCACACCCTCACTTTCCGCAAGAAGACAAGCAAAACCCTTTATCCTAAACTCTATTGCATTGAACTGTCACAAAATCACCATCAATGAAAGTTAGATCAATTCAATACACTCCTGGAGGTAGGTATGCTTACTTAGGAGTATGCCATATGAATGTACGTTGACAATGTCATACCCTTTTCTCCGTTCGGTCAAACATGTATCGACAACCCGGTCTAGGTCCACCACTCAATATCTGCAAGTCCAACCTTTCCACGGGCCGGAGTCTCCTTATAACATCATCCTCAGACACTGTATCAAGGCGATCAGTTGAGAATGACTCGGGAAGCTCTTTGTTGAGAATAAACTGAACTTTGAGCTTGCTTGATCTTTGATTGAAGGGTGTCGCAGGGCTCTCATTCAGGAGTTTGAGCTTATTAGAAGACCTGGGCACCGAGGAAGGTGTTTTGGGAAGACGAAACCCTTCATCCATTTCCATTCTAGACCCATTGCTTCCATTCCTGTTGTGATGTTTAGCTGGAGTGTATTGGTGTTCAAGGTTCTCAGTTTCTTGCAATAGCCTGAAAATCAAAAAGCATATAAAGAGTCAATGTACATAATGAGCCAAATCATCAACTCAAAGAATCTATTGCACAAGAATATATCGTTATATACATGTCAACATCATCCTTTGAATAGACGTGGAAATCGGTATGCTTGCGCCGGAAGGCCTCCCGCTGCTCATTTTCAATAAATTGACGAAAATTGTCCAGGTGATTACGCATAACTTTTCCTCCTTCCAAACACCTGAGAATCAAAGAAGATATATTGATCTTTGAATGGATTTATGGTAACAAGATTTGAGCATTATATGACACTTTTCACACGTGTAGAAGAATTAATCTGGCTCTATTATTTTATTTCCATCCTTTGCTCTATGATGAGGCAGCATAACCATTTCCAGAGAGAAGAATGGTCGATGCAGCATTCATATTATCTCAGATTTTAAGGGAGTCCAATCGTTAAAAATAAGTTCCACCTTCCAGATAATGCAACTGTGTACGTAAAGCTAACCCAATGATATCACTGCCTACAACCTTTTTCCTTCTCGAAATACCAATTAATAACGTTTCGTTATTAGAAAGACATGAATCTTGTGAAAAAGAATACAGCAAATAATGTATCCATAGATAGATTCTAAATCACCATGATCACAAATGAATGCCCAAAGACAAAATCAACATGTGCTTTCATTCAAATGAGCAGACGAAAAGAGAATCAGTTGTTTACTTACAGATTGAGGTAGAAAAGCTCCCATTTAGAAACAAAATCTGAGGGGCTAAGATCAAAGCTTGCACAAAGGGAGGCGCCTTCAAGAATAATAAAACCCCACAAAAAGAAAAGCCTTTCAGAAACCATATAGAGAGGAAGAGCAGAACGGTAAGAACGAGAAGACGGGGGGGGAGCGTACATTGTTTAGCGACTTCCGGGTCGTCCAGAATGAATCCATTTGAGGAGAACTCTTTGATAAGGTCCTGCTCCATAGCCAGCAAGCAGCACTCTACAGACAGACAGGACAGACAAAGAGACGAGAAGGAAAAGGAAACGATTTGCTGAGACAGACAGAATTGGCGGGAAAATGGGTTTAGTTCTTCTGTGTACACGCACACGCACACGCACTAACACTCTCTCTTATTTTGGGTAAATACATAATGGGCTTTCCTTACTAAAGACAAGAACAACAATCTATCTATCTATCTATCTATCTATCTATCTATCTATCTATCTATCTATCAGTGGGAATGAACATAGTGTTTTACTCCATAGTAAATTGCTTCACCTCCAGACCATTGTAGGCATCGGGGCAGTAAAGAAAATCGGTGCCTTATATATTTTATTTTATTTCAAAAAGATTTCCTTCGTTAGTATTAAGAAAAGTGCCAGAGGGCTACAAAAATGTAAAATCAGAGAGTATTTATTATAAAATCAGAGGGCTACAAAAGAAATGGTCAGGGCAAGGACCAGGGGTGTTGATATCTCCATAACAATCCTTTAGAAGAGGCTGTGAACAGAGGCAATTTCCTCCGTAATTGCAGTAATTTTTTCATTTTCTTCAGAACAACCTCCGAAGAGCCTGGCATATTGTCATATTGCCCCCGCACAACCGCCAATAAGCTCCCCCATAATTCTGGCAATATATCTGAGAGAAGAGGAATTATGGACTCATATCGTCTTTTATAACGATACTTCCATAATATCCATAATGTAACCGTAGACACTGTTTTCCATACATGGGTTGCACGCATTTGCTTACGAGGTTGCTGAAAAGGGGAGCCTGTAAGTAGATGTTTGTTGATGACTATCATAGCCTCTGGAGCATCATTTGCTTCATACAACAAGAGACTGGAATGGAGAACCCCACATACCGTTGATCCCCAAGAGAAGAGGCAACCTACATTAATTGTCAGGAATAAAGAGATAACTTTATTCCATACCTGTTCGTCTATTGAGCATGACCAGAGAGTTGTTGGCATAAAAGGCCGACTCCCACCACTTTGTATCCTAGTGTGAACTCGTCCACATAGTTCTAAGTTAGGGTTTAATATATAAGCAATAACCTAACGTTGTAAATAACGATCTTCTTGACCATATATTGTATATCGAGTCTCTGAGAGAGTAAGACAGAGAACGTAATAGAGCTCCCATTAAAGCTTCAATATGTGTATATCTTTGCTTCTCTTTCTGTGTTGTTTTCTAAGTATGAACCAAGACAGATCCTCATACATTTCCGCATACACTTACGCTTCAACTGGTATCAGAGCGATCTGCTACTCAGCAGCAACAGACAACAGAAAAGGCTGAAAGAAAAGACCAGGTTAGTAAATCTCACTTTCGAAAGAAACATGGCATTAACATTCGGTAGATGAGTTGAGATCTGAAAATTCGACGGCAAAAACTTTGCCCTATGGAAGGAGATGATGCAGGACGTACTAATTATTCAAAGACAGGTCAAGGCCATTCAACACTCCGAAAAGCCTGCTTCAATGTCAGCCGATGAGTGGAGATCAATGGACGAAATCACACGCTCCACCATTCGAATGCACCTAGCTGAAAATGTCTACTTCAGCATGGCAAAAGAGATGACAACATTCTCACTATGGGAGAAACTACACACCGTGTACGAGAAAAAGTCCTCATCTTCAAAACTGATTTTGAACAAACAATTGTTCAACATGAAGATGAGAGAGACCAATCCGACTACCTCCCACATCAACACC
This sequence comes from Azolla caroliniana, assembly GCF_043228905.1. Lineage (NCBI taxonomy): Eukaryota > Viridiplantae > Streptophyta > Polypodiopsida > Salviniales > Salviniaceae > Azolla > Azolla caroliniana. The sequence continues at coordinate 16,088,362 of NW_028230440.1, forward strand.
TTTAGCTAGGTGTTGTTAGGACTCTCCTCACAAGGGATCAACTTCGAAGAAGAAGTGAAAGCCCTTGCCCTCCTATCAAGCTTGTCGGCGAGTTGGGAGGTATTCTGTAGGACATACGCCAATAATCGACCGATCCTAAATTTGGATGAGACAATCGGCCAAGTCCTCACCGAGGACATTCGGTGAAAATCGATTGGACTTACCATTGATGAATCGACAGAAGCCCATCACTCAACCGAGTCATTCAACCGACAGAGTCGTACGAGAGAACAAGTCGACAAAACTGATAAAAAATAAGGGGAGACCAATAACAGTCGAAGTCAAGAACGAGCCGATCAGGCGAAATTTGCACACATTGTAGAAAAGGTGGCCACAATGTTTCCGACTGTTGGTCAATCAAGAGGAAAGAGAGTGGTTGGCGATCCGAGCGGAATCGAGGATGACCCGACTCGAACCACTCTCTAGTCAGCAACCAAATCAACATTGCCGACTCTCGATTAGGAGAAGTTCTCTCTTTAGAGGATTCAGTGATCGGAGAAGTCCTCTACAATGCACAGGATGCACACACGTGACTACTGGATTCCGGTGCCACATTCCATGTGACCCCCAACATTGAATGGTTTTCGGACTATTCAGCCGACGCCAACGACACAGTCCGTCTAGGCAACATGCAAGAGTGCAAAATTGCAGGGGCTGGAGAGGTTCCCATTTGATTGCCAAATGGCAACACAATAACCCTGCACCGAGTTCGGCATGTACCAGATCTAAAAAGGAGTCTGGTCTCCGTCGGCATGCTAGCCGAAGACGGGTACAAAATGACTCAAAGTGAGTCGGTATGGATGATCAACCGAGGAAACCTGAAAATAGGAGGTGGGCACAAGTACAACAACCTATACCCATTAATAGCGATCAATCTAGAAGGGGCCGTGAACTTAGCCAAAAAGACTGACCCAAACTTATGGCATGGCCAACTCAGTCACATGTCTCAAACCGGACTTGATCGATTGATGGCAGTAGGCTACATCCCAAAACTCCAAGCGAAGATGGACTTCTGCGAGCATTGTCAATACGGGAAATAGACCCAAATTCCGCACACTCTCCACTACGAGACGGTACGACAACCCCTAGAGCTTGTGCACACAAATATATGTGGGCCCATGCCAAAGCAATCACTAGGAGGCTCTCGATACTTCATCACCTTTGTAGATGACTATACACAGAAGGTTTGGGCCTACTTGATTAGGTCCAAAGACGAAGCTCTTGAGGTCTTCACTTGGTGGATATCTGAAGTGGAGAACCGGTGTCATGAAGATCCGTCACTACGTGCGGATCGTGAGGCGGAACCACTAAGGTCCTGGACCGGAAGGATTCAAAGTTTGCACTAACTTTAGCGAGAAAGTATTTAAGATAGATTGAGAGAGATTGATATGACGAAAGAGAGATATTGAGGTAACGATTGAACTTTTAACTTTTAGATTTAAGAGAGAAGATACATCAACAATAGGATTACAAGTTTCTTATTTTTCCCAAATTTTTCATTAGTTTCTTCTTGCTTGATTCCTCCACTCTTTTATAGATGCCCCCATGCATATGGTGCATGTGAGGGTGCAAGACATGCACGTAATGCATGCAATGCATGTTTGCCATGTCATCATCTAAGCTCTCACGTATGAGAATTTACATATAAAGTGATCAAAGTAACACTTTTGAAGATATGACTTGGCTTAGTGGTAAGTGTATTGACTTTTAACTTGGAGGTGCAAGGTTCAAGCCTTGCGCACATCCCTTTTAAAACACAAAATTCTACTAGGCTTTTGGTCTTATATTTACACTAAAAATCTTCAAAACACCATGCACTGCGATCAATCGACCGATCCGTTTGTCTCGACCGGTTCAATCTGATCCCGATCCGATCGTCCGTCGCCATCCGGTCCCGGTCCCGGTCTCGGTCACCGTCTCACCAGCTCCATCCAGTCGGCTAAAAACTTTAAAAGTAGTTAGGCCACACCCATTAATCTAGTTAGTTTAGCTCAAGTTATCTTGAACATTCTATGATCCACTCATAAACACAAAGTAATAGATTTTGGCCCTGGTTATATAATATGGGATCCTTATTTGTCCTGTCTATGTGGGATATCTCATAGTTTTGTTTTTTCTCTTTCTTCTTCACAAACTTCATTGCCACTTAGTTGTGCATTTCTTATGTGGTAAAGTGTATGCGAAAGTTCTTGAAGACCTCCATCTTTTTGTACCAAGATATTAAACTAGTATAGAATAGTATCTTCACTATTATTGTTTTATGTTGTGTGTGAAGAACCACACTCAATTTTGTACATTCCATTTATTTTCACACCGTTGGCGAAAATCTTTACGACATCCACCCCCACCAAACCGCACGTCCTCCGGTACGTGCCAAGAAGAGAGAGTGTGAGATTTCGGCTATGGTGATCAATCAGATTCCTCCACTTCCTCGTGTACATAACTCAAGTTTGTAGGTTCCGTCCTACTATCTTCATCGTCGAGGTGATCAAGGTCAGGATCCTCATCTTGTCTTCTCTTGAAAATCTTTACTCTTTTTCCCGCAATGGGTATGGCCAACCTTGATCCATCTAGCTCCGCAAGGTGGTATGTGGCATTGTCGTTGGCACTTATCACTACATACGGTCTGAACCATCTTCTTGAAAACTTTCTTGTTGTACTGATGATGTGGCATTTTATTAGGATCCACCGCTATCCCCTCCTTGCTGATGATGTGGTCGAGGAGGGCTCCGCTTGTGACGCTGAATGTGCATTTGGTTGGATTTAGGCTTAAGCGTGCAGCCTGGCAGCGCTCTAGACACAGTCGTAAATGATTCAGATGGTCGGCTGTTGTCCCATACACCGCGAAATCATCCAGAAAGACTTGCATGAAGGCAGGTATGTAATCCCCAAAAATTTCCATAATTGTCCATTGGAATGTTGGAGGCGTCATCTTTAACCCAAACATCATGACTACCGCGACATAAACTCCCCAGTCGGTGACAAACATCGTCTTCTCTTGGTCGTCAAGATGCATGCGTACTTGATTGTATCCACTAAAGTTGTCTAGAAAACTGTACATGTCATGCCCTGCAACTACGTCCAATATGTTGTCGGTGAAAGGTAAGGGAAACGCATCTGGAATAGTTACGGCGTTCAACTTCCGATAGTCTACGCAAACGCAGATTTTTCCATTTTTCTTCGGAACTACGACTATCGGGCTCAGCCACGTAGCTTGCTTGACTGGTCGAATGAATCCAGCTTTGAGAAGTTTGTCAATTTCTTCTTTTACGCGAGTCGCATAGTTTGGATTCATTCGGTATCGACGCTATTGAACAGGTTTCACGTTGGTAGCTAAATTTATCTTATGCTGGTAGAATTTTGGATCTAATACCTTCATGTCTTCGTGGGACCACACAAACACATCTTTATATTCCTTGAGCAGAGCTAACATCACCTCTTTCTGATCCGGTGGTAAGTCTTTCACGATGGAGAGTAATCAGGGATCCGTTGTCGTTCCTACGTTAACTTCTTCCAATGTTGAGGCAGTGACTCATCGTGAAATTTCCATTTCTTTCTTGAAAGTGGCCCGTGCTCGGTTTAATTCCAGTATCGACTCTAGGTCCGGTTCATAAGCCTCTTCGTGAAGTGTAGTGGGAATAGCGTACTCCGTCGCGGTTTCTATTACGTCAATTTTGAATAGCGGGATGATTTGCGGGTGCTCATCCAAGTACGCTTCCAACTTTGTATCATCTACTCCTTCCAGCATATTTATGTCCTCCGTGTACAATGGTGTCATTCCTTTGGGTTGCGCTGTCATTTCTTCTGTGGGTACGCGAACTTTGTTGCGTCCTCGTGAGAAACTGATACAATTATGTTACCAGCTCTGTTTGATGTCCGCGGAACGAAGCCAAGGTCTATCCAGTAGTATTGGGTACGCTCCCGGAGCGTCGAGTGCGAGTACTACCGCTGAGATGTCAAAGTGGTGACCGCCAATGACGATGCATAGTTTCCGGATTAACCCTAAGGGCCTGACAATTTAGGTATCCGCCATGCGAAGCCAAAAGGAATATAAAGATGTGTTCACGTGGGCTCACGAAGTTAGCTTTATATTCCTTGAGCAGAGCTAACATCCCTTTTGACAAATATGGGTAGATCACGTAGTGTCAAAAGGGATGTTAGCTCTACTCAAGGATGCATAGTTGGCCACCATAGGACGGCTTGCCAGACTGTACGAGCTGTAAACCTCTCCCGATTTGTTTGAAGAAGTATGCACACATTGTCGGTAACATACGTCGATCTACCCACCAGAAGAACCTTGTTTTGCAGTTCCGATACAACGAGTACATGGCACATCACTATGTGTACATGACGCGTGTAGCGGAAGTGCGTGAGTCGGAGAGCTACACATAAGCAACAAAGGACGCAAATTGGCATGCCGCAATGGAGGAAGAGATGCGCGCATTGGCAGAGAATGAAACCTGGGACCTAGTTGACACACCGAAGGGTGTGAACCGGATCGGATGTAGGTGGGTGTACAAGATCAAGTACAACACCGACGACTCAGTCAACCGATACAAGGCCTGGTTAGTAGCGAAAGGCTACGCGCAGAAGCACGGCGTGGACTACGACGAGACCTTCGCTCCTGTCGTGAAGATGACTACTGTGCATGTTCTGCTAGCTGTAGTAGCGGTGAAGGGGTGGCATTTACATCAGATGGATGTCAAGAATGTGTTCCTACAAGGTGAGCTTGAGGAACATGTGTGCATGGTACAACCCCCCGGATTTCACTTCGGAATGAACACCTCGGCGGTCTGCTGGTTGAAGAAGTCCCTTTACGGACTAAAGCAAGCCCCGCGTGCTTGGAACGCGAGAATCACGCAACGATTACGTCAGATGGGATTTGCGACGTCCAAATCAGACTCTTCACTGTTCATTCGGCAAGGTCGACTCGGGCCAGTTAGTATTTTACTTTATGTTGATGACTTGGTCATCACCGGTGCCGACCTAGGTGAAATTGACCGCGTAAAGATCCAACTTGTGGCATCATTTGACATGAAGGACCTGGGGGACCTTCATTACTTCCTCGGGATCGAAGTGATCCCTACCCTCGAAGGCATACTGATCAACCAACAACATTACGTGTTGGGTATGCTCTTCAAGTTCGGGATGGCAGATTGTAAGTCTGTCTCGACTCCTCTAGATAGAACCGTCAAGCTTTTCCATGACTCCGGAAAGGTTTGCAACCCAAAGAGGTTCCGACAGATTGTCGGAAGCCTCATCTACTTGACTATCACTTGACCAAACCTTAGTTACCCGGTCGGTGTGATTAGTCAGTTCATGGTGCGGCCAACCGAGGAGCACCTTCAGTGCGCACAATGTGTACTCCCGTATGTTAGTGGCACTAAGGATCAGAGGCTACTATATCGGACCGATATTGCTGCGCAATTAGTCGGTTACACCGATGCTGATTGGGTTGGAAACGCCGACAATCCTCGATCCACATCTGGATTCACGTTCTCTCTTGGGAGCGTTGTGATCACGTGGAGTAGCAAGAAGCAGCGGATAGTTGCATTGTCGAGCACCGAAGACGAGTATAGAGGAGTGGCTATCGCAACATGCGAAGCCATCTGGCTAAGACGGCTACTTAAGGATCTGTAGGTGGAGGTGTCCGATCCGACAACGATCTACTGCGACAACCTTAGCAGCATCCAGTTAGCGAAGAACCCTGTCTTCCATGCCCAGACTAAGCACATTGAGGTACACTACCACTTTGTCAGCGAGCGTGTCCTCTCCGGTGAAGTTGAACTTCAGTATGTTCTGATGGATCGGTAGACCGCCAACATTTTCACCAAGCCCCTTGGTCTCAACAAGTTGTGGCAATTCTCGAGTGCGCTTGGGTTGCAACACCTCGATGTGCCGAACTTGAGGGGGAGAGAAGTCCCGAAAGACCACGAAAGGGAGCAGGAAAGGAGCGGAAGAGACCGTGACGCCGAGTCGGATGACGAATTCGATTTCGGGTCGGCTGAAGAAGCCGAGGGCGGATCCGCGAAAGAGTTTGAAAGTGGACGTGAGGGCAGCAATCGAAAGAAAGAGCTGAAGCCAGCCAAGCGTGGGGGAGATGAAGCCAACTCGGATGAGAGCAAAAACCAATTGGAGGAAGCCGATTCCGTTCAGATGTTTGATTCGGAGACTCTGAATGAACCGAGGGCCAAGCGGAAGAAAGGGCAGCCAAAGAGGCACCAACACTGCGACAACAAGGGAGTTGAGAAGGGCCGCAACAGCACACACGCCGACCGGAAGGGTCGAGGCGCGCGGAATCGAACAGGTCGAGGAGTGCGAGTGAGCCATGACGCTAGAAGAAACCAGAGCGGTGATCCGGAAGAACCAGAAGAACCTCAAGTTGAGTTTGAGGGGGAGTGTTGAGATACAAACTCAACATTGGCCGGATTGGTTGTGCAAGCTGAGAACCCGATCGGTTGGGACCGATCGGTTAGGCCGGACCGGTACGTAAACTGATGCGCAACAAGAAGCCGTAGCAGTGAGTAAACCGCGAGGCCGTTGGAAAGATATTCTGCATAGGAATATATATTTTGGGAGTTAGTGTAGAGCTCATTTATGAGCATTGAAGTACGTGTCAATACTTCTGTTAGTTTGTATGGACTTGTATAAAAGTGCTCACTGAGCACATTTCATGTACAGACTGAGTATTATTTTTTGAATAGAGTTGCGTGTATTGACTCTCTCTCTCTATCTCCCGCATATTGTGTGTGTCTAAACTCTCCATTAAACCTGTGATTTCCTACGTTCTGATTTCTGTTGCTTCCACACATTGTTCTTTTCACAAGAAGTATATGACAAAGGTGCCGCAAAGGTTCAACGTGTCAGATGCGAAGCCAGTCGGATCGACACTTCTGGCAAATTGCAAGTTGTCCGAAAAACAAAGCCTGAAGACAAAAGCAGAGAAATCGGAAATGATGAAGACGCCTTATGCCTCTACAATTGGAAGTACCAAAAGGCATAACTGTGTACTCGAAATGTCTATATCGAGTACGGAATGCTATCTTCCATTCATCTCTTGGACATATCCAAACAAGGTTATATGCACCTCGAAGATCTAGCTTCGTGAAAACTTTCGCTTCACTAAGACACTCCACTGTTATGCATCGTAGATCATCTTTATAGTTGTTGTTGTACAGAGAGAGAGAGAGAGAGAGAGAGAGAGAGAGAGAGAGAGAGAGAGAAAGCTTTTCTATTGTAACCACCGGTTGGCGAAGGTAGAGCTCGAGGTCGTTGCCTCTGAGTCTCACATTTTTGTACCTCTCCTCTATAGTGATCTTGTTCGGACTTCTGAGAACTCCCGTGGTTTTTCCCGATTAGGTTTTTTCACGTTAATATTTTGTGTCGTCTTATTTCCGTTTTTTGTTTCTTCCATCGTGTGATTGAGACTCGGTTGTGGCTGAGCACTCCTATTCCGCACATGACGAACCATGAAGAATAGTTCTCCACTTTTTAGAAGCCAGAGCAGCCAGGGTTCTTCGAGACCAGTGAAGACACCTCTCACCCCATCAAGAACATTGGTGACGTGTTAAGAGTCTATTAATAATCAATAGACCAAAGTAAAGTAAAAGAAGGAAAATAGATTGGATAGAAGAACTTGTTGCACCCGACCACCCCCGAGCTATGATCTAGACATAACCAACCTACCATCGACGTCCCATACCGCCCGATATTAGGAGGACTAATACCTTGGAAGAGATAAATACGATCGTCGAGACGAAAGCCTAGCCCACACCACCAGTGTCTAAGACAGCAGCCTTCCGATGTAAAAAATCCTTATGAGGGTAGCTAAGCCTCATATTTATACGTTTTCCTGGGCCCCTTGAATAGATATGCCTTTCTAAAAAACTCTCCATTCATTGGTTGTCCAAATCATGATAGTGCATGCACATATAATTCCTTCTATCCAATCATTAGTCCCCTTTTTAACATTAGTGAACATACCTTTCGCTAATGTAAATATTAGTGACCTACCCTCACAAACGTTATGTGTACATAACATACTCCCCTACTTCAAAAGATTGCACTCTTGCAATATAAAGTGAGGAAATTGTGCCTTAAGAGTATGCTCGCGTTCCCATGTGGCATCATCAATAGGTTTATCCATTCATTTGATCTTGAATAGCCGAATCTCTTTAGAACGTAAACATTTAGTACGAGAATCAAGAATTCGTTCAGGAACATGAGGTTTGTAAGAAAAATCCTCTAATGTTACAAGATCTTGGATTGTGATGGTGTTATCACAAGAGCCTAAAAATGGTTTTAGACAACTGATGTGAAAAACAAGAGGAATTCATACCAACGTTACGGGTAAGGCAAGGTGATAAGCAAATGACCCAACCTACTTAAGGATTTCAAATGGGCCACAATATCGTGGGGCTAACTTAGCGCACTTGCCCGTAGACAATGATGTAGAGTCAATAGGGACACGCAAAAAAACTTTTTGACCAATAGTAAATGCACGAGGAAGCCTATCCTGATTAGCGTAAAATCGAGCACGATCTTGAGCTGTCTTGACATTCTCTTTGGCAATATGCAACATTTGGTTCATGTCTTGCAAAAAATTGTGTGTATTGTCTAATGTATCATGATGAATCGTGACATCAACTGGGACACGTGGCTGAAAACCATACATCAACATAAAAGGACTATATCCAGTGGATGTATGTTTAGAGCTATTATAGGAAAATTCTAAGATAGGAAGGTATTGCTCCCACTTAGAAGGGGTTTTTGCTACATAAGCTTGAAGCACGTCCTCAATAATTTGATTAACTCGTTCAGTTTGTCCATCAGACTAATGATGATCTACGGAACTCATGCTCAACGTAGTTTCTAGTTCCTTAAAGACATGAGTCCAAAAGTCACTAGTAAACTTGGAATCGGATCACTAACAATATCCATCGGTAATCCATAGAAATAAAATAACTCATCAACAAATTGATAAGCCAATTGTTGAGCGGTTACCGTGGTTTTGGTAGGAATAAATCTAGCCAATTTTGTTAGTCTGTCAAAGACAACCCAAATGGCATCATGACACCTCTGTGTACGAGGTAAACTAACAATAAAATCCATCGAGATATTTTCCCATTTGTTGTTGGGAATAACTAAGGGATGTAAAAGACCCGTAGCTTTAAGTCGTTCCGACTTATTAATCTGACATTGTAACCATTGAGTTACGTATTTATGCACGCCATAGCGCATCTAGGCTAGAAAAAAGTACTCAAGATGAGAACGAGTGTGCGTTGTATTCCAGGATGACCAGCAGATGGTGCATCATGACATTCGTGAAGAATTTTCTGTTTTACATTTGGTAAATCTGGAACACAAACCTTTCCACTACAGTAGAGCAAACCATTTGTCATGTGAAAGGTCACCTTCGAGGGTAGGCTGCTAATATCGGCATCTAAACCAGATTTGGCTTTCGTCCAGTATTTCAAAAGATAACTATCATCAAGGTATTTCCCTCAAAGGTGATCTAAAAGATCAGATTTTATTTTCGTGAAGCTAAGCGTGTTAACTTCTTTAATGCGACTAAGAGTATCCGCAATAGTGTTCATAGAACCCTTGCGATACCGTATGGAAAAATCAAAATCTTGAATAAGGTCAGCCCAACAGCCTTTACGACTAACAAGATCTGGTTGGTCACAAAAATACTTCAATGATTGATGGTCTGTTGTAACCACAAATTTATTTCCATAGAGATAGTGCCTCCATGTTTTAAGTGCATGTATTACCGCAAACAACTCTTTCTCTTGAACTGAATACCGAGATTGAGCGGCATCAAGCTTCTTACTTTCAAAAGCAATATGATGACCGCCTTGATAAAGAACGACACCAATAACATAATCATTAGCATCGGTTTCGATTGAGAAAGACTTAGAAGGGTTTGATAATAGAAGAGTGGGAGCCTGACACACATGCTCTTGAGTGTCTCAAATGATTTGCCAGGTTATTCATTCCATGCAATTGGTTTCTCAGACTTACGTGGATGACCTTTCAAAAGGTCAGTTAATGGCGTAGTCAATTTGGAATAGTTACGAATTGATTTTCGTAAAAGTCCAACAAACCCTAAGAATGATCGCAGTTCACGAATATTACGAGGAATGGGAAAAAGTTTAACCTTTTCAATATGAGAAGGTTCAATTTCAACACCATTTTCCGTAATTAAATGACCTACGTACACAATCGATTTTTGGAAAAAATCACATTTTGAATGTTTTGCATAGAAAGAGTTGTCACGCAACTTTTGTAAAACAAATTGAACATGTTGAACATGATCTTGCAAGATATGGTGTCGTAGTGTATTTCATACACTACGTGAAAAACATATAAAATAACCGATTGAATAAATATGAAGAAGAAGAAAGAAATATCAAAATACATATTACATGCATAAGGCAAGAATCAAACCTTGTACCTCCATGTTAACAATGTAAAGCCTTACCATTACACTAACATATCATTAGTGTCAAAAATTAGATGTCCCACATAGAAAGCTAAGTTCACGCTGTCGTAGTGTATTTCGTACACTACATGAAAATAATATAAAATAACCGATTGAATAAATATGAAGAAAAAAGAAGAAAATATCAAAATAAGCATTACATGCATAGGGCAAGATTCAAACCTTGCACCTCCATGTTAATAATGTAATGTCTTACTATTGCACTAGCATTTCATTAGTGTCAAAAAGTAGATGTTCCACATAGAAAGGTTAGTTCACCTAGGATATACTTTAGTTAAAAGAAAACGCATGCTAAAAGAAAAAGCTACGCATGCACATCTAGCGTGCATGAACGCTATAGTTGATAAAAAAAATGCACAAGTTAGAAAAGACATGATCACTTTAGATAAAGCATATAGTCTATCTATAGGAAAAGCATGGAGTCTATAGTTAGAGAAGAAAAAGCATGGATTGCTAAGACTCCCTCATCACTACATAAGGATGGGGATTCGGGAACACAATGTAATGGGGGGGGTGTGAAATATTTGGGAAATTGGATATATTTCCTAAAACACCAATTAATATAATCGTGGGATTCACGAAGTTTTATATAATCTATCTCTTCCAATCTATGATAAATTGTTATTAGGATTCTAAATATTAATAAATGTAATAATCTATACTTGTGGGATTCACAAGTTCCTATCTCTCTTTCTAATAATCTATCCATAACTATAAACTTGTCTCAAATTCTTCCTCCGCCTAGTCCAAAACCCCAACGATTCCCACCCGACTCACACAACAATCCGGCGCCGAAAGGCACAGCAACGCTAGGATAAACTTTAGGAAAACGCATGATAAAAGAAAAAAGCTACACATTCACATCTAGTGTGCATAACACTATAGTTGATATAAAAAAACGCATGACTTTAGAAAAAGCATCTTAGAGAAAGCATATAGTCTATTGATAGAAAAAGCATGGAGGGCATACTTAGAGAAAAAGCATGGATTGCCAAGACTCTCTCATCAATATATAAGGATGGGGAGCACAATGTAATAAGGGTGTGGAATAATTGGAAATTGGATATATTTCTAAAAACACCAATTAATAAACTATACTCGTGGGATTCACGAGGTTTCTATATCCTTCTTTTTCAATCTACATTCATATTCTTACATAAATATTGATTAATATAATACTTGTGGGATTCACAAGTTTTGATCTCTTTTCTCAATCTACTCTAATCTATTCTAAACTATTTCAATTTATTACTATGATTAAGATAAACTAAAACAACTATACTAGTGGGATTCACAAGTTTCTATCTCTCTTTCTAACCATCTATTCATAACTAGATTAACCTCAAATTCTTCTTCCTCATAGTCCAAAACCCCAGCGGTTCCCACCCGATTCACGCAACGATCCGGCGCCGAAAGGCACGACAACGACAATATATCAAAATATCATCCAAGAAGATGACAACAAAATCATCGAGCTGATCTCAGAAAACGTCATTCATCGCTTGTTGGAATGTGGCTGGAGCATTAGTCAACCTAAAAGGCATGACTAAAAACTCATAATGGCCATAGCGCGTACAAAAAGCGGTTTTAGGAATATCATCTTCGGCAATGCGAATCTGATGATCACCTATTTGTAAGTCAATTTTCGTAAAATATTGAGCCCCATGCAAACAATCAATCAAATCATCGGCACGAGGTAACAAATATGCATTTTTAATTGTCATTTTATTCAAATGGCGATAATTTATACATATCCGCCATCCTTCTTCTTTACTAATAGAACTAGCGCACCCCAAGGTGATTTATTATACCTAGTGTGGCCCATACTCAAGTATTCCTTAAGTTGTGTAGCGATCTCATCCTCTTCTAATCGACTAAGTCGGTAAGGTGGAATGCTCATAGGAGCAACACCGGGGATGAGTTCAATTTGATGGTCCACATTACGTTTTGGTGGTAAAGTAAGCAGCAATTCGTTAGGAAACACGTCTTGAAAATCGTCTAAAATAGAGTCAAGTAATCGTTGTTCATAATGTGGTAATTGTGTGGCGTCAATATTAAAATAATAAAATTGAAGCGCAAGATCAATTACATACGAATAAATTAATGAACTAGAATACTCACTTAAAGATTTAGAAGACACAAGTGAACGAGAAGGAAGTTTGGAAAATTGAATCAAATGTTTACAATTATTAAGTTAATCAATGGACAAAGAAGGGTTTTTATTAAAAAACCAAGGGTATCCTAAAATGACATCTGCGGATTGTAGTTTCATAACATGAAAGTCAAGCTTCTCCAAATAGGTATCTATTTGAATTGGCAGTTGACAAACAATGCCACTGATGTATTGAAGGCTTCCATTTGCCATGTGAACTTGATAGATATGATCACTTGCGTTTGTGGAGTTCCATTTGCTGCACAAAGTGATCATTAAGAAAATTGTGAGAACTACCGGAATCAAACAAGAAATTTGCTTGTGTTCCATTGATATACCCGACTGCTCGGAGTAAATCATTTGGTCCAAGTAAATGTGAAGGAAAAGTGCATTCACATGAATTTAAGTGGTTGGTATGAACTTCAACAACATCAAAAGACTCACCTGTGTGACTCGTAGATTTGTCTTGAGGAGGGGTGTTCATTGACTTCCTCTCAAGGCGATGACAGGTATCCTTTGTGTGACCCCGTTTCTTGCAATATGCACAGAAGAGGTTCGGTTTCTTGGAGTCGCGGTCAAGAGTGTCATTGGATTGCTTACGTTTCCCAATGAACTTGACATTTAGAGTTTTGGCGAACTCAGGTTTATTGTGGTCTTTCTTGGAAGTCTTATGGTACCGAAGTACAATGTTGATGGCTTCCTCGAAAGTTGTGGGGTCCTTGTCATGGACAATCGAATGGTAATCCCCATTTGGAATATCATTCAAAAAGCAAGCAACAAACCATTTCTCACCCGTAAGTCCCGATTTTTGGATCTAGGTCCGAGCATGATGCACATAATCCTCGAGAGAGGTAAATGGCTTACTCAACAACGTGAGCAAGTGTTGCGCTTGTTCAGTTTGAGAAGGTGGCTGCAAAAACTGTTTCTTAAAAACATCAACGAAACCTTCCCAAGTTGTGGGTAAGTTCTCTACAGTCCTTATGCCACGCCACTAAGCAACAGCTCGGCCACCTAAGTCACGACCGACATAACCAATTTTTACAGCATCAGGCTTGGGGTGGAGCTCAAAATGAGACTCCCAACGACCAAGCCAAGTGCTAATGGCCTCCTCGATTCTTTCTTTCTTATCTCCCTTGAATGGTTCACCTTCTTTCTTGGACTCAATAGTCAATTCTTGGAATTTCTTCTCCAATGCCATATTGGCCTGCCTCATTTCGGCCAATTGATTCAAGGTAGTAGTGAGCAATTTCTCAATAGTAATCTCAACTTGTGTGAGAGATGCAGATTGGAGTTGAGAGGTCTCGGTCGGAGACATTGCTCCAACAGCGTTCAAAACTTGTTCCATGATGCAAGCTATGGGTATGCAATATAAATAAGGAGGTTCAGAAAATACACAAGCAAAATGAATGCTTGAAATTTTGATTGGAAGAACTTTACCAAAAAAGCATCCTAGACATATGAGATGTGATTCGAGATCTGATAACTATGGTAAAACTATGGTGTTTTAAAAACCATGGGGGAAAACATAGCTAAGATGTCTTTCTCGGATCTCTATCTTGAATAATCATGGCGGCTCCCTAAGGCTCAACCATGGTTCTAACATCAATGTAGTTTCCTAGTTAGCCTTATATTAGAATGTCAACCCAACATGTATTGATATGGTCGAGAAAGTGTATTACGTGAAAAAAACAAGTGCACTCGCAAGTAATATTCTATTCTTGCGAGTAACAAGCAAATGTGATGAGAAAAATGATAAAACAAGGCACTACCCATTAGAGGCAAGTAGTGACAAAAACAAGGGTCAAAAAACCCATGTGCTACCTACTAAAAGAACAATGTCACAAATAAATGGGGGGTGCGAGGTATGCACATATACATCCCAGTATGATGGTTGTAATTTGCACAATTGTGACATAAGCCACAAATTGATACGCAAAGATGTGGTACTCAAATCCATGAAGAAACATCAATAGAGGAACTCACGTGGTTTTACTCGAGTTCTAAGGCTCGATAATATGAGTTAAACATAGATGATCCGTTGGAAAAAATCGTTCAAAAAAATAGCATGATGCCCACTCCATGCGAAAAAAATAGTCTACACGGAAGCGTTACATCATAGGTAAATGCACGTAAATACTTTATACACGAAAAGGGAGGGGGGAAAGGAGAGTTAATTGTGGGCGAGTAAAAAACAATTATGAGATAATCATATAAGTGAAATGACAATTTGTGGAATTAGAAATTAATTAGAATAATAAACAATTAGGTGTATGGAACATTAAGCATGCCTTAAGGTACAAAACCCTAGAGTAGTCGACATGCACCTCCTCAAGACCACCACATTTCCCTAGAATCGGCCAAGTGATGGCTCAATAAAGAGTAAAGTGACATAGATAAGCAACATATACCTCGTCAAGGCCACAACATCCCATAGAATCGGCCAAGTGATGGCTCAATAGAGAGTAGCGTGGCATAGGTAGGCGACATACACCTCGTCATGGCCACAGCATCCCATAGACTCGGCCAAGTGATGGCTCAATAGAGGGAAGAGTGGCATATTCAACATCATATGCAAAAGGGCCATGAGGTGAGTGTGTGCGATTAGGGCAAACACGCTCGACCCAATGCACAACAATAATTAATATCGTTTATCTAGTACCGATCCAGCAAGTTATATGTAAAACTCCAGCTCCTACCGGATTGCCTTTCGAATCACTTAATACGTATCCGATTCTTAATTACATGCGTGTGATTAATAGTTACAGCACAAACGACAAGTACGCAAGGGAACAATAAGATTAAAAATAACCAGGCTTAACTTGTATTACTTCCGTAACATTTATACATCGATCCGGATCCTTTTATAGGCATTCAGTACAGATTACAAAACGGTGCCTTACCGGCTACCGACTACCAATCAATGCGGATCCGGATCGGTACAACTATCCGGATCCGTTCTTTCCCTAATAATTACTAACTAATATCTACATTATTAATCCGATCCGACTCTTCCCCGTCCACACTTCTCCTCCGGATCATACTCTTAGGCCAACACATGGCACACTCGTGGGACAGTGCATTGCATGTCGAACCCACAAGTTAGCTCCTTCAATCTTCATCGAGTGTGTCCAATATGCTCTAGTCCAGGGGTTCGAGTGGTTCCTCCTCTGTTTCCGTCCTCTACTGTTGCTGCTCCTATTCAAATCCCTCCAACTCTAATGTGGTTTGTAGTTGGTCATCCTCGAATCCTTCAAGAAGCCTTCAGATCGCGTCCATTTGTGCATCGACTAGGGCATAAAAATCGTCAGTCAACTCCTCCTGGATGATGATAACACTAGCTTCATCCATCTTGTAGAAATTATCTTCGTTCTTCTTCTGGTTCTCGGCATCAGCTCAGAGAAGTTGAAGTTAGGCCGCTTGCTTGGCCCACTAGCTCCAGATCGCCGCGGAGCACTCCTCAGTCTTCTCTTTCATCCGTTCCCATTGAGCTCCGATTATAATCTGGATAATGCTTTATGTCCATCTTCATTTTGTCCTCCATCGCATCTTTGTCCTTCTTCAGTTGCTTTATTAACGCCGTCGTGGCCGCTTCCTGTTCTTGATATTCCATAATCTTGGTTTGGAAGGTCGTGTGTACCTTATTTAACACCATTTTTTATTGTTCTCCCTCCTGATAATGTTGTGACACCAGCTCCATCCGTTCCTTTGTCACTTCCACCAACACCTTCGTCGTTGTTTCCGCCATCAACCGTCTATGTTCCATCAGCGCCTCTGATTTCTCCTTCAGCTCTGCTTGGACCTCTCTAAGTTTTTCTTGTCACCGATCATAGTCTGTCTCCAACTTTTTATGATCCATCTCCAACTTCTTATAATCTCGGTACAACTTCTCAAAGTCCTCTGATTTTTGCTTGAGACATCGAGTGACTTGTGATTGTAGCCGATCTTCCCTATTCTTTTGTTGTCGGATTTTTTCCTTGAGCCGTTCAATTTCCGTTTCTGTCGTGCACCCGACTTTATCTTTTTCTTGCAGTAGACTTTCTTTTTCCCCATTTAGCCGGCCATTGTTGCTTTGTGTCTTTCCGAGACTTTCCTCGGTCCTCCGTTTCTCCTCCTCGGTTGTCTTTCATGGTTCTTTTTCTTTCTCTCTCAGTGCCGCTTGCACAACCAACTCTTCCTTGAGTGCTTTGATTTCTTTCTTCCACTCACGCTCATTCTCCGGTGTCGTGCTAACCACCAGATCTGCTTCTTTCTCCGGAGCTTCTTCCAATATCACTGGTTCAATCACCTCTGGTGGTGGTGTTGGAACCGGGGTTTCTAGTTCTGCATGTGTTGGTGACGGAGTTCCCGACTCCAATGTCTGCTCTGATCCGGCTCGCCCGGGGTATCGTGACTGGATCTGTATTTTGAGTGGATGCTCCGCTCATCTTTGTCTAATCCCGACTCGAATGCCGAAAAGGCCTCCGAATCTCCAGTTCTTGTTACTATTAAATTTTGCATTATCGATTCGGCATCGAGCAGATTGGTAAGGCTGCTTCCTTCGTCTGAGTGTCGTTGATTCTGAATCTGGACCATTTCCTCCGCTACCCATCGAAGCACTCTGGGAAAAGTCCTTTCCTATTGGATCTCTTCTGCAGCCTGTTGGCAAGCTTCCCGCTGCCGCAATCGATTGGCTAATCTTCTCACTCACTCGGTCACTATATCATTCCTCTATCTAAACATTCATTCCCCGTTGTTCATTGCTTTATGCAAGAACCGTGGTCGCAAAATTGTGTTTATCGTGGGCCGGACTAGCCGCAAACACAAGGTGTCCTATCTGGAACACATCTCCAAAGGGGTGGTTGGGATATGGATGATTATCCGGTACCGATCCGGCAAGTTATACGTAACACTCTGGCTCCTACTTGATTGCCTTCTAGATCACTTAATATGTATCCGGTTCTTAATTACATGAGTGTGATTAATAGTTATAGAATAGACGGCAAGTATGCAAGGGAACAATAAGATTAACAACAAACACACTTAACTTGTATTACTTCCATAACATTTATACATCAATCCGGATCCTTTTATAGGCATCCGGTAAAGATTACAAAATACTGCCTTACCGGCTACCGGCTACTAATCGGTGCATATCTGGATCGGTACAACTATCCGAATCCCTCCTTTCCCTAATAATTACTAACTAATATTTACGTTATTAATCCGATCCAATGCTTCCCCGTCCGCACTTCTCCTCCGGATCATACTCTTAGGCCAACACATACCACGAAGCTAAGTTATTTTTTAGAACTATATTTTCATCATTATACTTTCGCATGTCTATTTTCATACATGAGAGCTCAAATGAGTGAGACCGCTATCATGCATCACATGTAATGCATGTACGCCAAATGACGATTATACATCACATGCATTTCATGCATTTCATGCATTGCATGCATGCCTTGTATCCTCACATGCATCATATGCATGGGGACACCTATAAAAAGAGGGGAAAGTATGAAGGGAATCAAGAGAGAGTTAGAAAATCAAAAAATCAAAATCAATAAAAACAACTTAGTTTATCTACAAAGTGTCTTGTGTTTCTAGGGAGTAATAGGGAGGCTAGATTATGTTTCATTTATGTAAAGAATGATGGAAATAATCGACACTTTCCAAACTTCACTTCTCGGCCACAACCAAGGAAACACACGAATCGTTGTTGCAGAAAATGGGAAATGCAAAAATAAGTAAGTGGACACGCGATTTAACGTGGAAAACCCTGTACGGGAAAAACCACGGGAGTACAAGACTCCGAACCAAAACTATGCACAGAGAAATATACAATGGCGAGCTGCAAGGCGACGACCTTGAGCTCGCTGTCCTTGCCACAGGCGGCGGGATTACACAGAGGCGTCGACCTCTTCCTCTCTCGCGCTCTATCTCTCTCACGGCTGCTCTCTCTTCACTCCTCTTGAGTGGAAAAACAGAAAAATGAGTAGCAACAACAAAACTGTTTGCCCTAAGTCATATTTATACACATATGACTTTAGGGCTATTTACAACTATAGCCACAAGGGCCCTTGGCAAACATATTCACAGATATGTCCCCGCATCCGGATCTCTCTTCGGGTACATTCGTCATCCGGCTCCGAAGCCGGGGTCTTCATCATCCGGTTCCGAAACCGCAACCGGGCTTGTCGTCATTCATCTCCGACATCCGACCATCCCATCCGAAAGGGACCGTAATCCCAACAAACTCCCCCTTCACTTCGGCATGGGATGTCTCTCCAATCCGATCCTCTTCCGGCATGCTTCCAGCTTGTCGGGTGTGAGCACCTTGGTCAGCATATCCGACCCGTTCTCGTCCGTGTGGATCTTCGTCAGCACGAACTCCTTGTCTTCTATCCTTTCCCGGATCCAGTGATATCTTCGCTGGATGTGCTTCGTCCGAGAGTGATAGGCCGCGTTCTTCGCAAGGTGGATGGCACTCTGACTGTCGCAGTAGAGTCGGTACTCCTCCTGCCGGATACCGAGCTCTCTAATGAAGTCCTTCATCCATATTATTTCCTTGCCGGCTTCAACAGCCGCCATGTACTCTGCCTCCGTGGTTGACAACGCAACCGTCTTCTGCAGCCTCGACTGCCACGAAACAGCTCCCCCTGCATACATCATCACATACCCTGATGTGGACCGGCTGGTATCTGCATCAGCCGACATATCCGAATCGGTAAAGCCGTCGAGTTCGGGCTTACCGGAGCCGAATCGGAGGCACACGTTTGCCGTGCCCTTCAGGTATCGGAGTATCCACTTGACCGCGTTCCAGTGCTCTTTGCCGGGATTGCTCATGTACCGGCTCACCAATCCGACTGCATATCCTATGTCCGGTCTTGTACACACCATTGCGTACATCAAGCTTCCGACGGCAGAGGCATATGGCACTTTCATCATGTCCTCCTTCTCTGCCTTTGTCTTGGGGCTTTGCTTGCAGGACAACTTGCAGTTTGCCGGGAGGGTTGAACCGACCGGTCTTGCTTCCGACATGTTGAACCGGTGAAGCACCTTTGTCACATACTTCTCCTGTGACAGCCACAACTGCTTCTTCTTCCGGTCCCGGATGATGTGCATCCCTATTATTTGCCTCGCCGGTCCCAGGTCCTTCATTGAGAAGGTTCGGTGAAGCGCTTTCTTCAGCATCCGTATCTTGACCTGGTCCCGTCCGACGATCAACATGTCGTCCACGTACAGGAGGAGTATTAGAGAGTCTCCTCCTTCGAACTTCTTCACAAACACGCAGTGATCGGACTGCGTTTTGTGGTACCCTTCGTCGGTCATGAAAGAGTCGAACTTCCGGTACCATTGCCGGGGAGCCTGCTTCAGTCCGTAAAGGCTCTTCTTCAACCGGCATACCAGGTGCTCCTTCCCTTTCTTCTCGAATCCTTCCGGTTGCTGCATGTAGATCTCTTCTTCGAGGTCGCCGTGAAGGAATGTCGTCTTCACGTCCATCTGTTCTACCTCGAGGTCCATGCTTGCCGCTATGCTCAGCACCGTCCGGATGGAGGTCATCTTCACTACCGGGGCAAATATCTCGTCGAAGTCGACGCCCTTCTTCTGCTGGAACCCCTTCACCACGATCCTGGCTTTGTATCTCGGGGGGTTTCCGGCATCTCCCGGTTTCAGCTTGAACACCCACTTGTTTCGAAGTGCCCGCTTTCCTTTCGGCAACTCCACAAGTTCATATGTGTGGTTCTCATGCAGGGAATCCATCTCCTCCTGCATGGCACTTAACCACCTGCGGCTATGAGTATCAAGCTTTGCTTCTTCAAAGCTCTCCGGCTCCCCTTCCTCGGTTAGCAGCACGTGCTCTGGTTCCGGAAATCTCCGGGGGGCCCTTCTCTCTCTTAGAGGATATCTCCGTTCCGGAGCTTCGGTAACCGGCTCCTCCGTTTCCTCTTCATCCGAATCCATTTCGGGATCGGGGCCGGTTCCGGTATCAGTTTCTGTCATGAGATGGCAAGACTCGAACCCATGACCTTATGGTATATGGGTCGAGCTCTTAACCATCTCACCATCTATTGTAATTCATAGAATATTATTTTCATTTATGTTTTATTATAAGAAAGTAATGTATATTCCAGATTTCTCTGGAACATTCTAGAAGCTTCAGGATTATTCCTGAGAACACTATAAAAGAAGGCACTAAGCATTATGTTGAACCAAATTGGTTCAACACCAGTCTTAAGCCTCTTAGTCGATTTGTACTTATCTTTCATATAATATAAGAGCTGCTGTCATTATCCTATTTCTCTCTCTCTCTCTCTCCTCTTCTCACTTCCTCTCTCTCGGGAATCTTACGCAGTCCCGTCCTCTTAGTACTAATAGTACTAATAGTACTACTCTTCTTAGTACTAATTCCATCTCTGTTTTAGTACTATTACTGACAGTTTGAACCAATTTCTCCTCTAGCCTACTTGTCACTCTCCCTCATCTTCCTACCCTTTCCCCTATACCATGGCTACTGTTAGCGCCCAAGAATACCAATCCGTTTTCTCCGAGCTACAGTGCCTAAAAGAAAAGTTTGTTGCCTTGGAACAAGAAAACCAACGGCTGATAGGGGATCTGCAACAAATCGCTCTAGAAAAACAACAAACGCAACAACAACATGGGGAGTTAGCGTTACGGGTACAACAACTCGAAGCAGCGTTGCAACAACAAGGATCCAGTCCCCAAGGATTTCATAAAGAGCCCAAGATTGGACTTCCTGTGAAATTTGATGGAACGCGTTCGCAATTTCGGGGATTCCTTAATCAGGTACGCTTAGTCATCCAGATGCATCCTTCCCGATATCCCACTGATGCATCTCGAGTCGGCCTAATAGGCACGCTACTTAGCGGCTCAGCCTTGGCATGGTTCGCTCCGCTTCTAGAAAAACAATCGCCCTTGCTTAATAACTTTGAAGATTTTATTGGTGAGTTTAAAGCCTGCTTTGGAGACACCGACAGCATCAGGACGGCGATCAACAAGATCCGGCGATTGCGTCAAGGCGATCGTCCAGCCTCTGCCTACGCGGCGGATTTCCGCCTACTTGCTTCAGATATACCCTGGGATGATCAAGCACTAATGGAGCAGTTTCGCTATGGCTTGCGAAACGATGTCAAAGATCTACTTCTAACTTTCCCCGAAGAACCAAAGTCTCTTACGGAGGCAATCAGTCGAGCAGTTCGATGTGACAACCGCCTTTTTGAACGGCGTTCAGAACGTCAATTACAGATACCACGCTCTAGGCCAGAGCCCACTTACGCCGCAGTCGCGGCTAAACCGTTTGCACGAGACATACCTCAAGCAAATACTTCGACACCGATGGAGATCGATACCATGCGTCGACGCGGCCCGTTATCGGAAGAAGAAAAGCAACGACGACGTGCCAATCGATTATGCCTTTATTGCGGTGGACCAGGACATATCGCCATCAATTGTCCCCATAGGCCAAGAAGACAGGTAAATCAAATTGTCGCCTGTACTAAACCTGAGTCAATTCTTCCCTTCGGAGTGTCTGATAGTAGTAATAGTACTAATAGAGTGTCAGATAGTATTCATAGTACTAATAGCCCAAGTATCTCAAATAAATTTGAAATCCTTAGTCAATTAGATGAAGAGTTAAACGATTGAGTCCAGCCAAAATAGGAGCCATTTGGTTGGACAGCAGCCCTAGATCTGTACAGCCCATTAGTGGTTCCATTCCTTCCAAGCAAGTTAGCAATGTGTTCCTAGCCCAAGTCATTGTTAGTACTAAAAGTACTCCCCCAGTACCCGTCCTAGCACTTTTAGATTCCGGAGCTAATTCCTGTTTCATGGATCGAAATTTTGCCCAAGCTTCTCAGATATCCTTAAGAAAACTTCCTTGTCCCGCATCTGTAGTGGTCATTGATGGTCGTCCCATTGCTTCCGGGAATATTGTAGAAGAATCAGAACCCATTCAAGTTGTCCTAGGTAGTTTTGTGTGTATAATATCATTTAATATAATTAGTAGTCCAGAGCATCCCATTGTCCTAGGATTACCTTGGCTTGAGTTACATAATCCAGCCATAGATTGGAGAACAAGAGAAGTCCGATATCGACCACCCCAAGAATCAACTCGCCGAGTTTCGACCATTTCACTCCATCAACTACGCGAAGAAGGACCCAAGGAGGCAATGTTCCTATTTTCCATATCAGTACATCCTTCCAACACTATTAAGAAGGACTCCTCAGTACAACTTCCGGCAAAATATCATCCTTATGCCGATGTATTTGACAAGGTAAAAGCCGGTACCCTTCCTCATCACCGTCC
The DNA here is from genome assembly GCF_043228905.1 of Azolla caroliniana. Lineage (NCBI taxonomy): Eukaryota > Viridiplantae > Streptophyta > Polypodiopsida > Salviniales > Salviniaceae > Azolla > Azolla caroliniana. Next base: position 16,111,366 of record NW_028230440.1, read on the forward strand.
CTATGACTGTCCCATCGATTTACAACCAGGAACCGAGCCACCATGGGGACCAATTTACAACCTGTCACCCACCGAGTTAGAAGTCCTTCGAGCCTACATAGAGGAGAACTTGGCAAGCGGGTTCATCCGTCATTCGAAATCTCCGGCCGGTGCACCCATCTTCTTTGTCAAGAAGAAAGATGGCTCACTTCGTCTTGTCGTTGATTACCGCGGATTAAATAAAGTCACCATCCGGAATAGGTATGCACTTCCTCTTATATCAAGTCTTTTAGAGCGAGTTAATGGTGCCAAGTTTTTTACTAAAATCGACCTACGCGGAGCGTATAATCTCGTGCGGATCCGACCGGGAGATGAGTGGAAGACCGCTTTTCGCACGCGGTATGGGCATTTTGAGTATACTGTTATGCCGTTTGGCCTAACCAATGCACCCGCAGTCTTCCAACACATGGCAAATGATATATTCAGAGACCTCTTGGATATCTGTTTGATCATTTATCTGGATGATCTGTTGATTTATTCGAAGACCCAGGAAGAGCACGACTCTCATGTACTATTAGTACTAAAGCGACTCCGCGAGAATGGTCTTTATGCCAAGCTAGAAAAATGTAGCTTTGACTGCAAGCAAGTGGAGTTTCTAGGCTACGTCATCTCCTCAAAGGGCATCGCCATGGATCCAGCTAAGATCCAAACTGTACTAGAGTGGCAAATTCCACGGTCGGTACGAGATGTACAATGTTTTCTAGGTTTTGCTAACTTCTACCGTAAGTTTATACAGGATTACTCGAAGATTATTTTACCTCTCACACAACTTACGAAGAAGGGCCAAGCATTTCTTTGGTCCATTGAAGCAGATATGGCTTTTCGGCATCTTAAGAAAGCCTTTACATCAGCACCGATTCTAGCTCATGTGGATACAAGCAAACCATTCATCATGGAGGCCGACGCATCAGATTTCGCCCTCGGTAGCATCCTTTCTCAACAAGGTGATAAAGAAGAGTTGCATCCGGTGGCTTTTCATTCGCGCAAATTCGATGTCGCAGAAATCAACTACGAAATACATGACAAGGAGTTATTAGCCATCGTGGATTCATTTGTACAATGGCGGCATTTCTTAGAGGGCTCTCCACATCAGGTCATTGTCTTCAGCGATCATAAAAATCTTGCTTATTTTCAGAACGCTCGCGTACTAAATCGACGGCAAGCTCGGTGGGCGCAATTCCTCACGCGTTTCGACTTCAAAATCACATATCGACCGGGGAAGCAGCAAGGAAAAGCAGATGCACTATCACGACGTTCATATCTTGCACCTCGTCCTGGTGAAGCAACATTTGATAATCAAAAGCAAGTAATCTTGGGACCAACACGATTGCACACGACGCGGATTTTTCACACCCCGATGGATTCACGGATTACCGATGACATACGTGCAACCTTGAAGACGGATAGTTTTGCTCAAGACATCCTGGCGCACATTGATACTTCTCGGGCATCCTGTTCTCAGTCTCAACAACCAGGTATTGACTACCGACAATTCGAATATCATGATGGTTTGTTATTCTTTAAAAAGCGCGTATATGTCCCCGATTGCTCCTGTCGCCTTCAAATTGTCCAACATTGTCACGACACCCATACGGCGGGACATTTCGGTAGTACTAAGACGTTGGAGCTAGTGCAGCGATCTTTTTGGTGGCCCCACATGCGCCGTTTTGTTGACGACTACGTTCGGACCTGTGATGCTTGCTGCCGAGCAAAGATGCCACGACACCATCCATATGGCTTGTTGGAACCTTTACCAATTCCAAGTAAGCCATGGCAGTCTATTTGTCTTGATTTTATCACAGATCTGCCGGTCTCGAAAGGGTTCGATGCTATCCTAACCGTCGTCGATCGATATACGAAGATGGCACATTTTGTGCCATGTACTAAAGCCATCACTAGCGAGGAAACCGCCGCTCTTGTTATGCGTGAGGTTTTTCGGCATCATGGCCTCCCAGACAGTATTATCAGTGACCGAGGCCCGCAATTTGTCTCCAAATTTTGGCGGTATCTCTTCAAGATGCTCAAGGTCTCCTGCAACCTCTCCTCCGGCTACCATCCTCAAACCGACGGACAGGCGGAACGAACAAACCAAACGCTGGAGCAATATCTCCGGTGTTTCCTGAGTTATCAACAGGACGATTGGGCCGAGATTCTCCACTTTGCGGAGTTTGCGTATAATAATGCTATTCACTCCTCGACTCGGGTCTCCCCATTTTTCGCTTATACCGGTTTCCATCCTCGCTGGTCGGTGATCGACACTCCGGAGCTACCTACCAACCCTCGTGCCGAGGATCATTTGGAGAGGCTACGCAAGATCCAGATGGATCTCTCTACTCACCTTCGTCATGCTCAACACACACAGAAGACTTATGCGGATCGTCATCGGATTCCCTCCTCTTTTGCCATCGGAGATCGAGTATGGCTCTTACGTCGTCACATCAAGACTACTCGACCGTGCGACAAGTTGGATTATCGACGACTCGGTCCTTTCCGTATTACGGGGAAGATTAATGATGTCACCTTCCGCCTTGATCTCCCTCCGCAGCTTCAGATACATCCGGTTTTCCATTGTTCTCTTCTTGAACCTTATAAAGCAAACACCATTCCCAATCGTGTGACACCACCGCCGCCCCCACTGGAGTTGGACGCCGGCCCGGAGTATGAAGTTGCTGCCATCCTCGATTCCAAACTTGTTCGCAACAAACTCTATTACTTGGTCGATTGGCTCGGTTATAGTCCGAGTGAACGTACTTGGGAACCCGTCGAGAATGTTGCCAATGCACAAGATCTTCTTGCTGATTTCCACCGAAAGTATCCGGACAAACCCGGTCCGCAAGTAGCGCTGACTCGTTCCACTCGTCGTCTTTAAGGGGGAGATAGTGTCATGAGATGGCAAGACTCGAACCCATGACCTTATGGTATATGGGTCGAGCTCTTAACCATCTCACCATCTATTGTAATTCATAGAATATTATTTTCATTTATGTTTTATTATAAGAAAGTAATGTATATTCCAGATTTCTCTGGAACATTCTAGAAGCTTCAGGATTATTCCTGAGAACACTATAAAAGAAGGCACTAAGCATTATGTTGAACCAAATTGGTTCAACACCAGTCTTAAGCCTCTTAGTCGATTTGTACTTATCTTTCATATAATATAAGAGCTGCTGTCATTATCCTATTTCTCTCTCTCTCTCTCTCCTCTTCTCACTTCCTCTCTCTCGGGAATCTTACGCAGTCCCGTCCTCTTAGTACTAATAGTACTAATAGTACTACTCTTCTTAGTACTAATTCCATCTCTGTTTTAGTACTATTACTGACAGTTTCATCTCCCTCGGCCGGTTCTGTTTCTTCACCGTCTTCGGCCGGATCCTCGAGTGTTAACCGGTCCCTTGCCGGTCGGGACTGCTCCTCGTAGAGTTGATCCTCACCGGTCGACTTGGAGCTCTTCATCTTCTTCTCCGACTCCCAGTCGGCGAGTGTCTTGTCCTCCATGAAGATGATATCTCGACTCCGGAATATCTTCTTGTCGACCGGGTCCCATACTCGGTAGCCGAACTCGTCATCGCCGTAACCGAGGAATATGCATGGCCGGGTCTTTGGATCTAGCTTTCCTCTCCGGTCCTTTGCCACATGCACGTATGCGAGACACCCGAACACCTTCAGATGCCGGTAGGATACTTCCCTACCGGTCCACACTCTCTGCGGCGTGTCTCCGTCCAAAGGTACTGAGGGTGATCTGTTTATCACGTATGTCGCCGTCGACATTGCCTCAGCCCAAAACCCCTTGGGTAATTTCGCATGCGCCAGCATACTCCGGACCCTCTCCATTATGGTCCGGTTCATCCTCTCGGCCAGCCCGTTCAGTTCCGGCGTCTTCGGCACAGTAAACTCGAGCCGGATTCCCTTCGAGCGACAGTACTCCGCGAACTGCCCCCGGTATTCCCCTCCGTTATCCGCGCGTATCGCTTTCAGCTTCTTGCCGGATTCCCTTTCCACTCTCGCGTGGAGTTCTTTGAAGACGCACAACACTTGGTCCTTTGTCTTCAGCGGTGCCGTCCACAGCTTCCGGCTGTGGTCATCAATGAATGTCACGAAGTACTGGGCTCCGCCATGTGACTTCGTTTCTACTTGGCACACGTCAGTGTGCACCAACTCCAATGGTGCGCTACGTCTCGTCGGTGGCCTTGAGCGGAAGGAGGTCCGGTTTTGCTTACCGGCCAGGCAATCGGTGCACTTCTCCAGGTGCACGTGCTTCACTGGAATAAGGTTGTCTTCTGCAAGCCTCTTCATCCCCTTCTCACTCATGTGGCACAGTCTCTTGTGCCACAGCTCACCGGCAGTCTCGGCTGCCACGTTCAGTTCCTCCGGACATAGCCGGGAATTCATCAGGTACAGTGTGTTGACCTTCCGGGCTCGAGCCACTATCAGGCTCCCTTTGCTGAACTTCATGACCCCATTCCGGATGCTACCCGTGTAGCCTTCATCGTCTAGCCTCCCGGCCGAAATCAGGTTCAATCGAACCTCCGGAACGTGTCGGACATCCTTCAACAGCATCTTGCATCCGGTTGATGTCATCAGCCACACGTCTCCTATGCCGGCAATCCGGCACGTACCTTCATTTCCCATCCGGACATAGCCATGCTCACCGGCTGTGTAGGATGAGAAGTATCTTCTTTCCGGGGTCAGGTGGAACGACGCTCCGGAATCGACCACCCAGGTAGTCTCATCGCTGGCAATGTTTAGTTCACCTTCTTCGGTGATGAGCATGATTTCCTCTTCACTTGCCGCGAATGCCGTCGTTCCTTTCCGGTCCTGCCCTCGCCGATCCGAACCATTCCGGTCCGTGGCTCCCCGGTAAGCACCGTTCCGATCCGAAGACTTCTTCGAATCGGTGTCGTCGGATCCGATGTCTTTTCGGTAATGCCGACAATTCTTTCGGAAGTGCCCCGGCTTCCCACAGTGGAAGCATGTGGGCCTTCCTCTTGACTGCGACCGGGTCCCCGACTTCTCCCGTCTTTGCGGACTCCGGTTCCGTTGTCTTCCCCGATCCGATTCGGTAAACAACATCTTCGGATCGGAGGCTGGTTCTTTATCTCTCCGACGCGCTTCTTCGTTCAAGATACTTGTCTTTACCGTTTGTAGGGACAAGTTATCTTCGGTGCAGGAGGTGCTGAGAGTCACCACCAAGTTCTCCCAGCTTTCCGGCAATGTACACATCAGGATGATGACTTGCATTGCATCCTCCAGCGGGAACTTGATCGCCGCAAGCTGGTTCACGAATCCCATGAACGTGCTTACGTGTTCCACCATACTCTCGCCGTCCCGGTACTTGAGGTTCACTATCTTCCTCATCAGGGAGGTCTGGTTCAACGCATTCTTCCTCTCGTAGAGGCCCGACAGCTTCCGCCACATCTCATATGCGTTGGTGTCGTTCGCCACATGTTGTAGAACGCTCACGTCGACGTATTGCCGAATGGTTGCAACGGCTTTCCGGTTCAGAAGCCTCCATTCCGACTCAAGTACCCCCTTCGGTATTTCCGACCTGTCAATCGGTTCGTACAGGTCCCGAACAATCAGGAGATCCTCCATCTTGATCTTCCAGTCGGCGTAATTCTGCGCATTCAGCACCATCATCCCCGGCTGCCCGCTGCTGCCGCCTTCCATTTTCTGCAGCAACTCGCTCTGATACCAAATTGATGGAAATAATCGACACTTTCCAAACTTCACTTCTCGGCCACAACCAAGGAAACACACGAATCGTTGTTGCAGAAAATGGGAAATGCAAAAATAAGTAAGTGGACACGCGATTTAACGTGGAAAACCCTGTACGGGAAAAACCACGGGAGTACAAGACTCCGAACCAAAACTATGCACAGAGAAATATACAATGGCGAGCTGCAAGGCGACGACCTTGAGCTCGCTGTCCTTGCCACAGGCGGCGGGATTACACAGAGGCGTCGACCTCTTCCTCTCTCGCGCTCTATCTCTCTCACGGCTGCTCTCTCTTCACTCCTCTTGAGTGGAAAAACAGAAAAATGAGTAGCAACAACAAAACTGTTTGCCCTAAGTCATATTTATACACATATGACTTTAGGGCTATTTACAACTATATCCACAAGGGCCCTTGGCAAACATATTCACAGATATGTCCCCGCATCCGGATCTCTCTTCGGGTACATTCGTCATCCGGCTCCGAAGCCGGGGTCTTCATCATCCGGTTCCGAAACCGCAACCGGGCTTGTCGTCATTCATCTCCGACATCCGACCATCCCATCCGAAAGGGACCGTAATCCCAACAAAGAATAGTGTGCGGAAGCAAGTAGAAAACCGAACACAGAAACGCAGGTTTAATGGAGAGCTTGAATATGTTGAACACGGTGCTCGGCCACAACCGAGGAATAGGATCAACTCACAGAAAATAGGAAATACAAAATGCACGAAGACAATAGAGAGAAAAATACACAAGATGTTTTACGTGGAAAACCCTAAATGGGAAAAACCACGGGAGTCCTCAAACTCCAACTATCACTATGAACAGAGATGTACAATGGTGACGCCACAAGGCAACAACCTTGAGCTCACTGTCTTCGCCACAGGCGGCGGTAATACACAGAGGCAACGACCTCTTCGTCTCTCTCTCTCTCTCTCTCTCTCTCTCTCGGCTGCTCTCTTCACTCCCTCTAAGTGGAAAACAGAAAATGAGCAACAGTCACAAAACTGTTTGCCCTAAGTCATATTTATACACATATGACTTTCGGGCTATTTACAAATATAGCCTCAAGGGCCCTTGACAAACATATTCACAAATATGTCCCCGCATCCGGATCTCTCTCCGGGTACATTCATCATCCGGCTCCGTAGCCGGGGTCTTCGTCATCCGGCTCCGTAGCCGGGGTCTTCATCATCCGGCTCCGAAGCCGGGTCTTCGTCATCCGGCTCCGTAGCCGGGGTCATCTCTTCGTCATCCGGCTCCGTAGCCGGGGTCTTCATCATCCGGCTCCGTAGCCGGGTACTCTTCATCCTCCGGTTCCGTAACCGTAACCAGGCTTGCCGTCATTCATCTCCGGACATCCCATCCGGAGGGACCAAAAATCCCAACAAACTCCCCCTTCACTTCGGCATGGGATGTCTCTCCAATCCGATCCTCTACCGGCATGCTTCCAACTTGTCGGGTGTGAGCACCTTGGTCAGCATATCCGACCCGTTCTCGTCCGCGTGGATCTTCGTCAGCACGAACTCCTTGTCTTCTACCCTTTCCCGGATCCAGTGGTATCTTCGCTGGATGTGTTTCGTCCGGGAATGGTAGGCCGCGTTCTTCGCAAGGTGGATGGCACTCTGACTATCGCAGTAGAGTCGGTACTCCTCCTGCCGGATACCGAGCTCTTTAATGAAGTCCTTCATCCATATTATTTCCTTGCCGGCTTCAACAGCCGCCATGTACTCCGCCTCCGTGGTTGACAACGCAACCGTCTTCTGCAACCTCGACTGCCACGAAACGGCTCCCCCTGCATATGTCATTACATTCCCAGATGTAGACTGGCTGGTATCCGCATCAGCCGACATATCCGAATCGGTAAATCCATCGAGTTCGGGTTTACCGGAGCCGAATCGGAGGCACATGTTCGAAGTGCCCTTTAAGTATCAGAGTATCCATTTGACCGCGTTCCAGTGCTCCTTGCCGGGATTACTCATATACCGGCTCACCACTCCGACTGCATATCCTATGTCCGGTCTTGTACACACCATTGCGTACATCAAGCTTCCGACGGCAGAGGCATATGGTACTTTCACCATGTCCTCCTTCTCAGCCTTTGTCTTGGGGCTTTGCTTGCTGGACAACTTGCAGTTTGCCGGGAGGGTTGACCCGACCGGTCTTGCTTCCGACATGTTGAACCGGTGAAGCACCTTTGTCACGTACTTCTCCTGTGACAGCCACAACTGCTTCTTCTTCCGGTCCCGGATGATGTGCATCCCTAGTATTTGCCTCGCCGGACCCAGGTCCTTCATTGAGAAGGTTCGGTGAAGTGCTTTCTTCAGCATCCATATCTTGACCTAGTCCCGTCCGACGATCAACATGTCGTCCACGTACAGGAGGAGTATTTGAAAGTCTCCTCCTTCGAACTTCTTCACAAACACGCAGTGATCGGACTGTGTTTTGTTGTACCCTTCGTCGGTCATGAAAGAGTCGAACTTCCGGTACCACTGCCGGGGAGCCTGCTTCAGTCCGTAAAGGCTCTTCTTTAACCGGCATACCAGATGCTCCTTCCCTTTCTCCTCGAATCCTTCCGGTTGCTGCATGTAGATCTCTTCTTCGAGGTCACCGTGAAGGAATGCCGTCTTCACGTCCATCTGTTCCACCTCGAGGTCCATGCTTGCCGCTATGCTCAGCACCGTCCGGATGGAGGTCATCTTCACTACCGGGGCAAATATCTCGTCGAAGTCGACGCCCTTCTTCTGCTGGAACCCCTTCACCACGATCCTGGCTTTGTATCTCGGGGGGTTTCTGGCATCTCCCGGTTTCAGCTTGAACACCCACTTGTTTCGAAGTGCCCGCTTTCCTTTCGGCAACTCCACAAGTTCATATGTGTTGTTCTCATGCAGGGAATCCATCTCCTCCTGCATGGCACTTAACCACCTGCGACTATGGGTGTCAAGCTTTGCTTCTTCAAAACTCTCCGGCTCCCCCTCGTCGGTTAGCAGCACGTGCTCTGGTTCCGGAAATCTCCGGGGGGGCCTTCTCTCTCTTAGAGGATATCTCCGTTCCGGAGCTTCGGTAACCGGCTCCTCCGTTTCCTCTTCATCCGAATCGATTTCGGGATCGGGGCCGGTTCCGGTATCAGTTTCATCTTCCTCGGCCGGTTCTGTTTCTTCACCGTCTTCGGCCGGATCCTCGAGTGCTAACCGGTCCCTTGCCGGTCGGGACTGCTCCTCGTAGAGTTGATCCTCACCGGTCGACTTGGAGCTCTTCATCTTCTTCTCCGACTCCCAGTCGGCGAGTGTCTTGTCCTCCATGAAGATGATATCACGACTCCGGAATATCTTCTTGTCGACCGGGTCCCATACTCGGTAGCCGAACTCGTCGTTGCCGTAACCGAGGAATATGCATAGCCGGGTCTTTGGATCTAACTTTCCTCTCCGGTCCTTTGCCACATGCACGTATGCAAGACACCCGAACACCTTCAGATGCCGGTAGGACACTTCCTTACCGGTCCACACTCTCTGTGGCGTGTCTCCATCCAGGGGTACCGAGGGTGATCTATTTATCACATATGTCGCCGTCGACATTGCCTCAGCCCAAAATCCCTTGGGTAATTTCGCATGCGCCAGCATACTCCGGACCCTCTCCATTATGGTCCGGTTCATCCTCTCGGCCAGTCCGTTCAGTTCCGGCGTCTTCGGCACAGTAAACTCGAGCCGGATTCCCTTCGAACGGCAATACTCCTCGAACTGCCCCCGGTATTCGCCTCCGTTATCCGCTCGTAGTGCTTTCAGCTTCTTGCCGGATTCTCTTTCCACTCTCGCGTGGAGTTCTTTGAAGACGGACAATACTTGGTCCTTTGTCTTCCACGGTGCCGTCCACAGCTTCCGGCTATGGTCATCTATGAATGTTACGAAGTACTGAGCTCCGCCATGTGACTTCGTTTCTACCTGACACACATCAGTGTGTACCAACTTCAATGGTACACTACGTCTCATCGGTGGCCTTGAGTGGAAGGAGGTTCGGTTCTGCTTATCGGCCAGGCAGTCGGTGCACTTCTCCAGGTGCACATGCTTCACTGGAATAAGGTTATCTTCTGCAAGCCTCTTCATCCCCTTCTCGCTCATGTGGCACAGTCTCTTGTGCCACAGCTCACCGGCAGTGTCAGCTGCCACGTTCAGCTCCTCCGGACATAGCCAGGAATTCATCAGGTACAGTGTGTTGACCTTCCGGGCCCGAGCCACTATCAGGCTCCCTTTGCTGAACTTCATGACACCGTTCCGGATGCTACCTGTGTAGCCTTCATCGTCTAGCCTCCCGGCCGAAATCAGGTTCAATCGAACCTCCGGAACGTGTCGGACATCCTTTAGCAGCATCTTGCATCCGGTTGATGTCATCAGCCACACGTCTCCTATGCCGGCATTCCGGCATGTACCTTCATTTCCCATCCGGACACAGCCGTGCTCACCGGCTGTATAGGATGAGAAGTATTTCTTCTCCGGGGTCAGGTGGAACGACGCTCCGGAATCGACCACCCAGGTCATCTCTTCACCGGCAAGGTTTAGCTCCCTCTCTTCGGTAATGAGTATTATCTCTTCTTCACTTGCCGCGAGTGCCGTCGTTCCTTTCCGGTCCTGCCCTCGCCGATCCGGACCTCTCCGGTCCGTGGCTCCCCGGTATGCACCGTTTCGCTCCGGTGACTTCTTCGAATCGGTACCGTCGGTTCCGTTGTCTTTCCGGAAATGCCGACAGTTCTTCTGGAAGTGCCCCGGCTTCCCACAGTAGAAGCATGTGGGTCTTGCCCTCGACTGCGACCGTGTCCCCGACTTCTCCCGTCTTTGCGGGCTCCGGTTCCGTTGTCTTCCCCGTTCCGATTCGGTAAGCAGCGCCTTCGAGTCGGAGGCCGGTTCTTTATCTCTCCGACGCGCTTCTTCATTTAGAATACTTGTCTTTACCGTTAGTAAAGACAAGTTCTCTTCCTTACAGGAGGTGCTGAGAGTAACTACCAAGTTCTCCCAGCTCTCCGGAAGGGTACACATCAGCATGATGGCTTGCATTGCGTCATCCAACGGGAACTTGATCGCTGCAAGCTGGTTCACGAATCCCATGAACGTGCTGACGTGTTCGACCATGCTCTCGCCGTCCCGGTACTTAAGATTCACTATCTTCCTCATCAGGGAGGTCCGGGTCAGAGCATTCTTCCTCTCATACAGTCCGGACAGCTTCTTGCACATCTCATAGGCATTCGTATCGTTCGCCACATGTTGCAGGACACTTACATCGACATATTGCCGGATCGTCGCTACGACTTTCCGGTTCAGGAGCTTCCACTCCGACTCTATTACCCCCTTGGGTATCTCGGCATTGTCGATCGGTTCGTACAGGTCTCGGACGATGAGAAGGTCTTCCATCTTTATCTTCCAGTCGGCGTAGTTCTGTGAGTTCAACACCATCATGCCCGGAGGCCCACTACCACCGCCTTCCATTTTCTGTGTTACCGTCGCTCTGATACCACTTTGTTGAACACGGTGCTCGGCCACAACCGAGGAATAGGATCAACTCACAGAAAATAGGAAATACAAAATGCACGAAGACAATAGAGAGAAAAATACACAGGATGTTTTACGTGGAAAACCCTAAATGGGAAAAACCACGGGAATCCTCAAACTCCAACTATCACTATGAACAGAGATGTACAATGGTGAAGCCACAAGGCAACAACCTTGAGCTCACTGTCTTCGCCACAGGCGGCGGTAATACACAGAGGCAACGACCTCTTCGTCTCTCTCTCTCTCTCTCTCTCTCTCTCTCTCTCTCTCTCTCTCTCTCTCTCTCTCGGCTGCTCTCTTCACTCCCTCTAAGTGGAAAACAGAAAATGAGCAACAGTCACAAAACTGTTTGCCCTAAGTCATCTTTATACACATATGACTTTCGGGCTATTTACAAATATAGCCTCAAGGGCCCTTGGCAAACATATTCACAAATATGTCCCCGCATCCGGATCTCTCTCCGGGTACATTCATCATCTGGCTCCGTAGCCGGGGTCTTCGTCATCCGGCTCCGTAGCCGGGGTCTTCATCATCCGGCTCTGAAGCCGGGTCTTCGTCATCCGGCTCCGTAGCCGGGGTCTTCATCATCCGGCTCCGTAGCCGGGTACTCTTCATTCTCCGGTTCCGTAACCGTAACCAGGCTTGCCGTCATTCATCTCCGGACATCCCATCCGGAGGGACCAAAAATCCCAACAGAATATACACAGTTCGCGGGAGAGACAGAGAGAGAGAACACACTGAAAAATAGTTCAAAATCATACTCAATTTGTACATCGTATGTGTTCAGTGAACACTTTTATACAAGTCCATACGGACTGACAAAAGTACGGTGTAGTTCAATGCTCACACAAGCGTCTGACACTGACTATGAGACATTAACTACCTAGTAGTCTAGGCTGCTATTAGGCTTCCGGTTACTGATGGATCCAGCTAACCGGCTCCCCAGCTCACTGACTCAGTGATCCGGCTCATCCTTTTAGATGTCAATCCGGCTTAGGCTTACTTAGCCAATCCGGATCCAGTTGAGCTTGCCACTCAACACTCCCCCTCAAGCTCAACTTGAGGTCGGATCGTAGTGTCAGTCTCCATGGCAGCCGGTCCTTCCACCCGGCTCCTTCTGGCGTCACTCTGCCTCGTTCGCGCTCCTCGTCCGGTCCGGTCCCGTTTGCCGCGACCCTTCTGTTTTTGCACACCTCGACCTCCTCAGTCAACTTGTCTGCTCAATAGGCCCAAATCAGCTCCCTCGCTGTTGTGACTTCGGCGCTTGTCGATTCGACGATTCCTTCGTGTTGGCATCGACTTTTGTTGCCTTCTCGTCCTTTTGGCCTTGAATTGATCCGGTTCTTCCGAATCTATCTGTTGAACCGAATCGACTGTCTCCGATTCGTCCCAGCTCTTGTCCGAATAGGTCACTCCCAATTCGTCTTCTAGTTCCAAGCCCTTCACCACATTGGACCATGTCCGGGTCTTGGCCTTCTTCTTCCAGTCGGCTCTGTCCTTCTTGACTTTGCCACCGTTGCCGCTTGTTCCAACCTGTTCGGATGTTTCAACTACCTTTGTCGACTCGGCTCCTTTCTTCTTCTTGTCTCGCCCTCTATCGGTTCTTCCCTCACCGGTGCAATCAGCGGTTTCTTTGCCTTTGCTTGTTTTGGTGTCTTTTCCCGTTCTCCCCCTCAAGTGTAGCACGTCAAGATGCTGAACACCAAGCATTCCGGTGAAGTGTTGCAACTTGTCCGATGCGAGCGGCTTCGTGAAGATGTCGGCAACTTGCCGATCCGTATGAACATACCAAAGTTCGACTTCACCACTGAAAAACACGCACACACACGAAGTGGTAGTGCACTTCTATGTGCTTCGTGCGAGCATGGAATACGGGGTTCTTGGCGAGCTGCATGCTACTTATGTTGTCACAGTAGATCAGGATCAGGTTCGACACCTCGATCCGCAGGTCTTGCAGTAGTCCCCGAAGCCAAATGGCTTCACAGGTGGCAACGGTAGTGCCCTGGTATTCAGCCTCAGTGCTCGGAAGGGCCACTGTTGGCTGCTTTTTGCTGCTCCACGCAACAGTCGCGCTACCAAGGGAAAACATATATCCGGAGGTGGATCGACGATCCGATGCATCGCCAACCCAGTCGGCATCGGTGCAGCCGACTAGCTCTTCGGTTATACCATGCCGGTATAACAATCCTCGTTCCTTCGTGCCGCTCACATATCGTAAAATTCGATGCGCGCACAGAAGGTACTCCACGGTTGGCTTCTGCATATATTGGCTGATAATGTCGACCGGATAACTGATGTCGGGTCAGCTGATTGTCAAATATATAAGGCTTCCGACGATTTGTCGGAACCGCTTCTCATCGCAGGCCAGTTCGGAGTCGAGACGGAGCTTCTGGTTTCAGTCCAGGGGTGTGGAGATCGGGCGGCATTCCGTCATGCCGAACTTATACAGCATATTCAACACATAGTGTCTTTGTGAGAGCAATATGCCATCGGGGGTTCGGATCACCTCGATCCCAAGGAAATAGTGAAGGTCCCCCAGGTCCTTCATCTCAAATGCGTCTGACAACTGGGACTTGACTAGGCTGATTTCATCGAGTCCGGGTCGAGTGATGACTAGATCATGAACATACAACAGGATGCAAACTGGACCGTCCGGACCTTTCCAGATGAACAACGAAGAGTCAGACTTGGAGGCCGCAAACCCCATCTTACGCAACCGGTGTGTGATCGTGGCATTCCAAGCTTGGGGGGCTTGCTTCAGGCCATAAAGTGACTTCTTCAGCCGGCATACCCCCGACTTGTTCATCCCCGACTGGAAACCGGGGGGTTGGGTCATAAAGACCTCTTCTTCAAGATCTCCTTGAAGAAATGCATTCTTCACGTCCATCTGGTGAAGATGCCACCCCCTTGCCGCAGCAACCGCCAGCACCACACGAACCGTAGTCATCTTCGCTACCGGAGCGAAGGTCTCGTCGTAGTCGATTTCGTGGGTCTACGCGTATCCCTTCGCCACTAACCGGGCCTTGTACCGATTGATTGAACCATCGGCATTGTACTTTACCTTGTACACCCACTTACATCCGATCGGTTTACAGTGTCGGGGAGGGTCAACTAGGTCCCATGTGTCGTTGGCATCAAGTGCCCGCATTTCTTCCTCTATAGCGGCATGCCAACTTGCGTCCCTTGCCGCTTCTTCATAGCTCTCCAGCTCACACACTTCCGCCACCTTGGTCATGTACGCATAGTGATGCGCCATGTACTCATTGTACCCGTACCGCTTCACGGGGTTCTTCTGGTAGGAAGACCGGCGTAACTTATCGTTACCCGGTTTGAGGCCCTTCTTAGCCAGTTCGGACTTCATTCTCGAAGATCCACCTTCATCCTTTCCGGAATCGGATTCACTCCGATCCGACTCAACGTTGTCGGTTTCGTATTCCGGCATCTTCCTCTTCCCCTTCTCTTTGCGCGTGAACCGTCTCCTCGGTTCCTTGCGCGGGGAGAGCACGGCAGAGTCTCCATTACTCGTTGGTTCCTCATCCGACTGGTCATCCCCACTCAGCCGCTCATTTGGTCCACTTAACTGAAATGAGATCGAACTCTCTTCTAGAGTGCCGAGGTCTTCATCTTCTATTTGGATTGGTTCAAGCTCACTAGCCTCATCCTCTGGTATCAGGTCGGAGCCGGTAAGGCATACCATGATGCCGTCTCATCAAACTCAACATCTCAACTAACTCGGACCTACTTCGTCCGGGGGTTATAACACTTATACCCCTTTTGCTCATCCGAGTAACCGACCAGGATGCATTTCTCCGACTTTGCATCCAACTTCCTCCACTTCTCATCTGGCACATGCACATATGCAATGCTACCGAATATTCGAAGGTGTCTCAAATTCGACTTGCGTCCGAAATACAGCTCATGCGCAGACACCTTGTCACCAATTCGGTTTTGGATGTAGACAGTCGTCCGGACCGCCTCTGCCCAGTAGAAATGGGGCATGCTCTTCTCCTCCAGCATTGCCCTTGCCGCGTCGACAATCGACCGGTTCTTCCTTTCAGCCACACCGTTTTGCTCCGGTGTGTATCTGCAGCTGAACTCTCTCCGAATTCCTTTTAGCTGTAGATAACTGTTGAATTGGCCGAAAAAATATTCTTTTCCGCTATCCGACCGCAGGCACTTGATTTTCCTCCCCATCTCCCGTTCAACCAGGCTTTGCATGTTCCGGAAAAACTCGAAGACTTCGCTCTTCTGCTCAATGAGGTAGATCCATGTGTGCCGGCTATAGTCGTCGATGAAGGAGACGAAATACCAACTCCCACCAAGACTAATGTTTTGTGTCGGTCCCCATACATCCGAATGAATAAGGTCAAGCTTGTTATGGCTACAATTTCGTTCGGTGGGGAATGGAAGCCGGTGTTGCTTCCCGAGTTGGCAGGCTTCACATATTTGGGCCTTCCAGCCACTGAACTTCGGCAAACCAAAAACAACTTGTTTCGTTTGCAGGTCTTGAAGCCTTGGGTAATTGATGTGACCGATCCGCTTGTGCCATAGGTCGATGTCCGATTCGACCTTCTGTCCTTTGGCGAACAAAGCAGTGCCTACGTCATTGGTGTCGAGGATGAACATCCTCCCGTCTCTGCGCCCTTGCCCAATAATCTGGCCCTCTTCCTCGATGATGCACCCTAGGTGCGTAAACCGCACCTGCATCCCCTGGTCAACAATCTGGCCGACTGACACTAGGTTCTTCGTGATAGTCGGAACATGTAATACATTCATCAGCTTCCCCCTCTATCCGACGTGGCTCAAAGGGACTTCTCCAACATGCACGATTGGGTGAGGAGTGTCATCTCCGGTTTCGACGACTCCCAGTTGTTCCGGTTTCTCCAAGAAGGAGAACCACTCTTTGTGGCTCGTCATGTGATTCAACACACCGGAATCAACATACCACACTTCCTCTGATTTGGAAGTAGTCTTCTTCATCGAGTTAGCCTCGTGTTTCACTACCAAGGTTGGCCCTTTACTGGCTTTTCCGGTTTTGGATCCTCCTGCGTAGTGCGAATATTGTCGGTTCTCTCTGTTGGCCTTGCCGTATCCAAATCGGCGCGCTTCTTCCAGCGCTCGCTTTCTCTGTGGCCCTTTTTACCACAGTACCAGCATTCTGTGTTGGCCTTTGCTTGCCGGCCTCCGGCGCCGCCTTGACTCCCCTTGCTTATGGGGGGTTCGGAACTGCTGTCGGCACGTTCTCTGTGCCTTCGGTCCTGCTCTTGCCGGCCTCTACCATTGCGAGCCAACCCGCCTCATCCACCATGCCCACGGGGCCGATCCACCTCCGTGTACAGCATCCAGCTATCGATGGGTGCACTTGTTGACGCACCGGCATGGTTCTCCTCTACAAGGAGCATCGACTGTAAGTCGAAAAATGACGACGTATTCTCCCTCGTACACACAGCAATTTGGAACACTCCGAACTTTGACGCCAAACCTCCGAGACAAATTTGCACCATATCGGCTTCTTCAATATTCACATCGATGGAGGCCATAGAGTCGAAAATGTCCTTGATTTTGGAGGTGTAGTCTGCCACCGACAAGTCGCGTTGTCGTAGGTTGCTCAACTCCTGTCGGAGTTGAAGCTTCCTGGCTATAGTGCTTGCGGAGAAAATCTTCTTCAGATTTCCCCAAGCATCTTTCGGCGTTTTTGCATCCTGAATGTAGCTTAGGAGTTGTTCGCCCACACAAGACGCAAAGCATTACAGTACTCTGCTCGCCGACTATTCCCACACCGGGAAATCTTTGTGTGTCGATTCGGGTGCTGTGTCATTTGCTCCGTCGACATAGCTCCAGTAACCGTGCCCGAGCAGGTACTGGTGCATCTTGTAGGACCAAGATGCGTAGTTGTTTCTGTCAAGCTTCTCCGTCGGGAGCGAGCTAGTCATTCCTCTGTCCATTACTTCTCTTTCTGTTCTTAGGGTTTGTCTTCAGATGCTGATGTCAGCTACAAAGGTTCTCAACCCTCGCGCTCTGATACCATGTAAAGAATAGCATGCGGAAGCTAGTAGAAAACCGAACACAGAAACGCAGGTTTAATGGAGAGCTTGAATATACATAGTACGCGGGAGAGATAGAGAGAGAGCACACACTGAAAAATAGTTCAAAATAATACTCAATTTGTACATCGTATGTGTTTAGTGAACACTTTTATACAAGTCCATACGGACTGACAGAAGTACGGTGTACTTCAATGCTCAAACAAGCGTCTGACACTAACTATGAGACATTAACTACCTAGTAGCCTAGGCTGCTACTAGGCTTCCGATTACTGATGGATCCGGCTAACCGGCTCCCCAGCTCACCGATCCGGCTCATCCTTCCAGATGTCGATCCGGCTCAGGCTTATTCAACCGATCCGGATCCGGATCCGGTTGAGCTTGCCGCTCAACAATTTACTTTTCAAATTTGGGGAGTGGTTTGCTCATTTTTCTAGGGAGGATGAGTGGAGACAAACTGTCAAAAGGTGTTGTATTAGGATGTATACATTTGGTAGCAAGTCTTATGTGCTGCTAACTATGAGCAGGTTGAAGAAGGATTGTGTCTCAAGATGCATCTACTTTATGTATGTTACAAAGTGCTCAAGGGGCTCCCGGTTTGGATTGTGGCTTCTAAGAATGCACTAATTTCATGATATTACCAGCATAGATTTGGTCAGGCAGCATCGAACCTTTTTGAACAAATGCAAAATGATGGTCTTTCTCTAGATGCAATCACCTTTGTAAGTTGGCTAAAGGCGGGTGGAAGAGTAGGAGTGGTTGATAGGCATAGAACTCACAATGAAATCATGAGTAAGAGGTTGTTAGAAGACATTATTGAGCTTGGGAATGCTTTGGTGGATATGTATGTTATATGTGGCAAGATTGAATAAACACAAAAAACAGTCAAGGATCTTTCAGTTCGAGATGTGGTCTCCTGGAATGGTTTAATATCGGGATATGTTGAAAAGGTTCATGTTGAAAAAGCACTAGATTCTTTAAAGAAAATGTAACTCGAGGGTCAAATATTGCCGGATGTGGTACAATGTTGTTAATGTTAGCATTTGTTGAACAATAATTGAGGCCTGCGAGCTTTTTGATGAATTATTGCTTATTGGAGATGTGGTACAAGGGACTGTCATGTTATTGGGCTATATTAAGCATGATAAGAATGAGGATGCTAACAATTTTATCCTCCAATGCTTGTGAATTATTGCTTATTGGAGATGTGGTACAAGGGACTGCCATGTTATTGGGCTATATTAAGCATGATAAGAATGAGGATGCTAACAATTTTATCCTCCAATGCTTGTGAAGGGTTTCCTCTTAACTAATATGATGACATTTTCTGGTATGTTGAAAGCATGTGCCAACATGGGAGAATTGATTGTACATACTAAAATGAAATTAGATTTTGTGATGAAGATAAGACAAAATCATGTGAGATGTGGCATGCCATATGATGTTATCAAACTGCATCAAAAACTGAAGGAATGTTGAGTAATACATGGTACAACACATTTTTGTGGCCCTTATCAAAAGCTTGTTCGCAGCTTGAGTGTTTCCGGATGCGATAACAATTTCTTTGGATTTCAAGCTTGCAATGGCATAGAATCCATTAATAAAGGCCAAGAAATCCTTAGTCTACTTGTAAAATTCCTTGCTTGATATGGATGTTAAATAAGGCTGGGTTGCTGAAGCTACATGAGTATTCAACAGTTTTCCAGTTAAAGATGTTGCCTCGTGGACATCACTAATAATAGGATATGCAATATTCATTGTAATAATGAACTATTTTGTATATTGCCTCTGGCCACTTTAATTTTAATACCAATGGAGGATATTTTTTATGCTAAAAGTGTCTTGTGTTTGGAAGTTGGAGTCAAGGGTTCAAATCTGGAGTTTGGCAAGAGAAGTTACATCTTGTGATCGAACATTATAACTTTTGGTAAAATCTTGTATTCTGAATATAAAGCTTATCCTTATCATATTTTCTTGTTTCTTCAATCATACATTGTCTCTATCTCGTCTCTACCTGTCTCTCTCTCGCACACATTACTTTTAACTCTTCTTCTTCCTAGATCCTTAATCTTTCTAACATCTCCGCACAAGCCTTATAAAAATTTGGCGAACTCCCTTTAACCTTAGTCCTTGTGACCTCACCGCACGAACCACAATGACCTCGACATATTCGGTGAACCTGACATGAAAGCGATGTAAAGGAGAAATGGAGGAGCAAATGAGGCTTATGTGTACGATGATGGAACGAATGATTCAGGAGCAAGGGATGGCGGAAAACATCCACAAAGCCATTGACAATATTCTTGCACAAGTAGGAATCTTCGAAGGTATGAATTTAACAAGAGTTTTGAGGATTTACAATGAGGAAATGCTTAAACGAGGCGTCGACGAACCTGTGAAAATGAATAGTTTTAGTCGAGTCGCCGTAGAGGGAGCATCAAACATGCCCACGACTTTCGAAAGAACATTATTGGATGAATGCAACCTCAATGATATGTCAAGGATGACACGATGAGCTTGGATAGGGTAGAGTTTGATAAACATTTAAGTGTTTTAGAAGCATTAAAAGAGTTTTTTGAAATATTTGAGCAATTAAATATTAGGTATAGAAATATAATAATGCCAGATAAAATAATATTGTTTCTACAAGCCACTAATATTAAAGATAGAAAGTACTTGGGAATGCTTCTGGAAGATCAAAATAGTCCAAGTGGACTTACCGAAGACTGAGAGGAGGTAAAAAGAGCTTGCGCCCATTTTTGTAAAAGAAAGTTATGGTTTATGGAGCTACTAGAGAGAAAGGAACTGTTGGGATTTACGGTCCCTCCGGATGGGATGTCCGGAGATGAATGACGGCAAGCCCGGTTGCGGTTACGGAACCGGAGGATGAAGAGTACCCGGCATGAAGCCGGATGAAGAGTACCCGGCTACGGAGCCGGATGATGTAGACCCCGGCTACGGAGCCGGATGATGAAGACCCGGCTACGGAGCCGGATGATGAAGACCCGGCTACGGAGCCGGATGACGAAGACCCGGCTACGGAACCGGATGACGAAGACCCCGGCTACGGAGCCGGATGATTTATGTACCCGGAGAGAGATCCGGATGCGGGGACATATTTGTGAATATGTTTGCCAAGGGCCCTTGTGGCTATATTTGTAAATAGCCCGAAAGTCATATGTGTATAAATATGACTTAGGGCAAACAGTTTATGTTGCTGCTCATTTTCTGTTTTCCACTTAGAGGGAGCGAAGTGAGAGCAGCCGAGAGAGAGAGAGAGAGAGAAACGAGGAGGTCGTTGCCTCTGTGTATTACCGCCGCCTGTGGCGAGGACAGCGAGCTCAAGGTCGTCGCCTTGCAGCTCGCCATTGTATACTTCTCTGTATAGTGTTGGTTTGGAGTCTTGTACTCCCGTGGTTTTTCCCGTTTAGGGTTTTCCACGTTAATCCCTGTGTTATCGTGTCTTTCTCTGTGTTTCCTATTTTCTGCTGCATTGATTTGTGATTTCTCGGTTGTGGCCGAACGGTGAAGGTGAATCGAAGTGTTGATTCCCACCAACAAGTGGTATCAGAGCGACGGTAGTGCAGAAAATGGAAGGCGGCAGCAGCGGGCAGCCGGGGATGATGGTGCTGAATGCGCAGAACTACGCCGACTGGAAGATCAAGATGGAGGATCTTCTGATTGTTCGGGACCTGTACGAACCGATTGACAGGTCGGAAATACCGAAGGGGGTACTTGAGACGGAATGGAGGCTTCTGAACCGGAAAGCCGGTGCAACCATTCGGCAATACGTCGACGTGAGCGTTCTACAACATGTGGCGAACGACACCAACGCATACGAGATGTGGCGGAAGCTGTCGGGCCTCTACGAGAGGAAGAATGCGTTGAACCGGACCTCCCTGATGAGGAAGATAGTGAACCTCAAGTACCGGGACGGCGAGAGCATGGTGGAACACGTAAGCACGTTCATGGGATTCGTGAACTAGCTTGCGGCGATCAAGTTCCCGCTGGAGGATGCAATGCAAGCCATCATTCTGATGTGTACATTGCCGGAAAGCTGGGAGAACTTGGTGGTGACTCTCAGCACCTCCTGCACCGAAGATAACTTGTCTCTACAAACGGTAAAGACAAGTATTTTGAACGAAGAAGCGCGTCGGAGAGATAAAGAACCGGCCTCCGACCCGAAGGCGCTGCTTACCGAATCGGATCGGGGAAGACAATGGAACCGGAGTCCGCAAAGACGGGAGAAGTCGGGGACCCGGTCGCAGTCAAGAGGAAGGCCCACATGCTTCCACTGTGGGAAGCCGGGGCACTTCCGGAAGAATTGTCGGCATTACCGAAAAGACAACGGAGCCGACGACACCGATTCGAAGAAGTCACCGGAGAGAAACGGTGCATACCGGGGAGCCACGGACCGGAGAGGTCTGGATCGGCGAGGGCAGGACCGGAAAGGAACGACGGCACTCGCGGCAAGTGAAGAAGAGATAATGCTCATTACCGAAGAGAGGGAGCTGAACCTTGCCGGTGAAGAGATGACCTGGGTGGTCGATTCCGGAGCGTCGTTCCACCTGACCCCGGAGAAGAAATACTTCTCATCCTACATAGCCGGTGAGCACGGCTGTGTCCGGATGGGAAATGAAGGTACATGCCGGATTGCCGGCATAGGAGACGTGTGGCTGATGACATCAACCGGATGCAAGATGCTGCTGAAGGATGTTCGACACGTTCCGGAGGTTCGATTGAACCTGATTTCGGCCGGGAGGCTAGACGATGAAGGCTACACGGGTAGCATCCGGAACGGTGTCATGAAGTTCAGCAAGGGGAGCCTGATATTGGCTCGGGCCCGGAAGGTCAACACATTGTACCTGATGAATTCCCGGCTATGTCCGGAGGAGTTGAATGTGGCAGCCGACACTGCCGGTGAGCTGTGGCACAAGAGACTGTGCCACATGAGTGAGAAGGGGATGAAGAGGCTTGCAGAAGACAACCTTATTCCAGTGAAGCATGTGCACCTGGAGAAGTGCACCGACTGTCTGGCCGGTAAGCAAAACCGGACCTCCTTCCACTCAAGGCCACCGACGAGACGTAGCGCACCATTGGAGCTGGTGCACACTGACGTGTGTCAAGTAGAAACGAAGTCACATGGCGGAGCCCAGTACTTCGTGACATTCATAGATGATCACAGCCGGAAGCTGTGGACGGCACCGTTGAAGACAAAGGACCAAGTATTGTCCGTCTTCAAAGAACTCCACGCGAGAGTGGAAAGGGAATCCGGCAAGAAGCTGAAAGCGGTACGAGCGGATAACGGAGGGGAATACCGGGGGCAGTTCGAGGAGTACTGTCGCTCGAAGGGAATCCGGCTCGAGTTTACTGTGCCGAAGACGCCGGAACTGAATGGGCTGGCCGAGAGGATGAACCGGACCATAATGGAGAGGGTCCGGAGTATGCTGGCGCATGCGAAATTACCCAAGGGGTTTTGGGCTGAGGCAATGTCGACGGCGACATATGTGATAAATAGATCACCCTCAGTACCTTTGGATGGAGACACGCCGCAGAGAGTGTGGACCGGTAGGGAAGTATCCTACCGGCATCTGAAGGTGTTCGGGTGTCTCGCATATGTGCATGTGGCAAAGGACCGGAGAGGAAAGCTAGATCCAAAGACCCGGCCATGCATATTCCTCGGTTACGGCAACGACGAGTTCGGCTACCGAGTATGGGACCCGGTCGACAAGAAGATATTCAGGAGTCGAGATATCATCTTCATGGAGGACAAGACACTCGCCGACTGGGAGTCGGAGAAGAAGATGAAGAGCTCCAAGTCGACCGGTGAGGATCAACTCTACAAGGAGCAGTCCCGACCGGCAAGAGACCGGTTAGCACTCGAGGATCCGGCCGAAGACGGTGAAGAAACAGAACCGGCCGAAGAAGATGAAAATGATACCGGAACCGGCCCCGATCCCGAAATGGATTCGGATGAAGAAGAATCGGAAGAACCGGTTACCGAAGCTCCGGAACGGAGATATCCTCTAAGAGAGAGAAGGGCCCCCCGGAGATTTCCGGAACCAGAGCACGTGCTGCTAACCGACGAGGGGGAGCCGGAGAATTTTGAAGAAGCAGAGCTTGACACACATAGCCGCAGGTGGTTAAGTGCCATGCAGGAGGAGATGGATTCCCTGCATGAGAACCACACATATGAACTTGTGGAGTTGCCGAAAGGAAAGCGGGCACTTCGAAACAAGTGGGTGTTCAAGCTGAAACCGGGAGATGCCGGAAACCCCCCGAGATACAAAGCCAGGATCGTGGTGAAGGGGTTCCAGTAGAAGAAGGGTGTGGACTTCGACGAGATATTTGCCCCGGTAGTGAAGATGACCTCCATCCGGACGGTGCTGAGCATAGCGGCAAGCATGGACCTCGAGGTAGAACAGATGGACGTGAAGACGGCATTCCTTCACGGTGACCTCGAAGAAGAGATCTACATGCAGCAACCGGAAGGATTCGAGAAGAAAGGAAAGGAGCACCTGGTATGCCGGTTGAAGAAGAGCCTCTACGGTCTGAAGCAGGCTCCCCGGCAATGGTACCGGAAGTTCGACTCCTTCATGACAGACGAAGGGTACCACAAAACGCAGACCGATCACTGCGTGTTTGTGAAGAAGTTCGAAGGAGGAGACTTTCTAATGCTCCTCCTGTACGTGGACGACATGTTGATCGTCGGACGGGACCAGGGCAAGATACGGATGCTGAAGAAAGCACTTCACCGAACCTTCTCAATGAAGGACCTGGGTCCGGCGAGGCAAATACTAGGGATGCACATCATCCGGGACCGGAAGAAGAAGCAGTTGTGGTTGTCACAGGAGAAGTACGTGACAAAGGTGCTTCACCGGTTCAACATGTCGGAAGCAAGACCGGTGGGGTCAACACTCCCGGCAAACTGCAAGCTGTCCAGCAAGCAAAGCCCCAAGACAAAGGCTGAGAAGGAGGACATGATGAAAGTACCATATGCCTCTGCCGTCGGGAGCTTGATGTACGCGATGGTGTGTACCCGACCGGACATAGGATATGCAGTCGGAGTGGTGAGCCGGTACATGAGCAATCCCGGCAAAGAGCATTGGAACGCGGTCAAATGGATACTCCGATACCTGAAGGGCACGGCAAACATGTGCCTCCGATTCGGCTCCGGTAAGCCCGAACTCGATGGATTTACCGATTCGGATATGTCGGCTGATGCAGATACCAGCCGGTCCACATCAGGGTATGTGATGACGTATGCAGGGGGAGCTGTTTCATGGCAGTCGAGGCTGCAGAAGACGGTTGCACTGTCAACCACGGAGGCGGAGTACATGGCGGCTGTTGAAGCCGGCAAGGAAATAATATGGATGAAGGACTTCATTAGAGAGCTCGGTATCCGTCAGGAGGAGTACCGACTCTACTGCGACAGTCAGAGTGCCATCCACCTTGCGAAGAACGCGGCCTATCACTCCCGGACGAAGCACATCCAGCGAAGATATCACTGGATCCGGGAAAGGATAGAAGACAAGGAGTTCGTGCTGACGAAGATCCACACGGACGAGAACGGGTCGGATATGCTGACTAAGGTACTTACACCCGACAAGCTGGAAGCATGCCGGAAGAGGATCGGATTGGAGAGACATCCCATGCCGAAGTGAAGGGGGAGTTTGTTGGGATTTACGGTCCCTCCGGATGGGATGTCCGGAGATGAATGACGGCTAGCCCGGTTGCGGTTACGGAACCGGAGGATGAAGAGTACCCGGCATGAAGCCGGATGAAGAGTACCCGGCTACGGAGCCGGATGATGTAGACCCCGGCTACGGAGCCGGATGATGAAGACCCGGCTACGGAGCCGGATGATGAAGACCCGGCTACGGAGCCGGATGACGAAGACCTGGCTATGGAACCGGATGACGAAGACCCCGGCTACGGAACCGGATGATGTATGTACCCGGAGAGAGATCCGGATGCGGGGACATATTTGTGAATATGTTTGCCAAGGGCCCTTGTGGCTATATTTGTAAATAGCCCGAAAGTCATATGTGTATAAATATGACTTAGGGCAAACAGTTTATGTTGCTGCTCATTTTCTGTTTTCCACTTAGAGGGAGCGAAGTGAGAGCAGCCGAGAGAGAGAGAGAGAGAGAAACGAGGAGGTCGTTGCCTCTGTGCATTACCGCCGCCTGTGGCGAGGACAGCGAGCTCAAGGTCGTCGCCTTGCAGCTCGCCATTGTATACTTCTCTGTATAGTGTTGGTTTGGAGTCTTGTACTCCCGTGGTTTTTCCCGTTTAGGGTTTTCCACGTTAATCCCTGTGTTATCGTGTCTTTCTCTGTGTTTCCTATTTTCTGTTGCATTGATTTGTGATTTCTCGGTTGTGGCCGAACGGTGAAGGTGAATCGAAGTGTTGATTCCCACCAACAGGAACAAGAAACATGGAACGACTAAAGAGAAACAAAAGTGGAAGAGTCAGTCTTGCAAGAATTGGTGAAAGGCATGAAAAACTTGTCAATCAAAGTGATGAAGTTGGAATCATGGCGAAGCTCAACCTCACAAAGGCAAGGAGATGGAATTATCCGAAGGTGCATGTGGTGTGGCAATATCGACCACCAAAAGAAAGGTTGTCAAGAACATAGGGATGCTCTTAATAATGATAAAATCTATTATCAAGATGGTAATATTCACTCAACAACCACTCTAACTCAACTTCGGCAATGTGGAATAAAAAAACTGAGAGGAAAACAATTCAAGCGATACAATCCATGGCAATCTTAGGGTTGCATGTAGAAGACTCATATGGGGGATCTAGCTTTTGGCAAGACGTGTGTATGCTAGCATTTCCTCTCTATTCACGAGCTTATTGAATGTGTTTAACTAATTAGTCTCTTGCTTAGCAACCACCCTTACTTTTATAGGTTGGGTGATGAGTGAGGTTTTGCCTCCATAACCTCCCCCACCTTGGTCTAGTCGTGCATCCTTGAAGTCTAGTTATACTTCATTGTAGTTTTTCATCAATAGTCACATGAGGCATATTAAAATTAGACTAAATTTAGCTTTATATATGGATATACCATCCTTGGATACTACATGGTTCACCAATCTACTCATGGTTAACCCAAAATTAGCACTTACTGGGTTTTTAGGAGAGAGAATATTATTGACATTTTTAAATTATTTCATGTAGTAGGATGAGCTTCTTTATTGTCAACAAAAGACTATATACAATTATGTGGTCTTGGTGTGCATATGTGATCTTCTCCTCCCTATTACATGTTTAAAGCACGAGTAACTGCAAAAGGTATATTTGTTAATAGGAAAATGTGCACAATTTGGTTGCCAAAGTTGTTTTAATGTTGGCCCTCTAGTGCAGCATTGACCCATCAATGAACAAAGCGACAACCTTGCCTACTGTCCACTCCAATAGGTGTTCAATGTAGAGAGCATGATAGTGGTCTCAAATCATTGGTTTATTTACATTTTTGAATCCATGAATATTTGGGTCTTGTATTTTTCTTAAGCATGACTACAATGGGGGAGTGAAATTGATTGTTAAAAACCAATCTAGGTTTCGTTTTACTTATGTGGGGCCTTGAAAGGAATTCTCATGGATGAAACGTTCCTAGTTGTCTTAAGAACAAAATTTAAATAGGATCCTTCTTCATATAGCTCTTGGTTGTCTTAAGCACCTCACTGGATTGGAAGAGAGAGGTGAAGAGGTATCGGCACTAAATGCTCGCTCACAATGGTTTTAGTCATTTTTAGGCAAATTAGAATCTCTTCCGTAATTATTTGGGGCTGACTCACGCCATGGGTATCCAAGGGGAGTTTATCCAAACAAAACTCACAAGATAGAGAGAGGGTGGCCCCCTAAAAGCTTTAATAAACTGATGGTTAGATAACATAGCTACTATAAGATTATTACAATATCATATGGCACAACGTGATGAGAAAATAGAGGGTTCATTTATGATATTTGTGTATTATCCTTAACATTATCCCTTGTAAACCCAACAATTCATTCATGGTTTATTTATGTTGATAGTAAGTACAATAGTTTCCAAACTAATGATTATAAAAAATACCTCTTGAAATATCAATGTTGATCATTTCCTCTCCTTGGTTCCCTTAAAGGAATCTAAAAGGCTTTAGGTACGATTTGTTCCTTTGTAATTTGTAATCACAATTGTCCCTTTGTAATCCATTATTGCAATTGTCCCTTTGTACTTTGGTATCACAATGGGGAGCTGAATTAATATCTTGAATTGTACTATAGACCACATGAGTGTAACCACAAGAAACACTACATTCAATTTGCATTGTGACCAACTTTCTTCTACATGAGGTTAGTAGGTGAGGTAAAGTGGAGAAGATGTACGTGAGTGCCTACACTTGATCAAATGTTTCTTGTTCCTTCATATACTATTTGATAGTTGTGTATCTCGCAGATTATCAATGTTATTTAACAAATTATATCTCAATTCATCCCCTTTTCTTTCTACAATTTATACATTTAGTCGAATCATCACGAGGATGTGTTAGGTCCCATTACAAAATCACAAGACTACGGGTTATAAATTGTGTTTCATATTGGAGTCCCACTAGCTAATCATTTTAGCAATGGATCACCCCAATGGACAACACATATTATGTTTCCTAAATATTGGTGATGTTTTTCCAATAATTCTAGTGGTTAAAGAGTATGAAGCTAAAATCTCATGGATCTTGTCAACTTGATATTGATGTATCAAGTATATATTTGTATAAACATTAATCTAAATTACACGATATCATAATGCAAGTATCAATAAAACAAGACCGTTTGCGAGGAGATTCAAAATCACTACCTCCTAGGTGAGGAAGAATCAGAGAAGATCGAATTTACAAAACTAGCCTAAATGTTCGTGAAATCTCCAAACACCTCTCCCTCTCTTTACACAATCTCTTCCCTCTCTAGAAATTGTTGAGAAATTGTTGTGTGTGTGTGTGCGCGAGCATGTGCAAAAATGTAGGAATGCTTTGATAATTTCTCGTTAATTTCTAATCAAGGATGGACAAAAAATTAAAGGCCAAAATTAGGGACCCATAAGCTTCTTGGCATTTAAAGAAGGTAGTGAATGAAAAATACTTTTGATATATGTGTGGAGCCATTTAAGGATAAGGGCTATGGCCCAACTAACCCAACCAGGGTTAGTTGTGAGAAAGGAACTTGAAGGGGCAAATATGCGTGTGAAAGTGAAGTTTGAAGCATAAGTGGGGTCACGATGATTAGTTGAGGAGGTGGGTAAACAAGACAGGTAAATGCTAGGATAGTGTGAGGTACACAATTCAAGCAAAACAAAGAGACAATAAATAGGCAAAGAATCAAAGAAGGAAACGAAGGGCAGACAAGAAAACAAAATATAATAGTTATTAGGAGCATTACGAATTGAAAAACTAAACAAAAAACACATCACTAGAAAGGACGATTTCTTAGTCTTTGATGCAAGTGAAGAGAATGGGTTACAAATCATTAGTAGTGATGAAAATCATGATGTGGGCAGTTATAGTACATGCCTTAATTACAAGTGACCAAGGTTGTGCACATGAAATGAAGGCAACTCATAGTGCTATTTCCGCACCGAGTGTGCCTTCACTTGAGTATTATGTTCATGTGGAGCTAGGGGGACCTAGTATAGCGAGGTTAGCGGGTGCTCTAAACCAAAACTTTAGTGCCGAGTTCGGAGAGGTGGACGTGTTTAACCTTAATATTACGTCAGGGAGGGACCCGCATGCGTCTCCCCCAATTGGGTATGTCCGAGGATTCACCGTCCAGACAAGCTACTCGCCCGGGAATGCTGCTAGCCGAAATGTCGAGGTGGAGGTTATCTCATATAATGATGGATTTGGACTCAATGGCACTATCTCACTACAAGGGCTTATCCTTTTGGCACCCAATGAGATCGCTATTGTCGGTGGTACCGGTTCATTCCGGGGAGTTCGAGGATACGCTTTGATTGACCTCGTCGCCAACAATATGCCCGTCCTTCTCTACCACCATTCCCTCTTCTTCCTTTAATAAATTGATCTCCCCTTGAATGTTATGCTCCTTGCTTTACATAGGTGCCTCCTTTTAAATTTCGTAGACATTATGCTTCAACTTAGTTAATAAGTATGTTATCAAACTCTTTAGTAAATTGTCATCAAATATATTGAGATTATAAATTTAATTGTTTCATATCCATCTTCTATTTTCCTTTAAATGGTATCATAGTTGGCTTCATTATTTAATTGAACATTAATCATTTAAACTTGTACAAATTCGCATCATGCTTAACTTAGCTCATTAGAATATTTATCAATTCCACATATTTTGGCACCAAATGTCTTGAGACTATACTGTTATCACTACTTGATCCATCATAGCCATGCAAAACTACATTGGGTTAAAGCTCTATTAGATGCATCGTGATTCATCTTAATGTTTGTTTTTTTTTTCCATATCTATGATCTTCCATGATGATTCAAAACTACCTAGACTTGAGATAAATTCATTATGCCATCACTCATCTTGATGTTTCACCATTACTTTCACGTGATCTTTGATCCTCCATAGTTATGCAAATCTACAAGTTATGTAGATGCATTCCCTCATTGATATCTCACCCGAACATTGTCTCCCACCATTTTTCCCTTCTTCCTCAAATTCCATCACACTAGGGAATAGTTTAAGCGCACTAAATGAAGCCATTAATCCTCAACTCCAATTATCTATTATCTTCCATGGTGAAGAAAAACTACATAGAGTTAAAGCTACATTCAATATCCCCTCACTCGTCTTCATATTTCACAGGATGTTTGATCCTCCATAGCTATGCAAATCTACAATTCTTACATAGATTTAATAATAGATGTATTCCCTCATTGACGTTTCAGCCAAACATTGCCTATTTGTCCTTCCTCAAATTACATTACAGTAGGGAATAGTTTAAGAGTAATAAATGATCCCGTTAAACCTTAAACTTTCTAATTATCTATTTTAGTTTGGTTTTATTTTTAGCTTTAGATTCTTCATATGAAGATAACAAACTATAACATCATTGCACATCTATATCTTCATCCCGATGGGTCAAGTTACAAAATCGTTCTTATCAGACTATTATTTATCCCTTGCATGCCAAGAATTTGAATTAAACCAAGAAAGGGCAAATCGATGATGTTATACTATCATTCGAACTTATTTGGTTTGAAATATAAATCTTAAAATAATTTGACTTTTCAATTTATTCATGGCATCATCACCACATTGATAAATATTTTGTTTTCAGATACATTTGCAAACAAATCAGTCTCATTGTACATTTCACTTGCCACCACATTACAAAAACAATATGAACATCAATTTTTGTGTAGGAAGCAGGAATAGCCTGTGCTCATAACAATGCGAAGTTAGTTATTATATTGGCCTCTCACAGCCTTGTAGGGTTCCTTACACTTTGTGTTGTATATTTCACTATGTTAGTATATCCAAGGAGAAAACTCCAAAATGGTTCTGTAAATGGCTCGATAACAAATAAAAACTTCAAGTATCAATTGACCTGGATATTTTTTGAAGTCGTCAATGATATTGAAGGAAAAAATTCCGATGTTAAATTTTTTATACAAAGAAGAATTCGTCGGAAATTTTAATCTTTAGTCCAAACTTTTGGCTTTCTCGACAAGAATGATCCGCCCATTCCACTCTGTTTTGTCAAGGCTCCTAATAGCAGCATCAGCGTCTTCATCATGACCAAGTGATAAGAATCCAAATCCACGGGAATCGCCAGACCTGCAAATGTTTTTACAGAATGCAAAAAAGAAAACAGAATCTCTCTTATTTCTTTTTCTATCACTTACCCTGCTACTTTTTCTTTACATGAAAAAGCTTGGTAGGTCATTACAACTTCCACGTTATTAGTTTTCCATCACTTAACCAATATATGAGAAACAAAAACAGAGCATCAGCAAAGGAATTCAGAATCAGTTCTTTCATAAATGCTTCATAAAAAAAAGGATATTTAAAAGAAACCTCTGATTTTTGGATGTATCAAAAACGAGAAGCAAGCAATAGGACTAGCCGTTCAGTATTCTTATTAAATGGCAAATTTTCAGAAACTATCATATGACAAAAAAAGGTATCAGTACATGAATCCTGAAATATCTTTTCCACAAATGGTTTAGCAAACAAAGAAAATTGATTTTTAAATGATTTTGAGCCTTGCTATGTTTTTGCTCGAGTGTACAGCTGCAAGTAGACATCAAAGCTGCACAATCAAGCTTGAGTTCAACTCAACAACGAACCTCTGCTTCTCCTCACAGCCAGAGTGACTAGCTTAATTTAATTCTTTTATTTTTCTTTTTGCTCAATTTGATCGCCTATTAGTCTTTGTTTCAAATTTTGATCTGAATTTTGGACTCTACTAATAAGGCTGGACTCTCAAAAAGCATTTGGGATTCCAACTATAAAACAATTTATAGTTGAAATAAGGAAACTTACTGTAAATAAATAAATAAATAAATATATATATATATATATATAAAGGAATATGTAGGCATTTGTGTGACTGTTTGAATACTTTATGTCCACAATAATGGATCTTGTAGGGGTTTGCATGTCTGCATTGTGGGTTAGAGGGGGGAGGAGAGAGTAGAAAATCCATATGCTAATCTACACTTTCAAAGCTGATCATCATGCCTCATTTCCCTTTAGGATGGCATGATACTGTCATCTATAAATGGTAGAGCCTCATACATTAACTTAAAAGAACAAGTCAAAGAAACCAATGTTGGAAAACCTCAATGGGAATCAAATATCAGAGAAGGAAGTATTATTGAATATGCAATAAGATCATGCAAATCTATTTGACCCCTATTATATAAGAATAAAAGAAACCCGTAGAAAGAAATAAAGAAATGCAATAAGTGAAAATGTACCCAAAGGTCAACACGACGCAATTCATGAAGTAAAAGGCCATCATGCATAGGTTGGACACAAAGGCATGTACAATGTCATTTTGAATTAGTTACAAAGTAGTAATAGGCATAGGCTCATTAAGAGAAACCAATAAACTAACTCTTTGTCCTACATATTTCATATTGAAAATGTTTGTCCCAATTATCTCCAGATGAGAAAAAAGCTTTCTTTAGCAAGATAATAGTTGAAGTCTGCAATGACAATCCAGGCATACACACGGAGGAATGTCAGTCGGCCCTGACAATCCATTCATACTCAAGAGGAATGCCATTCTGCCTTTTGTGAAGACGGCATTCCCATGTGCATTTTAATCATTCCATCAAATGATTGGTTGAAGGTGGCAACCAGCTTAATCATTCTGGGATTGTCTGAATTGACCATTTATTGTCAATGGTTAGGTTTTCAGAAAATGAAAGTCCATGACACAAGATATCATGTTTGCCATT